>NC_051068.1:58776017-59376017 GCF_004664715.2 Peromyscus leucopus
CAAAGGCCCAAAAGAAGAACGTATTACTATTATTCAGCCAAATGGATATAGTATTAAACTATACCTTAAGCCCCTGACATTTTATATCTGTAAATTAATACAGATCTCAAGCTTCATCAGAGCTTTTGTTGTACATGGTGATTAATACAGATGCTCACAATTGTTCAATGTGCAAAGGATAAGATACTGTGAAATGTACAAAGCTAAATGTGGCTTCTATGTCATACCCATGCAAGGCTCAGGGATTATTCTGAAAGAGAGACACAAAGATCCAAAGGTCAAAAGTAGTAGAAGACTGTTCTGAAGTAATGTCTTGCAGTCTTGATAAGGTTGTTGCACACATGAATTTGCAGTGACTAGGACTTCATACAAAAGTCTTTCATATAATCAAACGAGCCAAAATTCTAGCATGAATAGGGAAGGGTTTCATGAAGGCCCACCCTTACCGAAGAAAGAAGCTAATGGCAATTGATCCTCCTAGGGGAGGGGGAGTCTGTTTACTTAAGAGTCATCCCCTGATAGGATGCTTTTCCACTAGGTGGCCATACACCAGTTCAAATAATTCCATCACTAAATAGACTCAGTGGTTTACAAAATAAAATATAAAGCTGGTATGGAAAAGTGGTTGTGGGTATAGGAGCCATGGCGGGGGTGGCTTTTCTAAGTATTCAGGCATATATAAAATTTTCTTTCTGAAATAAACACCATTGCAGAAGAAGACTGCTGGAAAGAAACTTAAAAACTCCAGATAGTCACGTCAAAATGACAGGAAGAGTTGAAAATGTGGTAGGGGTCTTGGGGGAAAATATGGTAAAAAGTAATGACTAAAAAATAAACTGATCATTATTAGAACACATGATAAATGTATATGTATTTTAAAGAAAACATTGTGAAGGCCATTGGTGAAAATAGGATGGTGAAAACTAAAACATATTAAAAATAAAATGATATCTATAATAGTAGAAAGAAACCAAACAGTTAAAGACTAAAAGAAACAACACTATTTACCAAAGTTTAACAGCAATGGGAAAAAAACCAAACAAACACGGATGAGTGATGAAAGTTGAAATAAGCTACATCAATGTTATTTGAAGGAGGGATTAGTAGGGATTATCCTTAAAGGTTTTCTACCAGAAAGGAAAAGATGTGTTAACAACAAAAATTCAAAAGAATCATAATCTTCCAAAACAAAATCAAAGCACTTAAGAACAGAAGAAAACACACTCAAAAATAAAGCAATCAGACCCAGACTGCAAAACAAAACCCTTCTTGTAATTATAAAGAGCAGAAATTTAAAACACATAAGACCCCAAATCCATACAAGCAAACATGAATAATTTAACATTCTTATCTAGAGAAAAGGGATTTTTACTCGGAGAAGACCAATATATACATATATTGGTCATATATATGCATGTATATATTTATGTATGTATATATGTATTATGTTTGTAAGTATGTTTGTTTGTATGTATATCCTTTGTACATAAGACTTTATTGCTTACTGAGCCTCAAAGAAAACAAAGAAGTCAAAAATAGCAGAGAAAATACATTCCAATCAATATGTCATCAAGCAAGAACAAAAAATCCACAAAATCTTAGAAATAATGCCTTTTCCTGCATGGGTTGAAAAGTTTTCTAGATTCAGTTAAAAAAGAAACTATGAACTCACTCTATTGTCATTCCAAACATTCCCCCATCTTTTAAATTGTATTTAAATAATTAATATTTGTACTAAATATTTACTGGGAATTCACAATTGTAGAGGAAAAAAATAAAACTATTGAAAACTGGTTTACAAAGTACAAAGGACAACTTGTTTTGTAAAATGAAAACAAACTAAAATAAAATGTACATTAAAAATGCTGCCTTTAGGCTGGGCGGTGGTGGCGCATGTCTTTAATCCCAGCACTAGGGAGGCAGAGCCAAGCGGATCTCTGTGAGCTCGAGGCCAGCCTGGGCTACCAAGTGAGTTCCAGGAAAGGCGCAAAGCTACACAGAGAAACCCTGTCTCAAAAAATTAAAAAAAAAAAAAAATGCTGCCTTTAACATACCATTTGGACTATCCCATTTCATATTTATTTGTTATTTTCTGCCACTTTGTTATTTAAATAATTTCCAGAGTGAGAATGTTGCAAAAGTAAATGCAATAGCCATTCACATTGTTCACCAAAGTTCATCTCTTTTTAACACTGTAAATTCACATTCTCTATTGAGATCTCTAGGATTTGGTACTTTGGTGTCATGTGAAGATGTAATCACATGCAAACATTTATACCTAAGTAATTGGTGCCTATGTCCTTAAGGGAGGGCATCTTTCTTATAATAATTTAATGTGTCTATCACACTCATGTCACCTAGCATAAATATGACAATATGACCCAGTATACTGATTTTCCTACTCCAAATATTCTAAGTAACTCAGCTATTTTGTCACAGCAAATAAAAGCTTGCTAACCCAATGTGTATGTTTATATTTTTACAATTTTCCATACTATAAATAAATATGAAACTAAATCTCTTTGTTGGACAAAAGCCTATGGT
The DNA here is from genome assembly GCF_004664715.2 of Peromyscus leucopus. Classification (NCBI taxonomy): domain Eukaryota; kingdom Metazoa; phylum Chordata; class Mammalia; order Rodentia; family Cricetidae; genus Peromyscus; species Peromyscus leucopus. Next base: position 58,778,562 of record NC_051068.1, read on the forward strand.
TGATCCAAACTATGGTTCTTAAAATACTTTGAGAATGCCAAAGACAGAACAGTGAAGTTTGAGCAAAAGGTAAACAGGTTTGGCTGCATTTTAAAATAATGTAGAGCTGGTGATGGATACAGGTGGAATACTGCACAGGTCAGGGAGGTGGAGAGACCAAGATTGGGGTCCAGGAAAAGCCCATAACTATGTTAATGACTGAGGGGTTAGGAGGCTCTGAGAGCCTCAGCTTTTGGAGGAAAAAAGATGAGGAATCACATCTACTGTGAATGGCATTCAGGGATGTATGGGATTCCACCTAATCTCTGTTCTGTACAGAAGCATGTTATTACAAGGATTTAGGGATTGGTGGTAGAGTCTTAATTTACCTTTAGTTAGCCAACTGTAGAGCTCAGCTGCTGCTGAACGGCATCTCAAATGAAATCTTGACAACAGATTGAGAATTACAGAAGGCTCATAATCGGAACCAAAAATGAGACAGTGAAGAGAGGCAGACATTTGTAAAACCTTGAAGCACATCTGCTGCCCTTTCTCAGCCCCCTGGCTGCCCCTAGGTAACTTCCATAAAGGCTGGGGGGGCACCCAGAAGAAGCTTGATGGGGGTGATATGCAAATCTAAGTCTAATCCTGACTGCACACTAATGACGAAGAGGCAAAAGCAGAGGAGGCTGTGAATATCACACAGCTCCTCCATCTGGTTTTTTTTTTTTTTTTTTTTTTTCATCTGAGAGAAAGATTGAGGTGTGGCAGGGGATGGGCTTGATTCAGGATACAGAAGCAGATGTCATGACTGAATGTTTAAGGAAGCTGCCTATTCCCTCTGGCTTTATCCTGGCTTTATTTTTCATTCTAATAAGATTTCAGGGGCTGAGATGAGACATCATCATCTGCAGGGCTTTAATCACTAAGATTTAATCAAATTTTCCCAAGATGGCATCTATTAGTTTAAAAAAAAAATCACCATCCAGGTTTCTTGCTGGGATGATACAGCAAAATAATGCTGAGCCTACTATTTACTGTTTTAAATAGCTGTGGAATTACAGGGCTACGTTTATAGTTCCTATGAGGGGTCACACTAATAGAACTAAGAAATAATATAAAAACTTAATATGAAGCTTAAACTTAATAGGAAATCTATTTTATGAGGCAGAAATCTTATTTTCTAGCATACATTATCTTGGATAGAAAAGAGAAATACTCTTTTTTGGGGGGTAGAGGATTTAGTATGTGATAATGCTCAAGGCTTTTTCATTGTCATTGTTTGTGGCAGAGCAGTGATTATTCCATCAGTGTGCTAAACAAGATCAGAGGGGTTAATCCTTATTTGGGTTACACTAAAAAGGGAAGTGCCATGATCATGTGTAGAGCTCCTTCTGTCTGCAGGAGATATTGCAAGATAAGAGGAGGCATAAACAGCCCAAGGAGATACGCGTCTGACCTGCTTTGCTGTTAGCAAGTGACAAAGGTGTCTTTCAGCAGAACAGTTATGAGGCTGTGCTTCACAGGCAGCCATTGGAGAATGATGTGCACTTACCAATGAGAAGCTGGACTTTGAATGCTCTCTCAGAGAACAGAGACGCTTTCTTCAAGATGAAGACTGTTGAGGAGGAAGGTGACCTTCAGAATTTGCTTTAATACAGTCAAGTTTGCTGCTAATGGCCTAATTAGGGCAAAAGCACCGTAACTTTACACTCTTAAACTCATGAATTCGAAATTCTCAAAGGAAACCTCAAATTAGAAAGGGAAAGGGAGAGCCTGATACCAATTCAATTAGAAGCAGTCACAAAAGCTAATTTATTTTAAAAGCCAAGGGCAATAATTTATGATCCTGTAGAAATGACATGTCACATACTTACATTCTTGTAAATTGTATTCAGATCACAATGATGACTATATTTAGACTATTCATGTGTTGGTTTATCCAAATGTCTCTGTGAAAGGGTAACTACTATGAAAGCTCATCTCAAATACCAATATATATAAAAAAGAAATCACCATATATTAAAGAGATCCTTTTCTAAGGAAGATGATTTCCTTTGCAGATCTATGTTGCATGGGTTCAGTCTCTCTTGGGAAGGCTGCACATTCAAAAGTCATCTATATGCTGGTATACATTCTATCATCTAGTACAATCCATGAGACCACAGTTGCTATGGCAACTCTTTTCTCAGAAGATCTCTTGCACATAGTTAATTTCTTGCTTGTTTCATTCCAATCAATGCAGCACACTTTGAATGATATTGTTAAACCATCTTTGTGCTAAGAAAAGGACAGATCAAACTATTTACAGGAAATTGTTCATGTTGGAGTAATCACTATTTTGGAATTTCATTGATACATTAGTTTAATTTGAACCTACCATGAGACTAATAAAAAGGTAGCAATCACAGGGAAGTAAGCTGTTCTACCAGGCAGTGCAAAGAGACTTCAGCAACTTATTATTTTCTGCAGTTAACTGATTATGTTCCAAAATTCTTCTAAATGCTTACTTAAAATTTAGCTTATTTTAATCTGGCACTGACATAAGGATTATTTTAAAGTGAATAAAATTAAAAGCCTAAAAGTAAACTAATCATTACAGTAAACAGATTTTCAATAAGACAATTCAGTATTTTCAACAAGTGATACAGAAAACTATCTATAAGCAAACAGAATAATCATGTTCCTCCACCTTACTTCCCATGAACACTTGGATCCAGAAAGATCATAGACATAAATGTAAGAAAATAATGATGAAAACAGTTTCCCCAAATGATAAGGCAAAATGTTAATGTTAGCTTCATAAAACCTTAAAACTTCCATACCACAAAGGATGCCATCAGGGAATAAAAAAGGCAGCCTCCAGAATGGGAATTTTTGCCTATCTTATATATAATAAGAGATACCAAGAATTTCTTCAAATAATTAAAAGAAATGGTCAATTAATGAACATTTGTGTCTTTAAGGAAGAATAAGTCAAAAACACAAGGAGATACCATTGCATAGTCAGAAATGTGGCTAGAATAAAGAACATAGACACTGTAACAGTTATTAGTAAAAACGTGAAGAAAATAGAATGCTGGTCTATTCCAGATGGGTAAATATGTGATTTAGTCACTCTGGGGATGAAAGTGTTTTGAAGGTGTTAAAATTAAGGTCCCAGATGACCTGCCAATCCCAATCCTGGATATATATTCAAAAGTAATAAAATGTATCTCCTGAACACTTATACGCAAATACTCATTGCACCATTATTTATCATATCCAAAAATCAGACCATTCCAAAGATCCATCACTTAATAAACTGATAAGCAAATGAATTTGATAATAAAAATTATGAACATTGAAATAATTGCCAAATGAGAGAAGGCAGTCATAAAGAATGGAATGCCACATGATTCCATCTCTCAGAAATATCCAGGAAAGACAAATCAGAGAAGACAGAAAATGGCCTTGTGTTTTCCAAGGACTGAGAAGAAAGCAGAGTGAGTAGACAGGGCAACAGCGAGATAAGAGTGCTATGAAACTGTATAGTGCTGGTGGCTGCACAACTCTGTCACAAGTTTTAAAATGCTGAATTGTATATTTGAGACAATTGCCCCATATGTGAATTATATCCCAGTAATGTTGCTAAAAGACATTGTTTGAAGAGAATCTTTGACCCACAATGATATCTGATGATCATTTGACCCTCGTGTATCTGTTCCAAGGATAAGAACACCATAACCAAGGCTAATATATGCTGTTAAGTGTTTACAAGTTTAAAGTCAGCCTCAAATTTAGGCTAACTCTCCTCTTAACATCAAACATACATAATCAAGTTACAAGTACTCCCAGGCTGTCTTTTTCTCCCAGGTAACATTTCCATAATGTTGGCTTTCTATTCTAAGAAAATTTATGAAGATTGTCCACTTAGATCAACATCCCATCTCATACCTATTGGTCAGAAATGTAATTTGTGTTTATATTTGAGGACTACAATTTAGAACACAGATAGTAGATTTAAACAATTTGGGTTTAGCTATGTGACCAAAGGTGGGAACTGGAAACAAGCTATCTGAACTCTTCCAATTTCAAATTGTCTATGATTTCTTAAAAAAGAAAAAGGAACCACTGTGGAAATCAGTATGGCGGTTTCTCAGAAAATTAGGAATCGAACTACCTTAAGACCCAGCTATCCCACTCTTGGGCATATACCCAAGGAATGCTGATTCATACCATAAAGATACATGCTCAGCTATGTTCATAGCAGCACTATTTGTAATAGCCAGAACCTGGAAACAACCTAGATGCCCATCAACGGAAGAATGGATGAAAAAAATGTGGTACATATACACAATGGAGTACTACTCAGCAGAGAAAAACAATGAAAGCATGAAATTTGCAGGCAAATGGATGGAACTAGAAAAAATCATCCTGAGTGAGGTAACCCAAACCCAGAAAGACAGTCATGGTATGTACTCACTCATAGGTGGATTCTAGATACAAAATAAAGAACAATCAGACCACAACCCATAGAACTAGAGGATATATATATATATATATATATATATATATATATATATATATATATATGGCATGGAGGTCCCTAGGATGACTGTGGCTTATAATAAATTTCAGTTTTACTCAATTATTGAAAAAAAATAGCCAAATGAATGGAAACACATGAACTATGAACCAAAGGTTGAGGGGCCCCCAGCTGGATCAGGCACTCTGAATAGGTGAGACAGTTGATTGGCTTGATCAGTTTGGGAGGCAACTAGGCAGTGGGACCAAGTCCTGTGCTCATTGCATGAGCTGGCTGTTAGAAAACTGGAGCTTATGCAGGGACACTTGGCTCAGTCTGGGAGGAAGGGACTGGACCTGCCTGGACTGAGTCTACCAGGTTGATCGCAGTCCTTGGGGAGGTCTTGTCCTGGAGGAGGTGGGAATGGGGGGTAGGCTGAGGGCAAGGGGAGGGGGTGGGAGGGGGGAGAATAGGGGAACCCATGGCTGATATGTAGAACTGAATGGTATTGTAAAATAAAATAAAATATATAAAAAAAAGAAAGAAAAAGGACACTGAGATCATGATAATATGAGATCCCTTCGAACAAATGCATGCAGCTTCTTAGCTGAGTACTGAACAGATTTAAAATAGATTGGAAATGATAAGGAGGGTGCTTCTAAGGAAGATGTGGCTTCTCAGGAACAGAAAATGAAGTCCAAATCCATGAAGTTGGGATAGACAGTGGTTTATGTCTCCATCCTGAGGTTTCTACTATCATCATGACAATGTATTCAAAATAATGCATTATTATGAGAGTAAATAACTTCTCCCATTTCTATGTTTTTCAGACATTCACACAAGCACCTCTGCCCACACACCTATGGGGACACACACACACACACACACACACACACACACACACACCATACAAACAGAAAACTAGCCAAAACACTGAGAATACTAGAATAGAAAAATCTAGAGGGTAAAATGAAAGCCATAGATATGAAAGTAACTTTCCTTAAGTTCCTTTGCCTCCTCTCCCGTACTGTTGATTTCCCCTTTGTCCCATGCATCTATCGACTCACCAAAGAGAAACAAGTGAGATTATTAGAACACTCACAGCTGGAGAGATGTGAACCACAGTGTTCAATAATATATTCTGAAGATTTTGCTTCCTTGCCAAAATACAAAATATATTAAGCACATGTAAATAAGTCTCAGAAGGAAAAGCTAAAAATAAGTTGTTCATCCACTTTATATAGTGATGTAATTTTCATTAAATATTTGCCATTCCATATATGGGTAGTATGTGTAAACAGACCATGGTATTTTCCAAAACTAAAATTTGTTCCTGTCTTTCTGTGGCATGAAGGATTTTATGAGAACACACTAATAAGAAGGAATCAAGCCAGAGAGCATAGCAAGGAACTGTCAGTGACTCAAGGATGGAAGTGATCTCATTCAATCACCAAAACCCATATGTAGGAGTCACTTGTATTCCAATATATGGATGAAAAACAGGTACCATGGAGTGGCGTGGAACACATGGCCAATAGTTCACAGAAGAAGAAGACCCTCTCCCTTTAAGTGTAATTTTTAATAACAGCACTATTGAACAATAATTCATATGTCACAAAATGCATTCAAAATATGCTGAAATAGCAAAACTCATACTCTGTGCCACTCAGGGAAGATTTATTCTTGTTGAACAATGACAGTGAAATAAGAACTGTTATTGTACCAGGAACAAGAGAGAAAACTGTGGAGGTCATGCCTTAGATGTCAATATTCTATCACAGGTGATGACAAAATCAGACAGAGAAAGACTAGATTTTTTTAAGTTGAAACAACGAAACTCTAGGTCATCATATCTGCACGATAAATTGAGTTCTGATCCCAGCCATAAGAATTATACCATATGTTACCCCTGCAATGGGTTTTGTTCAAATTCCAGATCCTTCTCTTTTATTAGCTATGAGACTTTAAATTGGATAGTTCAGAGATCCCATTTCCTCGTATAGATAATACAGTTTGCGTATAATATTTATTCAGTGTTTTTATTTTTTTCTCAGTGTAACTTTCTGGTCTACAGAGCACCTTTCTCCTGCTTGTCTCCTTCATTCCCAAAATTCTAAGAAGAAAAGAATATTAAACAAAACTTAACAAATTTCAGTTTGAATTGGCATATACATTCCCTCTGTGTGGCTTGTGGTTCTAAGAGCAAAAGTTAGTTTAGCTTCTCAAAGAGAGGAAGAAAGAAAGGGGTGGACAAAAAACGAGGCACTGAGGAACAAAGAAATAGGAAGCAAATACCATTTCACTACAGGGGTCTACTCCATCTGCCTCTTACAACATTTCTTCACCCTTTTCAGTGATGAGACTTGGGGAGAGGGTGTGTGATACAGATGTCTCAGAGTTGATCATTCTGCAATCTTTTATTCTCTGCAGGTGGACCAGTAGTGGAGGTATCTTCATTAATCTCCATCTACTGGAAAAAAAAGGAGCTTCTCTGATGAGGGTTGAGAGAGGCATTAATCATTGAGTACAAAGATAAGATTTTTAAGGGTTAGCTTATTACTGTGTCAACTGATAGCAACATTGCACACATGACTGCACACTAAGACCTGCAAACTATCCAAAGAGCCAAAATGCCAGCATGAATGGGGGAGAGCACACAAACCATTACAAGTTTGAAGCCTACAATCATTTTTAGATGTTTTTCCAGTTAAAATGACAGCTCCTATACATACAAATAATATTATATAGACTGAATAGGTTATAAATATAATCCACATATATTATTTATTTTGTATATATGGGAATTCATATATATTTATACATAATATATTTATACATATGACTTACATATAACCTATATATAAATATATCATACATATAGGAATCATATTTATAACCTATATTATATTTAAATATACATAATATTAAAGATATAAGAACAATTAAAGTAAAAGCCTATGAATTTTAGAGAGAGCAGGGGTTACATAAGAGATGTAGGAAGGAAAGGGAAAATGATGCAATTATATTTTAATTCAGTAAAAGATTAAATTAATTTTGAAAATGAGCTTATGTCCTTCAGAATGAGCTGCTATTATGTGTGGGAGAGTATTTCTATCATGTGATGCTGGTGAAGGAGCATGGCAAGGTGTCTATTTTTTTTTTTCTAGTCAGGTGTGGGAAAGCTAAAAGAAAATAAACAGGTCTGTAAGAGAAGACAGTGTCAACAGCTGAAAGCATCATGTGGGCTTGTTTCCTTAAGGAAGTTCCTTAGACGAACGACTCAAAACTAGGGTTGTAAGGTACCTTGCAGGCTGCCACGAATTTTCATTAAAACCTTTCAACTTAATGAAATATATTAAGCTATTCATTCAGAATTACCATGCTCTAATTCAAAGCAAAATGTGTGCATTTTCAGAACTTTAGCATAATAAAAATAAAGGTAATCTTAGAAGACATGAACTGATTCATTTATACCAAGCCCTATGAACCAAACACAAGCAAGAATGTGAGAATGTGAGAATGTGAGACAGGTATCCTCGTGTCCAGCCAGACTTGGAAAGGAGATATAGCAGCAATATTGATAAGCATGTTAACTTCGAACCCATAAATTTAGTCTCTGCATTCTCTAAACCAATGTTCTCATTTCAAGCCAAGAGAGGGAGGGAGTGATACCATAATGTCTAATAGATGTTTCCTTTCTCTGCCTCACACCTCATTTGTGTATGGAGTTAATTGCTTATTGGCTTCTAATTATTTCATGCAAATCTCTACCAAATTCCTGAAACTATAGACCGAAGCTCATGAAGAACAGCAGGGGACATTTGCAGACTGTTGAGGGCCACATAGTCGATTTTACTTTGTGTGTGTATGTGTTCACTTACTTGTGTGGGTAAGTGCAGATGTATGTGTGTCTATGTATGTACATGTATGTGGCAATCAGAGGGTAACATTGCCATTCCTTAAGCACTGCTCACCTTTTGTTTGTGACAGGTCTCTTCTTGGCTTAGTAATTTTCCAAGTAAACTACAAAGAGTTTCCAGGGATCCATTGCCTCCAATTCTCAACTTGCTCTCTCTGAGATGACAGGTATTTGCTACTGTGCCTGGATTTTTAGATAGGATTTGGGAAATCTGGATGCTGGTCATTATAGTTACAAAGCAAACACTGTATCTACTGAGCTTCCCTCCAGCCCAGTCTCACTTTTTAAAGTACACTCTTCTGTCAACTATATTTTGTGAGGCAATTGAGTGAAACTTGACAACTTTGCCTGTTCTGATTAGTATTCAAAGACAAAATTTACACAGCTTTTACAAAATTTGCAACTCAAATTCCAACACCAGAAAGGAAGCAGATTGAATACTCTGATCTGCTGAACACAATACAACAGAGTTCCCAAACAGCCCTGACTTCATAAAAGCATTTTCTTCAGTCAATCTGTGCTGTTTATCTTTTCTTCCTCTGGAAACATTTTTATAAATGGCAGTAAGCGAAGGTAACATAAAATTTACTACAGTCATCATCTTTGGTAGATCACTCTAGAGGTAAATGATCATCACTGCTATCCAGTTATGCTAGGATATTTTCATCATGCTAAGTACAAACTTCATCCCAACTAAACAGCAGTGACTCATTGCCTCCCTGATCCCTCATCATCTCTAGCAGACTAAAGACTTCTCTGAGCTCCTCTATTCTAGGTACATTCTAAGTGAAATCATACAGGATGTGCCTTAGTAGACACAAGGCAGACACTGGCTTATTTTCACCAACATAGTTTTCCCAAGTGCTGTAATTTATTTTGTAATTTCCACCACAGGTCTGCATAGTAGAGAGTAGGCACCCAGCCTATAGTGCTCTTCAGAGGCGATGGACCCCTCAAGTGATGGGGCCTACTAAGAGGACCTTAAGTCATTGTATATATGAGCTAGCTGGAGATGACCCTTTCTTTCTCCTTCATTTTCCTCCTAGCCACACAATGATGAGGGCAGTTTCCTCTGACATGTATTTACAAAGTTCTATGTGTCACTTGATAAGCAATAGGCCAACCTACTACAGAAGAATAAACCTGTCTTTTATTTTGATTGTCTCAGGCTTTTTGTTATAGTAATGGAAAGCTGACTAACCCACCAAATGGGGTCATTCCTGTTGGAGCATGCTTCAGAAATTTATTCATTTTGGTGGTTGAATTTTGTAAGGTAGTTCTATTTATATAGAGATTTTATTTTTGACAGCAGATCAGAAGGGTGTATGCTTGCTAGGGAAGTGGACTAATATTGAGCTATATCCCCACCCCTACCTCTCCCAAATGTATGTAAATAAGGTATGTATTCATTGTCTGTTGGGACAATCAATTATTTTTCTACATTTTAAGGAAGCAAGCAAAGTTCATCAAGATGGTACAATAATGCAGACTTACAGTGAACATCTAGATCTTTTTAAAACAGGGTCTTTAAAATAACATTGTAGTCTCTTGTACCAGATAGATGACAGCTCTCTTCACTGTTGGGTCACTTTTTAGAAATTAATCACCATGCAGGTTTTTGCCTTTTCTCTATTCTGTCTTCTGCCTTGGTTTTCCTGGTGGCTATTCCTGTGTCCTACTTGGCAGTTTTGATCCCCAGAGATTTATGCGTTTTAATGATTAGTCACCAGGCGTGGCACTGTTTGAAAGCATTAAGATGATTAGAAGATATGGCCTTGTTGGAGTAGGTATGGCCTTATTGGAAGAACAATGTCACTGGGGGTACACTTTGAGGTTTCAAAACCCATGCTAGGTCTAGGCATGTGAGCCAACTCTCTCTCTCTCTCTCTCTCTCTCTCTCTCTCTCTCTCTCTCTCTCTCTCTCTCTCTCCCTCTCCCTCCCCCTCTCACTCTCACTTTCCCTCCCCCCTCCCTCTCCCTCCCCCTCTCCCTCCTCCTCTCCCTCTTCCTCCCACTCCCTCTTCCCCTCTCCCTCTTCCTCCCCCTCCCTCTTCCCCTCTCCCTCTCCCTCCCCCTCCCCCTCTCCCTCTCCCTCTTCTACTGCTCTAGTGCCTACCTGCATGCCTCCCTGCTCCTTGCCATGAAGATAATGGACTAAACCTCTAAAACTGTAAGCAAGCCCCCAATTAAATGCTCTCTTTCATAAGAGTTGCTGTGGTCATGGTGTCTTTTCACAGCAATAGAATAGTGAATAAGACACTTGCTTTTAACCAATTCCTCAGAAAATATTTCTACCAAAGCTAAATGGTGGGCTGTACTGAAGTCTTAGGCCTTCTTTTAAAACATTGACTCAGTAAGGGTCATTCTCTTTAATTTCCTTTTAATCACATAGAGTTTTAGATAACTTCTGGCTTTAATGAAAATGAAAATTGAGGTTTTCTATGCATTAATTACATTTACATTATCTCCGTTGATCAAAAGAAAATGAAGCTTTATATCTACTTCAGTGCAAGTTAAGAAAATATATCTCTAACACAATTTCTGAAAAAAAAATCTATCTCACAGTATAAATAAAATCTGAGGTTTATTTTTAACTTATGTCCTTTCCCCAGAACATTATGCCTTCTGGTTCTACTTGCTTAACTCTTCCCTCCTTGTGGGCATTTGACAAACTGAGAAAGAAAACGGTCTCCAATCACAGTGTGTAAATCTGCTTGTTCTTGGACATTCAATGGTAGTATTATCCTTCACTATATACTGCACACAAGGACAGACACTATATATGTATATGTATATATATATATGTATGCATATACATATATAGTGTGTGTAGATATACACTACATTAGATATATGTATACATGCATTCACATACATACATATGTATGTATAAGAATATATTTATTTAAAATACAATATATTATCTGATTTATAATCCAAGGTCTTTAATTTTCAATGAAATGCACTTATTAATTTATAATGTTTCTCTTTTCAATGTGTAAGAACACAAACCACAAGTGAAGGGTTATTATTTTTTTTAAGCAGTCATTGAGAATTGTCATGGTCCAATTACTTCTGAAGAAATAATCCAGCAATTACTTTCATCAAAGTGCATGACAATGATCAGTGACCTCATTTTATTCAAATTTAGTAGCTATATTGCAATTGACAGGAACCAAGAAAGACTTACTGAATTATTCAAAGCTTGTGCATAGCTTCTAAGCTGTGTATTTTCAGCAAGCTCTTGAAGTTTCATTGCAGCAGTTATGAAAATTCATGCAATCCATACAGAACATAGTAGCTTAATCAATTGTAGTATCATCAGTGGACTTCTCTGAGAAGCAGTGTTAGATGCCATACACTCTAGAATAAGAAGAGTAGCAATCCATCCTCTCAGTCACAACTTGCTGATTGTTAAATAAGGGTACAGGTAACACCATCCTGAGGACAGGTCCATATTAAATGCAATCTTTTATATACATACATATACACATACTTTCGCATGTATGCATAAAGACATTTCCCTATGTCCCTTCAGTTCCACATTTCAAATTCAACTAATCATGTTTCAAAATATTCAGAGGAAGTGCAATTTTTTGTAAAGGATTTAAGCAGACAACGTTTTTGTTTGTTTGTTTTTAATCTGTGTGGTTTCCTGTAATCAACCTCCACAGACACAAAATAATGTTATCCTGATGCATTAAATACTCAAAGTCAAACTCATAGCCATGGTCTGTCTTTTCATTGTATCACTTACCTTATAGTCGAATTCATTTTGAAAATGCTAAATGGATCATTGTAGAAATTTTATAGGTTTTAAACAGTATGATCTTACTAGAATAATGAAGCCTTGTGAAATTTCATTTTGTCCCATTTGCTTTGTCTGGCATATCCATACATTATAGAAATTATAAAATTTCCACCTATGATCATGTAGCAGCAATGTAGCCTATCCAATGGATTATTGTGGTTTTGCTGTGCTGGTGAAAATGTCATCCTTGTTATATTGAATAAATGTAAATGTACCCAGAGTATAAGGGCAGAGATACTGGCAGCTTTATTGCACTATAAAGATATAATTACTGTATTTTTACTGCTAGCTGCTATTTTTATTTTCTCAGTGTGCCTAATTTACTAAATCAACATTGTGACAGATATTCAGTTACAAACAAAAACAATATGCAGTGTTTGATACTACCCACACTTTCGGTTGTGAATTGGTTACAATGAAAATGATCTCCAATGAGTAAGTCAGAACTACTCTATATGATAAATGTATATGCTCATAATTAGAGTATATGTACCCATATATACATTGTATGTATATAAATATGCATACCATTTTAAATATGTAACTATATATTTTACAAATTAAATGGATATTTAATATCTATTTATTATAAATAAAAAATAAAATAAAAAGTTAAATAGACATTTAATATATCTAGTTATACATTTCATATACATATTAAGTATTATATATATATTTTGTACATTTGGCATATTGTAGTTAATCAATCTTTAGATTTCTTTCATTCACATGTTTTTAAATTGCAGAAATGACTATTGAAACATATTGAAAGTATCATGGAATTTGATACAAATTACAAATTAAAAATTTTCTATCAGCATCCTTTATTATGGACTTACTGATGGTACTCACCCTCTGTAACATGCAAGAGTAGTCATCACTTTAAATATGCAAAAGGACAACTCAGCAGTGCAGGACATCTACAGAGTTCACTTGTCCCATGGAAACTTTTTCCTACTTCCCTTCACACAGTGCATGGGAGCCTTATGTAATGAGAGCCATGATGACTGTTCAGCAGCCTGACAACAACACTTAAAAATGGGTATGTTTTACTCATTATGTACACGTGTAGTGAATTAAAAAAGATACAAAGTTTTAATAAACTGTTCAATTTCAAACTATTGATGGTGAAAGAAGAAATTCAGTACATGGAAGTCCAGCCCTGACAACCACCTTTCCATATGAACATTTGACACTATATTTTAACAGTGCTGTTCCTCAATGAACAAAGTCTTCACATTCCACTGGAAATTGTTACCCAAGCTAAGAGGAAGCCAGGTGACCACATCGTAAGTCAGCACATGAAACAGTGGCCCCTGCCCTTGCGTTTCCCTATCTCAGGATAAACAAGAACTCAAAGAAATAACTAAATTATTTTTCCTGCTTTAATTTGAACAAAATAATCATTGTTTCCAAGGAAGATAGCTTAGCATAAAGCATTTCTTCTACAAAACATGTAACCATTAGTCACTGTCTCAACATTAATATTTTTTTATATTTACATGAAAATGAAGAAAAGTAGAAAATACTGTCTGGATTTGAAAGGATAATGTTTTATCTAAAACTGGAGTTATATGGTGTGAGGAAATAATGAATGGAATTAAAAAGCATGAATTCAATTTAATCTATCACTTTCATGATACAGTGCTATTCACACAATGCTGCTATACTTCCATGATTGGTTTATCTAGTAGTCAACATTCTGATGGGAGAGCATAGTGGATGAACTTCTAAAATAGATCCTCACTGCCACAGAACAGTTGTTGACAGAACTTTGCTGAAATTTAGACCCCAAATGTCCTCCAAATGCTGATGGATAAACTTATTGGGTAATGCTAAAGTACAGTGAGGTCTAATGGGAAGATTTGAAGGCACTAAGAGCGTTTCCTTGAAGTGAATATTGGACTGCCTGCTCCTTCCTGTCCCTCTCCATTTTCTGGCTGCTGTGATTTGAGCAGTTCCTCCACCATGCACTCTCAGAGTGTTGTACTGTACAACATCTAAAGAAAAGGGCCAGAGACGAAGATCTGAAACTGTAAGCCGAAAGATACATCTCATTCTTCTAAGTGTTTTATCTTGTGTATTTTGTGGCAGTGGCTAAAATCTTAAACAGTCAGTAATATTGAAAATACTCTTCTACACTGGGCAGTGCTGTAGCCACTAGCCTCACGCAGCACGTGAGACCACCACAACAGGAACACTGTGGCCATGATCCACTCAAATGCCCAGTAAACTTCACAAGAATTATTTAAAAGCAAACAATGTCAAGTGGTAGGCGAATTATTCAGTTCCTTTCCATTGTCATAGAAATGTCTCACAGAAAAACAGATTCCTTAAAATAACAATGTTGAATTCATTCCTTTCTATACTATTAAATATAATGAAAGATTTTCACAATTGTAAGGAAACAAACAACACAAAGTTAATACAACTAAATTACTTTTTCTAAAACAAATTTAATTTGATTTTTAGCAGATACATAAAAATATTAAAATTACAGACATCAGATAAGAACTTGTAATATTTAAACACATGTACATGTTGGATGATATTTAAAACATGTTAAATATCCATCTCTTCAAACATGCACCATTCTTTGGCAAATATATTTAAATAAGACCTTTTTTCAAAATAATTATATATATTTTTTCAAAATATAATTATTATTCATTGTATTTGCAATGCCATCCTCTGGCATTCCAGACTCACTTGACATGTAAAACTATATCACTGTATGAATTGACAAATGTCTCCCCATGCGGGTTTCCTCTGCTTGTACCATCAGGTAACCCCTAACTAGTCTATGAACTTCAGTGTCTTCCGTGTCAACAGGATTCCATCTTTTTTATTTCTGGATAGTATTTCACTGCATGTCACATT
Organism: Peromyscus leucopus; assembly: GCF_004664715.2. Taxonomy (NCBI): domain Eukaryota; kingdom Metazoa; phylum Chordata; class Mammalia; order Rodentia; family Cricetidae; genus Peromyscus; species Peromyscus leucopus. The sequence continues at coordinate 58,793,658 of NC_051068.1, forward strand.
TTTCTGTCTAGTCATCAGTTAGTGGATAGTCTCTGATACTAATTTCTACTAACACCAGTATGTTTAAACAATAGAGGGTTTCAATAGCAAATGTCAGTACATGGAAGAAAACCAATCAGCAAATATGAAGATAAGTTAAATGAAATGGTTGAGTTTAAGGAAGTGAAAATAACAAAAACTAATGACAGTTTGAGAAACCACGAGGGTACTATCACATGTACCGATGTTCTCTTAATACCAATATCTGAAAGTTATCATGGCTACACAGGTTCCAAATTTTATGAAAAGGATAAGTTTACCATTGGAAAATAACTAGTATCTAAGAAAGATAAACTCAAAGAGCTCTTCACTGAGACAGTTGATGGCAGCAACAACAGGGAAGCCAAGCAGCACATACCAATGACTCTGCAAGATTAACAGCTGGGCTTTCACCAGAAAACATAAAGAGCAAAACAGTGCTGAATGACATTTTCAAAATATTGAAAGGACAATTAAAACGCCAAGCAAAGATTGTCTAGCCAGAAAAAAAAAAATCCTTCAGGAATGTGATTAAAACCTCCCGAGTTGGTAAAGAAAGAAACAAACAAACAAACAAAAAGAATTACAAGCTGAGGGACATTGCTAGTGGGCATTCTCTACAGGAAACAGCAAGTGTAAACCTCCAGGTTCAAAGAGAAGGATGAGAGATGGTGATTCAAAGCCACACAAACAAAGAGCATGTGAATTGAACCACATACATAAGTATAAAGGCCACTATGATTGTATTTTTGTTTATAACTCATTTTAAATCCTATTAATAATTTAAAAGATAGGCATAAAATAAGTAGAAATGGATGAATATGCAATGATAAAAATTATAATACATGAATAGAAGAGTTATATTGTTGCAGCTCATTTTACACTATTGAGGCTATGTTGATTTCTACTTAAACCAGTTTTATAAATTTAGGATGCTTATTATAATTATTGTTATAGCCACTAAGAACACCATTTCAAATAGACATAGAAAATATCTACACACATTCATGTACACGTGCACGCGCGCGCACACAAACACACACACACACACACACACACACACATGCACACACTCACAATGCCTAACTGGAATCCTACCAAAATAATTATTTTAACAGATATGAATATGGAATAAGTGATAAACAGACAACTGTAAGACATACAAAAGAGGACAGTACAGAATTAAGGCTGTTCTCATCATTGCTAGCTTTCACTAGAAATGGACTACATGCTCCAGTCAAAAGACAAAATTAGGAAGTATAAATAATAGTAAAGCATGATACAATGCTGTATTTATATAATGTATACATAATAATGCATATACCTTTTAATTACTACAGGCTACAAAAGATAAAGTGCCTCCATCAATAAAGTGTTAACCCAGAAGGCAATAATCTAAAGTTACACTAGTGCAATGGGCAATAGAGCTGCCAAGTATACAAAGAAAATATGAGTAAATATGGGGTGGTCATTCTATAATAACTTGGAAACATCAATGCCCCACACTCGGTGGTGGATAGAGGTTTATAAATAACTACAGGACTTAACGTTATAAGGCTACTAAAGCAAACCTACGTCAAACATTTCACTAAGTACCTGAAAAATAAGCATTCCTATCACGTTCACACGGGTCATCCTCTAAAACGGACCCACGTCAGATAAAAAGCAGGCCTCAGGAGAAAAATCTTAGATCATACCAAAGATTCCCCTACCACAATCACATGAAACTTCGAAGAGGTAACAGAAGGAAAATTAAATTCTATAGATAATACAAATGAAGCAGCGCATCCCTCCATAATCTATGGGTAAAAGACGAAACTCGAGGAAAATTAAGTAATATTTGCAAATGAATTGAAATAAAAATAAACAAAATTTATGAGAAGTATAGAAAAGAAGCTCAGGAGGACACTATAGCAACAAAATTTTAAGTTGAGAAATAGGGCATTTCAATTGAATAAGGGGTTTATACCTTAAGAAACTAACAAAAGAACAGACAACTAAACTCAAATTTAGTAGAAGGAATGAAAAATATTAAAGTAGAGATAAAGTAAAACAAAAACATGTCAGATAGAGCAATGCAATCAATGCTTTGTTCTTAGAAAGGACCAGGAGTTAATAAATCTGGAGCTACACAAAAGAAAAGTCTCTATAAATAGCTGGGAAAATAGGAATATCACTACTGATTAGAGAGATAGAAAAGAACACAAGGGAATCAATTTGTACACTCAGCAAATGGATGGTCACACTGAAATAAATACCCAGAAAGTCACTAAGTACCACGGGGGATGCAAAAAGAAAGAGAAAAAGCCCAAGACAAGGAGAGCAAGGAAATGTACTGAATTAGAAATAATAGTCACAACAAAGGAGAGGTAGTTTGGGTGTCTTCTCTAGTAAATTCTACCAACCACTGATGAATTAACCAAAATCTTTCCGAAAGTCTTCCCAACAATTGTGAGTTTACTCTAGTGGCTTTTACTACTGTATTATCAAAGACACAAGAGAAACATCCATATTAACAGAACGGTTAGTGACTTAAAAGCCTCAGGTGAACTCAGCACAGAGAAGATGATGCCTGTGGGCTGCTAGGTTCCAGGATGCTTCTGAGAAGGTCAGTTTATCCTCTCTGAGTAATATCTACCACTTTGATACTCCAGGGAACCTGACCTGTGGATGGGATCTTCCACCCCAAGAGTCCCTTTTTTGGTGCTATAATACCCTCAAGCCTCCGTGCACCATGTGCTCACATTCTCTCTACCCCTACCTGGAGACTGGAGCCCTTCTGGTATTCTGATTAAAAGAAAAATTCTGCTTCTGGAGATGCTGTCTCCTGTTCTTTTTTTTTTTCATTATTATTATTTCCACATTGCCTCCATCAATCCCATCCAAAAGACTAAGACATCTAAGGAGTAATTAAATAAGAGAAATAAGTGTAGAGTTAAAAAAAACTACAAACTGTTGCAGAAACACTAAAGAGTTTCTCAATAAATGGAAAGATATGCAATATTCATGTTTTGAAATTATGAGGGTTTTTTTAATGACAATATTTTGTCCTTGTAATCTGGAGTCCCTTTAATTCCTACCAAAATTACAGAAGCCTCTTTATATCTTCCTCTTCATTACTTCCAAAATCTGAAATGTTTGCTCTCTTAAGCTGTATGTTACAGCAGTTTCAATACCTCCCTCATGTTATGTTTTTTTAGAAAAAAATAAATAGATTTAAGAAATCATTTTAAAATTATGTACAGTTGCAGCATGGAAAACATAAGGTGCAACCTTATAGAATCCATTTAGGAACTTTATTTAGTGAGTTTAATGCAACCGATAACAGCAAATTCCACTTGGCCTGTTTAAGTGAACAATACAGACCTTGTGGATCCTATGAAATTCTGTACTCTATTCAGGATACACTCTACCTTCATTACTTAGCACTTAGCTGCATTCTTTTTCTTTTCTTTCCTCTTCATTATGCTTTAATTCTGAGGGCCATACAAAGGCAGGATATATGACCTTTTAAACAATGCAAAAATTTATATAGCAATTTTCTTAAGTTGATGGGCAAATGTTAAAATGTTATTTTCATATTGTTTATAACGTTGTCAAACTACTTAATGTAGTTTGTTTTTTCTTCCTTGGATGGGTGGGAGTAAATAACTTGACTACAGTTACTATGTATTGATCAGAATTTCATGCAAATGAAGTGTGCCAGTAGTATGATAATTTAAATGCATTTATATGAAAGCCAAATGCACAAAACTGCTGCTGAAGTTTCTCAGACCAAGTTTCTTTTGCTGATTTAAAAACAAAATGAAAATGAAGTTACAAAGTTATGTCTGAAAAGAAAGGAAAGCTAATCCAGAAAACACATATAGTCTGTAACCAATTGACTTTAGACCGGGATTGCAAATTAAGAAAGAGTTATCTTCATCCAACAGAGAGGACGATACATAAGCGAGTGTTCACATAGAAAAGAAGGAATTATGGCACATGAAGATTTCAGGCTTGTGTTTGAGCATTTGGGCTCCAGTTGGAACTACCCTTTTTTTTGAAGATGGTAGAACCTTTGTGAAGTGTTACCCAGCTGAAAAATCCTTATTCCTACCTGAAGCCTCATGAGCATAGTCTTTCTGCTGAGGACTGGACTATAACATAGTGTTATGTTCTGGAATGATTTTTATGTATATGGTGTATGCATGTGTCCTGATAATCTGAATTAGGTGAATCTAGAAAGTTACAGACTGAGTTGTTTTCATATAGGAAATTTCAAGACAACTTAACATTCAAGCTGCAGCATGTACAAAGGCAGAAGTATCTCTGAGTTCAGGCCAGCTGGCGTATTCTGGGATTAGAACTACACACTAAGTAGGGCCAATGATTCTAATGTAAAAATAAAATCTATAAATCTTTTAGAAGAAACAATGAGGTGAATTTTCATGACCATGGAGAATGTTTAGACAGAACAATAAAAGGAGAAGTAAGAAAAGGCAGGTAAATTGGACTTCATCAAAGATAAGCACCATGGCACTACAAACGATGCTATCAGGAGGTAGACAAAAGTCTGAAGAAAAAGAAAACTATTGAATACTCATTTATCTGATAAAGGTGTGTGTCTATTACTCAAGATATGTAAGGCTCTGTCCAACTCAAAAGGAAAACACCAGTAGCTTATTTCACATGTCCCAGTGATTCAAATGCATCTTTCTTAGAAGATATACAAACGACCATGAAACACACCAAAAGATTCACCAGCACTAAACATTTTGGAAATCTACATCAAAACTACTTTTAGATACTATTCACAACTCTTACAATGCCTAAACTCAAATAGAAAACAACATGTAAATCCAAATAAATAAATGTAAAATATAAACATTCATGACAACTATTCAGAGTAGCCAAAAGATTAAACAATGTAATTGCTAAACCAAGTAACAAACCCACTATGGTATATGCAAAATATGCAGTAACATTAAAGCGTGTAGAGAAAGACTGTGTTGCCTTGCTATTGTTCTGATGAACTTTAAAACATTACACTAAGTAAAAGAGGCCAAGCACAACATGTGATGCCCCGTGTGAGCTCATTAATACGAAATAGCTGCAGCAGATAGACCCACAGGGATAGAACACAGATTGGTGTTTCAAGAGTATGGGGGGAGAAATTTAAAGAAATAACTCGGTAATAACTTAATGAGAGCCTTTGGCAGATTAATAGTGCATAACCGAGGAGCTAGCTATCCCAGAACTTTTTGCTCTTCACATTTCAAGGACCTGCTCAGCAAATTATATTCCCATATTCTAATTTTCCATTCCCAAATTTAAATTAGGATAATTTGGAAATAATGAAAGTACTTTGTAATTAAGTAGAAATAGTAATTTAAAATTTTTGAATGTACTAAATACCATTAATAATTACCTTGATATGATTAAATACTTTAAGTGTATTTTATTTTAATAAAAACTTTAAAACTCATAATGGTAATGAGTTCATTAAACTAACAGGGCATATACTAACCAATGAACTTGAGCATTCAGGCTCAAAGGTTCTACTTTATTATTATAATCATAATAAATCAAACCATTCTTTTGCATACACTATTCCAAAAAATGTGTTTCCTATTGAGAGCTCTTGTCTTGTGTTTGTGAGGTTTTAACACAGTCATGTTTTTGAGGTTTCATTCTGCTTGTTTGTGACAGACAATAAGTTTGACAGAAATTAATACACTTAAGTTTGAGGAGCTCCTGCTTTGTTCCATTTTGTTCTATGCTTACATTAGATAGTAATGAATTCACTGAAAAGATGCATAGGAAGACAAAATGTTAGCTTCCAGTGTCGATGGGTCAGTTGTTTCTTGTTATAGCTGTTTCTCAGACTAGCACAGCCTGACTCCAGTTTTCTAAATGGAGTAAAACTGTAGCCTCACTGCCTCTCTTCACACTTCCAAAAAGCATGATTTTGTAATAATTTTTCAATTACGAAAATAACTGTGTGTTTTTCCAGTTTGGTAAAGCAAAAATGCGCAATAACATACCACAGCCCATCAAATTATGCAGATTTAACAACAGCAATTACGTTTTGACAGATCCAAGAGTCTCTGAGAGTAAGGCTAATGGAGATCTGCCCTTGGCAGTTTGATCATTCCCCTCGCTGAGGGATCTCAAATGCACTCGACCTGCATCAATTCAGCCTCACAAAACCAATTTTGGTGATGCTCTGTCACGGTTAAAGTTGGTCTCAGCGAGGAAAGAACTCTTGACACATTCATGCATTTTTGTCCCATTTAATAGGAAAACGGAGAAGTCGCTTTAGCCAACAGGTTCTTTTTTGAAAAACAGACCAAGTTTTTTGGCAGATTAATAGCCTGAGAACTAACCATCCCCAAACTGCTTCCTCTTCATCTTCCCAAGGGCTTGCTTAGCAATTCTTTGTCCTCCCCAACTTTCTAACTTTTGCTCTTAAAATAGCAAACTATTTCAAGTCCTTTGCTCAAACCTGCACATAACATATGTCTCTACTCTCTGAACTACCTAGTCTCTACTTAGCAATCTCCACTCCAAGCATGCATACAGGAGAGAGATCTGTGGTCTCTGGCATTCCTCTATTATACCTGTGTTGTCACATAGCAAACCTTCCTAAGTGTCTCTCAGAGTTCTTACCCTTGTGAACTTTGGCTTACAGTTAGAGTACACTGTCTTTCATCCTTGCTCTCTTAATGTTCTCATTTAAACGTATATTTCTTATTGAAAAAGTTAAACACAATTATTAACTGGACAAAGTAGGGTGTGCATTTATTATTGTTATTTAGGTGTTGGGATTGAATCTACCATCCCATAATAGGGAAGCAGTCTACCATTGAGCAATATCCTTAGCTACAAAGTAGAAAATTGAAGTGAACAAACAAATATATTAAGGTTTCTATAATACTATTACTCTAAGATTACTAGTGGGAACAGTAGGAGGCAACCAGGACCTCATGCATTAGTTGCTTCAGCTAGAGGCAGTTATGTCTGGATCCATAAATTCGAAGAGGCTGTCCATGCCGTTATATGATGAGCCGTAAACTCTGTATACTGCATTGTTAAAATGTCACCACCACCACCACCACCACCCCCTCTCTCTCCCTCTCCCTCTCTCTCTCTCCTCTCTCCTCTCTCCTCTCTCCTCTCTCCTCTCTCCTCTCTCCTCTCTCCCCTCTCCTCTCTCCTCTCTCTCCCTGGTATTGTAATTTGGAATGTAAATGTCCTTAAGAGCCTTTGTGTTGAACTGTTGTAGTATCAGTTCTCCAATACTGGTGAGAATTAGTAGAACCTTTAGGAAGTGGGCCTAGGAGTTAGGTCATTAGTATGCCCTTAGAGGTGTTATGAGACCATAGTCTTTTCTCTCCTTTATTTTCTGGCTAACCTGAGGTAAGCAGGTTACTCTACCACATGTTCCTGACCTTCATGCACTGCCTCATCATGGACCAAAACAGTTAAATCTGAACCAAACTAAATAGTCGCACTTTCTAAGTTGGTTACATGAGATGTGCATCGAAGTAATGGGATGCTGATAAACATGTGTTAAGGACAGTTATAAATCTCAGCTGAAATTATTTTTGCTGTCAATGAGGGGGCAGGCTTCTAGGAGAATCCATCATTTCATGTAACTCAGCAGTTTTAGGAAGAACTGAATTTAGATGCCTTCTTTCTAGGGTAAAACAAAGCTGCCAGATCCTCATCTCAGTTTTGCGTATTCCATAGTTCACCCTGCTCTCAGTTTCTCTATAGCAAACATTTTTTTTTTTTTTTTTTGTTCATGATCAACTTCTTGTTTACACCAGTCTCACAGTCAGTTTTCTCAAGATTTCAGGTAGAAGAGCACAAGACTGAGACTCCTCTCACTTAAGAGAAGCAATGCAGGTCACCGAGGAACCTCTGTGACCTGGTAGACCATCACTTCTTACATTTATAGACTAGTGGTAGCAGAAGGGATGGTGAAGTAAAACCAGAGCACACACAGTCTTCAGAAAGAAGAGTAAGGAGCCACTGGGCATGGTAGCACACTCCTAGGATTCAGGAATCAGAAGCAGAACTAGAAAGATGTTGAATTGAAGGTCATCCTGGGAGATACCCAATGAGAAAGAATCAATTTCTTCCTCTCATATATTTTATATTTTTTCACTGTCTCCGATTTTTACATTAGCTTTTATCTCAACAAAATTCTTTGTACAAACTAGAAACAGGCAACTAAAAGCTGCTTCACTGAAAAACACTGACCCCCTTCTGTGGGTCCACAAGGTACTGGAAAAAGGGACAGAATGCTTTCATCTCTGCCTTCCTTTGTGAGTCCTTTCTTTGACTGAAGGCACACAGTCATATCACTGTCCTAAGCCTGTAGTCACCTTGCATTCCTGGAAGAACAAAGACATGAAGCATAGACCACCACCACCACCACCACCACCACCCCTGACACAATAAGAGAGCAAGGATGCACCCCAGAATAGAGGTGATCATCTCTTGAAAATGACCTTGTCTCTTCAAGCTGTAGGAACTTTGTGGGATTGCCTTGAAGAACCGTACATGAGACAGAGATCAATGAGGCCATACCTAACAAACACTGCTTAGTTATACACACCTCTAGTCTCTGTTCCTCCTCTGTTTAATCAGCCCTGAAGATTGTGGCAGTAATCCAAAGGTGGACAAGTTTTAATGGACCTTTTTATTACTGAAATCTTGGTTTTCTGTAGTTCATCCATTATGTTTCTATAGGAGAAGAAACTGCATTTGTATAACAAAACCACTCTGAGCTGAGATATTTTAGGCAGGCTGGCATCTCTGTGGCACGAGGGCATGCTAAGAACCAAGATTTACCAAATAATACCAATACAACACAATATGGGCAAGTGCTTCCAGAAACACATTGAACCCATTACACATTTGACTTTGAATTAGTGATTAGTCATAGTACTACCAAAATGCAGTGAGTCCTTTAGTAGTCACCAGGTGATGATAAGGAAATCTGGGTCCCCCATTGGGGGGTCTCAGTCTCATTAAAATAATAATTTAAGAAGGGACTCAAAAAGAAGCTTGAGAATAGTTTTATTCATGTAAAAAAAAAAAAAAATACCCGGGGCAGAGAAGTGGTAAGTATCAACAGCTGCCTGAATTACCAGCATAGAGGTAAGACACATCTGGGTAGGTGGTTACATGGCAGGGAAGGGAGGTTAGACAAAGGGTAAGGAAGCCCAAAGTACCAGACCAAACACACTTCAATTCTGGAAAGCCTCTGAAAAACAAAGTAATAAACAGAAAGGAGCCGGGCTGTGGTGGCGCACGCCTTTAATCCCAGCACTCGGGAGGCAGAGCCAGGTGGATCTCTGTGAGTTCGAGGCCAGCCTGGGCTACCAAATGAGTTCCAAAAAAAAAGGCGCAAAGCTATACAGAGAAACCCTGTCTCAAAAAAAAAAAAAAAAAAAAAAAAAAAAAAAAAAGAAAACACACACACACACACAAAAATAAATAAACAGAAAGGAAAAGTTTGAAAGACTCAACCCAAAGCCATGATAGCTCTGAAGGACTACACTGGGAGAATAAGAATTCTGGGAAGGAAAAGTGCAATATCTCATTAATTGAATGATCATTTCACCTGTCTTTTTAACATGGCTTAAGGTGAACCTGACTCATTAGAGGTGGTCCCTGGGACAGAGCCCACCTGATATGTTGACTTTCCACTGAGGCCAGAGATTCTGTTCTCTTGACCAAAAGGATTCTTCCCTGAAGGGCCCTTCACTGCTGTGCTAGTGAACATTCAGAAAGTTTCACTGTTGACTTCCTGTCATGGCCTGGTCCAGCTCACAGGCACTTTGTCCTGAGGGATAAACAAGGTGGAAATAGGGTTTACATCCAGATGAGTTATATAGTGGTTTCCCTGGGGAGGATTTTTATAGCAGAGGGTTAAAAACTCACATCCTGAAAGTCCCTCCTATCAAGGCATGAAAGAGCTTGTAGCCAGCAAGTCGAACACTAGACAGTGGCCAACTCTGCCATTATAGTATTCCCTTTTTTATTTTTAAGTGATTAGACAACCCATTCTTCTCAACTAATCAAAAAAAAAAAAAGAGGAGTGATTACTTCTCAAGGATCTTTAAAAACATTGTCAATTATAAAACTTCACACCATATGCGATTTCTTAAAGCTACCAGCAAGTGACTGGCATTTGACCTTCCGCTGGGGACTCGCTATGAATAAGGGCAATTTGAGAGAAAATTAGCTCCACCAAGAATGTCCCACAGTTTTAATCGAATAATGTTGGGTTTTCACGGGGGATATCAAGAGGACACTGAGGTGGATTACTGGCAAGTAAGGAGTTTATTAGAAGATTTATTTGGGTAGATTAAACTCAGTGATTTCTCACACAGAGCATCAAAATGTGTCAGCTAACTGAATTCGGATAGCCTCACAGGCACAAAAATGTGTTGGTATTCCATTGGAGAAAGTATATCCAGCACTTCCTTTGGGAATAATTTTGCCGAGAGTGAGTCCAAGTTTGAATTCTCCACTTCACTCCCTATGTCTTCCCTGTCTATATAGTTTGTGGTTTCTAGCTTGTCCATAGTCTGTCTCTTGTATGTCTATGTCCTGTGCAATTTCCTATGGGTCTGTCCCTATGCTTGCCTGAAAACTGTCCCTATCACTGTGTCTGAGTCATCCCTAGTAAGGGGCTTTGCTCTGTATTTATTGAGCAGCACAGAAAGCATCCTATGGGGGAAGGAATGGGATACTTCATGTAAGTCTTTAACAGAGTCTTACAAGTGATTGACTTATTTATTGTCAATCCAAACTCCAAAGCACTCAATACTGCAAACATACCATTATCAACTAATATATTTTGTTATATGAGGCTGTTTTTGACCTGTTCACAATTTTTAAAAATTATTACCATTACATACATACATACATACATACATACATACATACATACTCATGTGTATTGCTCTCTCGGTCAGGGATATGGAATAATACAAAATAGAAGATTAAAGCTATGGGTTAGTTTAGTTAGCAAAAGCTGATTACATGTGAAATCCAAGGCAAGTAAGTTTGGCTGTTACATTGTTCTCTTCAGGGCAGGTTAAACAAACAGACAGAATACACAGCAGGATATCAGGCCAGGTCTTACAATATATCTCCAGGTGTATTTTTAGTCAGTGGGGTCAAGCAAAAGTTCCAGTCTCTTGGATGTGATAGATATTTTCATGAAATGCACCAGCACAGTCATTAATGCCATGGATAGACAGAGAGGCAATAGCATGGGAAGGCTTCAGCCCCAGAGACTGACAGCATGGTGGGGGCTCTGAAGGAAGGAATCAGAGCCCCCACAGAGAAAGTGGGAGTCTAGTCTGCAACTCTCTGGGGATGTGAGGGGTTTCACAGCAAGATCTTGTAGCCAGGCTCTCTGACTCTCAGGTTGAAGGTAGGACAGAGACTGGAGGATGGAATTTGACCCCAATGTGCCCTCTAATGTTAGCTGACTTCCTGGGTGAAAAAGCCTGGTCACTGGGATATCTGTTAGCTAGGGACACAGGGTTCTCAGCAAGGTGCTTGTCAGCATCTCTGAAAGAAGGTTGCCACTGATATTGTGGCCTGGACAGAGGCTGGATTGACATTGCATTTGTACAGAAAGTGAGCATGTGCCCAGGTCATGAACAAAGAACTTTCCATAGAACTGAGTATTGTAAAAATTTAGAACTGGCCAAATAATCCCCACTAAATCCTCCTCACTCATCAACATGTCTGAGCTTAATGTGGTGGTGACCCTTACCTTCCCCCAACATGGTCTTCACTTGTGAAATGGCCTGCTTTGCTTACCAGCACATATACTTCCTCTTCTTTTAACTAAAACTGTGTTCATCTACAGGTTCTTCAATCTATGATACTAAAATCTTGGACATAAGGGAGACTAACCTTCCCAGTCCATTCTTTAGAGCAAAGAGTCATGATGTCTGCCTGAGTATGCACAGACCACCTGAGACTCCACCTATCCTTATTAACATTTGAGACTACCTTTTCTTCTGTCTCATTAACACCCTTAAAGCCAAACCACAGGATACCTATATCCTAAGGTCTGTCTGCTTTTGGAATTATATTGTCTTTTGCAAAACTCCTCAGGGTCAAGGACTCTGGTGGCAAGTGGAAGTGACCCTCTTTTGGTGACATTACATCTGAATGACACACTCAAGACTGCCCACCAACTGAGAAGAATTCTTTTATAATAAGTTGGGAACACTTATAAGCAATATCAATGTTAGGTCATGTGTCCTCCTAGGTTCTGCTAAGGTGAGATGACAAGGTACCTCTGTGACCTTTCCCTGTAGGCAAGTAGCATAGGCCACGTATTAACTATTTCAGTTGCCTTGTTGTGTGGGACCCATCTTTACCCTCAGAAACCCAGCTATGACTAAATGGACTGGAGACTGTCTCTTGAAGGACAATTCATTTCTACACCCCCTTTTAGAATCACTGCTCTTCTTCCTCCTGGTTTTATCTAAAAAAATACACAGGTCTAGTTCCTCTGATGTGTATTTGCTTTTATAAACTTATCTAAAACAAGAATATTCAAAAATTAACATAAATTTAAAGTTGACTATTGTCTTTATAATTTCTTTTAAACAGTTATTCTGATATCTGGCTTTATGACACCTCTCACACATTTCTCCTCCCTTGTGTGTCCTGCTTTTGCCCAAATCTTTTTTTTTTTTTTTTTGTTTTGTTTTGTTTTTGTGTTTTTTTTTTTTTCAAGACAGGGTTTTCTGTGTAGCTTTGTGCCTTTCCTGGAACTTACTTTGTAGACCAGGCTGGCCTGAAACTCACAGAGATCCACCTGCCTCTGCCTCCTGAGTGCTGGGATTGAAGGCATATGACACCACCGCCTGGCTGGTTTTGCCCAAATCTTATGCAAATTCTTCTAGTGTAATTAAGTTCTACTATTACCTCTTGTATGCAGTATTACCAACAGGTAAATGCACTCTATAAATTGATCTAAACCCTGACCATACTCATTAGTGATACCTACCACAAGCAGTTGTTACCCTAAGTTAAATCTAGGTAAAACTGATCTTGTTTATCTTATTTACTTTTGAGGAGGTATATACATAGGTCAGAAGTCCTTCTCCATGTGGTCTGGTAAAACCAATGGGATGTAATGATGCCAGCCAACCTCTAGCTTTATTATAATTCCATCTGTCTGCAAAGTGCCATTCCTCTAGTATCCTGAGAGTTGACAACTTCAAGGAGAAGAACAAAAGAGGCAAGGTTGTGAGTTCCTAGAAAATCTCATTTCATATATGTATACAAAATTGTGTATGGTCCTCTCTTTTCTTAGACTGATCTGCCTTCTAGATTCTTTGAGCCTCTATCTATAATGTTCATACCACAAAGGGTTGAGAAACTGATTTGAAAGTTTTCATTCTACCTTTCCTACTCTTGTCCAAGAATAAAATCTACCTTCATCTCTCAACTGGTGATCTGTCTTACAATTTGTACTAAAATTCTAAGATGTAAAAAAGAAAAGTTTTTGGTGACCTTCTAATACTTTATGCTAATAATACAGAATTGTGAGAGAACGTTATTTTACATTTTCCCTTTATATCTCTTCACTTAGAGATATAATCACAGACCCACAAGAGAAAAACAAACAGAAATGTCTCAATACCTTCTAATAGTCAAGCTTCTCTAAAGGAACAGAACTGATTGAAATTATAATATATGTATGTATGCATATATATATATATATATATATATATATATGATTTATTAGAGTAGCTGTGGTCCTAGTAGTCAAATGACTGTCTCTTGATGAAAGACAGAAGATTTGATAGTTGTTTAGTCCTAATCTGAGGCTGGTGTTTCAGGAAATTCTACTGGAAATTTCCTAGAAAGCTACTGGTCTTCAGTCTATATTGGAATCCTGAAGAAGTTGGCTCTAATATTAGCCAAGGTGTGCCTCAACAACAGGACAGATAAACTTCCAGCAAAGAAAGCAGGCAAAAGTCAATACTTCCTTCTTCCATGTCCTTCTATGTGGGCTGCCATCAGAAGGAGTGACTCAGATTTAAGGAGGGTCTTCTTACCTTGGGTGTTCCAGATTTGCTGGTGGTAGCACTTGAGAGGCAGAGGCAAGCAGATCACTGGGTTTGAGGCCAGCCTGGTCTCCATAGCAAGTTCCAAAACATCCAGAGCTACACAGAGAAATCCTGTTTTGAAAAACAAAACAAACAAACAAAAAGTTCCAGATTAGAAGTGGGTTTTTTCATCTCAAATGATTTATTCAAGAAAACCCCTCACAGTGTGTCCAGCAGCTTGGATTTTAGTTAATTGCAGATGTAGTCAACTTGACAACCAAGATCAACCATCACACACCTGTTCATTGTGTGTATGTAGGCAATAACAGAGCAAAATGAGTAACTCTCAAAATGGGCTAGGAATTTCAGCTTGAACATTATTTTGAGTTAAAGAGAGATGCATGTCAGTGCAGGAGATCAATTCATGGTTAATCGAGAAAAGTACAGGAAACAGAGTAGGGTTTGCCAAGCAGATCTAAGCCTGTCATTAAGCTAACAGTCATTGATAAGAATGTCAGAGAGTTAGTATCCTTCTGGAACAAAGGGACACAACCTCACAGAGGGTACAGCTGTACATTGTTCTTAGAAAAAAATAGACTTCCTTTTCTTGTCTTCCTGTGCCTTGTTGTTTCTCAAAATAATCCATTCAAAATTAGCCTTATGCTAAGAAGAGCATATTTGGGGCTGATATATTCTGGTCTCTGAAATTACCACTTTCAGTTTGTCACTGGACAACCATCATCGGGAAGAATGACTGAATCAGATTCCTCAATTCCTCCAAAGGATATACAGCAAGGGGTGTAGGGCGTGAGTACCCACTAAATATGTATTAACTGATAGTTTAATAAGCAAATCTGTCACTCTACATTGTGGGTATTTTCATATTTGCAAGATTTACTTTGAATGCTGGCATTTTTTTTACAAATAGAAAAGACTAAATGTTTTGCTTTTTAATATTCTAATCTCCATTCAAAATGGATGTTACATGAGTAATTAAGCTGGGGAATTACAATAGACTTAATGTCAATTTTCACAACATACTGATATTTCCTATGGGTGTTTTCTCCATTTTGACCCATGAAATTTATTGTTGACAGAACTCGTATGTCTCATCATGCTTTCAATGATATTCATGCCAGCTTGATCACTAGAGGGGTTCTCCTTTTTGTCTTCTCACCTTTCATCTATTCTGTGAGGCCAGCGTGGGCCCCTCCTGCAGGGCTTCCCTGATTATTCCAAGATTCTTACAAGATAACAAGCAAGGTGAAAGAATGTTCATAATGCAGAATTTTGTCACAGGTTTAAGGGTACATATGAGTATTCATAAAAAGAAATACCTTTCCCAATGGAAAGAGCCATTGTCTTTTTTTCTAAGCCTTTCCTCTAGCCTAAAATAGGACTTGAGCAACAGCACTTCATTACAATTTCCAGTCATTTCACTTTCAGGTATCCAAATACACAGCAAGGCCAATGGAATCCTAACGAAGCTATTCTTCTGTGCCTGGTATTCTCTTGTCTCTTTTAGGTTTTCAGTTTATACCAAAGAGGAGTAAGTAAATTCTAGGAAGACACCAACATTCAAAGCAGAGAGGCTTGAAGGCTGAGCCTCCATACACTGAAACAGAGTGAGTAATCACCACTTAATGTTAATATCTAACAGGTCATCCAAACTACTTTTAGCATAATTATTACTTTGAACTAACACAAGCAGCCACTAGGACTGGTGAAATTTATTGATTTACAGGGTCAAGCCAATTAAATGTTGGGCCAACTACCTTATTTTCATTTCAAATCAAAATGCTCCAGGTAAGTGTGTATTCTGATGGCAACAAACATCTGTGTTCAATACATTTAACTGCACAAGATTATTTTGTTCTTTTCACATTAGGCAACAGACTGGTGAGAAAAGGATGTACGATTAATAAAAGTACGTGTGAGACTTCATACTTACACGCAATGATTAATCAACCAACAGTAGACAACCTCTGATCTAGATCAATTCTTTTGAAACTATACTTAAATGAATTAATTAAATCAATTACTTTTGAAGAACTTTCTCCTAAGAGGTCATGAATTTTTTTTTATGTTCACTATGGGAATAAACTCCACTTTCTTTGGTCATGTCCATGGGCAGTGATATGAATGCGACACACTTCTGTTGGTGAGGTTCAATTCATCTTCTTAATTAACAAAGTGTCTGATGATTAAATGAATTTGATGGGCAATAAGTTTCCAGAGGTTGATTTTGTTTCTGGAAATCCCATGATTAACGATAATATTGCAATTAAAGAGTTCACTTGGTCGGCAATAACAATCTTACCAGGTTTTGAATGACCAAGGTCAACTACTCATCATGTAGCCAATGCATCAACCGACAACAAATATTCATGAATATCCAGAAGACAAGGCTTTTTGCCATCTATCTAGATGTCAGTTTGAGACTTTTTCCAGTTCAGCTACAAAGAATGAGCCTTGAGAAGGGCAACCATGTAATTTGTTTTCATAAACCAGACACTTGGAGACTGAAGGGATACTAGTAATAACTCTTCCAGGATAATGGGCAAAGGTGACGATCTCAGACAACCTGGGATTTACTATCATACTGGTCACCTCTTCCATGAAGCGTTCGGCCTGAAGTCCAAGTCGAAGGAAATAAATGATGCAGGAATTTTCTATGGTCATGATAAGTGACAGGTGATGAAAACTTAATAATAAATCAGTTTGAACAGCAATCTTAACTGTAACTCTCCAAAATTAGAAAACAGGAACCGGGGAGTTGGCCCAACATGGAAGAGTATGTTGCAAAAGACCTGAATGCAGTTTCCAGAGCCTGCTTTGTATGCTCACAGCCATCTGTAATTCCATCTCCAGGAGATCTAACATTTCTGATCTGCTGGATCACATACTTGCCTCATGAGTGCAGAGTGTATATATACAGTATATATGAAGATGTAGTCATATGTATATATAAGTTTCCAAGATAGATGAACTCTTAGAAAAACTGTTTGTTACTATGTTGGTGTAGTTATTAATAATTTAATAATTTCTAAAAGACAAATAAATAAACCTAGAAAATTGAGTGTTTTTACAACGATTTGTGAAGTGCCATGTTAAGATTAAAGACCCCACAGGATTCAGTATTTTCTCAGGACAAGGAGAACGACGTATCAGAAGAAGTAAAAGAAAGAGATAACATAAAACTCTGTGTTCTCATTGCAGGAAGTAGTTTTAAAAGAATATATCAAGAGAAAGAGCAATGTAAACTTAGAAGCCAATAAATTTGGTAGAATAGTAACTTTAAATCCTAAACGTAGGTCTTTCTCTGGAATTTGTAAACCTGAATTAGACATTTAATGCATTTTACTGTAACGTGATTTACATAAAAGTTGATTGGTCGAATACCTTGAATTTTGTCATTTCAAACTCTGGTATGCATGGCTCCGGCTGTATGGCAACTGTCACACAGAAATGAGTCCTTCGACTCTCCGTGTCTTTGTGTCTTTCTCCTTTCTTCCCTTCCTCCTTCCCTTCCTTCCTTCTTTACTTTCCTTTATTTCTTTGTTTTCCTTTCATCATTATTTTTGTTTGTTTGACTGTTTGTTCGTTTTTATTTCTGGGCATCAAACCCAGACTTGGAACACCAAGGTACACTCTTTTGAATTGTGCTCTTCTGTCTTTTACTCTGTAAACCAAAACATCTGCCCTGGAAAAGTCAGCAGAGGAACAATTCTGTCTGTGACATTGTCATGCCTGCAGTGTGAACAGCCATTCTCAGAATACCGGCTTGAGATGCCAGTCACATATGGTGGGTCCCCAATATGTGATGAAATTTTCTCCTGCTAAATTGCAACTGAAATTTAATATATACTGAGAGACTCTATATAATGAATTTTGAATGTCAATGTTATGAGACTTTCTGCAGCATACCACATGAATTTTAATCCACAGAGATTACAAAGACCTAAGTATTAAACAAAGGAATGGACACTGACCACATCAAAACTGTATTCCAAACATTGATGAAGCAACTATTTTAAAATATGGTTGAACTGTTTATTATTTGATTAAAAATGGTATTGTAGCTCAAGGAAAAATTCATGTTACTTGTAAAATTTTGCCCTGGTGTTTAGTTATTTAAAGGGGGGAAAGTTAAAATCATTATAACTTTATATAAACTTTTAAAAGTAATTTTTAAAAAAGCTTATATGAAATGATGCTGGGACAGTAAGCTGTCTTTTATACTCATGAATGCTCAGACTTATGTGTATTTTCTTCTAATGTAAATGGATGAAAAGGGAAGTACACTCTGGGAGAGGAGGGGTCACTTGTCTCCTGCAGCCCAAGGAAGGTCCTTGTCATAGCAAAGCAGCAGACTAGGGTGTGAGCCCCACATCAAAGAGTAAGAAAATTTCAGTTACTAATATGTGAGGCTTCTTTTCTGTGTTCTTGGAGCAGCTTCCTCTGGATATTTCTTGTTTTCGTTTGCTTTGATATCCCCCTGCCAGATTCCCACCCCAGTCTCCTCTCTCCCTTCCCTCTATTTTCCTCTCCTTTTTATTCTTTTCTGTTGCTATACAGTGGTAATTTGGAGCAGTTTCGAAGAGTCAGTCCTATGCTCAGATTACACATCTCTATTAGTATAAGAAGATGTAATCATTTAATGAGAGACTTTTCTGGTGATGGGAGATGACTTGGGCTGTTTTTACGTTTTCTTTGTTCCTCTGTGGTTCTTAGTTTTCACATTCCTTCCATGTCATCCCATTTCTCTGACAGTGCCCTTCCTTCTCATCTACTTAATTTCCCAGAAAATCATAAATAAAATCTCTTTGAGACAACCCCTTCACACCTTTCAACTCATCTGGATACTTTCATTATTTTCCCTCCTATGCTATGATCTAATGGTCTCAGACAAATTTTGCATATTTTTATAATTCATATAGAATTTTTTCTATCCACTTCTCTCTGTGTTTTCTTGACCATGCCTGCTTATCTTCATCCTTTCTTTCATATATAATGAGTTCCAGAGTCAGCTCCAGTAGATTCCGTATTAATTTCCATACTTGTTAGTGTATTTTTGTTCATAAGGGAACACTATCATTGTCCACAGTGGAATCTAGTCTTGTTTTGTTTTATTCTTATGATTCCTATGTGTTCCTGTGTGTTTATATTTGGGAGAACATTGTTTTTCTTGTTGTTCTAGGAATACTTTCTTTGTGTGCTGTTCTGTGAAACAGGTTTTATGAGATGTTCTGTTAGCAGATTTTCTATTTGGGTTCATCAGGAGTTAGATGCACTTTGGCCCCATTAGTTTAACATTAGGGGTGGAGAGAGGAAGAAGTGGCTTTCCTGACAAACAGAAACCCCTGTTCCCAGATTTCTGAGGAATGCTGAGTTTAGGTTTCTGTGTATCTGCTTGGAATCATTGTGTTTATCCAGCAAGAATCTGACCTGGACTGGGCCACATTGTCATCAGCACTGCCATTTTGGGGACCACTTTGTGACCTAATATTATAACATGGAAAGTTAACATAACATGCTATTTTATTTTTATTTATCTACTTCTGTGGTACTGAGAGTTCTCTCAGACTCCATGCATGGTAGGCAAATACTCAATCTCTGAACCTTTGTCTTTGGCATGGGCTGCTAGGTCCATGGCCTTGTGCATGCTCACTTTGTGCTCTGTCTCTGAGCTATGCTCCCATGCCACAAATAAAGTAAAACATTTCTGGACACTGTAAACATTTCCCTAATATCTCTCTACTGTTTAGAAACATACTGAATTATATCTTATCAATTTCTAGCATCCCTTTATTTTATGCTTACGTGATATGCTGGCTAATTTTGTGTCAATTTGACAAAAGCTAGAGATATCTGAAGAGAAGAGAGAATCACAACTGAAAATATGTTTCAATAATATTGGACTGTAGAAAGGTCTGTAGATTTTTGTCTTGATTAATAATTGACACATGAAATCCCATATCTCACAGTGAGTGGTGCCACCCCTGGGCAGGTCCTAAAGTCTGTAAGAAAACAGGCTGAGCAAATCCTGGGGAGCAAGCCAGTAAACAGCACTTCTCCATGGCATCTGCTTCAGTTACTGCCTCCAGGTTCCCACTTGGAGTTCCTACCTCAACATCCTTTGATGTTAGATTGTAATTCGAAAGTGTAAATGAAACAAAACCTTTCTTCCCCAAGTTGCTTTTGATCATGGTGTTTTATCACAGCAATAGAAAGCAAACAAAGATACATGGTATTAGTATTTTAATGTATTTATTGGACATCAAGAATAAGGGGAGCCTACTATGTAAAAGTAGTGAATAGTAATTATTCATGTTTATGTTTATATTCACATTGTCACTCTTTTTAGAAAACAAGTTAAGAATACTGTTTTGCTTTCTTAAGCCCTTTAGAATGGCATCTTTTATTAGGAAAACAGTAGAGCAAGTACATTTCTCATTGTACATGAATCACTGTGAAATGGTTATGAATGCACAGAAGACTTCATCTTCCTTGTAGTCTAACCACGAGTATGTATTTTGAGAGACAATATCTGACCACTCTACAGTAATGCTTGTTCTATAGGGAATGAACATCAATAAAAATAGTCTATATACATTCACAGATGTTGAAATATACACTACTACATTCCAGGCTC
The DNA here is from genome assembly GCF_004664715.2 of Peromyscus leucopus. Classification (NCBI taxonomy): domain Eukaryota; kingdom Metazoa; phylum Chordata; class Mammalia; order Rodentia; family Cricetidae; genus Peromyscus; species Peromyscus leucopus. Next base: position 58,814,421 of record NC_051068.1, read on the forward strand.
TACAAAGGGCCCTAAGAATAAGATAGCTAAAAAGCTGTATGTGTTTCTTACCCTCATAAAACTGTCAATAATTGGGCAATGAAGCAGTTGCAGCAAGTATACTAGAGTGTAGAAAAGCAAGTTTCTTCTAAAACATGATGACTGTATGTGGATGAAAAGTTGTTTTCAGCAAACCTTCCAGAAAATTCTTCTTGAGCTTTTCAGCCTTTGCAAAGACTTCAGTCTGCCTGCAGCTCACTCCTGGGACTCATCAATTCAACAGTCAGGCTGAATCATTTATTAGATTAGTGGCCTACAGAGAAATGCCCAGTGTGAGTCAGGGAGAGCTGTAAGTTGCCTGCAGGTTCTTTGAAGCTGAGCTGGAGCCAAGTGGGAGGGCTAGGACAAAGGGACAGAAACAGAGGGGAAACAGGCTCCTCAGTTCAGGGAGTGCACTTTTACTGTTAAGAACCTGAGGACTGTGCTGGTTCTTTTGCACTAGCCTTAGGGCCCATCTGAAGCGATGCTTCTGACTGCCACTTGGGTGATGAAATGCCAAGTAAAGGAGTCGATGCAACAGATAACTGGAACAGCTTCTCAACCTCTCGAGGTGGATCTATCCTAGAACAAGGGTAAGGGTCTCTCAGGTCCCTCCTGCTGTCTCAAAGGCCCAGGTGACATTTGTACCCATGTTTAATGAATGCTGACCTCAATGTATATTTTCAATTCGTTAAGCTGAGAGTTAGAATCTTTCTCTGAAAGTGACCTCAGAATTAATTATTTTTGTATTGAACCAGTACAAAATGCAGCGGAGGAAATAATTATAGGCAATATAGAATCCAGAATCTAAATGATTCAGAAATTATGTTTTAAAACACCAAAAGAGGTCCATTTCCTGGACTGAAAGTCCATTTTGAGGCATGGTAGCAAAGGTCTGTCTTCCTAATGCTTAGTATGCTAAGGTAAGTTTATTTCTTGTCAAGGCAATCCTGACCTACATTGCACATTCTGGGCTAACCAAGGCTACAAAGAGAGACCATATCTCAAAAAATTAAAAAACTCAAGGGAGAATTCACCCATTTTATTGAAAATTGAAAATAAATATTGTATCTATTTTCATTTTTAAAAATTGCAACACAGAATGATGAAAGAAAAAAGAGATGGTACAATTTGGCAAAATGTGTTTTTTAATTTAATAAATGTGAAATATATTTGGAAATTACCTTTTTTAGATAATTTTTAAAAATTCAAATTTTTGCCCTCTTTTTCAGGTTTTATATCCACATGGAATTCTTCTACGTCTATATAAAAGAAGGTAAAGATTAGTTTTCTGGAGTCAATCTACTACTGTTCTTCTATGATGCAGTACTCGAGCTGCTGTTTCAATGTTTTAAGAATTTCCAAATACAGAGGGAATTTTGTAGCATTTTGAAATTATTTGCTAGTGATTTCAGTTATGTATTGTGGCTATTTGTATGAATGAAAAGCTCATTGTACAATTATCAGACCCTTTCTGCAGTTCTTCTGAGAGAATATGATAGCATCATCTGTAACTAGGAATTATATTTAGCTTCCTAAGATTGCTGGCTCTTACCCCGGGAGATGCTGCTTTCTTGTTAACTATTCTCTTTTAAGTTTCCTCTGAGGTCTGTGTATGGACATTCCAGCCTGCGGCTTGAATGCTCCTTTTTCAAAGATGTTCATCTTTGCTCTGTAGACTTGTTTACATCCACTGTACATTTCCTAGATCTACTGCGAGTCAAAAGCAGCACTGTGTCCCAGCAACTTTGACTCTTTTTTTAAAATTGTCAGAGACAGAGAACATATAAAAAGGCCTAGCAATCCCCTACCTCAGTGACCTTACCCAGTTCAGTAAGACTAGAACTTTTACTGTACAATATTAATATCTTTACACGCAATGAGTAGTAAGTTCACTCTTATTAGTCAGATTCATTTATTTGACATCTGGAGAGAATGTTATTCATCCAAAACCCAGACCAGTTGCTGGGAGTGACTAGTGGGAACAGTGGCTCACATTTCCTGGGGGACTTTGGTTACTAAAGAGGCCTTTGAGAGTAAGAAAGCTGAATTTTCAGGACTGGAGAAGCTATACTTGAAGAATGAGATAATTCCTCTGCTACCACATATCTCAAGACTATTGTGAGATCTGATGATGTGCATAAAGTTCAGCATCTCAGTAAGATATAGCAAGTGATGGAGCCATCTGCAATGACCGTGCAAACGAAGGAGGAGAGTCATGGAAATGATCATGTGTATGTCAGGTCTTGACCCCAGAGCTGAGGAACTGGATCAAGATTAGGTTGACCTCAATCACCAATGGGCCAGTGACTCTCTTTCCTCCACTTTGGATGGAGTATTGAGATAATTGCCTTTTCTTGAAGCCTTATCCAAAACTCAGAATTACAAAGTCTTTCAAGAACATTTCTCTATATAGTTAAAAATAATATGCAAAGATAGTTCTTTCTTTAGAATGAGTCAATAAATGATGAGTCTGTCTATGTGAAGACTGAAAAAAAGGATTATTTTCCTTGCTTGTGGATGACTGTTTCATTATACAATTTACTTTTTAAAGTTCAATAGCATAAATGCATGCCTGAGAGAATGGGAGACGGGCTGTGTGAATCAGAGAAGCTACCACGTTGGTTTCTGCCTCAACTACATCCCCTGGTACACCTAGGTTTCTGTCTCAAATACATACCCTGTGTAGCTCTAGAGAGTTTTTCGCCTTGCCCACATTCATAACAAACCTCTGCCACCCGCCAGTCCCATAGCCGCTCAGACCCAACCAAGTAAACACAGAGACTTTATATTGCTTACAAACTGTATGGCCGCGGCAGGCTTCTTGCTAACTTTTCTTATATCTTTAAGTAACCCATTCTACTTCTTATACACAACTAGTATCTTTACTTCTTATGAGCTTATTACTACTCTATACTCGCCTTGGCTGTGCTTATCGGCACCTTCACATGCTTCTTATCATGGCCGCAGCTGCAGCGTCTCTGGTCATGGCGGCGGCTGCAGCACCCTGGTATACCTGTCTTGAATTTATGTAGAGGTGGAAGTACATTAAATTTTTTTTCTTTATCTTTTCATAAGGGGTGTGTGTGTGTGTGTGTGTGTGTGTGTGTGTGTGTGTGTGTGTACTCATTCAGAAAACTGCACAGGTCCCTTTCAACAAGAGAACAGACAAAGGTAATTAGAAGATATAACTGTATATTTCCTCAAGCAAAAGTTCATTACTCAGATAGTTAGGGTATTTTTCTTTTAATTAAAAGAAAGCTGACCTTTCCTAAGGAGATCTTAGACAGCATACTTGATAGACACTCTCTTTGATGGGAGGCTGCTGACAGCAGTTCATATCTACTGTCCCCGATGTTCTCTGCTGTCGTGACATTTTATGGAAAGCTTTATAGCATTATCACCAGTAAATACAGATGTTCTCACTTTCCTTGCATCACTCTTAACATATTCCCTGTGGCCACAAGACCAGAAACATTTTTATTCAATAACATGAGTGAAAAAAGGAATTTTTTTTTGCTTCTTTGTAAAGCAGGCCTGGTGGTAAGAGGACCCTGGCTGTAGTCACTAATTAAAATGGCTTTGGCTTATAAAGACGAACCATTTAATAACATGATAAAATTTGTTTTGTAGTTTGAACATTTATGATCTTTTTAGATGCAACAAATACCTAAAAAAGTCAAAATTAATAATGGTTTTCTTGTCGTCATCAAATGTAAATGGCAAACTGATAGGAGAGGTGGAGCAAAATAGTCAATGTGTGTTTCAGACAAGCAATCTGTGTGAAGAAATCAAGAGCTCTTCCCGATAAACAGCCTCCCTGCACATCCCAGAGTCAGAGATGCATGGCCTTCGTTCTTTCTCATAAGCAACTTCATATAAACACGTTAACCTGATCAGGGCCTGAGTTTTCACTGATCATTCACATACAGAATTCTTCTTAATGTCATTGCATAGTTCCTAGGTTAATGAAACGAGATTACAAAAGAGCCATTGCGACAGTAAACAATCATACTAAGGTTTGTAATGTTCTGAGCAGCAAAAACAATAGTTTGATGTTCATAAAACTTGTATGATCTTCTGTGATAGCAAAGGAAGTCCAGTTAGACAACTTCAAGATTACAGTTTCCATTCAGAAAAAGAAGGAAACTCTAATAATCTAAAATATTATTATCATTGCTAGTTTTTCACAATTTCTATGTATGCTAATTATTATTTCTGAACAAAGAGCACAAATATTAAATCCTGATTAAATAAAAGACCCGTGACAAAAACTGTTTTCCTATTTAAAAGTTAATATTGATACATCAACCAGTTCTCACTGTAGTAACTTCAAATAAATTTCAAATTATGATGATGAACCAAAGAGATCATTCATAAGGTCTTTGACTTTACTTTAAATTCAATGGATATATATCTTCACAGAGAGAGATAAGAAAGAACAGTATATCAACAGTTTTGAGAAGTTTTGGAATACAGGAAAATATTCCAAACAGGTATTCCAAAAGGAAACAGGGGAAGGGGAAGGGAGAGGTAGTGAAAGGAAGAGATAAGAGACAGAGAGAGACAAAGATAGACAGGGACAGGCAGAGAGCAAATTTGACTCTATAACCTTCTAAGCTTTAAAAGTTCAAAAGTTAGTATGGTTGTCTGAGCATATTCAAGGTGCCATTAGTGGAGCCAGATAATACATTAGGGCTCAAGAGCCAGTGGCCAATGACCACAGTCAGACATGAACCTCTGGATTCTTTCTACACTACTGATTGGGAGGTGGCTTCATGCACTTGACTCTTTTTTCTCTATTTCAATATTTTGCTCACCTGTATTAACAGGCCACTGAGTAGTCTAATAAGTTTAAGGGGTAATGAAATAATACACATAAAATAATCTAAACATAATGTGTTTCAAATAAAGGGTATTTTCACTGTCTGCCAAACTACAGCTAGAAACAACCAAAGATGTTCTTACACAGAAAAAATGACAAAATCCATCTCAACATTAAAGTTGTTTAAAGATATATTTTAACATTATAGCCTCAATGATGTTAACGACATGGGTAGTGAAGTCACACAAAGTAGCTTTCTTTTTCAGTCCCCCAATATATGAAATAATATCACAAAGAGGACAGACCACTACATTGGATGGAATTAAGCAATGTGAAACTCAGTGCCCATACTCTAAATTGCTTGAGAGCCTTTCCCTCCTTGCAGGATTTTATGTTTAAAACATAAGAGCAAAGTAAGACATTGCAGCCTTACCACAGAGATTCATGCCAGATATGCTTTTCTTCATATTTCTCTTTTATTGAGTGAGAGGGGAGAAGGGGGGTGTAAATGGGGTAAAGTGGGACCACAATATTATTTGGTCTTTTAACTGGAATGAAAAATCCAAGTACATAATAGAGAAATGGGGTTAAAAACTTGGAGTTATATTCTAACAAATACATATTAATGATTACCAGCTGAAAAACAGAAGAGGAAACATTCCTATTCTGACTGTCAAAAAAAGAACAATAATATGTGGAATGGTACAAAAATGATCCACCTTGTTTACAAAGCAACTTTTCCCTCTAAATGGTCCTCATGACAGCCGAGCTGTGCAGGTGTTGAATGCTAAGTGCGTTCTGCCAGCTCACTGATGATTTTCGTCTTCACACAATGTCTTTAAACAAAAACAGAATGGCTTTTGTTGTCAGTATAATAGGTTTGCAGAGATGTAAGTTACAGATCTGCATGCACTTGTGTGGAACTTTCCACGGACCCCTCATGCTCCCAGTGTCACAATTTTCACTCACTGCATGGAGAAAGACTAACAGGCAATTTTGCATGCTGAAAACCAAACTGGTAGAATTAAATATTGTCTATATTAATATTAGAATTTCATATTTAAAACGGAGGTAAACTTCAAAATTCTGTCAATATTTACTTGTTCTGGACCAATTTTAAGTAACTTTCCACAAATGCAAATTTCTTGGGCTATATCTGATTCCTCTGTGTAAAACCACAAAAAGCTCTACTCAGTTTTCTTCCAGAGAATAATCCTTTGATTCTGGGAATAGCCAATTTCTTCTATGTTTATCACTCCGAGGAATTAGTTGTTGATATGGGACTGGTTATAATATTTGTTCATGTCTTTATTCAGTTTTTCTTCATTGTAAGAAAATTATACTTGTAGCTATGTTCTTGTGTCTGATAACATAAAGACTGGTTATAACTTAATGTGGAAGGAATATCATAAATAAGTTCTCAGGTATTCACAATCAGTGTGTTGTAAGAGTTGTGCTAGCTCTACCCAACTTATCTGATGAATATGCGAGCAGTTATTTTTAGGAAATAGTCGTTTTCTTTAACTTTCTTCAGAATCATTGTATATTTAATTAACATCATTTAGAATTGCCCAATTTTCATTCTTATTATCAAGAAATTAGTTTAACACCTGTAGTTCTTTCTGAAAATGGGATCAGGCCACAGCTCCAATTTCCTTCAATTTTGTCAGCTTTACTGTAAACTCACTATTAAGAAATGTGTTGAAATTCCTCTTCAAAAGACAAATTTCAGGTGTTTTTTTTCTTATTTCCCAAAGGCAAACAAACAGGTACAGTGTAAATTTAATTCAGTTTCTGTTTCTCTTCCCTTGTGAGTAGCCTACAAAGTACAAGGTTGGCCTGATGAACACACAATACAATGCAATTGTATTCTCCACAGTTGGAAACAACTTCAGAAAACAGTTCCACCCTGTGTGTTTGTAAGGATGCAGAATCAGAGCCAGAAAGTTCTGTGGCTGGAAACCTTTCCAGTTTCTCTCAGGTTCACAATAGAGGTTAGCAGAGCAGTAACCATGGGGTGATCCTTAATTGTACAAGGTATTCAGAACTCTACAGAATACAGACATCATGACACAACTCACTGTTTGCCAAGAGTGCCCTCCAGACATTGTGACAGAATAACTTTCCTTCTACACACACACACACACACACACACACACACACACACACACACACACACACATCCCACTGCCCTCTTCCAATCCACAGGTGATAGTGATGACACTGAGTTATTTGTTTTATTACAGGCTCTGCTAACTGACAAGACAGAGCCTAGAGTCACAGCACTGAAGAAGCAAGAAGGGTTTCAAGTTCCTGTTAGTGAGCCTGAAATACAACAGGAGGTAAATAAATAAAAATATGAAATGTCCTTCCTGGAAAAAGAGGTGTGATGCTGATAATGAAGTATAATAACCAGAAAAAGAATTGGGAAAAAGGAGAGGGAAAAGACTGTCAATTCTGCCAGCCTTCATACTTACAAGGACACACAACTACCTGGAGTGTACCCAAGGGCTGTAGCACATGACTTCTAGAATTACCTCTATTTGGAGAAGGATTTTCAATGACTATAGAAGAAAATAATGTTCCATAATGCTTGGTGTATATCTATAATAGAACCACTTGGACCTGTAAAGTTGGTGGGAGTGTACATTTCAAGTGCACATTCCTGTTCCTTGGGCCCTGGAGAGATTCTCAAAGCTAAACTTCCCACAGCACCAAAGGAGCATCTCCTTTGATGAGGGTTCCAGAATCACTGGATGTTGGTTTTGAAATTATGAACTAACATCTGAAATTGGGACCTTTGATTTCTTTCTATTTCCATAGCTTAACTCATATTTAGCGTTTGTAGTTTTTGTGCATGGAGACTCTTTACTACTGCTAATCTTTTTCTCTATTTTTCTTTTTTTTCCCCCCTCTCTCTCCTTGTACTAAGTTTCCTTTACAGTGCTGGGAGTGGAACCCAAGGCTTCACACATTTTGGGCAAGTGTTCAGTTACTGTGCTTCATGCTTAACTCTTTCCTGATGCTCCAGGAGGGACAGACACTCATGAAAACACCAGGGCTGGAATCCTCAGGAGGTGGAACCTAGTTGGAGATAATAGGTAACTCCATACACGCCCTGAGGCAGGCGTGAGGCTCTACTTCCTCTTGTGAGTTTTGGTCATGAGGTGACTGGTTTTGTCCTACATGTGCTCCCACCCAGTCACACAGCCCCAGAAAGCCCAGCCCACAAGCACTGTGTTTGGCAAGTCCTAGATGATGTGATCCAAGAACTTGGCCAAACTCAGTGTTTCTTCTATAAGTAGAATATCTTGTTTGCTTGTCACAGAGACTAAAATCCAGCAGAGAAGGAGAAAAGTGAATGTCTATAAATGAATCCCTGGAGAATACTTGGGAACACAGGAACATTCTAGAAATTGACTGTATCACTTCAATTTCTTGATTGTGACACTGCATTGAGAATTATTATCTAGAGAAAACTGAGCAAAGCATTCACATACTCCCTCTATATAGCTCATTATAACCGTCTATGAACCAACAGTTCTCTCAAAACAAAAAGATTAATTCTAAAAAGAATTAATTGTCTTAGGAAAAATACTGATACCAAAATGAATATCAAGGAACTAAATGCAATCTGTATATAATTTCACACTGGGCATATGTAATAAAGTATTTTCAATAAGTTAGCCAATTAACTTTTTTTTATATGAACAGGTGCTTAGAATTATTATGTAATGACCATCAATGCTAACTGCACTTCCTGGGTGTTACTGTGGGGCAGAACACAGTAAAGGTTTGTTTTAATTCCTAATATAAAAAATATTATTTTAAAAGGAAGAAAATTAAGACTACTCTTGTAAATGACTCTTTAATCTATGGAAACTTTTCCTCAACTTGTTCTCAGTGATGGATTGTTATGCTGATAATTAGCTGCAACAGGTGACATTGCAAAACTGAGCCTCAACATTGAAATATTTCATCAAAAACATTCCATCTTCTCTGCCACGTGGCTAAAGACACTCATTGAGCACCATATGATTTGGCCACCCAGAATAAGTGGAACTTAGCTGTCCTCAGACCCTAAGACTCACCACCACAGTCTCTGGTTCCCCATAAATGAAGAACAACCAGGGAAATGGAAGAAGAGGAGAAGAGAGGAAAAGAATTTGAAGTTGGGATTGGACAATGCAAGGTGATGAGAGAAGTCCCTCTCGGAACTGTGTTCTCCTGACAATGTTTACATGAATTGGGTAAACTCATAAGCAAGGACAAGTGTCAAGAACTTTGAATGCAGAAAGTGGCCTCACCCACCACACAAACACTAGAAACCAGGATCCCAGGGGCAGAGCCAAGCACATCCTCAAACACTAACTCACCGTTTTTGTTATTTCTAACCAAAACTTTGTCTACAAACACTATCTTGGTTTATGTAAATCATGCAGACATTATACAATTGTATATTAAGCTTTTTCTAATGCCCAAGTTGAAAATAATAGTCCCGTTGTTGGACAACTACAGAATAAACTTCAGGTTTCTGCAATGGACAGCGCTAAATGAATCTCATGACCCAGAGAAAGCCCAGAGTGCCCAGTTACTGAGGTGTGGTAGTCAGTTCTGTACCATTGTAACAAACACCTGGAATTAATCACCTTATAAGAGAAAAGGTTTATTTCAACTCAGTTTGGAAGCTTTTGGTCTGTGCCTGGTTGTCCCTGTCACTTTAGAGCCATGGAAAGACCTCACATCTTGACGAAGAGCATGTAACAGACCAAAGGTGCTCAGTTTCCCTCGTGAAGCTGGTAGTTGAAAGGAGGTTTATTTTGGGTAACTTACAGCCAGTAAAGGGGTTGGTTACAGGATCCAGGAGAGGTGAGATGCAATCTAGAGATGTTATCTGGAGATTCTGACTTGGTCTGCAATCCAGCATCCAGGATCACAAGGAGCCAGGTGACTGGTATGTATGGATTTGGGTCTTAAGGACTCCTGTTTCAGCCACGCCCCAGAGACAGGTCATAGGTAGGTGTGTCAGTTCCTGGCTGCTTCACTGGGATGGTCCTTCAAGGCCAAAGCTGGAACAACTACCCACTACAAGGTATCAGGTCACTCTCATTAAATTTTGTTTGTATATTGGACTACTACCAGTTTAAGAGACCATCTTATGTAAGTTTTAACTTGTCTACTCTGAGGAGCATGTGGAATAGAGCTTTGCCTTTCATAATCTCCACTGTGTTCTGTGGGTAAGAAACAGCAGGTACTCAGTAATTTATGCTGAATGAACAATACCACTTTATTTAGCCATCATATAACACCATAAACAAAGCACTACTGGACTCATTTCATAAATGATGAAATTAGATTTACTGAGATTGAATTATGCGACAAAATTTCCAAATGAAACTAGTCTTGTCTCCTAAACCCCAAATGGTTTCAGCAACTTTGAAACATTTGAGAATAAAGAAAGTTTAAAAAAAAAGATATGTGAATAAGAATTGTGCCATGCTATGTACACAACTTCTTACTCTGGTCATTTGTCATGTGTTGACATGGTTTCTTTTATCAACATATCCACTGGTAGGAAATTAGCTGTGTTACTTAGCAACTGTACTAACAGTAAATACTGTTTTCAAGCAAATAGTACCTGGGTGATAATCTAGTTATACCTTCAGTTCTATTTCTTTTTATACTCTTTTTTATTTTATTTTTACTTTATTAGCAAAGTCTTATTCTGCATATCTGGCTGGCCTGGAACTCTCTATGTGGACCAGGATGGTTTTGAACTCATAGACATTAGACTGTCTCTGCCTCCTAAACACAGGGATTAAAAGGATATGGAACACACCTGGAGAGTTATAAATTTCTTCATTGCTATCAATTTTGATAGACAAACATGAGAATTAATGTAAGTTAAATATTATACCTCACAGACTGCAAACACTATGTAACAAAATGAGAGCTGAGTATCATGAAACATGAATTGACGAGCTCCAACTCTATTGGTTTGCAGTTTCAGAAAGATGAGGTCCAAAGAGATTCATGATCTGGCTTGAGAGGAAGCCAATGGCAGAACGGATAATCTGCTATATCTATTAAATGAGTAACAAAACACAAGCAAAGACTGGAACTTATCATTCTCCTTGAAATACATGAGGTGATAAGAAATGAACTTTCAATAAAGCCAATTAAAAACAAGAGAAATAAAAGCATACTTTTAATAATTATCAGGTGGTTGTATTTTAATATATTTCATATATGCAGGTTGTCACTTCTGTATTTGACTTAGTTTCTATATTTTAAAAGTGGCCTTTTCTATTAATGAAAAATACATTTTTCTCATTTGTGACTGATTGGATCCCTCTCCTCAGGCCCACACACACAAGAATAGGTGCAGAGTAGAGGCATTATGAATTCCTCAGTGACAAATGTGATCACAAAGCTCTTTGATCTTTCCACACCAGCCCCATGACTGGCTATTATTTAATATAGTTGAAGAAATAAGGTAAATCAAAGGAGAACATTTTTAATTAGTGCTTTAACTCTGTGATTCATGATGCCTTCTTAAAGAAAAATGCTCCCACCGGTAAATGAAAAACTCATTATTTCTAAACGCTGTTTACTTCTACTTAATGATTTCTTCTAATAGGCAGATAAATTGAACAACAACGTTTGAAACCTATTAGCCTTAACATTTTCACAGGAACCAAATTTAATGTTGTGCTGTGGGTTGTTGATCAACTAATCTGAAAGTAATGAAATATCAGCCTGCAAAGTCTTCTATTAAAGGGCACACAGCTAGCTTATAAACAACTGCACAGCCCAGATGAGTCTGACTCACATAATGAAGTAGCCAATGCATGTTACAAATGAGATCAAATTGGCCCGTGGGAAAGCCATTCTTAAAAGATAGTTATTATTTGGGGTTTTTACAAAACTATTGACATAAGCAGAAAAAAATATTCCAGAAAATTTTCAGTCATCTTAAACTGTCTGATAATTATTATTTTTCTAAATCTTGGCATCTAATTCAAAGACCTCTTAATATATAGGGGCTCGCTCTTGATTCCAGTCTAACATTCGAAGAACTGGCGCTGCCCTCAGAAATATGCTTCTCCCAGCTTCGCAGTGTCACAGATCCATGTCCTTAGCTGTTCCGTGAATGTGGTAGAGACTTAGTTGACTGACACCGTAGACTGAAGATTGTAATTTGACCTGTCTCAAAGGACAATGTGTCTTGTAAAATGACACATGTCAAGCTTTTACACATATAGGTCGTTTATCACATTTATTAATCATTGTTACTATTGGACTATAATACAACAAAATGGAATAAATAAATAATCACCAACTAATGTTAAATTAAGCATGCAGAACAAGCATATGAGCAAGCAAGTTACCCTTGGTATTTAGAAAACCTGGCTTATTTCCGCCTGTGGTTCAGCGCAAGTAAATTCTGAAAATGAAGGAGAATTGTGACTGCCTCTTTCATTTTTCTCCAGTGCCCATAAATCACCTAAATACAGAGTAAGGTGAGGACTAATTTATCATGGGGCTTAAATTTACTTTTTTGAGAGCACTGGGGTATTTATTTATATAAGGTAGAAGGTATTTACTGCATGTGTTTGAATATGCTTTCAATAGCTAGTTTCCCATTACACTTAATTATTCTGAGTCTGAACACCATGCCAAGCTCTCAAATTCTGCCTTCACATACATTGGAATTCTGGTCCTTTGGTTATAAATGCTCATTTCTTTCATAAGGACTTATGTTGATGCACAGTGAAAATTAGGTTGTTCTTTCTGCTCTGGTAATACAGTGAGTACATTGTCCCTTTATGTTTGCCTTCCTTTCTTTCTGCACCTTGGTCCAATTTCTTCTTGTACAGATCCATCATCTGAGATGGGGTCAGATGCATTTCAAACCTGTTATAGTTTAATAGGATGACCTCTCACCTTCCCTTGAATCACTAACGCAGGGACTCATAGCCTAGCTTGCCACCGTAGGTCTCCCCTATGTCATTAACAGAGGCCCTTCGCCTGGCTTGCTGTGAGCCTCATCCTTCTAATTCTATATAAAACACTTGCTCCTGTGAGAGTCTGTCTCTGGCAACACTTTAAAAATGGTCAGACTACCTTCATCTCCCAGTTAGACTACCACGATGGTGGCAGAACTATATTTATAATCCATTCTTCTATTCTAAGTTTATTTTTCTTTATGTGTATATGTGTGCTTTTCCATGTACATGTATACAGATGCACACCACAACCAGAAGAAGGTGTAGAATATACTTGAGCTGGAGCTAAAGGGAACTGGGAGCCTCCTCACATGGATGTTGGGAACTAAATCATGTCCTTTACAATAACAGCGCGTGCTCTTCACTACCCAACCATCCTTCCTGTCCCCCCAATCCCAGCCATTCCTGACCAGTATGCCCACTGGAACATTCAAGGATCATTTAAAATACGTCATATTTTTCAAAAGATGGTCAACATATATATATATATATAATATATATATATATATATATATATATATATAAATCTTTTCAGCATAACTCATCACCATGGCAGTAAAAGTCACAGCCACAGGGAGTCACCTGACTCAAGTAAGAAAGCTGCATTTAAAAAGAATAAAATCTTTTTATTTGTAGCAGGAGATCATTATGGTTAATGAAATAAGTCAGACAAACACCACTTAATATCATGCACGCTGAATCTCACAAAACATAAACTGACTGTATAGAATTTGTAAGTGAAATGGAGGTTACCAGATACTTGGCAAAGTGGTGTGGAGTTAGGTACAAAGTTACTGTTAGCCGTAAGTAAAGAAGTTCCTCTGAGCTATTGCACTGTAGGGTGATTACAGTTAACAATAATATGTTGTATATTTATTTCAAAAAAGCTAGCAATAGGATTTTGAAAGATATGCCACAAAGAAATGATATTTGAAGGCATAGTTATGTTTAACCTAATTTAAATATCACATAATAAAGACTTGTTTAGAACCATTACACTGTTCAGTTATTTTCTACAATTGTTATGAATCACTTGAAATAAATTTTGCATAAAAAAAGGAAGTCAAGGAATGTGTGGCAGCTTCCTGTATTTCAAAGGTCTCTGATCACCCACATAAATGCACAGAGAAAAACAGAAAGTGGTGAAAAAGAAAAGCCTATCAATAGAATGAATCTTGAAGTAGACAACGGCCAAGTGGGAGGGCTAGTTCTATTGTCAACATAACACTATTTTGAATCATCTAGAAGACACAATATGACACTTTATCTCTGACAATGTTTCTGGAAAAGGAAGGAGGTTGCTTTGAAAATGAGTGACATCATCTCGTGGACTGAATAAAAAATAATCAAAAAAGAGAAATCTAACTGTGGCTGATTTTTTATCCTTTTCCTCCTCCTGACCACAGATAAACTGTCACCAGCTGCCTCATGCTCCAACTTCCATAGTAAAAGCAGCTCTCTCCAAGCTTCCTGTCCGCCATGGATTGCATCTTGGAAATCTGAGCCAATCCATGCCCTTCCATCTTGTGCTTGTCTTTGTCAGACATTCTGTCGCAGCAATAAGAAGGGCAACTAATCCAGAAAATGAATACAAGAAGTGGGACTATGGCTGGGAAAAGCTTGACCATGTGATTTTCCCAAGGTCCATTTATGTAGGAAAACATTTTCTCCAATAGCAAAGAGTCACAGGTATTTGAGAACAGGACCGGAGTCACAAAATGTCAACAAGCTCTTTTGAAATCTGACCTCTTGGGTCTGCATATTACAATCTTTTGCCGTCCCTAGAGTACATTCAATAGCTCCACAAATAATTTCCCTTTTAATTGTTCTTCTCTTCCTTTGGAAAATTAATTAATAGTTTATAAGGGCTTTCTGGAAGCTCTTTGTAGTAAAGAGGATTCTCTGGGAGAATATAATCAATACCCTATATATATTAGAGTTAGTAGATTGGCTCATGGGCTAGGGGCTGGGTAGTCAAACAAAGGCTGTGTGCTTGCTGGAAAGACAGAGAAGCAGGTAGCTTCTCAGTCCGAGGACTAGATGCCTTGGCAGTTTCAATCTGGTGCCAAAGGGCCAGAGGATACCTAGAGGGCTGCTGGTCTTCTGCCTACATTGCTAGTCAGAGGAGTCTAGAGTCTGTCATGAGAGGACAGTCGCAGCAGTATCAGGAGGGCAGTCATAAAAGTGCATGGTTTCTTCATCAAACCTTTCGACATTTGGAAGTTACCACCTACCACAGGGGTAGTCTTCTCCTCTCCTTTAATTCTACAAGAAATTTGCTCACCAACACAGGCAGAGATATATCTCTTAGTTGATTCCAGATGTCTTCAAGTTGGCAATCCATAAAGATCATCACACTCATTTATCCTTAATTTTCCTTCAGTTTTTATATGTGACTGTTTCAAATAATATCATTTGATATGCTTATACTTGCCAGTGCCCTCACCCTCTGTGTGTAAAGGAAAACAATCTTTTCCTGGTTACCTTTACAGTTTTGGTTTTTTTTAAGATTTCTCTTATTTTTCTATATATGACTGTTTTACTTACATGTATGTTTGGGCACCATATGCATGCCTGGGGGCTACTGAAGTTAGAAGAGGATATTGATGGAACTGGAGTTATGGATGGTTGTGATTTGCCATGTGTGTGCTGGGAACCGAACCAGGGTCTCCACAAGAGCAAAAGTTGCTCTTAAACACTAAGCTAGTTCTCCATCTTCTATCCTTGCATTTTTATTATTCATATTTGATTTCATAAAAGATGGAATAATTAATCTTTCATTTCTCCCCTAAAGAGCACAGATGTCTGAGAACAATTTGAATCATCTTCATTTGTAACTTTTGCAACTTTTGCATATTCTTGTCATTTTCCCATTGTGTTGAACATATCAAATTTGTATTTATCATTACTAACCTCTCTCTCTCTCTCTCTCTCTCTCTCTCTCTCTCTCTCTCTCTCTCTCTCTCTCTCCCATTGTCTCATGCTATCCTTTCCTTTTAATTATAGCTCTTTTTGGGCCCAACTTCTTTGTTAATACATGCCATATATTAGTGATTCATTTAGTAAAATTACATTGGAGCTTAAGAAATTGTCTTTGTGTTACATATCATTATTTTACTCTTAATATTACACAATACTTTGGGCTGATGATCATTTTCTCTCAATATTTTCAAGATAAATTTTCTATAATAAGTTTTTCTGATCCTCCTTGCTGCTAAGGTATAATTTTGTGATTAATTGCCTTCAATTTGTGATTTGTTACTATTTCTTTTAAGATTTCCTCTTTATAGTTGCTATTTAATACATACATACATATATATATATATATATATCATGTCTATATATTCTTTTAGACTTCCCTCTTAAAGTAATTTGTAAGAAGCAAAATATGGTTATTATTCATCCTGATTTAGCTACTATTATATGGATATTTGACTTTCCTATTCAGTACATTTCATCTTTGAAGTCCACCTTTGATTGTTTTATCCTATACCAATTTATCTATCCATCATCTATATGTTATCATCTATCTGTCACCTGTCATCTATTTATCATCTACTATGTATCTATCTATCCAGCTATCTATCTATCATCTGTCTAACATCTATCTATATAGCTATCTATCCATCCTCCTGCCTCTATCCCTGTCTCTGCTCCCCCCCCCAAACTTTCTCCCCCTACTCTATATTTTTTGAGACAGAGTTTCACTCTGTATTCCATGCAGTACCCAAAGTCATTCCATCATCCTGCCTTAGTATCCCATGTACCAGGTTGCTGGGATGGCAGGCATGAATCCCCATTTCTGGATCAAACTTCTTATGTCTTCAATTTCTTTTCTTTTTTTCCAATGCTGGCTAACTAATATTAGAAGAACATATTTTGAAATAGTATACAGAACTATTTAAAATACTGTATGAGTAGATACTGTTAAATATAGACAAGTTAATATGTGTGGAAGTAAAGGACAAAATATTCCATAGCTGTTTTGGTAATAACTATTATTAAAACACATGTTTTATTGATTATTTACAATGATTATTTACAAAATTATTTACAATTTACAATGTACAAAAGAATTACAATAAAATCCCTTTTGGTATACAACAGATAAATACTCCTTTTTTTTTTTTTTTTGATTTAAGAAAAAAATCCATGCAGGTGTGGTGGCACACACCTGTAATCCTAGCACTCATAACACTGAGGCAGTTGAATCAGAAGTTGGAGGCCACTCTGGGCCACATAATGAGATCTTGTCTCAAAAAAAAAAAGAGAGAAAACATGAAAATGTACATTGTGTGTGATTATTCTTAGCTTGGCCAGAAATATGCTGTCTGTAATACTTAAACATAACTTGTGTGCTTATTCTAAAAATGGACAAGAGACATTTATAAATTTTGATATTTTCTTTTTCTCTGTGTGAAATAAAAATGAAGAAAATAATAGTTTTGAAAGAGCACATCCAGCCGGGCGTTGGTGGCGCACGCCTTTAATCCCAGCACTCGGGAGGCAGAGCCAGGCGGATCTCTGTGAGTTCGAGGCCAGCCTGGGCTACCAAGTGAGCTCCAGGAAAGGCGCAAAGCTACACAGAGAAACCCTGTCTCAAAAAAAACATAAAAAAAAAAAAAAAAAAAAGAAAGAGCACATCCTCTCTCTCCTCACTCCTCACTATCACTATAATCCCCAGTGTTGAGATTCCAGGTGAACTTCCCACAGGACCTTTGGTGTCCTTTTCTTACAGCCATGGTTGTCCATCCCTTATTTTACTCAGAGATCTCAGAACAGCAGCATGCGTTGCACTACAGCAGGACTGATTCCTAGGTAATGAACAGAACCAAACTTAAACCTTTGGTCTTTAGAGCTGAAAAGCACCTGGAGGGAGTTTTGTTCTTTGAAGTGAAGGAATGGAGAACATTAATGGTTAATGCTAAATGTGAGAGCTGGAAACAGTCAGTCAGAAGGAAATTTAACTTGAAAAATTCAATTCAGCTAAAAGCAAACATAGGTCAAAATATTTTATGTGGGTAAGTAAGGTTGACAGCCGCAGAGGATTTTTTTTTTTTTTACTTCATACAGAATAGTCTACTAGCAACGTCTTAATGCATGCTGTAATAAACACATTAGCAAACCTTCCACACACCAATTAACTCTCTTCCTCAATTTTACTGAAAACCACAACAAGCATTTACTGAGAATCCTTTTGAGGTTAAGTAGAAATATCCCTTTTAAAAAAAAGAAAAAGAAATCTCTCTCTCTCTCTCTCTCTCTCTCTCTCTCTCTCTCTCTCTCTCTCTCTCTCTCTCTCTCTGTGTGTGTGTGTGTGTGTGTGTGTGTGTGTGTGTGTGTGTGACTACAGTTTATAAATTCCATGAAAATAGCTTGGACCAAATTTGTTCACATTCTTAAGAGGTAAAACAGGTACTTTAAAAAAAAAAGATGACCTTGAATACAAATAAGTGATCTGTTTACTCAAGATTGGGCATCAAGATAAACTACTTACATTTAGAATGCTTTTGTTCTGCAGACTTGGGGAACGGGCATGTCCTTGCTTCATGAAAGGCTATAAATGTCATTCAAAGTCACAGTGCATGAAAGCATTGTCTTTCATTTCCTGGCTATTTGCATTCCCGGTTCCTTTCTCGCTTATGTTACTATAGGCATTATTATCTCATTCCACCTCAATACATCTGTGGATGAACTGGCAAGTGCATTCCATGGCAGGTGCTACCTCAGTCTCTCCATACAGTCTTGCTTAAAGAGAAGTGGGTTTTCCTGATGGCGGAATGTCTTTTGTCTTCCCCATCCACTCTGACAGTCTTGGCGAGAAAAATTCTGAGCCCATTTTCCTCTCTTGTTTCTCTCTAATAAACTGCAAGTTTTAAGGACATAAACAAAGCAGGAAGCCCATTCCATGGTCTCAGCCATCATAAGCAACATTGTGTAGGCAGGAGCAGAAGGAGATCTCTACATTTAAATAGCCCTTCACTTAGGGGGAAGAATTATCCTGGGATAACCCCATTCAAAGCTGCTCAATTACACTAATATGGGAATTTAAGAGAAACAAAAAAACATTAGTGCTGATTAGCGCATCACTCAGATATGTAACAAATTCTCCTGAAGAATGCTCTCTCTCTCTCTCATGGATACCGACAGGACTGTAAAATAGCTGTGGCATTTTAATGCTAGTGCATTATAAAGTTCCAGATGACAGCTGTGTAGGCAACATTTTAAAGCCATCAGAAAATCCAAGCTGCACAATACTCACAGCTGGACCCATCGATCAAACGGGTTTTGCTCCAATGAGATTCAGTGGCTGTTAGGTAATTAAGTACTGCATGTTCTGGATTTTAGAATTTTAATCATGGGAGCTAGATTTGGAAGAAAATAAAACACCCTTGCCTTAGTCTGTGATGAAGATATTTTGGAGTCATACAAGAATCCAGGGTATTGAGGCATGCCCACCAGCAGAATTAGATCCAATACTTGTTATAACTATACTGACCATGAAATTTGAGAACATGTACATGTTAAGGATTGAAGTCAAAGAGGCCTGGGCACGCTGGGGACAACACAGTGCCCAGTGTTTCTCCCTTCTTGCTAGGTGCGCTCTAATAAGAGTTTTATTACAGAAAGAAACCCATGAGCCCAGGATCTTGGATACAGGGCGCATCATTTCCATCATTTGTACATTTCACAAAGTTAGCCATGAAGGCTTTTGATGGAGGACACAGGAAATTGTGAATGTAGTGGCATCATTGAAGCCAGCAATGCAAAAAAACACTTTCTAAATCAATGTGGCTCCAGGTTCAGTCAAGTCTTGATGCCCCCATGCTGTTTTGGGTCTGCCTTCCTAGTATGGTATTTGATTTCTGGCTAACACTAGCAGTGGGCCAGTCTTAGCTATGAGCTTCAAATGTGCTTTAGTACATGCAAACCTCTAACAGCTTAAGAGCAAGACTTGCTATTTAATTCTTAAAGATGAGAAACTTTGAGGTAAATATTAAAGCATCTTATTTCTATCAGTTTTCAAAATATACATTATTTTTATCTGGTTGGAAAATCATGGAAACAAGAAATTTTAGAATGATCACAGGTTCATGGTTCTGGCAAGTGTCGAGTGCAGACTTGAAGATGAACACTAGCCTATTGACTCTAAAGCTATATTCTTATGCCTTAGGCCATTCAAGATCCTGTCTCAAGACAGAATTACAGAGATGACAGTTCCCTACCTGTGTGACTAAGGACACAATGTGTCTTCCTGTGAGTCAAAGGGCAGAGGAACTCATCCCCTTGTTTTAATCTCACAGACCAAGAGCTTAGGCCTCCAAGGGCTTCAAACATGCCTCCTATGGCTGAGCTCTAACATACAGACATTATCAATCCTTAGGTCAATGGCTCAGAACTTCTGCGATGCTTCATATGCAGCCAGACTGCCCTCAAGCATCTCAGAGAAGGGAAATCAGGACAGTAAATACTCTGCCACCAAAAAATAAACAAATAAAAATAAAAAAGTATGGCAGATATGGCTTAATAACCCATGGTGTCTGCTGCATGGATTGATGAAATACTAGATGCATAAAACAAAATATTCCTTAACATCCATGCCCTCCCTTCAACATTTCAAACCATGAAGTCTTGACAGTAGACCTGCATCAGAAAAGAACAATGCTCCCAAGCAGTCTCATCACACCTTGAATATTTATCACACAAGGAATGTATTTTTTTTTCCTTTAATGGATGTTTGCTGAAGCTTTCTGGTGTATTATAGTACTAGAAACACAGTGACAATGAAATAGATTTTCTTAGACTGTAGAAGAAATCAACATATTTGCTCAAGCATATGAGTGAACAAGATGATTTCAGAGGAGAAAAGAGAGGAATGGGACCAAGTTTTGGGAGACAGGCTCATCTGAAGATATGTCACTGGATAAAGGCATAAGCGATGTGAAAGAAAAGACAAGAGAGACAGTGGCAATGTTGGGCTTCTTGGCACTGAGGACCAACTACATCATCTCAAATTCTAGCCCTGCCGTATGTGTGTACACTTCATTGATACTTTATGCCTTGGGTTCCTTCTGGAAAATGAGGGCCACCCACAGTTTTTCAGAGAGCATTAGCTAAGTTATCATTGGTCACAATGTCTGGGCCTCTGGAAGTATTCTGTCAATACCAACCCCTGGATCCATCTTTTAAAAAGTACCCAAGAATGGATGCTACAAATTTAGCCCCTTGGGAAGACCAAAGTCACTGGGGCAGGAGTAGGGCAGTGGGCAAGTGGAACAAGCTAGATGAACACAGGAGAATGAGGTAGAAAACAGCTCTCACCGTGAAACTCTGGAACTGCATGGGGATCACCTTCGAATGAATAAGCCAAAGAGCGCCTGGGGGTGAAGCTTCCATATCTGATTTTGAAAGGCAGGCATTAGACTCTGACATTTGGCCAAACAGGAAAATCACTGATGTGGTAAAGGGACAAGTTTGAATTTGATTCTAAGAGAAAAGCCAAACCGTTGGAATGTTGGTGGCATCTTGCCCACTTCCTACCTCCACCACATTTGTGCATATCAGATTCTTAACTACCTTGAGATGTGTCACATTCTCTTATATTGGAAGAGTCCTGTGAGAGACTTCTTTCCTGAACTCTCCCACACTGTTTCTTCTGTCTCCAGAGAATCACACTTGTTGGATTGTGCACCTGGCCATGTGATGCAGGAAACTAAGTCCATCAAAACTGGGAACAATGCATCTTCAAACCCTCTTCTATATTAGGTCACAAAGACAATTTTTAATGAATTTAATAGCTTTTCTTAGGAACAATCAAACCATAAGCTACTTTTAAAGAGAAACCCTCATTGCTTTAGTAAATCAGACCACTCAATGTTCTTCCAAATGCCAGGTGCTAAGGCACGGAGAGATCAAAGAGGATTTGATTAGGGGACAGAGATTTGTTTGAACTGGGAAAGAAGACGCCAGATGTCAAATGTCCAAATGACATTTCCTTCAGCACTTCAAATTATATAACCCAAAAATAATCAGAATTCTAAGGTTTATATTCATGGTATAAGTAGTATTTTATAATGATGGATTTAATTTTGGAACAGTTTTGAAAAGCATCAATGCAAATTTTAAAAAGTAATCATGTCATCCATTGAGACTGATATAAGACAAGTCTCAAATGTGCCTTCCATTGCACAACTAAGATTGTACCTATATTTATGTGCATAATTTATGTTTATGAATAAGTATCTGATTTTCGTGGTCATAGTGGACATCTGGCATGCCATGAATTTACAAATGAAAGAATATTAAAGTGAAAAGAAGATTATTTGGAGGGCTCTTGGAGTACTTTTCAATGTAACAAATGCAAAAAATAGGCTATCTGATAAACAAATACAGATTCGACATAGGACAAGGACAGTCAATTTATATGTGAGTTTACCTAGTATAGCAGGCTACAAACAAAATAGAAGTTAGAAATTGTCTTCCACATTCAGGGCTGGGAGAGCATTTAAAGTGCTGGCCAACACTAGTTCACATAGTGATATACAGTTCTCCTGAGTGTGGGTTGTCAAACTGAGTTAGTGTCAATGAAAGAAAATGGGAGATGGACTTTCAGATGTTCTCATTCAGCTAAAGAGAAAAGTACAGTTCAAAGAGTTTTTACCCACTGAGCTTTTCAAATAACCATTCCGTACAATGGATATATTGCTTTGGAGGGAAGGCTCAGAGGAATACTAAAGAAACTGAAAGATATCATCATTTTAAAAAGTGAACCCAGGGAACTGCATCTGTCCTTCTGCCTCTAAAGAGCAAACATATGGTAATCAGCCTGCTCACAGGGCCACTTAACTGGTCATGTGAAGGTAGAATACGTGTGCTTACACAGCTTTCATACAACCAGCTCTCTGTTAGGACCAACCCATGATCTCAGAGGAACTGAACCAATGACAGCCGTTGCATCTAGACCTCTGACCATCCGTCTTCTTCAGGAACTAAGTCAGAAAGCATACCAATGGCTGCCTAACCCCAACAGTACTATCAGTCAAGATAATCTGAGTATGATCTTTTCACTTTTTTTTTAATTCACATCAAAGTGCTGGCCACCTGTGCTGAAATGTAAACACAAACCTTGCAAAGTTTGTCTGGTTCAACTTTTATACACGTTATTACCATATACATTGTTCATTGGCAGCCATGATTTACTTTTCCTTTGTTGGATTTAGCCATTCATACAGTGCCTGACAGCTAAATATTTTGAGCTACCTCTTTGGATGGCCTCTAATAAATTCATCAGGACATAACCATCTTTGTCGATAAAAGGATGGGTGCTTACTGCAAGAAGTATCACCTCCAAACCTCAACAGAGATGGATAACATGAAGTTATCCAATTAAACTTTTTACTCAATAAACCCGCACATCAACTTAGTCTCCAATCAGCCAAACATGAGCCCATCTAAGACCCCTATGATATTCTAGAAATATACTTTGAAAAGCTGTGCTCTAAATTTTCAGGTGGAGCTAGATATTCTATTTATGTTTTTCCCTTTCTAATGGGTCTCAGGAACAAAAATGTACTTGAATCAAACCTCTCAATTTCTACAACATTATTAATGGTGTCTATAGATCTTCCTTCTGTTCTGTTACTTTTCCTCCTCAGCTAAGAATGTATGGATAACAGATTCATGGTTGGCCTATGCCCTCAGACCAACTGTGTAGTGGGGGGAATCAAGCGCAACTTATTTTGCATTTTCTGTTTGCTCATTTTTTGTTTTTTTTTTAAAAGGCCTCAGTCTATAGCCTAAGCTAGCCTGAAACCCACTATGGGTTCCAGGTTATCCACATTCTTACAGCAATGACAATCTTCTTGCCTCAGCCTCCTTTATGCTGGAAATATATGTATGAACCACTGCCTGGGTCCTAAGTCATTTAAATCATTACATATATGAAACAGGAAAGAAGTTCTAAATAAGTACAAAAGTATTATATAAATAAAAAAATTATAAACAAGTACTAAGGCTCAAAAAAAGTCCTCATATATTAATGTATGGAATAGCTGCAGCAGCAATGAAAGAAAACATGTGCCTTACTGGTAAATATTATGGTGTTGACTAGACAAAATATATCAAGCATAAGTGTGCCATAGCTTAATGATAAAATAGTTTTAAGCAGTCCCAAGGCAATCAGGAATAGACAGGGAAGATTTAACCAAATACTGAGCACAGATCAAGGATGAATTCTCAAAACCCACAAAAATCTCAGAGTTTAAGAGTCTATGGGTATATGTAAGTACCAGAAAAAGTAATCTGTGTTTTTGGATCCTGAAATACTAATGATAAGAAAACCTTAGTAAAGCTCCCAGCCCATGCTTGCCTTCAACATTCTGCAAGTATCTACAGGATTAAAAAAAAATGAAGGTTGTTTTATCTGTCTGACCCTGAATTCTGCTTCTTTCTTCTCTTTGTCACTTACACTCCAAGTGGAAGTGGACAGAGGCTCTGGAAAGTCTGATCACAAAGAGGAAGTGAGTCACTCGGTGAACATGTGTCAAGAAAGAAGGCCTCAGTAGGTCCAGATGGCAGGGTGCCACACGATGCTAACACAACTCTCCATCTTGGGCATAGCAAGAACAGGCAATGTTTGCAGTGGTGTACTAGCATCTGTCTGCAGACAGTCTCCATGGCACCCAAGCACGTCACCCAAACAAAGGAAAACCACAGGGAAGCCAAGACGGCACCATCTTTCTGGTTTTTAAACTGAGGAATTAGGATTGGAACTGACAAAGAATCATCACCGACATTTGACAGGTCTGTTTAGAAGCACCCTACTGAATGGATGCCTTCATATCAGCTGTGCCAAGTAAACAAAGCAAACACTCAATGTGAAGCATGTCATACTGGCCACCTCAGCTGGTGGCAGTGGACTCCCAGTAGGTTAAGAACTGGCTTGGACATCGTATTTACTTAAATTTTTCCCACATCCATCACTTATTAGCTGTTCATCTCTGGGCAAATTATTTAACATCCTTTGGCTGTAGCATGCTGTGTAAACAAGGAGGGGAATTCCCTATTCATTAAAAGAGTTAACTGTGAATCTATCTAGAGCCCAGACAAATTACCTATCAAGATGTACCCGTTAGTATAAACACAAGTTTTCTTTATACATTCCTTACAAATGCGTCTGTATTTGCTTTGATCAAGCTTATTACTGGTCATTATAAGCCTTTTATTGCTGCTACAAAAAATGACTTTATATTTTTCTTGGTCAGTATTTTCAAACACATTTGTTTGCCTGCTGCTCTTCTCCAACCACTGGATGTCATCTTTCAAGATTTCATAATATATGAATATTTACTGTTATTAAAATTCAATCCAGTGCAAGTTAAAATTGCAGTCTCATATCTGATTCAGTCTGTCCTTCCTGCCAGTGCTTAATACACTCCTGAAGTGATCTAATGAAAGGCACAGGCCCTCAGTCACTGCCCCCTTCACACTCCTAAACCTTATACCCTTCTCTGGCAGTGACCAGCAGACAGGCAGGGTTGGGGGACAGATGTCTTTGTGCAACAAAAAGTCATTGTTCTCCTACAAAAGGATCACTGCTCCATCATCTGAGGCAGGCGTGCTGAGAAGTGACATTGCTGCTGATCCTGACCTTGAGCACAGACTCTCCTCACAATTCTCTGCAATGATACCAATGCACAGCTCCTTGGGAACCCTCTAATCCTCCACAACTCTAGCTATTGGTAGTCCACCTGAGATCTTGCCCGGCGGTTCTCTGGTAGAATAAAGCTCCCTTTGGAGGTTATCACTGTGCCAGGGAAAGGTGTTCATTCTCCTTATGCCCACATGGCCAGAATAGTTGCCAATTCCTCCTCTTCCCTGGCCTCCTTCTGCCTTGTATAGGAACCAGGAGGCAGGCAGGCAGCAGTGTTGGTGCACAGGAATTCAAATGGGGCCCTGGATGCCAGGCTTCCCTTTTCACTCAGTTTTTATAGACAACCTCTCCATCTTTATTCTCTCTGTATTTATCCAGCCTGCTGTCAGTAAACTGACAACCTTAGTGCTACAGTCTCTACCAGGGCTGGGATGACTCAGCTCACCAAGCACACTGCCTTCCCTGGAGGCTAAGAATTCCTTCCTCCTCCCCTCCCACCATTCCTCAGACAGTCCCCAGGCACAGGGCTATTATTTTCATGGGTCTGCTTCAGAGGATGTCTGGCCACAGTGATTCATGGTGCTTTTTAGAATGTGGCCTGAGACGCTATTGTTAGTTCTCAGACATGGATACAGACGCCTACTCTACATACAGTTAAAGGGAAAACCCTCATCCATGTTTGATTATAACACTGTAATATGAAGAAGCAGAACAAAAAAGCCTGTTAAACAATGGAGTTGAATAAATATCAAAAGCACAGATACTTGTCTGTATGTAGTTTTACCTTCCACACTGGAAGCCCCGTTCGACTTAGTAACGGAGCTGGCTCTCTCCACAAGCTCACACAGAGGGATTAAGGAGAGTGTGATGTTCTCTTCCTGCTGTCAGGGGTCCTTTCTGATCCTCTCTTGTACAGCGCTTGCCGTGTAAGCTCAAAGTCACTTGTGGGAATCTGAGGAAGGATCATGTAAAGGGTCTTAGGTTGTCTGAGGTCCAGTCCATCTTAGCTGTGCACTGACCAACACTGTCTCTAGGCTGAATCTGCCATTGGCTGTTGCACACCCATCAGTGCTTAGCCTGACTGGGACCAGCTAGCTCTCCCTGATGACTAAGCTCTTCCCTGGCATGTAGACAATAAGAGACTGCATAGTCTCCATCAGATCCCATAACCTCAAAAGCCTTTGAGGCAACTTGCCCCCACCTCCACTTTGAAAAGAGCCATGACAGACACATGAAGAGTCTGGAGAGCATGGGAATTCTGTGTAGATGCAAAATATCATGCAGAAGCATGTTATACAATCACTCACTCCTTCTGTCCTCTTGGTGATAAGACCTCCCTGTCTCTGTGAATGATTTAAATATGTTTTCTCTGTACCTGTCTGTTTCCTTTGGAAATGTTCAGTCACCAGTGAACTAAGAATCAGGACTACCACCTTGTTCCATGAGCTATGCCAGAGTTCATTACCTCCAAAGTCACTGATAGAAGAAAGGAGCCATTGCTATTTATTGTGATATTTTTGATAATTTGTCATATTAGCATTACTTAATGCTTTAATTTAATAGTAACAAAAGGCTGATAGTGTGATTGTACTGTCCCTGTTAAAGATAGAAAATAGAAAAAAAATCCAATCTCTATAAATCTGTCAATTTTTTTTCACTATTTTGTTGGTATGTGCTATGGAATTTTGATGAACAAAGAAATATAAATATCAGTTAGCAATATCTCAAGTCACTGTGACAATAGATATTCTCTTAGTTTACACTGTGTATTCCTTGTAGAAAATGATACATCAACTTCACTTAGATCTTGTAAGGTGGTGGGGGGGGCAAACTTGATATTTGAATATACAATTATCTTTAATGTGTAAGAAATGTCACAGTGGAGTTGAAGGTGATCCTATTAAGCAACTATATCTCATCCATCATGTAAGTTATTTTTTAAACATCTACTGCTATCAACCTATAAGCTTGGTGATACTGAATATAGCGTGATTTAACTCAGTCTCAAATCCATTACGTCAAAGGTCAGACTTTCGAAGTATTTATATCCCAAATTATCTTTGAAATATGCTTATGCTTATTTAACTTATTTATTTTTAATGTTACTAACATTTTTGTTTTTGCTAGTAAAGTGATGTGATAAAAATAAGAGTTATTAATGTGATCATGATTATATATATTTTGGGCTAATCAAATGAAAATGTTTCAGAAATTGGATTTTCCGAATATTTAAAAGAGAGAAATAATTGGCCTTTAATTCAGATCTTGGTGTGTGAGTGTGTGTGTGTGTGATGCATATACCAGCGAGAACTTTCTTTCCATGTGCAATGCATATTTGGTGCTTGCTTTAGACAGCAACGTTCATTCCTTTCAAAAGAATGATTAGTATCTGAAAACAAAGATGGGCTTCATTGGAACAAAGAGTCTTTTGCCAGGTCTGTAGTAGCAATGTGAAGTGGAGAGCAGAGGCAATTAGCAACAATTACTGAATACTCACTCTTCACAAACATTTCTAGAATGTGCCTGCCAGAACTTTAAAGAGAGCAACATTCTCTTCATAGTGCTGAAAAGTGAGGAGGAAAATCCAAAGAAAAGCAACAATACACTCAAATGCACTGGGAACGTTTTAAAAACAGTCAAATTGGCAGACAGAGCTTTGAACTGCAACACACATGCTTTGGAGATGAGGATGTTGTCACAATTCGTCCCTTGTTTGGAATGGGCACTGTATAATAATGAAGAGCTAAATACAAAGTAATAGAAGATTATTCTATTGCAATGTAGGCCTCCCACATTAGAAGAACGAACAATTGCATGTGTAACTGTAAAAAAAAATGACACATAGTTTAGTTAAGGTCTTCTACAGGCTTACAGGCAAGATCCACTGGGCAGGCAGGACTGTCTCTTTGTAGAATCTTACACCAGAAGCACTTTCTGGCTCAAGGAAACGATATAACACCTGAAAGGCCAGAGCAGCTCCTGCCCAACTAGTTGTTCTTAGATATTGACATAGGTAAATCTTCTTTTCCTTTTCATGATGGAAATCAAACTCAGGGCTCTAAATGTGTTAGAGAGAAGCTTTAAAACTGAGCTGTACTCCAAATTGATGATATTATTTTGGTTCAAGCGTATTTGATGTTATCTTCAATCCTGCCAAGTATTTTTTCTGTTAATTTTTTTTCTCCTTAATAAATTTGCTATGTTTTAAACAGTGTTTTATCAGTGTGTGAGCTAATTGGATTTCTGCTTATGGTAATACTAGGTAAGGCACACACGCATTAAATTTCAATGGACTATAGGGACAATCATTTGTCCATGCTTCAGTTGGTGAGTGAAATGTGAATTAGCTGATGCCCTCAGCACTTACCTAGGCTTTCCTGCACTAGACTGAGCTGCTCCGGGTCTTCATCTCAGTGTCCGGGATGAAGGAAGCTCCTTAAGACAAGCTTTTCTCATGGCAAAGGGTGCAGGTCCCAAGAAGATAACCTGATTTAATTCCATATGCCATTTGAGAACACATACTTGATCATTTCTACTTAGTGTTTCATTGGCATAAGAATGCATCATCCAGCTGTCCATGAGGAAACAACATACCCAAAATCAGTGAGGTCACCGAATGTCATCCATGGAGAATGTATTGGAGGTAAGGGAGAGAAGTAAAGACTAATTCCAAGTACTGTAACTGAGGCAATCATGCAAGTAAAAGACAGATAATAAGCCCAGTCTCTGGTGCTGTGGCACAAACACAAGGTCTGAACATCATGCGCTCAGCCCCAGCAGAGCTTCATCTCTGTCCTGTCCTTTCTTCTGGTGTGGGTTAGGTACACCACATAATCTTCACTTTTACTTGCCTTAGTGTTTTGATAAGGATTTGCCAAACAACGCTTTCTTTTTTATTTAGCTCTGGTCTCTGCTCTGCATATTCAATCTCAACAAACCTTTGTTGTTATTTATTCAACCAGAACTAGGTACTTCAAATATTCAAGCACCCACCATTGATTAGACCCACAGTTCATCACTGGAGCCTGGCAAGCTTGAAAACTGTGAGTTTGTGTTTCCCATCATTAAATGATGCTGCTTCTTAAGGAGAATAGCAATTATTCCTCAGATACATAAATTACAAATCAATGTAACTATGCAATGAATTTAAATTATTTAATAGACTTGAAACCTAATTACTTTTAAATACTGCAATTTTTTTATTTGAAACAATCAAACAAAAAACACCACTAAGTAGCACCAAGCTCATGAAGTACAGTAGGGTAAGACAGTTCATGCTTTCATCCTGACCTCTGTCATTAAGATTTATCGGTTCTGGACACATAATACATGCCCTGCTTTTGATCTCCTCGTAACATCATTCAAGCAATAGCAAGAATAAGCTTTGATCTTTTAAGTTTTGTAGAACCCGGGTCAGTTGATACTAAACACTAGCAAAATTTTCCCATAATTATTATTTTTAATTTAAAACACAAACATTTGTGTTCAAATTAGTCACAATATTATGCACATTTTTAGAGTTTAGAAATTCTATACAAATTTAAACAATGTTTCTAATAGGTGACGCTTAAAAAACAATATCCAAAGTTTTACTTTAAAATTTTGTCCTAAACAAGAGATTTGGGTCAAAATATGACTCCAATTCTCATAAAATGAATTTACATTTTTTCTAACTCATTTCTAAGAATATTTATTGATCCTTTGCTATGGATAAGGCATTGGACATGCCACAAAATATAAAAGCCAACAGTACTGACAAGCTTATGCTATAATGAATTTCCAGATGTTATATGGTAGGAATACAGATAAGTGAGCCAAACAGATGAAAAAGAAAATAAAGTTTTGATGTAATGCTTTATGAAGAAAAAGACTCCTAGTATGTGTGTTGCTTGAGAGAAGAAGGTCAGGGAAGACACTAAAAACAAATCAAAAGACTGAAATGAGCTGGCAATATGGCGTCATGGAAGAGACTGGACCTCCTTAGTGAATGATAATGTCCTTCAAAACTCACAGAAAAGAAAAGACCAAGTATTAATGGCAAATGAGGAAGGGAGAACACAGTTCCCAGAAGACTCAATTCGGTGGGCAGGGTAGGTCACCAAGAAATTTTGAAAAAGTTGGTCATGGTGTACAGCAGTAGTGTATGCAGGCCACCCAAAGTAGCTAGTTCTCCTTAGAAGAATAAAAAATACTTCCTTTCTGCTATTCATGCAAATTTGGAATATAAGTCAGTCATGTGGGCTTCCTTTGTATGAGTAGCCATATTAAAAAACTGGACTGTCAAGGTGCTTATATATGTCAGTAGAGTGAATTAAATAAAAACCCTGAGTTAATATACTGACTAAAACTAGAACTTATATTAAGAATCCTCATTGTAGGTTAATCACACTTGGAATCTGCTATGTCCTTCCGCATTCTGTATGGCTTGGCACCTTGACCTGACTATGGACTATGAGGCAGGGGATGAAAACAAGAGAGATGCTAAAAAAAAAGAAGAAAAAATGACAGACATGGGCATAGAAAATACAAGGTCAGAAGAAATGTGTCCACTACAAGAATGGCACCAGTCATGGAGAACCTTGGAAACTCAGCTTATTTATCACATACAGCACAGTGGGGTGGAGCTATCTAGTCTGGATAGGAGGTGTCTCTATGAGCAGCCTCAGGCTGTAACCATTCAGGAGGAGGAAGCTGCAGATGCTCATTTTTGCACCCATTGTGTTATTTGCACTCAGATTAGAGTGAGGCTTTGCCATTTCTGAGCTTCACCCTTAGGGGGAAGGCTTTATCATTTTTTAAGGGTCTAAGATATTGGTCATTGACATTGCCATGCCCATGTCCAACCATTCCACTCAAGACTTCATTTGCTTTTACATATTCACTCAAGGCTTCCTAGGCTCACATTGTTCCTTCGTAGAAAATTACAAATGCATAGCTTTAGAGCTGAACCAAGTAGTATCCTAGCAACAAAATGCTAAGCACTTTCTTTGCAGTAAGCTAATAACTTTCATGTTCTCCTACATGAAGGGAAGGGGAAAAAAACCTGATGCTCTGATAGAAACGATAAAATTGATAAAATCTGTGTGTTCGTGCATTCAGCACATACCTTTTAAATGCCTACTAAG
The DNA here is from genome assembly GCF_004664715.2 of Peromyscus leucopus. Classification (NCBI taxonomy): domain Eukaryota; kingdom Metazoa; phylum Chordata; class Mammalia; order Rodentia; family Cricetidae; genus Peromyscus; species Peromyscus leucopus. Next base: position 58,846,050 of record NC_051068.1, read on the forward strand.
TGCTAGGCACAGTAAGAACTCTGAGGACTCAAGTCAGTGTCTGCATGAGATCAAGTTTCTTATGTAATGCATTATTCATTGAATTAATACATGGTATTAACTTATAAATTACTGTAAAAATTAGTCTCTGCTTTTAACTGAAAATGTATTAAAGACAATATGATTTTCCATTACTAGAGCACTTCAGAGAAAGACAGCCAACAATGTACATACAAAGAGAGAAAAACTTATTAAAGAGATTGTTTTATACAGTTAGAGATGATGGCAAGTCCCAGGGTCTACAAGGGGAGTCAGCAAGCAGGAAGTTCAAAGATCAAAAATAGCCCCAGTTCCAAAGGTCTGAGGACCAGTAAAGCTGATGGGAAATTCTGGTCCGAAAACCTGAAAATGTGCATCTGGGAAAAGATAAAGTGTCCATTTGTGTCTGATGCCAAGAAAAAGCCAGTGTCCAATGTTAAATGCAGCCATGTGCATTTCTCCAATGTCTGATGTCCAAGGGATTACTACTACTATTCAGACTGAATGCTGACTGATACCAGTTCCCCGAATTATGGAAAGCAAGTGTCTTTATTCATTCTATCATTGCAAACATCTCCAGGAAAAGCCTTACAAAAACATCTGTTATCAAGTTCGGTCAAATAACTGTTTCCTCCCTATTCAGGTTGTGCCTAAACTCCCTACCACAGGGTTCGTTTTGCAAGTCTGTTAGTGAAGTTATGGTGAGTAATAATGACAGCAGTAGTGAAGAAAAGAACTGGGAAGACAGGTAACGACCTGCAGGAGGCAGAAGGGTGGGTGGGGTTCAGCTGTACAGGAAGTATTTTCTATTTAGCTACATTTTCATGTCAATCTTTAATTTTCCTGGCAAGCTTGGAAAGAGGGGGTTTCTGAGAAAGACTTAAGACCCCCTCTCCCCCGTGGCATTCCAGCCACCATGCCACTGGTGGGAGCTGGCCTTTCACAGTTCTGCCTGGGTGTGCATGTATCTGTGTGTTATGTAACGAACCTGTGGGTGTGAAGAAATAAACACCAGAAATATCTAGGCAGAACTGCTCTGCCCTGTTCCCTAGCATTCCCCTTCTTCTCGGAGACAGCGCTGTCATTTTGAAAGAACGCACAAATGCATGGCTGTGAAGGAAATACTAATGAAGACTCCGAGAAGTACAGGCTTCACTTTTCTGCCTTCAAGTTTATCTATCCTAAGACTTTCGGAAATGTTATTCTATCGTTGTATTTGTCTAGTTCTCCAGAAAGGAAAATTTCTGAGGCTAATTCCTTATTAGGAATATTAAATTTCATTCAAAATGTTTTCACACATATCAGTGTATAATATGAAGGCTTTTAACATACCTAGGTGCTTGGTTAATGTAATTATTATTGCCGTTCTTAATGTCAAATGGTTCTTCACTCTACCTTCAAAGACATCAATTGTGTGAGGGGACTTCTTAATTGGTCTCCTTGGACCTCAATTTCTTCTGTTGGGAAGTGAAAGTTTGGATAAAAAGACCATTAGCGAATCTTCTAGCTTTCATTTTATATTCATGATTTTCACATGGCCTTAATACCAGATTTTTACCCTCGCTGCCAGATGCTGTCTTAAGAGATACTATGCTGCCCTCATGTGGTCAGCCACGAAGTAGCACACAAACTACACAGTTCAGTAAATATCTTTGGCCAGTTTAGTCTCCAGTTCAAGAATCAGTCGTCTATGACAGAATTAATTTGGAACATATACCCACAAATTTATAATATTTCATCAAACAATAAAGATATAAATTTTCACATAGCAAAATAACATAAATAATATCAATATACTAATGTTATCTAAAATTAATCCATTAGCTAATATAAATATATATTTCATATTTTTCAAATCTGTAATATCCAAGTGAAGAGATCAAAACAATTGTGCAGTGTTCTGAGAGGTCATGGTAGATAAATGAGAGATAGGCCAGCATCAAGCTCGTGTCGACTAATTCCATAACTCAAAACATTTAAACACTGTAATTATAGCTAGCACCTTAAGTTTGTAACATCTTGTTCTCTCATATTCCTTTGTTTCTAGGAGACATTTCCAAGTAAATGGACATAAAATGCTTAAAATCTGATGAGATAATATGTGGTACCTATTAAGAGAATACCTGTTATGAAAATTGAAGTTCAAAGGGTGTTAAATGTTTATTTATTTATTACATTGTTATCAATATTAATGATCAATGGTAATGGTAATTAATGGAGATCAAAGGTCTTATGACACCAATAAATGACAGTTTTCTTATCAATTCATTTATCACAGTAGGGTAAACCTATTTGAAGTGTGTGTGTGTGTTTATGTGTGTGTGTGTGTGTGTGTGTGTGTGTGTGTGTGTGTAGCTGGAAACCCATTTTTGGGCCCTCAGTTTGACATTTTATAGTCAATAGGAAGTTACTTGGGATGACTTCATGGAACAGGTAAACATCAGCTGCGATTTTAGTTCTTATGAAAATTGACGGTGGCTTTAAAAGCATAATGCCTTAGAGAAACTAGAATCGGATGAAACTAAGAATGAGATACCAGGAGAGCCTCTGCTCATCCAAGCACTGACAGGTAGCCTGAGATGCTCTTCCACTTCTGGGGAAATGTGTCATCTGAAAAGCGGAGACAGCAGCGAGGTGCTTATAGATGCTTTGAGGCCCCTGCCTCCCATCTCCCAGTGATTCTAAAAGTCTTGGGTTCAGAACCACATCCCCCCTCTTACCCTACTCTGTTTAATCACATCACAGCCACTCCCTGATGTAGGCAGGATTCAGAAACTTCCTTGTCAGATGATGCATGCTTCATGAAGATATTGGACTTGCTTTGTTTTTGTCAATTCCTCTTTAGGACCCAGAAAAAAAAATGTCTTTCTCTTCCCTGGTATAACTTAGTGTGTCTGCACACACCATCAGACGCTCTGAAAGAACCGCATAGACACAAGGAGCCCACAGGGCAATGTCGTATGACATTTTCTCTCCTCAAATTCCAGGAAAGAAATCACAGTCCCAGAACTGTCATTCCTACTATCTCAGTTTTCCTATTCTAAATGCCAAAATTTTATGCCCTTTTATTTGTGACTAAAAAGTTACTTATGAACAAAACCTCTCAATATTTCCATTCAAGAGAAATAGATTAAGGAGGAATTACCACACTTACAAGAGATAAAGTCATCAAAAATCATATTCCCCTTATATTAATGATAGACAGCATTATATAACTTACCTTAGACTTTCTTTTCTTCCTCCTCTTCCTCCTCCTCTTTCCCTCCCTCCTCCTCTTCCTTCTTCTTTCTTCTCCTTTTTCTTCCTCTTCTTTATATGTCCTTCTTTGTGTGACTACCTTTTCTCACATCCTTCCTTCTGGATAACATGGTATTTGCACAGGTAATGGAGGTCAAAAGCATGTGATACTTGTAAGCCCTATTTCACATGTGGGAAACAGACACCTACTAAACCAGAATGCAACATTAGTTAAATGGCACATACAAAATAAAGGACACCAGAATTATTTTCTTAGACAATGAAAATGCCATTTGTTTGCTATTTTAAATTATGAGAAAGGAGAGAGAAGAGAGAGAGAGAGGAGAGAGAGAGGAGAGAGAGAGAGAGAGAGAGCACTATTGTAGTAGTCCATGAAGCCAAGATCAGGCTTTTAGAATACCATCCCCACCCTGCATACACGCAGCAGGTCTAAGGCTTTCATCTCTTCACATTTACTCAAATGCCTTCAGAATAAAAACAGACTGTGGTTTCCATAGAAACTGCTCAAGGTTTCAGGTGTTTCTTGGGGCATTTTTTTTCCCATTAGCTGTTCATAGAAGAAGGTATCCATTATGGCTTTTCATTAATGCTGTTCTCCCTCTTTGTTAGAGATTGGGTGCAGGAATCTTACATTCTCCTGGGTTGGCCTGCTTTTCTGGCCTCCTGTCTTGCTGCCTTTCATCGTGCCTGAGAAACTGCACAGAGCCACTTTTGAAGGTTGCCAACTCCTGCCCACTTCTGGTGCCCACCGTGCAGCTTTCCCCTCCCTTCTCATCAGCAAGGAAACTGGAACGCCACTTCCCTAGAAAGTCACATGAAACACCTTCTTGTTCAGACTTTATATCATCCATCTGGAATGTTACCAATATAAGATGCTAAAGACAATTGCAGTGACCGTGGAGACCCAGTTCACAGCAATAACAGCAAAAATGATAAAAGGGGGTGTCATAGTGTGATGTTCGGTGCTAACTGTCAACTTGACAGAATCTAGAATCACCCAGAAGGTATGCACTGTGGGCATGCCTGGGGGGGATCATCTTGGTTGATTTAACTGAGCTGGGAAGACCTGCTGTTTGTAGGTGGCATTTTTTTTTTTCCTTCCTGGCTGAGACACTGGACTATATGAATGGAGGAAAGGAGCTGAACAGCGCCCTGCACCATTGCTCTCTGTTCCTGACTGGGTTGATGGGACGGCTGCTTCAAGCTCCTGCTTCCTGACTGCCCCACCCATGATGAACTGTGAGCCGAGCCGGTGTCGCCCCCTTTCCCTTAAATTGCTTTTGTCACTGTGTTTACTCAAGGCCACTGGAAAAGCAATTAAGACACCTGGCGTTAGTAATCACCTGTGTGCTGGGCTGGCATGTAAAAGATGAAGATGTGTTGTGCAATGTTAGTTTAAGATGCGTTATATTTGTTTATGCTGTGGAACATTTATTTAATGATGTAAAGCTGTGCTGCATTCTTTTATGTTGCATTTGTTTAACTCTGTAAAGCTGTGTTACTCTGCCTGTCTAAAACATCCGATTAAGTCTAGGTAGCCAATAGCTAGGCCGGAGAGAGAAATAGTCTTGGCTGCCAGGCAGAAAGACTAAAGAGGAGAAATCTAAGGAAGAGAACAAGGAACAAGAAAAGAAGGAGAAGAGGATGCTAGGGGCCAGCCACACAGCCACACAGCCACTCAGCCAGCCACAGAGTAAGAAGGGAAGAAAGATACATAGAATAAAGAAAGGTAAAAAGCCCGGAGGCAAAACATAGTTAAATGGAAATGGAATAATTTAAGTTAGCAAAGCTTGCTAGAAACCAGCCAAGCTAAGGCTGGGCATTCATAAGTAAGAATAAGTCTCCCTATATTTATCTGGGAGGTGGGTGGCAGGCCCCCAAAGAGTAAAAAATAAACAAGCAACAACAATAACTACAAAGATGGAAGAACACCAGTTCGAAACCAGCTTGGACTATATAGTGAATTCCAGGGCAGCATTAGGCTACAACACAAAAGAGGGTCTGAAAAAGCAATAAACTAACAGGGGAAAAAATGTAATCTTTCACACAGACTCTAGGTAATTAATTCCCTAGAGGAGTGATGCGCTCCCCATAATAACCTTGAGCAAGTTGCCTAACTTCTCAGCCTTTCATTTTTTCATCTTCAAACTACTATAGAGACTTATTATCTAGAGAAAAGTTGAAATTTGCAAAATGTTTATAAAGCCCAGAGAATGGTTAATCATTATAAATACTGGTGCTCATTAAGTAACAGCAAAAACAGACCACTTCATAGAAAAGCCACTTAAGATTGAATTAAGCCGGGTGCTGGTGGCACACACCTTCAATCCCAGCACTCAGGAGGCAGAGGCAGGTGGATCTCTGTGAGTTCAAGGACAGCCTGGTCTACAGAGTGAGTTCCAGGACAGCCAAAACTACGTAGAGAAACCCTGTCTCTAAAAAACCAAAACAACAACAACAAAAAAGATTAATAACTGAAGAAAATGTAGAAGATTCCAGAGAATAAGAACACAGTAAATAAGAATTTGAATACAATAAGGGTTGAGGAAACATTAAGGAGATGATCGTGTCCTAGAAACGTTAAACACTCATGAAGTCATCCAGATTAGTCTTATTAAATAAAAGTCTGGAGTCAGATACTAGGGGTAAAGCTGAAAGATCAGAGAAGTAAAGGAGCAGCCACAGTCACTTCTTATTTCTGCAAAATATCAGCTCAAATAGAGCATCCTGTCCTACAAATCCTCAGCCTGAATGGAGGAGGTCCTGTCTCCAACCACCTTATATTCCTGTCTCCACCTCCCTTGAGCCAGAACTAAAGGTGTGAGCCTCCCATGTACTGGGATCAAAGGCATGATCCACTCAAGTGCTGGATTCAAAGACCTGCTCCACCACACCTAGCTCCAAGCTTTTCTTTAGTTCCTTTCCACAAGTTGGAAACTTAGCTGGGTGGGATCTTGCCCTGAGGTCACTGCTCCATTATTCCATTTCTTAATCCATTTTTCTCCTTGAACAAAGGATTTAGCTACACACACACACACACACACACACACACACACACACACAGCCTAGAGTATCCCTTATGCAGGCATAAAATAGAGAGAGGCAGGGTAATTGACTTGAAAGATTGTAGCAGAAGGTGGCCCACTTTATCTCATGACTGTGGTCTCCCTGATGCATTGTTGTTTCAGGCCTGGTCTCTGTGATAGACAGAAGAGATGATGTGCACAGGATGGAGTTACTAAAGCCTCGGCTGATGTCACACTCTCACTCACTTGCCTGTCCTCTGCATCTGTACTCACTCACTCTGGAAGAAAACAGCTGTCATGCCCACACAGCCTTGGGAGAGGAGAACTGGGGATGTTACAGTTTTGAAGACTTTGGTCAAACCTGGGGACAACTGAGAAGTCTTGCCTATAGATTGGAACCATGTCCCATGAACTTCAGATGACTGCAACCACATTTCATCTGTGCCCGAAACCTCAGCAGTGACCCTTAGCCATCACAGCCCTGTCTGCACCTGGTACTCGGTCCACAGAAGTGCGTGCACAAGATATATAGCGTTGTGAGTTCCTATGGTTGGAGATTATTTTATATGCAGTGTGGATAACTAATACAAGGTTGAAGGAACTTCCAAGTGTCATATTGCAAATTTGATAGAATTACCTCTTCCTATGTAATGCCATTCTCTGTATTTTATATATGTAATGCTTTTATTAATTTTGATAATGTCATATATACACACAATGCATTTTTGTCATATTCACCTCCCACTCCTTGAAGACCACTCCCACCTTATCCTCAGTTCATGTCTTCTCTCTTTTGGTTGACTCTACAATTTTAAAATCCAAAGTTCAATTTGTGCAACCCATAAACTCATAAGTATGGAAGCATATCCTGGATCTACCTGGGCTATATTCTTAAAGAAAATTGATGCCCCCAACACACACATACACAAGCCCTCAAATGTTAGTCATTCATGCCACTGCCTTCTATGTGTATACTATGTATATATTTGCTACTACTTCTCCCAGATGAAACCCTTCTCAAGGCACTTAAAATAATTGTGTATTTACTATAGAGCAAGTAATTCTAATTTCATTCTTACATGGTCTATGAAGATCTATATGATCTCTGCTTATAAATTATCTTACTGTCACCCACCCTGATTTTTTTTTTCTTTTTTAGACTCCATACATCTGCATTTATTTCTTTTAGGTCTGTGTAACACACTGAATGCATTTCTACCCTCAGGGGCTTTTGCATACAAGTCTGTAATGGTGGTCACACAGGCCATGCTATGAATAGCAAGACGTGGTCTTCAATATCACTTTTTCAGTCCCTCTATGCAAGGTGGAACCAGAACTGATCTTGTAGTCTGGATGCAGAGGTCCTCTGAGGGCTTCCTTGTTAAAGGCTTGGGCTCCCTGGGTAATGTTGCTGGAAGACAATGAACAACACCCAGTGAACGTTCTTTAGGTCATCATGAGCATGCCCTTGAAGTTGCTCTCTGCCTCCAAGCTCATACATTTGCCTGTTACCACATCTGCCTTGATCTTTTATCTACGACAAATGTCCAAAGGAATGAAGCTGACTGCCTGATCTTAGACTGAAACTTTCATAAGGGCCCACAAAAGCCATTTTTCTTTATATATTGGTTGTGTCAGGTATTTTGTTACAGTAATAGGAAGATGACTGATACAGAGGGGTTATCAATCTCAGAGAAAATTCTGTCTGCTTTTCTGAACGTGTCATCTCTGTTTATAGCCTTGTTTAGGGAGCTTTGCCAAAGAAGAATACTTGCTGTTTTCTCTGAGCCACAGGGATGGCTACAGAAGTTGTAATAGTACAGCTAAGATAGATGCCTCTTTGCTCATAAACTGTTATGAATTTTAACTTAAGGGATAGTTACTCCTAGCATCCACATTAGCATTGTCATGCTCCATGAACCTGGTTCTCTGGGGCCCATTAAAATCTATTTTAAACAAGGTTTCCAGGTGTCTTCATGGTAGATGTCATGGCCCTCTTACATCTGTGGAACCCACATCTGATTTATATCTTTAGTTTTTATTAGGTACAGGGAGTAACTTTGTTCTCTGGTGCAAAATAGGTGATAAAAAGTATGATCTGGGCATTAGGGAAAGCGATGGGAGGTGTTTCAGACACTCCACGGTAAGACGATGTTCCTCTTGGAAAGTTTTGTGGTGCAGATGTAATTGAGATAACAAGCCCACAGATTCCTGTTTTGCTCACCTCAGGCATCCTTTCCCAAGGGACCTTCCTAGTAGTTGGCTCATTTCTATGCGTTCTCTTTGGCTATGATTAAACTAAAGTTAGTGTTCTGATGATAATTCATGCTTTTTGACAATCCTTCGAGTTAGGACATTTAGGTTTAGGTGGTCAACCAAAGGATAATCTCTGTGGTCAAAAGAAAATTTATTTGAACTAAATTTAGTGAGTTCCGAACAACAAATTTGTATTGATTGAATACCCACTAAATGATATTGGTGTGTAAGAGACTAAAGAACTGAACTCTTTGTCCTCATGAAGCTGGCATTAAAAGTGTTGTGGATTAAATGATGCAGATACTAAGAAGCAATGGAACATCATCCGAAGAGTAAGGTGGGGACCCGGGAAGGGGTTCTGTTTTAAGTAGGGCAGTCAAGGTAAGCCTGGGGATGAGGGAACATTTGACCAAAGACCAGAGGGCGGAGAAAATGAGCCATAGGGTTTTTCAGATACGTATAGGGACAGAGGCTACGGCAGAAATGATACAGGACCTTCCCATTTCTGGGGACCTGGTCACAGTCATCCACAGAGGATCTGCTTTTGGACAAGAGAAAGAAGAGCACAGAAGAGGAAGGGAGAGTCATACAAACAGAGAAGAAAAAAAACAGAAAAACACAGTAAGGACTCACTCTAAAATCGGAATTCTCATTTCCTGAGCTTGTGCACATGTCGTTCTGAGAAGCAGCTGTCTTCTCCCCAGGGTCATCAATGATGTGTGATATTTAAGTCACCCAGTTTCCTTAAAGGAGAACCCTGCTGCACTCTACCAGATAGCCCTTACACTGAGCTGTGCCTGACCAGACTGGGGCAGTGACTGATAGGAACACGTTCCCTCTGTTCCTTCTGCTCTCTGTTCACCAGCACTGCGGTAAAAGGAAGGGGGATTTTATTTTTAATTACAACACTTAATTAAAGCAGGGGGAAGAAAGTGTGGTGAACGGGTTATGAAATAAGCTAAGCAAGGAGAAAGCAGCATAATAAAACAAGAAAAGAAATTAAAGCTACCTTAACAGTGAAATAATTAAAGAAACACACAGAACGTGCCCGACATATAAGAATGTGTTTAGAAGAATTACTTTAAATTTCATCACAAACTTCAGAAGCAGGTACAGCCTTCTGCAAATACAGAAACAGCCACACCAGTACAAAGAAAGAAAGAAATTGTGTGCAAAGAAATTTTTTGTGCAGCAGGACAATTCCGTTATGTACTTGCAAGCATCCATAGAAGGAAAGCACAGTGTAAATTCACACACATCACACGTCTACATAATAGCTGCTGTATTCAATTTACACACATTCTATGAACACATACTCAATTTGAAATGACTGGATGAAAAATAATGGGCTTAATCCCACATGGCAGGAAATTCAGTAGTTCCTATCTTCACGCTGCTGTGTAAATCAGGCCTTGGTCTCTTTCCTACTGGATAAGAGGCAAACCCCTGGGGCTCAGTAAGAACACAAGGTCCAGGATGATCCCAAAAAGCACCAAACAACCAAAACAGCAGGGACCCCCGGGAGCTTCCTACTTCTGGGCCTGCGCCCAACTGGGGCGGTGGGCGGAGCCGAGGAACCGAAAGAGAAAGCGGGCTGTGCTTGGAGGACCTCGGGCGCCGGAATGAAGCCACGGTGGGCGAGCCTCTTGCTGCTGTGCTGCTGCTGTCTGGGCCACGGGGTCGCCAGGACCTGGCCGCGGAGCCACCAGCGGGAGGCGGCCGCCTTGCGGGTACCAAGCTCCCCCCTCTACCTGTCCCCTGCTCCGGGCTCCTAGGGAGGGACCCACACTCCAGGATCACTTTTCCCCAGCAGCGCTGCCGCCTAACGCCTGATTCCCCAGGACAGGGATGTATGTGATGCTCCCCAAAACAAAAGATGTGTCCGAAGCAAAGCTAATGGGAAGCCGCACCTCGTAATCCCAAAGCTGTTCCATATCTCCTTTCTCAAAATAAACCTGTCGCTTAGAAAGCCGCCTGCAGGGGGCGCGAGCTCCCTCCTCCAGTAACTGGAAGTTCAAACTCCAGGAGCAGGCTCTTTGATTCCCCAGGCTGCTGAGCTAGCTGGGTTAATGATTTCCCTGTCCTGGGGACTCTGTACCACCACGTTACTAAAAAGTTCTTTCTGACTTGGTGGAGTAGAACAGAAGGAAACATTTCAGTGCCTTTAATTCGGGTTGTTTAAAAAGTTTCCATAATAATCCTGCAATTTTACTCCAGCCTTAAAATTCTGAAACAGACCGGTTAGCCGACCATGGACACATTTTCCCAGTAACAAGCGAAACTGACTGGAATGCAGATTCACAGTTGGCCTCAATTCCTAGAGCTGATGCTAAGTGACAGGGTTTTAAATCTGAAAATTTAATGCCATCACGATTTTATTAGAAACGAGAACTCACTTGTTCTAAATCAAGAGTCTGTCTGAATTCAGTCAAGTTGCTCACCGGAGGTGTATCTGATGTTTCTCCAGTTAGCGCTTCTTGTTGTTTTCTGAAATGTCCGTGGGACTCCATAGCTCTGCCCTCTTCAGCTCTTCCTCTTTGGCGTGGAAAATTCCAGTAGCAGAAGGTCAGGCCTTCTTCGGCTCCAGCTACCCTGGCTCCAGCTACCCATCCCTGTGTTTTACTCAAACCAAACGCGTGTGTTTTTCTCCTGTTTGTTACTTTTGAGCTCATTTCTTGTTACCAAATCCAGAAGCACTGTCCATTTCTCACTCAAGTCCTTGGCCTGTGTGTTACCTAGTCCTGTCCTTGATTTCATCTCCTCATGAACCAGACACTGGGGTGAAATAGTCAATTTCATGGTGTTGACAATGTGTTCATTCACTATATAGATTATAATTTTTTTAATCTTGAGTCCTGGAAACCAACAATATAAGTGTATAATTTCTTTCCTTGTTGCTGAAAGAAGGACTTGAAGAAAGAAGGGTCTCTTTGGCTCACACTTCCAGAGGACAGTCCATCAGGATGGGCATGTCGTGGTGGCATGGGTGTGTAGCAGCTGGCCACACTGCATCAACAGCCAGGAAGCAAGGAGGTCAGGATGCTGTGGCCTGACTCACTTTCTCATTTTTATTCGATCTAGGACCCCAGCACAAGACACAGTGCCTCCTAAGTTAAGGATGGTCTTCCTTCCTCAGTTACCCTGATTTTGAAATATCCACAGTAATATTCCCAGAGGCTTATTTCCATGGTGATTCCAAATCCCAGTGAATGGACCATCGAGATTAACAATCATAGTCACTGATAAAATATTATAAAATAGAATTTGTGTTTTTAAATTATAATTTTCATGCCTATTCATACTTGACCCATACAGCTGTTGTACCATGGAACAAGTATCTAGAAAATCCTACTCTTTAAAGAGAAATGCAGCCAAGAGTCTATATGGGAAAGTGGGCAGTTGGAAGTTGAAGAGAACATTCCAAATCTTAGTCTGTACTTTGGGTTAAAAATACCAAAAAAAAAAAAAAAAAAGTTTTCATTGCAATTCCTGTTAGCAGGAATTTGATTGATAAAGTGGATGCCCAGTCTTCTGAGCATTTAGTCTTTACATTATAGTTGCAAACTGTGAACATTCCTGGATGATGTCAGCTAGAAAGTCGGGCACAGTGGGCTCTGTTTCTTTGATGACCAAAGGTATTAAGAAGGATTCTTCTGACTGTATGCATTAAAATATATGCTAAGTAAAACGCAGTTTATAAGTCTAAAAAAACCTTCATTTTACAGAATTATTTCCATTATTGAATTAGTTGATTTGAGACCCTACTGCTTTCTTACAAGGCAAGTTGTGTATAGACTATAGAAGCTTCCTTTAATTCATAATAAAGTAAAAAATTTTAAAGTATGTTATAAGGTAAAATTGAGTAATGAAGCACTGTGTGTTCCACAGAATATTCCTTAAATGAATAATAATGGCACTCCCACAAGATAAGACTCTTCTGTGGTTTGTTATGGGATGCCAGTCGACTTGACTGGCTGTATCCATGCATCGTGTGCTGGTTGTGTGGCCTTAGGAAAATCGTATACCCATTCATGCCTCAGTTAATTAGTCTGAGACGAGACGATGCAGTGAGCAAGGACTTCATGAAGAAGTACTAGTTCATCGGAAGAGCCTAGACCAGGACTTCAGCTTAGCCAGCCCTCCATCCCCTCAGCTATATCTTTAGTGTGCTTGGTAACTGTGAACATTCTTCTTAGAGACCACAAAGCCCAACAAATTGGTCCTCAGGATTTGCTTCTTTCTCTAGATGCTAATGAGCACACGAAAGGGAAAAGTATATGTATTTCATTTATTCTTCTTATCAACCACTATCAAGAACAATTTCCCTGACCATTCTCCTCTTGGAGGTGGATTGAGGATCTTCCCAGCATCCTGTGGGTTTCTAGTCTTAGACGTTTCTGAAAAGCACTATGTCTATCAACTATCATAAACCAAACAAGCTTCTGCCACTTTTTCCCCCATAGTTGGAAAGGTTTGGATAACAAGAAAGTGAAATGGAATGAGAGGCTTTCTGATTTCTCAGGGAAAAAAATGCTGATTTCTGAAGAATTTTAAAACTTCACCCTAATCTCCATTTGAGACCAGTTCTGGGCTGTTATCAGCAGAGTTATCTTTTATCACTACCAGGTTCAGCCCTCTCTGCTTCTGACTTTCAGTAAACAATATCTTTCCTCTCTGATAAGGGCTCGAAGCATGTCCAACAACCTAGCTAGGCCAGTAAAGCTGCAAATTAGCATATGGAAGGGATTGCATAGGAATATCACACAAATACATTTTAATTTTGATATGTGATCCCCAAAAGCATGTATGCATGGATGCTGAAACACAAATACACATACACATGAATGCTGGCACGTATATACAGGTGCATGCATTCATATGCACATAAAAATGTCTACACGTTTATGCATACCTACATACAGAAGCAAGATTAAGCAATTGAAAGATGTAGAAGCTTGGCTGTCAAAAGTCACTGAAAGGCTCAAAAGATAGGGTTTTTCAGAGTCAGGATCTTAAGATACAGTGTTAATTAGAGAGGTTTGAAGATGTGTAGCACCTACTAATATCCGAAGGGCAAGTTTTCTCCTATTTTTATGATAACTGGAAATTTCTCTCATGTTCTTTATCCTTAAATTCTCTTCCACTAAGGATAGAGTGATATCTGATATCTCACTGAACATCAATCAGTTAAACACAGTTAAATAAAACAGAAAGTAGGTAGCAATACTTATTTCCCCATTGTATCTGTTCAAAGGCTCTTCTTGCTTGTGAGCTCTGATTTTTCTTTTATAAGTTCTGTCTGATTTCCTCTTCATGGTTTCCCTCTTAAATGCAGCTGTGATTCAAATCTAAGAGCTGGGGTGCAGCTCTGTGGTAGACTATGTGTTGCATACGTGGAAGACCCCAGATTCTACCCCAATGCCAAGATCTCTTTAAGAGGCTTAGATCAGTGGTTCTCAACTTTCCTAATGCTTCCACCCTTTAATGCAGTTCCTCGGGTTGTGGTAACGCCCAACCATAAAATCCTTGCACTGCTACTTCATAACTGTAATTTTGCTACTGTTATGGATCATAATGTAAACATCTGATACGAGACCCCTGTGGAAGGGTCATCCGACTTGCAAAGGGGTCGTGGTCAACAGGTTGAGAACCCCTGGCTTAGCTTTTTGATTTCAGCATTGTATGTAGCTTTAGAGGTGGTGACTGTGTACCCACCCACCATCATATCCTCTGTTGTTTTATGTTAGAATTTACTGACTGACCTTTCGCCCGCTGTTGGTCTAAGACACAGGCTTTTGATGTGATGAGACAAGTCATATGCAGACTCAGAGCTGCTGAGGCTGTAGCAAATTTGCTTCAACAGCCAAAATTGAGGGTCATGAGGAAAGTGACTGGAAAAAGCAGACAATTCTAGAAATGAAATAGAATTTTAAACAATGTGAGCCTTGTGTTAGGTAAACTAGGATTGAGTTCTAATAGATATCATCTAAGATAGACTGTCCTGTTGGCATTGTTGACTTTGAATACAATATCAGATTGTTTGCAATAACTAGTCTTTATTTGTAATGTCATGATAAATATTTGCTTCATTTTAACCCAAGTAAGGTGAAAGCGTGATCTTTGAATGATGTTTTCTATAATCAAAATGTTCTGCTATTATGGGTGACGGTATAGCTTGGGGATGTTTAACTAGACACTCATTCTGCCAGTGGTTGAAATATACATAGTCCCAACAGTATCATATTTAATTAGTTCTTATATTCTGGCAGTGTGACCAAATTTATCAAAGAAGAAAATAGGGGAACAGATAAGTTGAATATGTCCCTTTAGGTTGCATTTCAAGGGTAAGATGTTTATTTAAGTTTATTTCAAAATCAAATATGTATATGTTTATGTTCACAGGGATGTAAGAGAATTATGATTCGCCAGAAGCGGGTAGGGAGAAATTTTCAGTGTCACAAGAATTTAAAGGAGGGAGGTGAAATTAGTGGCAGGGAGGGAGTGACACAGGACATTTTGTTCCTGGCAGGATGTCAGTGGTGATAAGTAGACTGTCCCTGGCATGGCTGTAGAGAGCTGTGAAAGGGCAGGAGTAATTGCAGGGGCGATAACAAGACTGACGTGTGGAAATCTGCAACTGGTGTCTGGCTGAGCAGAGGGAAAGGTCACAACAGCCCCGTGGGAGCTGCTGCTGCTACTTCTGTGCGATCCATGTCTTAGAGGAGATCTGGCAGTTGTCTTCTCTTCATTTACAATTAGGTCTATGGGTATTTAAAATAGATCAATCTCGTATTGTTTTCTTTTATTACTTAGTTGCTATAACTACTTGGCAATCAGGTAGACTTAGCTTTACAAAGCACAAGCATGCTATGGATCCCAGATAACACATATCTTCTTAGGGAAGAACATTGTGTCATTTTGTCTCCTTTTACTACCTTAGTCTGTTAAAATGCTTTATTGTGTTGATATGCTTCCTATGCTAATCAGTGTACCATTTTCATATCTGCTCCACTTGGTCATGATGTCTGTCTGAAGCATTGTGATGTTCGATTTGCCAATATTTCACTAAGGATTTTATATTTATATTTAGGAGATTTACTCATGTGCAGTCCTGTTTTCTTGAGATGTTCTTTTCTGGTTTAGAATCACAGTAACATGGTCTTGTTTAAGTTGAGATGTAGTCTCCCTCCTTGTTTTCTATAAAATCATTGTTATTTCTTTGTTAATTGTATGGAATTCACTACTGAAGTCATGTGGAACTATAGTTTTCCTTCTGGGTCAATTTTCAATTACAATTTTAATGCTGTGAATTGATAAAGATGATTAAAGTTTTCTATTTATTCCATGTTCAGTCATCTGTTTCTCAAGCAGTTTTTCTATTTCATGCAAATTAGAAAACTTATTAGCACAAAGTTGTCAAAATAATTAGAATGCCAGATGCGTTGTAGTCGTGATCATTTCATTCCTGATATTGGTAATTTATGTCTTATTTTCACCTTTTACCCTCATCCTAGGCGCATACCTATGAGAGATTGGGGAGACTGCCAGGATCAATTGTTGGACTGCAGTGTAACACTGACCTTGAGTGACACAGCGGGAGAGGGGAGGTTATGAGATGAGTCTTGTTCTTTTCTGTTCAGATCAAGGGATGTTTGAAGATTTATGAAAGTCACCTGGTGACTATTATTTAAGAATTATTTTTCAGGGGGTTCTGGTGTCTCCTACATATAGCTAACCTTAGTACTCAGGCATCAGTTGTTTTCCACCATGGTAACTACAGCTTCCTGCTGTGCGTTTCTGACAATTGAGCCTCCCAACAGCTCAAGCCCCACAGATGGAGGCCAGTCATGCATGTTCCCATGGCTGCCACATGCTACAAACACCCTGCATTCTCCATCCCTGTCCAGTCTTCTCCTGTTTAAGAAAATGATCAATCCATCTTATGACTGATTCCTGTAAATTCTTCTGTAGTTACCTTCCAGTGGCTTATGTTATCATTTGTGTCATGCAAAAATTACCTTATAAATTTAGTTCTATTTTTCCGTGTGTAAGTGCAGATCATATTCAAAGCCTTACTTCACCAACCGTAAGTACCTGAAACTCAAAAGAACTTTTAAAATTATGTGGTTAGCAGTCCTTCTACTCATATTCAGTAAGAGAGAAAGCATCAAGACTGTGATGAGTCTCAGTGTGGTCTTGCTCAAAACAAACTGATGAAAGGTAGTAAGAGCAGGCCATATGGAGATTTCACATAGATCGTTATTAAAGAGCAGATGGCTATTGATGCGCTATTGTGTTCCAGGCATGTCTTCAGTCCAGGTGACATAGTAATAAGTCACACTGATAAATGTGCCCAAGTTTTTGCTTATTGTTTTTCTGAGTCATACACATAAACACTCAAGTGCATAAGTCAACATGTTCATATGCTAACATGGAGAATAGTGGTCCTCCGAATTTCCACGTAACTGAAAGATTAGCCAGTGTTGGGAAATATAAGCCTCTTCATAAAAAAGGCAAACCTAAGGTTGATTATGATGAAATACAGAATTATAGTAACTTTTTTTCTTCCATCTAGATAGGAAAACCTGGTCTTCTTCTGGGGCGACCCCCAGGGCTGCATCCTTCCTAAAGCCTTTTTGTTCCAAATGAAATAAACTGAGATACAACTTTAAGAGACTTGGACTTCTCCATTCATTTATCAACTTGGTCCTTTTCTAAACCTCGTTACTTTGGACAGAGGGAAAAAAAATATGTGGAAGACACATTTTATATTCATAATTGTTTAATTATAATGTGTCACTAGTGTCTAGTGCTTGTCAACACTTTAAAAGATACGTGTATGATACTCTCAGCATGTGTGAGGAAGAAGAATTACAGATGCATAAGGCATACTTCCCCCAGCCTGAAAATCAAGTTTGACTTTTGCATCCAAAATATCTCCAAGTTAGTTATACATTTGTGGCTTTGGAAAGCTCAAACAGTAGACATAAAAAGTTTGTTTTCATTATTTCAGGAAAGTCTTAATAGACATCGATATTTGAACTCTTTCTTTCATGAAAACTCTACTGCCTTCTATGGAATAAATCAGTTTTCTTATTTGTTTCCTGAAGAGTTCAAAGGTAAGGTCTGAAGCTACTATTGATTAATTTCCCAATTCTAAATTCTCTGTCTAATTAAGGAATGATTTTATTGAAAATCTTGTAAATTGTGTGATAGTTAATATTTTTTAAATGCTAACTTTGAAGTGTGTACCATATGTTGAGCATAAGGGAAATGAATTAAGGACTATACTCTGCTAACCATTGTTTGCGAACTAAATATGATTCTATGCGCATCCATGCAGGTGTAAGCAACAATTGTCTCCTCACATTGGTAATTTTCTAGCACCAATTCTGTTCAGAATATTTATGGTTTTGTGGGTAATAATAAAAGAAACGACATCAATTATTCACATTTTTTATTGTCACTGGCCTAACTCTGTCTAGCGAGTCATGCTACATCACCTCCAGCCCTACTGTAGAAATTTACACTTACAGCTTTCAGTAAAATGCATTTCATATTGCAGAAAAGCACAGAGGAAAAATTTCAAGTGACGGGTTGGCTGGGTAGCTACTGTTTTTTCTTGACATTGTATTAAAAAAAAAAAAAAAAAAAAAAAAAAAAAAAAAAAAGACTCCAGAGAAGCCCTTCCTGTAATGCATTCTCCATTGTCGCTTCCTCTTTTTCTTCAGCTCTGTATTTAGGCAGCAAGCCTGCCTGGTCTCTCAGATACCCGGCAGCAGGGCAGACACCCATCCCCAACGTGTCTTTGCCATTGAGATTTGACTGGAGGGACAAGCATGTTGTGAACCAAGTGAGAAACCAGAAGATGGTAAGCTCCACATCCATTTGCTCTTCATTGTCTGAGCATTAGAAAGCCTCTCAAGGTCAGGTTCAGTCAAACCAAGAAACCCATGGTGTTTTCTAGATAAAATGGCACCTCAGTTATCCAATACGGAAGAGAAGGAAGGCTCCTTGAAGGGTGAGAGATAGTTATGCAGTTCTGACTTTTAAACCTGTCTGGGCATGCTCACTCATCCGTGACCATCGCCCTCAGCACACTACCCCAGAAATACATCCCAGTAACCACACTGCACAAACCAGGAATCCTGTGGACTTACAGGGAAAGTAAACACAATTACGGGCTGTGCAAGTGATTCAAAAGTAAAGTGCATGGTAAAGTGAAATGAGACTGCCCACACAGTGTCTGGGGTTTAGCCTCCCTTCATCCTGTGAGCTCCATCAGAAAACCTGGTCTACCTGCTCACTGCCTATAAGGTCATATACCACCCAGCCTGTATCCAATCAGTATTGCTTCAAGGCTACATACTCTTGTTACAGATCAGCTCTGTGCAAAGTTTGATAGTAAAGGGAGAATGGATGTGGGAGAAATAGATTAGGTGATGGTGCATAAAAAGCTTTGTGAAACATTTTACAAACAAATAGAAAACTTGTAAACAAGGTTGATAATTTTTTTTTTTTGGCTTGTTGAAGAATCAACAAGTAAGTACAGCAGTAAACACAGCAATTCAGCATGAAAATGACTCACAGTAGGCTTCCAGATATGGATGGGTGCTGAGAGGGAAATTTGCGGAGTATTGGGAGTATTGTGAAGTCATGGGTGGAGTTATCTCAAGGCAGAAAGCAAATGGTAGCACTACATGGGATGGGTGTGAGCAGTAATGCATAGCAGCCCACCTCGTTTGTAGACGTTTGAAGAGCGTGTGCTTCCTTTTTCTTCTCACATCTCCTACTGCTGTGTATCCCATCAGCAGCAATGATGTAGCCGAAAAGAGAAAGTCAAATCTCCAGCCACAGGATGGCACTTATGGGGTGCCTGCACTGGAAACAGCAGTGGGTCCTTCCCCCTCCCTGTGGAGAGGAAGTGAAGTGCTTTGCACATCTCAGTGTGTTAGTGTCTGTCTATTTAGGATGCTTGTTCCTAGTTCTCAGATTCAGTATTTATGGTTGTTCATTAGAATTTACTACCAAGTCATTTAGTTTGTCATTGGATTTACAGTGGTAAGTAGTGGGTGTTGCAGGAATCCAGTCCTTCCCAGCAGGAATTTACATACTCAGCAGTGGTGGGTTTTCCTAGGAGCTGCCTCAGTGGCTTGACTCGTGCTAGCTCTGGGGGTGGTATCCGCAGTCATACTCACATTTGGAGATCAGTCCATCTTCAGTTGGTGACTATTTTCCTGTGCCATGGGCACTGAGGTTAGAGGACTAAATAAGACCACTTAAAACCAGGGTGTTGCTTAGAGCGTCACCCCACAAGGACACTCACGACCCCACCGTGCTGGTTCTGCAATACATGGTCTTACGACTAAGCCAGGTTTAAATTCCTCTTTTTCCCCTCTTTCTTTCTTTTCTGCCTTTCCTATGGATTGTGCACACTTTTATGTGGCTCCTTGTCCATTCCTTGGGTTTCCTCCTTTCCTTAGAAGCAGCCCATATACTCTTTTCTGGGAAACAGTGATTCATAAGCTGAAGTCACTGACTAACCGTAATCCAACCAGTGCCTCCAAGTGTTTTCTTGGCCTCTCCTAATTCATTAGCCTGGTTAACTTACTTGGAAATAGTGACATTACTGGTTTAATTTTAATAAATAATTAGCAATCAATGCTCAAAGAGAATTTTAGTTTCATTTTTGAATAAATGCTTATTGTAGGTTTCTGCTTTCCGGAAACTTTGCTTTTTTTCCCCCTTTATATTGCTGTATCTAGAGACACTGATAAGTTTAATGTAGACACTGTGTTTTAGTATATACTACCTCTGTCTTTTGGGCAGTGTGGAGGATGCTGGGCCTTCAGTGTGGTGGGTGCAATAGAGTCGGCTTGTGCAATCCAAGGAAAACCTCTGGACTACCTCAGCGTGCAGCAGGTCATCGACTGCTCCTTTAATAATTATGGCTGCAGCGGTGGCTCTCCTCTCAGTGCCTTGATCTGGCTAAACAAGGTAAACCATTTCAGCTTTCTGAATCTCTCATTTCCTCTTATGTCCTGTGTACACAGAGTCCAATCACTCTCCTAAATTAAACAAGGTTCAGTGATCAGAAATCTAAGTAGACAAAGTTTGAATGACTTAATCCGGGGAAGAATATTCTGCAGGGAATCAAACCAGGGCCAGCTTTGATTAAGCCAGAGCTCCAAGGGGTTCCATCACAGACCCTGAAGATTTTAGAAGTAATGGCTTCCAGACAAATTAGCCATCAATATATCAAGGGGTAAAGACATCTTGAATACATTTTTAGAAAGATAATGATTTCTTCATTTTTCTTAGTAGATAACTTTCATGTAGAAACCTATCCCATAACGTCTCAGAAGGATTAGATCC
This sequence comes from Peromyscus leucopus, assembly GCF_004664715.2. Lineage (NCBI taxonomy): Eukaryota > Metazoa > Chordata > Mammalia > Rodentia > Cricetidae > Peromyscus > Peromyscus leucopus. The sequence goes on from NC_051068.1 coordinate 58,866,983, forward strand.
CACAGTTACTGGTTTCAGACATACTGAATGACAGTGTTAAGAGAGACACCACAGGGCAGCTGGATTTATAACTCTTTACAGATGAAGAAATGGTCACTGGAAGTTGGAATCATGTCGCCAGACAAAACTGGATACTAAGCCCTTGCCCTCCCACTTCAGGGCTTTGTCACACTCTTGTGTTGACATTTTCTCCCTGACACTCTTATGCATCCAGCATTAGTGGAATGAAAATAAGAAAAAAAGGAGCCATTGTAAAAGTCATCACGTTAATGTTGTCCAAACCCAAATGCCCTCCCATCACATATTCACTTTACAGGCAACCACTGCACATACCAGTGACTGCTCTAGCCTCATTATAGATAACAATGATTGTGCCTCTGCTCTTTGAATAAGCCCAGCACATGTGCCTGTACAGACAACTGTAAGACATGCAGCACATCAAGAGATGCCATAGCAAGAACATTTGGCCACTGCCTGGCCTCAGAGCTTTGCTGGTTCAGTAATAGGAGCCTTGGAAGGAAAGTATGTTGCCCTAGCATGTCCTCAAGAGAAGGATAACAGGACTTTGTTAACATATCTATGGTGGTGCTAGAGTGAAAAGGCTTGAGGAAAAAAATCAAAGGAAAATTTAAAGATTCATGTTTTCTAGGATGTTTGGTACAAGCACCTGGTGATTTCAGTTAGAACCTTAAGATCAAATTATGCCTACAGGCTGCTTGGGTGCAGCCTGACCTCTTTGACTTCACTGAAGTAAGCTCTGCTTAGCCTTTAAAACAACTGGTAGTGAAAACTTTGTGACTGTTCTCTCTAGACACAGATGAAGTTGGTGGAAGATTCAGAATACCCGTTCAAGGCAGAAAATGGCCTGTGTCGCTACTTTCCCAGATCACAGTCTGGAGTTTCAATCAAAAATTTTTCTGCATATGACTTCAGGTAAATGACTTGTTTTTTATGTTTTTATTTTTTGCACAATCTGTACTGGTTTCAGAATTAATTACTTAATTGAAGGCACCCTTACCCTTGCACACTCTTGGCTCAGAACTAACTTCCTACTAATGAGTTCAACTGATGCTCACAATGGGGTGTCACTGAAGTCTCTTAAGGAGAATCTGCATATTCTTTTATGTATCACCACACTAAAAATAAGAAGTTTAAATGAATAACTTTCAATTCAGTTTAAAGCTATAACATATGTCTACCAACGCTCAGAAAATTCAGATGGTAAGACACAGGAACTTGTTTCAGTCTTAATATTTGAGTCTGTCCAAATTCATATTACATAGTTCACAGATTACATAATAAGAAGCCTTTTTGAACACTATATTCTGTGCAGTTCTCAAGTGGGCAGCTACTGGGAAAACTCAAGCCTATCACAATAATACTTGGAGCTAAAACTATAGCGTTGAAAATAAGTTATGTAACATGCATGGTGCATGAATGTGATGGGGATGCAGGGCAAATAAAGGCCGATAAAAGGGAAAGAGTGGTGGTGGACATTGAAAAATAGGGCAACTTTGGTGAGTTAAAGTATAAACAATCATTAAAATATCATTAAAATCATGTTTTTTTTAAAAAAAGATCTGGCCAGAGAATTATTTAGGTCATTTAGTAACAGGTATAGAATACGAATGTTGTAAATAGAAGAAACAACCAACTCCTGGCTCCATTGATGAATGCATTTCAGGTTATTGTGCTGTTATTGAAACATCTCATGGAAAAAAAGAACTCCATTCAGACCCAGGTATACAGTGTCCTGTGATTTACTGATACTTGATGCAGATGGCATCTACCCATGGGAAATTGGCAATGGGGTGAAATTAGATCCTTGAACAAAGAATAACCCTTGAAATCTTGGTATAAGTGTCCAGAGCACTAGAGATTGTCAACCCAGCTCCTGTTTGCAGCAAGGGCCCTGGGGAATGACCAGAAGAACCAGAACCTTGCTTCCATAACTGGCTACACAGGGTTCTGACCACAAGGACATTGGCCACTGTCTCCTTTGGGAGTAAAGTCAATACACCTCCTGAAATAAGAAAACATGTCTTTATAAGTTGCCAATTCCTGGAGAGTATATTTGAAAAGGTATTCACAAAAGGACCCAGATGTCCACAGGTAATTAAATTGAATCAAGGGAATAAGTATTTCCTGGGTAGCAAGTTAAAAATATGGAAGAGACAGAGAATCATATCACCCTGAATGAGTTGGTGGGCAAGTAGGGTAGAGAAAGAGATTACTCTAATGCTAACAGTGCCTACAGCCCAACAACTTCTGCATTGTTTTAAACATTCCACAGTAATCTCAAACTGGCGGAATCAAGCCTCAGAAAGAGCATGAATTGATTTATCCAATCATTCAGATAACTACTGGACAGTGTTTATTATTGGGGGTTGGAAAATAAGCAGCCTAGACAAACTCCTGTCCTTGTAGATTGTTCCTAAATGATTGAGGCAGACAAATAAAACTAATAGAAACATGTGGGAAGAGGAAATAAATAAATAAAATAAATAAATAAAATAAATAAATAAATAAAACAGTGGGAAGAGGAAGCCTCTGGGGGCAGTGGTTCTCAAACTGTAGGTCATGACACTTTGGGGTCAAATGACCCTTTCCCAGGGGTTGCATATCATATATTCTGCATATCAGATATTTATATTATGATTCACAACAGTAATAATTTCCAAGCACTGTCAGGAGGGAGAGACTGAATGAGATATGAGACTCTAATTTTAACTTGCACTGGATTGAAATTTAATAACAATAAATACTCATACATTATGAAAGCTTGCAAGATGACATCCGGTGGTTGGAGAAGAGCATGCAAATAAATGCATCTAAAAATACCGACTATAAAAAATTTTATGATTAGTGGTCACCACAACCTGAGGAGGTGTATTAAAGGGTTGTAGCATTAAGAAGGTTGAGAATCACTTCTCTAGGGGAAAGGAGATTATGTAGTCCTAAAAAGGGATGCCAGAAGGAGCCTCACCCAGGACTTACTTTTGAGATAATGTGCTCATGAAGATAGCATCATAAATATTGCTCCAAACACAGAAAATGGGTGCAGAAGTCCTGAAACAGAGGCCTGTTTAGCATGCTTGTAGAGCAAGGAGGAGACAATGCAGTCCAGTGGAGAAAAGATCAAGACCAGCATATGAGGACCCCCCCCCAGGGGACTAGAAGAGTGTGGAGGTGAGAGTCAGCACCCATTCTTCTCATTTCTTTAGAGTCTAGGCTTTTAAACTGAACAACTTGAATTGACAGAATGAAGCAAGAAAGTCCAAGTCAAGAAAGGAAATATCACAGCAGTTAAGAGATGTAGACAGTGGCCACAAGAGACCCTGGCAGTGGGAGACGAAGGGAAAAGTGCTTTCGTCTTCAGCCAGAATCTTATCTATGACTTGAGGCCAATGACTGAAGAACTCTGGGTCAGAGGTGAGATACACACTTCTGAGCTTCATCAAAACTGATACCTATCACCTTATAAGACCCTTTAGCTGAGAGTGCCACTGAGGTGGAGGGGGCCATGCTGCCATGATTCCTTGGTTTACTATAGAGCTGGAGTCTCATTCTGGGAAGTAGTGGTGTGTACTACAGTGCTGAGTGCTGGAGATGGAGGGTCTTCCTTGGGATCTGCCTCAGCTATTAGAGGCCAGATCTCTGGCATGTCTGTATCACTCCTTGCATCAGATGTGTGTCTATGACTCGAGGTCTCCGGGTACAGACTATAAGGGAGGGAAGATCATGCCTATTTAACTCTGAGCCCATTCATCTCTCTCTCGAGTTCTGAGATCATGAGATCTAGTACTCAGAGTTCTCAAAACATGTCGTTTGGGGCCCAGTAATCTACCCAAACCTCCATGAGACATGGCACAGGAACTGAAAAGGATTGGGAAGGGGGGAAGGCTCAAACACAAACACCACCTAGGCTTAAAGCAAAATACCATCATGCTAGGCGTCTGCCACGGACTTTTGCTTTTCAGAGCAAGGCCTTATATGACTCAGACTGGCATGTGAGAATAGCTATGGAGATAACAAGAGGAAGGAAGTGACTGTAATCCAGACCAAGGACATGATATTGTCACATCAAGCTCTCAGGAAGAGGAGATGATATCAACAGAATCACCAGATGTCAGAGAGAGTGTTTGCCTTAAACAATAAACCTTGATGACAATAAAATTTAGGAGAATTCTTTGAAGAATATAGATTTTTATAAGTTGTTGATTTGTGGAATAACATGTAAGCGCATGGAATCTAGGTCTGAAAACTTACTGTTTCTTGGCATCGTAGCTCAGATGGGACTGACTGGGCCAGGGGGCGGGGCACAGATGCTGAAGCTGTTGGCTACAGAGTTTAACTTGGGGAAAGCTAAAGAGCAAATGACTGCAATGTCGCTTGATTAGGTATCTGAGATCAAACGGAGACGATCTCTGCTGGCCATGACCGTGGGCTAGCCTATGTCTAATTTGCTAGCACTTTCTCTCTCTTGTCCTCATCGTGCTCAGGCATAGAGTGTTATTAAATTATTTCAATGACTCCATAATTGGTACTGTAGAATGGTTACATTCTGAGGCTTCTCGGCCTACATCTTTAGCATCTCTCCTGGTGTCCTTGAAACTAGATTGAAACTAGATTGTTGATGAGAAAGACTTACTATGCATCTTTTGTTGTCCTAAGGAGATGGAGACAATTGTATTAGGGCAAATGTAGAGAATATATTTGAATATTCAAAGAATTTCAAGATAAAAGAGATATATTGCAAACTACAATTTAGGGTGAGCTGAACTAGTTCTTGGATTACTTAGAAGGCAGAGGAAGATTATAAGGTTTGAGTAAACTGTATGAGATTTATTATAGATTTAGTATATATGATATATTATGTGACTCATGCTAGACATGCTACAGAACATAAAGCCTACTAAATTCTATAATTTTATGGTTGTATAGAGTATGGTAAGGGGTATAATACAATATAAATCTGGGATTTGAGCCCAGAATTAAAGAAACCCAAGGCCTGTCTTTGGCCATGGTGCCTTTAAAAAACATTTTATCCTCACCCCCCCCCCATTATCTAATAATTGCTGTGCACCAATTATTAGAGCATAAATTCAAAATGTACCAACTCAAATCTCAGGTTAATATTTTGGATGACCCCTTGGTAAAATGAGGGCACAGTTTCTATTGCAGTTAATTCCACTGTTAGGCTTTCAGAGTGACTTCCATCTGTGAACTAAGTGTCTGCTTGCTGGAAACTGGCTGTAGCAGGTGCAGTAAGGAAGCATTTACTCTGAAAGCCACTAATCCTTCATAGCTTTCTGTAGCAATAAACTACCACATGCTATCTTTACAGCCTGAACTCTTAGTACCATGGTTTCGGTATCCTTCACCCACAAGCTGGCCTTTGAAAAATGTAAATAGTGGTTTGATCACACACATTTAGGATAGATGGGGGCCAAATGTTATGCAACATTAGATTTTGATGTAAACATCAGGAAATGTAAAAGTAGCAACTGTTTGCCTTGCAATCTTGGTAGCCTTGCACCTAGTACTCTGGCATCTTGATATTTCTTCTTATTTTTTGGGACAACTCTTCCAGTGTTTTTCTGAGTGAGCCTCCTTTGTAATTAATTAACTTTCACTGACAAAAAAAAAAAAGTGGACACGGTTGTTTGCCAGATACTCAGATACTCATCTCTTGGAGGTGACAACATATTTACAAATATCAGAACTTTAAACTTTATTTAATAAAAGGGACCCTGCACTCTATCAGGATGCTTTGTTTACCAGATACAAAACTCTTTCCGTATCTTCTTATAAGCTGGAGTCAGTCTCATGACTGAGTTCTGCCCAATGAGATCTGTGCACAGAGAAGTGATACTTCCTGGAAATCTCAACAGAGACACAAAGCTCCTCCTTTCTGTTTTGTACTGATTGGAACATGAAGTCCACAAATATTGGGCCATGAGAAGACCGTAAAAGTAGAAACCTTGCTTAGCAAACAATACAGAAAGAGACTGAAATCTCAACATCCTTAAGTCCTGGACTGTCAACCTCTCTTGTCCTTTAATATCTTCACTTACATTCTTTGTGATTGCTATCACACACACCCCAATTTAAAACAGATTTAAAAGACTGTGTTTTACTTTGACCTTAAAAGTTAAATTCTGTGCCGGGCAGTGGTGGTGCACACCTTTAATCCCAGCACTCGGAAGGCAGAGCCAGGCAGATCTCTGTGAATTCGAGGCCAGCCTGGGCTACTGATTGAGTTTCAGGAAAAGGCACAAGGCTACACAGAGAAACCCTGTCTTGAAAAACAACAACAACAAAAAAGTTAAATTCTTAGCCAGGCAGTGGTAGCACATGCCTTTAATCCCAGCATTTGGGGGACAGAGCCAGGAGGATCTTTGTGAGTTCGAGGCCAGCCTGGTCTACGGAGCAAGATCCAGGACAGGCACCAAAACTACACAGAGAAACCCTGTCTCGAAAAACAAACAAACAAACAAACAAACAAAAGTTAAACTCTTTACCTGTGTATATCTTCCTTCCATAGTGACCAAGAAGATGAAATGGCAAAAGCACTTCTGAACTTCGGCCCTTTGGTGGTGATAGTTGATGCAGTGAGCTGGCAGGATTACCTGGGGGGCATAATCCAGCATCACTGCTCCAGTGGGGAGGCGAACCATGCAGTTCTCATCACAGGATTTGATAAAACAGGTAAGGATGAGTGCACAGAGTCCCTCCCCAGAGGGGGCTCTGAACTAGGGCTACCTAGAGGATGACGAGATGCTATGCTGAGCCTCAGAAGCCACTTTCATGAATTGTCTTGGTACATCCATCAGATTTTGACAATCATCCCTCTGTCCCTACCCTCTTCCCCCTTTCTCTTCCCTTTCTCTTCCCTCTCTTCCCTCTCTTCCTCTCTTCTCTCTCTCTCTCTCTCTCTCTCTCTCTCTCTCTCTCTCTCTCTCTCTCTCTCTCTCTCTCTCTTCTCTCCCCCTCTCTCTCACTCTCTCCTTCCCTCCCTCTCTTTCTCTCTGTGTTTTGCTGACCATTCAATCCTGTGGCTTGCATATACAAGACCCGCACTTTGGCACTGAGCCACACCTCAATCTGTGAATGGTAATTTTAAATTCACATGAAGTGAATGCTTCATCTAAAATACTTGGGGTAACTGTTAGCAGGAGAGAAGTACCTGATAGTTTATCATTTGTGTGTAATACTGCATCTTCTAATTCCCTGGGAATGAGTTTGTCTTGTCTTACCTAACTCTGTATTAAATAAAATGAACTTAGATTCTACTGTGTAGAATGAGACTATAAGCACAATTCAAGTTTACTAAGCTATCTAGACAAAATAAGTTAAAGACAGTAAATGTAAATGATTGTTTCACATTAATAATATTTTCATTGCAGCAAATAGATTTATAGCATACTCAATTTTAAATACAGAAATGTATGTGCTCCTAATCGATATAGGTTTATCAGGGTGTGTCTTAGCATCTTACCTTTGTAGGAAATACTCCATATTGGATGGTGCGAAATTCATGGGGCAACTCCTGGGGAATAGAAGGCTATGCCCACGTGAAAATGGGAGGTAATGTTTGTGGTAAGTCTATTTGTGTTGAAACTTCTAGGTTAAGTCTGAAGGCCTTTTTGAATATATTGTCATGACAATCCTGAATGCTTCCAATGGGCTGAGTGTCATTTTGTGATATTAATTTTTTTGCTTACACTGTTAATAAAAAAATGAAAATTTTCATAATGCACCATTAAACACATACTCATTTTAAAATAAAAAGTTATGTATATATGTTAAAACATAAAATAAAACAATAATTTAACAAAGGCAACTACTTGAAAAAACAGATTATTCACTCCATTTAAGAGATTTTCTCCAGAACCCTGTTTCTCCTTCAGATTCATTTTTTATAATGCATTGATTCTCCTATTGCTTGAGACTGTCAAGAGGAGCTGAGGATGTGGGTCGGTGGTAGAGCATTTGCAGAACTGACTCAAGGCTCCTGGGTTTGATCTCTGACATCGCAAAGGCAAGGAAAACATGAAAGCAAAAAATAATTAGGAATCAGTTTTTCTTTGTGTTTGGGTATGAAAATCGGAGTGAGCATCACACTTGTTTTTAGTTAATTTGCAATCTGTCACGTGAAAAATGCTCACAAAATGCCTACGGAAACTGCAAAGCTTCCCAAATACACAGATGCCTTTGTATTGTATAACCAGCCAAACAGAAGCAAATGGAAAGATCTGGTTCAGTGTCCTTAGCTGATGCTGAAACCTGTATTCAGAATTGTAGTGTGAGATTTGGTCTGCAAAATCATCATGTTTTCTAAATCTAGTTAGAATTAAACTAAATTGCATATAGAAACACTCATTTCTCAGTATCATGAGTTCTGACATTGTGGCACATAAATCTTCCCAATTTGCAGACCCTTCAGACTGTGAGAAAGATCAAGAGCAACAGCAAAATTTGAGAGTAGGTGTTTTGCTGCAATCTAGTGACTGCTGCTCACTTACTCCACAGCATCGAGTCAATGAAAATCAATAACTAACCTGTGCTATTAGACAGTGAAATCGTTCCCCTGTTAGAAAGAGCCACCGTCCCAGAGCACAACCAGCCACCCAGGCCTGTGCTGCTCAGTAGTTCATGGGACTTTTGTGTCACTGGGGCTCACAGATGGGAGGCTACTAAGCGTGCCCCTCTGCTACTGACTCTCACAGTCTCTCAACGTGGCAGTGAGGTGTGGCTAGTTTGTGCTGAAAACGAACTGTGTTCAAAGCTCTGACCATGAATCTGGGGCCTGGGGATTCCAATGGACACAATGCAGATGCTGGTTCATAATTGCCTTGATTATGGCTTTGCATTTCACGATGGCCTTTTCCAGCCTTCCAGACATTCTCTCCCCTTTATGTGCTTTCACAGTCTGAGTGTCCAGAGCCTTCCTGGTTACTGACTGTCCTGGGATTCAAGTCCTTCCTGACCATATTTGCTGAACATTTGCATACCCAGTGTTGTCCACATGATTCTAGTGAACAATGGCAAAAGACAGAGACTGCTCCATGATCCAAGGAAATTTCAAGATTATGGGTCATTGAAATGAAATCTAGTTTTCAAATGGGCTGTTAAAACTTTTACCGTGGTGACAAGTTCTAGATTCTGATGTAATAAAAAAGCCTAACACACTTGGGACTCATTAATATGTAGTAAACTTCAAATATAAGAGTTTAAGTTTTTAAACATTTTAAAGTAAGTTCTATAAGTCATTTTTCCCCTTAAGAAACACAGGTCAGTGTGGTACAGATCTTAGAGACACTCATTTATTCAGCTAGCAAGTAGTTTTGGGTTTGGTTTTTTTTGGGACAAAAATCTTAAGTATCTCTTCTCTTCTAGTGTTTGCCTTTAAGCTTGCCTTGCTTTTACTGACAGCTAAGTATAACCATTAAATTATTTTGTTAATGAATACTAACTCAATCTAAACATAAGTGAAAATTAAATTTTGAGACACAAATCATATAGAGAAAATTGATTGCTATTAATACCTTTTTTTCCCTCTTTTACATTTTGTCTTAGGTATAGCAGACTCTGTCTCCGTTGTCTTTGTGTGATCATGCCATGTTTTGGAGTCATCATGATACAACTATGAAAATGATGCTCTTCATGATATGATCTAATATAATACTTAATTCTAAGCATTATTCACTGACAAGTTTCAACAACTGCCTACAAGAAGTTCTAAGAGTAAGCTAGCATTATTTTCAACAATGACTGATCACCCCATTCTTGCAGAGAGATGGACAACCAAAGTTCATAGAAATTCCCCAATCCCCAGCACATGGGCCTGCAAGGAAATCTGGAACAGTGTGGAACTCTGAGAGCTTGGTGGGATCAGAGGTCACATCAAGCCCTCCATCTGGAAGCAGTTGGGATTTTCGCTTGCTTTTTGTCTTTCTGGCTGTTTATTTTTCTTTTTTCTTTTTTTTTTTTTCTTTTCTCTTTTTTTTTTTTTTTTTTTTTTTTTTTTTTTTTTTTTTTTTTTTTTGGTTTTTCGAGACAGGGTTTCTCTGCGTAGCTTTGCGCCTTTCCTGGAGCTCACTTGGTAGCCCAGGCTGGCCTCGAACTCACAGAGATCCACCTGGCTCTGCCTCCCGAGTGCTGGGATTAAAGGCATGCGCCACCAACGCCTGGCTCTGGCTGTTTATTTTAATGGAGTACTTCGGTCAAGTTGGATCAAAGAAGTGATCAAAATTTGTTTTCCCTTGTGACACAATCACCAGCCGTAGATGACTTCATCTACTAGAACTGTCAACCTAACTCAGTGTGTATCTCAGAATCACAGCAGCCTTCTGAGAGGGAGTGCATTGTGTATGGATTTGGAATATCAATTGTTTTACCTCAACAAAAACAAAAGACAGTAGAAGAACTATGCACAAAGAAGAAATGAGAAAGTGTCTTCTTCAGAGAGTCAACTTCATTTAATTTAAGTGAAGCACATGGCAAGCATATGATAGGAAGTATCCTACACTACTTCCTATGAATTGGAATTTCTAGAAAGCTTCACTGTCAAGGATCCAATACATTTAGCTTCTTGCCTTTTTTCTCTCTGTAGCAGAGAACAAAGTATTCCACATTTTTCTATCTCTCCTGTCCCTTACTGTATAATTCCCATGTGTTCCTGGTGGTTCACCTTCCAGTCCAAAAGAACTCAGTCACATTGTTGGCATTTCATTTCTATTCCCTAATATCTTATTTAAAAAAACTCTCTGATAGCTGGTAGTCCAACTCACTTTGGTCTTTGTTCATGTCCTTTATTAGAATACCAGAATCAAAAACAAAACTCCTTATTCTTTTTTCTGTTCCAGTGAGAAACAATCCCAAAAAAAATGTGCATAGACTGGAGTGTGAAAAAATAGCAGAAGAGGATTCTTAACATTTTAAATAAAGTAGTCTAATTATTCAAGGAGTCCAGAAAGGAACTAAGTTCAGTGACAGTTTGTGTTTCTGACTTTCAGTATGTTACCAGTGGTTTTCTGATACACAGTTTCAAATGCAAATGAAGTTTTAAATTTTCAAAATCATTGTTATCCCTCAAATATTCTAGATTTTGACAACATTTATAATAAAAACCTATTTTCTGACTTTTAATTAAAAAGAACTTATTCTTCAATGTGTGGCTTATAATTTATCATTATCTGTTGAGTACTAATAGGTATTTATTAGTATTGATATGCTTTACATTCACGTTTCCTTGGATCCAAATCCATATATCCAGTGTGGTTTTCTCCTTAGATACTTTTAACCCAACCATGTCCCAGATGCCCCTCACCATCCTCCCAAGGCTGCTGTCAGCACCCAGTGGTCCCTTCCTCCTTACCATTGCTGTCTCTCAGCACCATTGCTGTTGTGTAATCATCAGTAAAGTCAAAGGAATTCTAGGTACTCAATCAAGTCAACTCCACCTTAGAACCCATTCCTTCATCTATTTACTTCCTCTCCATTTCATTAATCCTTTCTTGGAGGTACATTTTTTATTGTCTCTCACCTCTGCTATTCAGTTGTCCCCAGCCAACCTAAAATGACAAACTCAGACAGATTCTACTGAGATAATGAGTTCATTGTTCCACACTGTATGCTGCTGGGGATATGCTTAAGTATGCCCAAGAAGTGAAGGAAAACAAGGGATTTTACTGGTAAAATAAATACAGATTATTAAGTTGTTCTGTTCTAAAATAACTCCCCTCAGCTACATATAGATCCACATCAAGCTTGACCAAGTAGTCCCCATGGAAATGACTTCACAAAAGCTTTTTGTTTTTGTATGAAGTTATGATGACCTTTGGTGAGACGCAATTCAAACAATCTCTTGTGATAGTTTTTGTTATATAATCACATATTTTATATACACACACACATATATGTGTGTATATATATATATATATATATATATATATATATATATCCTTTCCATGACTTCACAGCTTTATTATTTTTATTTTCTAATTAGAGCCTGATATAAGTAACTCCCTCTAATTCTGACAATCTTTGTTAGTAACTAAACACAATGACCTTTAACCCAGGGGTTCCCACACTATAATCTCCAGAGTAGAATCTGGATGGCTATGAAAAACACTATTATAATGTATCTACTGTATTTTGCAAAATTTATACCTCTAAAATGATCATATCATTTTACTCTCAAGTTTTAAAGCACTGAATTCCCTAATGTCTGTAAGATTGCATGAAAATTATTTCAAATGAGCTTCAATGGAGAGGCCACTCTCTACCTTTCCATCCCCTGGAGATGAGTGATGACTTACCTGCCCCTGCACATGGGTGTTCCTGCCCCAGAAAACCATAGGAAGAACGGGTCAATTCATTACTTAATACTTAGGAGTCATACTGAAAATCGCCCACAGATCCTGGAAGTGATTCATGGGGTCCCTACTGCAAGTGTTAAATCAGTCAACTGTGCAGTGACTTTGAAATTCCAGAGAGTTGCCATTAAAGAGGCTTCCCAGCCTCCAGAGCAAAGGGTAACGGGACCCAGTGGAGGAACCATCAGTAGAAATTACTGTGATATTTACGTTAAGAATTATTGAATCTTGCCGGGTGGTGATGGTGGTGGCGGCGGCGGCGGCGGCGGCGGCGGCGGCGGCGCACACCTTTAATCCCAGCACTCGGGAGGCAGAGGCAGGCGGATCTCTGTGAGTTCGAGGCAAGCCTGGGCTACCAAGTGAGTCCCAGGAAAGGTGCAAAGCTACACAGAGAAACCCTGTCTCGAAAAATCAAAAAAAAAAAAAAAAAGAATTATTGACTCTTTTGGGGAAAAAATCTTGCAATGGTATATAGCTTAGTCACCAAGAAATATAAAGAACCCAATCGCCAAGTCTATTAGAGAAACATAAATTTTGACATGGTAATTGCCTCTAAATTTTTATCTGTTTAACTACCAGTGTGTATAATGTAAGCACACGCACAAGTGTGCACATATGCATACAACACATACACACAAGCCATGTAGCTGAAAGCCACCATCATCTTCCTTTGTACATCCTTGAAATACTGATTCCAGGAACCCCATGGATAGATACAAAACTCACTTCCTATATGCAAAATGTCATTTGTTTGGATATAATCTAGGCATGCCTGCCTCTATACTCTTGAGTTATTTCTAGGTAATACATTTTTAGCAAATACCCTGGGAACTAAAGACAAACCTCAGAAATCAATAAGCAGAAGAGCAAATGCTGAATCTGACCTTTGCTAACTATGCGCTGTGGTATACTCCAACTAAAACACCGGTTTCTGTCCAAATGGGGAATACTTACTTTGTAAGCTTCATTTCCTCTCATCAAAAAGCATGTAAAGCGCTGTTCTATAGCTCTTATGCCTTAGAATCCTGGAATAAATTCTGCCCGTCAAAGTTTATGTTTCTCTAATAGACTCAATGATTGGGGTCTTTATTTATCTAGCTAGTATTCTTTATTCATCTAGAAATAATACAAAGCACAAAATGCATGTTATTATTATGTAAATAATACTGACAGAAAGTCTGCACAAGTACTATACTTCTTCTTTCACATTTAAAATTTTAAAAATTGGGAAGTAGACAGATCCATAATGCAGAACCTAGGACACAGATGGTTCTACTTTACATGCATATTACAGAGTAGCTAAACATGATCCTTATGGTGTTAAATTAAGACTGATTTATAGTCTGCCTCTTTCAAGAACTTCCCACTTCTTGGAAATAACTTGTTAATTCTAATCACGAATCATTAGAAAACTTAACACAATATTTTGCAGCCTCTCCATATCAGCCAAGGCAGACTGACAAAAGAAGACTAAGACTCAAGTCTGATATAAACCCTCAGCATGATATTTTTGTTAGGAATGCATGATTGCTGTTTAGCCAGTTGGCCTATTTAGTAGGTTGGAAAGATGGTTCCTCCCTAGAGAACTGCTACTTATTTCTAGAACAGTTCTATGTGTTAGCACTGACCATGCCTCATGCTCCCTGGAGCAGGGAAAGATGGCTTTTGTCATTCTTGGGGTCCGTAGTGTAAGGAAGAAAGTGGTCTGTGACAGTCAATATTGACACAGAAGCGAGAAGAGCATCTTTATAATGTTTCAAGAGTAGCTTATTCCAGGAGCTGAACTAGATTCCTGTGGTATATTCCTTAAGTGCCTTTGAGTTCTGGGAGCTGGTGAAAAAATAATCCTATAATGCCCCTCAGACCAATCTTCAGAAAGATCTCTACCCCTTCTCAAGATCCCCAACAAAGCCATGTTTTACAGGCAATGTGCAGCCAAAACCTAAACTGATTATTTAAAGATTTATTTGAATAAATTTTGTATGGAATTACAGCATTTGTTGCATATATAATATAAAGTAAGTGCTCAATAAGCTTTATAAAGCATGACACCATGAGGTAATAATTATATAAAGTGATTCCATTGAGGTAAGTATCAGGGTAAATTGAATTTATATATATATATATATATATATGTTTTATTTTACAATACCATTCATTTCTACATATCAGCCATGGGTTCCCCTATTCTCCCCCCTCCCACTCCCTCCCCTTACTCCCAGTTTACCCCCGATTCCCACCTCCTCCAGGACAAGTCCTCCCCCGAGGACTGCGATCAACCTGGTAGACTCAGTCCAGGCAGGTCCAGTCCCTTCCTCCCAGACTGAACCAAGTGTCCCTGCATAAGTTCCAGGTTTCAAACAGCCAACTCATGCAATGAGCACAGGACTTGGTTCCACTGCCTAGTTGCCTCCCAAATTGATCAAGCCAATCAACTGTCTCACCTATTCAGAGGACCTGATCCAGCTGGGGGCCCCTCAACCTTTGGTTCATAGTTCATGTGTTTCCATTCATTTGCCTATTTTTTTCAATAATAGAGTAAAACTGAAATTTATTATAAGCACAGTGCACATATGAACACCTGGTTTTTGACAAAGGTAAATTGAATTTTAACAGGAATGCGTCCTATGTAAGGTGACATAACATTTTACTGAATTATTTCTCCTCATAGCGCTTAATCTTACATCATCACAGTACACAAGATTATAAAATTGATTCCAAGATTGCACCAGAACACCATGACACTGAGCTACATATATAAATACATTACTCCAAACATGTGTTCACAAAGCTTACAAAATAGAGGACGGTCTAAGAATGCTGTAGTTTTTACAGATACCCAGAAGAATTCAATCTGACTCGTCACTGCTGAAGTACGAGCTGTCACAGCATTCAGCTGTGTAAAGGAATTTGTGAATGGTCGGATTCATCTTGGGTATCCAGTGTCGGGGAACCAGGTATGTTGAGAGGTTAAATAAATCCACAAACACCTTGTACCTGTCACTGGAAACATACATGCAATCTACATGTTAGAGTGTTGATATGAAAAATTAAAAATGTTCTACTCCATAATTTTTTAAAGTATTTCCCATTAACAATATTCAACCTTTTATCTTGTATGTCCTATATAACATATATAGATTGGTTTCTAGATTGGTACTAATAGTATGCAACATTTAATCACATCCCAGATTAATGCTTTTAAACAGTAATATGCTTGACTCAGACCACAGTGATCTGAATTCAACCTAGAGTAATTGTTGTGATACTGTTTTCATGCAGATAAAGTTGTGCCTTTATTAGTTATTTGTTGAAAGATTTATTTTTATTAATTTTTAAAAATATTTATGTGTATGTCTGTATGTAGGTAAGTGAATGTGTGTGCAGGTACTGGTAAGGCCAGTGGTATCCTCTTTCTGGACCTGAAACTACATGCTGACTTATATGGGTGTTAGGAATCAAATTCTAGAGGAACAGTAAATATTTTTAACTACTGAGACATTACTCTAGGCCCCTTATTTTTTACTGCAAAAAGGTGATGTGTAAAGTAATACATTTAAACTTTGGAGTTCTAAGTTGCTCATTGGAAAATATTTCCTAACTACAGAGTAGCTGTCCAGTGACTTCTATAAAGGATTAATAAATTTAAATTCATCTTAGCTTCATTTCAAATATTTACAGAGTGGTTTTCATATGAAATTTCTTTTCTGTTTGTTAGCCAGATATTTTAAAAGATAGTTTTAAAATGACAAAATCGGGTAAAGTTTTGTAGAGGAGGAAATCTTGCCTTTGAAGTCAACTAAATCTGGTATGGAATCCTGCTTCAGTTGCTTGTAACATATGGGGCCATGGATATGAAGCTGAAGAATCTAACTCTATAAAATGAAATCTACAATACTTCCTCTAGCCAGGACTTTGTGAGGATTAAATAAGAGGATGCACTAGAAACACTGTCCAGGCTAATTATTTCTGTGTAAATGTGTAAATGTAACTATCTGTGTTTTCCTATGGTCTTCGGTGGCCCCTGTGAAATGGTCATTGGACCTCAGAGGGGTTACAACCCATAGACTGAGAACAACTGCTCTATACTATTGCCAATTTGGTAGCCATTTATACCAGAACACCTTTTTGTCACAGGATGAAATGATGAAGTTCAGGAACTAAGAATTGTATACAATTACCTTGAGTTTCCATAGGAATATTGGTATTTATCTAAATGTGCTGCTATCAGTGTAGACAAAGGTAAGTGCAACTTCTCCAAAATGACATGCACAGAATTGTAAATACCAAGACTTGCTAACTTTCAACGTGGCAAGAAGCCCCAACTTACCTCACAGTTGATCGTAGGTACTGATAGCCTGAGGATCCCCCAGTACCAGCCTTGGTGCCAAGCATTCTGTGCACCATGCACACATGATTATCTAGGCAAACACACAAATTTACTGCATGAATATTTTTCTGCCATTAGCTCCTCAGTGTTCTAAAACCAAAGCGTTGGTAATGATTATTGCTTCAGCAAAGGCTGACACCTTACCACTTAGCCAGATGGAAAGGTCAAATGTGAGCACCCAAGGAGGCCATCAGGTTGCCTAGCAACCGTGTGGCTTCGGCTACGTGCAATTTACTTCATTCTTCATTGCTTTAAGCCTATGAGCACAGTAATGGGGAGGCAGAGCCACATAATGGCTTTCATGGGTCCTTCCCATTTGCTTCTCTGTGGGACCCTTCCTCCAGAAAAAAAATTTTTAAAATAAAGAAACAATTTGAAATTATGCATTGGGGGTCATCCTGTAAAGTTAAAGGAAGGACTGTTGAAACTGGGAGATGAAAGAGTCCTGAGGGATAAGAAAGAAAAAGAAAATCCTGCATGCTTTCTCTCATTTGGGCCTAGTCTTAATAACACACACATGATCATGCAAGGGTGGCCATGTGCAGGGAAGAGACACCAGATAGGAAGGGGACAGAAAGGGGAGGTTGGTGGCAGGGTGAATACAAAGTAAAATTATGTGTGAGTATGTAAATGTAATGAAACCCAATATTTCAAACACCAACCAAAAGACTAACTGAAAACTTAGGAAATAAAATAAAGCAAATAATTTCATTTTTTTTAAAGTATTGGTATGGAGATGGAGATAGTATATATTAACACTGACACAAATTTTACTTTTCCCTTTGATTCTAAAATGAAATAAAACATTTTCTCGATTCCTGAAATATGGTAAAGGCACAGGGGAGGACAAGGGGACCTGGTGGAGGAGTACTTACATCTCCATTTGGTCATGAGTGTGTCTATGTCCATAAGTGAGGTCAGCAACTGGAAAGGGACCTGAAATCGAGGCTCCTCCCTACAGGAAACAACAGTAAGAAGTCCTTCTGACTAAGAGAATCCAGTGCCCCAAGACAAGCCAGAATGTCTGTGTGTTAGCCCTAGTCAAATTTAGTATTTAGGGGCTATAGTACCTTTGGATTGTCCTCTTAGCCCTTACCTAAAAAAAAAAAAAAAAAAGGAATAACACTATTCAACGCCTAGCATTTGTGTGAAGTCTAGAAAGTTCCATGTAATATGTATGAAGTAATCAGCCAAAGAGTCCTGCCTAATACTATCTTACTGGAAGGGGAATATGTACAGTATCTTAAACAGAATACTAACAACAATCAAATGCTTCTAAGCAGATATGTAAACATGATTTCTATGTCCCTTACTATGCTTGAGTTTCCTTTATATAAGCCATCAACATTATTGATATTATTTTACTTAGGACATCTCTTTATTTTGAGATGAGAAAACAAAACTAAAAGATTTTGTTTCTTTTGATTCTAAAGAAACCGGTCTCAGAGAATTTGCAAAATTAAAACTTACGACTAAAAAATTCTATAGACCGTCCCTGGAAGCTTCTTTGGCAATGTAATCCTCACTGGCTAGGCACATATTCATGAGTTCCAAGGAGAAGATGAACACCCAGGAGACCCCGAAAACATTTTAGACAGTAATGAAAATTTTATATGAAACTACAAACCAAGTAGACAACTGGTTATGAAACATTCTCAACTGCCCACTTTTCTTTTTTCTTTTAGATTTTAATTGTATTTTTGTTATGTAGGGGTGGGCCAGGGTATGTATATGGCATGGCTGGAGCATCTTTGGAAGACAGGAGACAATTGGAAGGAATCAGTTCTCTCCTTCCATCATGAAGGTCCTAAGAATCAAATTCATGCAGTCCTGCTTGCTGGAAAGTGCCTTTACACACTCATCCATCTCACTGGCCTCAAATTTTCATTTGATAAAACAGACAAGTCTCTCAAACTATGTTTTAATGAAATAATTATTACATAACTGAACTTCTAAATAAAGGTTAGTTTTGGTCTTTGGGGGCACTTAATGACTGACACATAATGCTCTCTATAATCAAAAGACAACATGTATTTGGTTGTCTGCACATGTACATAAACAGCCAACTACATAAGTAAAGTCAGACTCATCATTTATAGTAATTATTTTCTGTGATTCTGCTTTATAAAGTGGATGTATCCTTGGCACATCCTCCATATCCACCCTTCAGTTTCACTTCCTTTTTCTTTTTTTAAATTTTCTTTTACCTGTAAAAATAGATCATCAGAGCTCCCTGGAGTGCACGGTATGACAGTCGTCGTTCACCTGGAAGACATGCAGCAAGTTTTCAGCATTAAAATCTTTCTTTTTGGTGTTGGGGATGGTGTTAGGCTAGGGCTTTTGCTGATAAGATTGAGTTCCCAGCAAGTCTCAACTCTATAGCTAATGTAAGACAATCATGTTATTTTGAATTATCATCTAAAATAGTTAAATGCTTTGGGGGTTTTCAGAGAAAAATAAACTAATATTTAGTTTAAAATTTTCTTCCTTATCTTGAACTTAATATCTATGGCTCTAAAAGTAAATTAATATATTATCTATATATTTAACATTATGCATATATGTGTATATATTATTTTAGACTCTCAAATAAGTTCAGTGATATACTAGGACAGTCTGATATAAAGAATAGGTAACTCCCATGATATAGGTATTTTCCAATTGAAGCAATACAGTGGTTCATTATTCGAAAAGTAAGCAAGATTCACTTCATTTCCTATTTGAAAATGTTTTTGTTGTGTGTTTGTTTGTTTTTGATGTGGTGGTTTGCCATCTGTAATCCTAGTACTCAAGGGCTGAGATAGGATCATGGATTTAAAGCCAGTTTGGGCTAGATAATAATATCCTATCTGAAACCAAACAAAAAAAATTAATTTTTTCTAATTCACATAAAATAAGTTCCCTCGGTTTGAGAGGGCACAGTGATTATATAAGGGTGTGGCATGAAAGCTAAAAATGCTTCACCCCTCATTGTGAGAACAAAAGTTTAGCCATGTTTCATTGGGGGTTTATAGATAATGGGGCCTAGCAACCATTTAATGCTAACCTCGTGCCTCTGCTACACTCTGTTTTGTACAATAAAAAAATAATAATTACGTCTATCTTGCTTATTTCTAAAATTTTCTGAAGTACTTTACAACAAAACTTTACCTTGGCACCCTTCCGTGTAGCACATAGTACGAAAATGTTTGCTAGTGTCTTGTAACTATATTGAACAAGCAAGTGTGCTGATGAAGGACTGTCAGACACAATATCTACCCACTTCTGACTTCTCTAAGTAGGGAAACGATTTTCATCAGATTTGCCCCCAAGTAAGACTTGCTAGACAAGCTTGTAACATTATTTTCTGTTCTCACAGATATACCCTTGAGGTAAAAGACCCTTAGACTAACACACCTACCTTTACTTAGGAGATGTTCATGGTGCTTCTCATCAAACAAGCACAGGAGCACCTCCTTCTGCTTCCGGAACTCGGCCATCTGTTCCTCTTTTTCTTCAGACTCTTCCTTAGCCTTAAGGGAAAATATTGCTTTAATCTTCCCAAGCAGAGAACAGATTGCTGTTTTAGACTGCTTCCCTTAGGAGAAATAAATTCTCAGCTTGTGGCAAGGGTGTACCCTGAGTATTTATCTTTACACCAAATACTACAATGTGGGAGATAACGTCTTACGAGAAGGAATCTTCCATATACTTGCTGTTCTCTCATTTTACTTATGTTTAAATAATTTAATAATATCAAATACTCTTCAAAAAAGTCTTAGAAAAAATTACTTCTTAATCAGAAAGACTATTAATTCTATTTAAATTCTATATTTACTATTTTAGTCTATAAATAAAGCTTCTTAAATATGTTTTATCTTATGTTTTTATTTAATTGCTTTCTTTGATTGGTTAAAGCAAGTCTGCTTTATTTGGACACCCTACAATTCCACTTGAAATTGGTTATTTGGACTGTAGTAGCCCAATTATCCTCATCCCATGAGAGCAAGCACTTTGCGGTGAAAGCCTGTAAGTAATATTATCACTATTACTATTCATTTATTAAATAAATGCTCACAGGAAAGTGGTGGACATAAAAATGTAAGCAAAAATTTGAATCACCTCACCTCAAACACATTATCTTTTAGGAATAAGATGTGTTGCAATTAGTCACCCAAGCAAGGCTTTGTGACCAGGGACAGCACTATACAGGAAGAGAAGCATTACCACAGGAAGTGACAGGAATAAGAAGGTTGGCAAAGATGGAGCTCTGCCTGGTGGCAAACATTTTCAGCTCAGAAGATTCAAACCACTGAGAGAAGCCCAGTGCAGTCCGACCATGTGATATATGAAAAGCCTTAGGGTCCATGTCATGGATGTTTATCTTTTTCTTGAGAGCAGAAAGTATACATAAGAGGTTTTAGGCAAGAGAAAGAGGTCATTAGGTTTGCATTTTGGAAAGACCACTAAGACCACCACAGCACAGAGAATGAACTGAAAAGCCTACAGTTGGGGAAGGGATGAGACAACAAATGAAGAGACCTTCGCTTTAGTGGAAATCTGCACTCAAGTCATGGTAATAGGTTAAAAAAAATGTGAAAGCTATTGGAAGATAAAAAGTTGATAGTGTTCAGAGATCCCTCAAAAACATTGAGATGGCTCAGTGGTTAAAAGCACTTGTTCTTGTAGAGGGTCCAGGGTTCAACTGTTACTGAAATACTTTAAAATGTGAATACATCATGATAATTATTTGCGGTAGATATCCTTATTTTCTATTTTGCCTACACGTTAAGTTATGCAAGAATTGAAGTAGTTTATTTATTGTCACAGACGTCTATGGTGAAGATGAAGGTTGAGCCCATCTCACATGACTTCAAAGTCTGTGCTTTCAAAATCCCTTCTCAAAGTGTCAAAGTTGAATGACTAGAGAAGCTGAGTCATGGAGACAGCGTGAAAGACCTCTACTCTGAAGAAAATTTGGAAACAATCTCATTTAAAAAAGAAAGAATCGATTGATACTGTCTGTGGCCAATGGAAAGGATCTAGTAGAAACATTAGCAAATGTTACATGGTTAAATATATTTGCCTAGAAATAAATATATTTCTCTCTCCTATGCCAGTGTGGGTGAATTGAACACAATATGCAATTTTCAATAAGAATAAAAGTTACAACAATACTAGCTGTTTGTTACAGATAAAAATCTTCTTTATACTGTAGAACTTAACTTGGCATGATTTTTATCCCTATGAAGAAAGTTAAGTCAATCATGTAATATATAATCCAAGAAAATACATTTGTAAAAGACAGATTATAAAGAAAATTATTAACAACAACAGACAATTTATGGGTTAAATTTCTAATTCTTTCCACAACAAGTTTATGGCATGAATTCATAATTACCTGGATCCTTAGGAATTCCTCTTCCAGACCTTTCAGGATATTTTCTTCAAACTTTCCCCAGAAGTTAAATCCATGTGGCTCTAAACCAGGTGTTCTTTCTAGCCATGCCTTAAATAAATAATTATTTAGGTGAATACCTGGTAAACATAAACATTTAACATCTACATAATTTTGAGACTTATAAAACTTTGGGCAGTGGCCACTGAGGCCAGAAGAAGACACTAAATCCCTGGAGCTATACATGGTTGTAAGCTACCCTATGTGGGTGCTGGGGACCAAACTGCCATCCTTTAGAAGAGCAGTAAGTTCTCTTAACCACGGGACCATCTCTCCAGCTGCCCCTGCAATCATTCAAAGATTGCAAATGACCTCGTAGCCTGGAAATCAATCTGACTTTATTAACACCTATCTTGTCTTGCTTATCCTGCATTTACTTTTGAAATTAGCCTTTTATTTACTTTACTCTGTCTTATTAAGTTTCCCAGTAGTATACAGGCAATAGTAACCTAATTGCCTACACTTACAACACCCGGGAGATTAAGGACAGAATGCAATTCACTAGAGGAAAAAAAATTAATTTGCAAAGAGGAAAGCTTAGTGACAAAAATCAAGACGAAATTTGTATCATGCTACCATAAAAAATCAAATTAATCATCCATAAACCCTATTTGCAAATTCCCAGAAAATTTGAATAATAAAGGAATTTTTGTGATGAGAACATTCTTAGTAATTTAATTAGTAAAATTTTTCATTATAATTTTCAATTATGCTATATCTCAGAGAAACAAAGTTGATTAAATAATCAAACACAATCAAGGCCAAAAAATCAGCTACTTGCATATTGCTTAGTAGGAATATTTGATAGAATAATTTAATGAGATGATGAAGCTCTTAGATACTGGCATACAATTATGAAAATCTTGTGTAATTCTCAATAAGATTCTTAACATTTTAAATATTTTAGTAAGCTTAATTACAAGTTTAGTAGGTTTCCTTTTCTGTCTTTGTTTATCATGAATATCACGCTATTTTGATAAGAGTGCTTGAATTCTGATGCCACAGAAGCTAAGCTAGCAAGAGGTTGGGGCTGTACTTAGGTGGCCATGCTGCTCCTACCTCCACCAGCTGCAGCAGCGTCTGCTCCTGCTCTGATTTCAGCAACAGCTCACTCTCCTCTCCTCTGAAGTTACCGCGATAGTGTTTCCTGTTGTAAGGGACTCTCAAGCTCTGAAGCACACCTATCTTATTTTCTAGCAGTCGGAACTGTAAACTCTGGAAGCCGGATGCTGGAGATAGGTACTCTCTAAGAATTAACACAAGAAGGGAAAAAAGAGCAAGGGAGAGATGAGACTGTACACCTCTACACTTCTAAATTGAGGGTTTGTCAGAATACCTATCCGGAACAGACAGCCACCTAGAATTCTACCATAAGAAGCCCCTTATGTAAATAAAAAATGAGATGCGTAAGCACCATTGTCACTGTGGACTACTTTGAAGCTGAATAGTCTCCATAGTTATGAAATGTCATATATTTTAACATGTGTAATACATATTTCAGTATAAATTAATTTATAGACATAGCAGATAATATAAATTTTCTGTAAGAATAAATTGAATAAATATACACATAAATAATGGTGAGCATGTGTGTCATGCTTTTCTTTTCTAAGAAAAAAAGACAGGTGGACATTAGGATTGTGTTTTCCACAACGGCAGAAGATTGTATACAAACATTATTTAATCCATCTACCAGTGCTAATCATGGATACTATCATCCATCTTCCTACACAGATGAGCATCCGTGAGATAGAGCAAGTACAAACAATGAGATGCTGCCTGACACAGACAAAGATGATCGAGGATGTGACTAAACCATCAAGACTCTCAAATCCTCTAACTCTAAGTGATGCTGACATTTTAATGTCTTAAATGCTACCACAAATAACTCGACTTTATCCTCTTTTTTTTTCTTTGAAACTTGTTGGAAACATTGCCTATTACACCATATGATGGACTTGGTTTAAATTTCTTGAGAAAATTTCTTCTTTAATTTTAGAAAAAAATTCTTGTATGTGTGCTTTTTAAAGATGTAAGTCATATTCAGATACAGATATGAATGTACACACATATACAGATGGCTGTGTGTGTTTGAAAGGTTAGAACCAAAATTGACAGTATATAATGAATACTGACATTTTGGTTGGCGTATTTTATTTATACACCACTGCTATGTCTTGCATTTTCATATTGTGAGCTGTTTAAGCCATCCCATGTCTAATATCCTTTATTGAGAAAAACAGGACACATGATGATAAACTGAAATGAGTTGATCATCTAGTTTTATATCTAAAAATGAGTCATGGAATGTTTTTAACCACTCCTCAAGTATTCTGTGATGAGTGTCCTTCAAGCGTTAATGAAACAAACTTCTCTTTTCACTCCATACATGTTCTTCTTTTAAAGAATCAGAATGAAAGAGTGAATCCCATTGCATTCTGAACTGGGAGGTGCACACCTGAAGTCGTTGAAGTCCAAGGCAGTCATTGTTTCCAGCACAGAGAACTGCTGCACCAGGAGCTTGAAGATGACCACCACCCTGTGCATCCGAGTCATCACCTTGAGCATGTTCCTCTCATCCCTGACCTGGTGCGAAAGGAAGAAACCTTGAGTAGTCAGTTGGATTTTGAGAAGATACAGATTGTGAATGGCAATGCATTGCTGTCTGTCAGCTTTGTGTAAATCTTAACAGAGACAACTGGAACTAAAATGTACCACGAGTATTTGTGAAAATACTGCAATTCTGAGTTGCATGCAAGAGATTTCTCCAAATTGAAATTTCTTTCTATTCTTAAAGCAGATGCAAGTTAGAAGCTGTCCATGAAAACAATTGCCTCTGATTTCAAAGCATGCTTCTGCTTTGATTTTGTTTCAGAGAAGAAAGTTCATTTCATTTTATTTCAGAGAAGAAAGCTCAAAGTACCAGAGAGACTTGTAGGAAATGATTAGATAAATGGATAACTCTATTAATCTATTCTTCACTGAAAGCACAGGTTGCTACTGATAAAACATGGTGTTGTATTCACAAAAAAGGGTGGGAGAGAGAGACAGAGACAGAGAGAGACAGAGAGAGAGAGGAGGAGGAGAGAAGGAGAGAGAGAAGAGAGAGAGAGAGAGAGAGAGAGAGAGAGAGAGAGAGAGAGAGAGAGAGAGAGAGAGAGAGAATAAGAACTGGAGCTCACGGAGCAGAGCCTCAGAGAAGGAACCTATGATAGTGTCTCAAGCCTCAGAAATGGAGAATGGAAGATGGGAGATAGGAGATGGGAGATGGAGATGGGAGATGGGAGATGGAGATGGGAGATGGGAGATGGAAGATGGGAGATGGGAGATGGAGATGGGTGGGTGTGGTTGCTCTTCTCCTAGCCCCAGGTGCTGTTCAGTCTTCTCTCATCTTTTGTCTTCCCACCCTTTCCTCTTTTTTCTTCCTCTTCTGACTCTTCCCTTGTCATTTCCCTCATCTAGCCTATCTTGACTTCCCCCCACTTATCTTACCATAGGCAAAACTAAGTAGAAATAGAATTCTGTTACCTGCTGTGGGGATCTGGGATCATTACAATTTAGCCTGGTAACCTACCCCATTTAGAACAGCATCTTAAAGAGAGGAGTGAGTCACGTAAAAGGACTTTAAGACTTGAAATAACAATGAAACTTCTCAGAAAGAATCTCCAAAAACCCTTTAGTCATTTCAGTATTTTGTTACATATAAGTTAGAATGTTCACTTCAGACGTCCTGTGTGCATTAAGAAGGTATACAAGGCCGGGCGTTGGTGGCGCACGCCTTTAATCCCAGCACTTGGGAGGCAGAGGCAGGCAGATCTCTGTGAGTTCGAGGCCAGCCTGGGCTACCAAGTGAGCTCCAGGAAAGGCGCAAAGCTACACAGAGAAACCCTGTCTCGAAAAAACCAAAAAAAAAAAAGAAGGTATACAAACAACTTACGTGGCCATTCTGAAAAATCTCACGAACGGAATCTAGTTCCCAGAGGATTTGTTTAAACCAGAGTTCATAAGCTGTAATTTTAAAAAGTCAGTTAGAAACTTACAAGTGCCTCTTTGACTATAATTATATGACAGATACTTATAAGAAATTGAAAAGTGTAACTTTAAAATTAATAAATGTGATCATGAACTCATTTTTATGTTAGAAATAAGCACTTAATTTTAATTATCTCTATTTTTTAATTTCTAATATAGTGGGAATTTTACTTTATTCTGTATTTTCATTATTAGTACAGGGCTCCTCCCAGCAGACATATTTGTTTAGGTCTTTTAGGATAACACACACAACCCATTCTCACTTCTTATGTAGACACCTGATCCTCAGCTTCACCCCTCCACTGAGAAATTAGCAATCACAAGCTTAGATAAAGGACTAGAAGGTCTTATATTTATAAAGCAAGGTATTGTTGTTGTTATTGTTCTTTATTGGGGGGTTATTGGGTTTTGGTTGTTCATTATTGGCACAATTCTAGGGACTTGTGGGTTCAAGATAGACAAGAAAGCAGATAGCTGACTGATCAAACAGTCACAGTGGAGCCTCATGCTAATCACACTGCCAATTGAGAGGCACTTTGTCTTCTAAGCGAGTTAGTCTCAAGCAGCACAGCCTCTCTCAGAGTTTCTGCTTCAGTTCCAGGCAACTTCCTTAAGCCAGAATTCTATCAGAGCATTTCTGCTGAGGAATGTAAGTGGGATTTGTCTGTGAGAGCTTGCTTTCCTCTTCCACAGGGGTAACCAAATAATACAACCAATATTGAAAAGTCCTACAGCCTAGCCAAGTAGAACATGCATGTTAGGACTAAAACATTTGGTTACTAAGAATGTCATTGGGGATGAAGAACTTTCCTTAACATCACCCAGTTAATCCATTTGCACAGTGATCAGTTATCTTCCTGTAGGTGGGAGCTTGTACTTCAGACTCAAGATTCATAGTAAGAATGTGACAGACATAGGAAGACAGTTTGACTCATGCTACCAGACTCTTCATGGCAAGCAAAACTATTCTTTCCCATTAGCTTGTCCTTTCACATAAGAAAATCCACAAAAGAAGGATTTTCATCATAGTCATCTATGTTTTCCTTCAGTAACTAGCACAATGCTTGGCAGTGGGTGTTTGCTTAATGAATAAGCAAACTAAGTTATCAGTGTAATAATTAGATGAGCATAGAAGGTTAACAATCTGATGTCCCTGGTA
The DNA here is from genome assembly GCF_004664715.2 of Peromyscus leucopus. Taxonomy (NCBI): domain Eukaryota; kingdom Metazoa; phylum Chordata; class Mammalia; order Rodentia; family Cricetidae; genus Peromyscus; species Peromyscus leucopus. Next base: position 58,894,384 of record NC_051068.1, read on the forward strand.
TATCCCATGTATACCATCCTGTGAATAAAGGTTCTGTTGTGATAATTAGGAAACTAGAAAACTGTACTATAATTTTCAGTTGTGCTTAAGATTTGGGGAGATCAAAATTTTATATTTAGATAACAAGAAAATCAAATGTTTGCTGGTCATTTTATATGTGTGTTTCCAGGTTGAACCTTGTGTAGGTAGTCCTATGAGGCCCTGCCAGCACACTGTAACTAAAGCCTGGAAGACATCAAATCACAATGCCCACCTTCTGTTATAAGCTTACTATGTGTTATACTCGAGTGTTTATTGATCATTATTTCATCTCCTCATCATGGAAACAAGTAAGAACACAGAATAATTGTCTTCTTTCAATGATGGAGGTCTGAAATCTAAGTAATCTGACTAAGATTGTGTCATTCATAACAGAGATGGGGTTCAAAATTATCTTTGTATTTCATTCATGCTGACTAGCCAGGATTCCTCTTTTACTGATTTTACTTTAGTATGAGCCACCAATAAAAATTTAAGGAAAAAAATAAACAAATACAAAATATATAACAACACAACAAGCTGACTCTTTCCTATCATTAATTTCTTCATTAAAAGGCTTTTCTGCTGTTAACCACCCAGAGGAATAAGAACTCATTTGAACAAAAGACAAGAACTCATTGAAAGGGAAAAGTGTGTGGGTTTGTAGATTAGAGCAGAGCTCCTGCACAGACACACACTATAACACAGAATTAACAACCACACAGCAAGTATTCTTAATATTGTGGGGTCATAGGCCTATTAATATACATATTTGTGAAAATGTCCATGTAATCTCAGTGTACAAGGCCCTTCTGAAGATACAGATTTCTAGCCTGAATACCACTATCCAGAAATAAAAGGTCTGAAAAACATTACCAAATATAAAAACTCTGTGTTTTTTCTTAATACTTAATTTTTATAAAATTATACGTATTTGTAGAAACAGAGAAGGAGTGGATTAAGTGGGGGCAAAGGGAAGGTAGGGTAAGGGAATGGGAGGAAAGGAGGAAGGGGAAACTTCCATCAGGATGTAAAATAGATGAAGAAACAATAAAAATTTTAAAAAATATAAATGCAAAAAATGAATGTATTTTTAATAAATTAAAAGGACTTATTTCTGGAAAGTAGGTTTTTTTGGTGCTCCATAAAAGCAAAACATAATAGCATCTTAGCTTGCAAATCCTTTTCAAATTTCAAGAGCTGTAAAGTCTCTCCCAAACTCAGAACAAAAAAAGGAGTCCCATACAATCTAACTGGCAGTGAAGAAACACAAAAATAACTGAGGAGTGCTCAAAGAGATTCCTGTGAGATTTCATATGACACAGAAATTTCTCAAGTGTATCTAATGAAGACAATTCCTCAGTCTTTCACTGTCTTACAGGTAAAGTGGCTGTTGCCTTATAGATGATGAATCATTACAAAGACAGCTGATTGTTTCCCAGCCCTTACGACTTACCTTGATGAGTTATAATAAAAAGATGTTCATCATGGATTTTATTTCCTTTTATTTCACTTTGAAGTTCTTGAGCATTCAAAATTTTTTCCAACTTTAAATAAGAAAATGAGAAGATTGCTTTTGAGATTTCAGATCTGGAGTTTCAGAAGCACACATTAATAAGGAGCAGATTGAAATCCTGGCTAGCAAATGGCACTGCCCCTAAGTGAGTGTGATGTTTGGCCAGCTGCAAGTCTACGATACCTTCCTCTCCTCACTCCAAAAAGCTCCTGGAAGGGTTTACATTTTTTTAAATCAGTCATCCTTACAAAACCATCAAAAAAAAAAAAAAAAAAAAAAAAACCAAGGCATCAAGGATTCTATTTTTCGTCTTAAAATTTTAAGCTGACTAGTAACCATAATGACCTCTGAATTTCTCACAGAAAGCTCTCTTTTATTTACTAGTGATTTCGAGAAAGTTCTGTGCAACTTTAACATTTCTGCTTTATGATGAGGAATTTGAAGACTTGTTATGGTAATCTGGGGTTCTGACCACATCTTTTTCTATCCTGGGAAATGCCTATCTGCCATCTGCACAGTAGTTCATCTGTCACGATCTTCTGTCTAGATACAGAACTTCCAGCTCTTGCCGTACCTCTTCTAGGGAGGTACATTTCACCCCTTAGCTTGCTACTGCGAATTTGAAAAGGCATGAATAGTTGAGTTCTAAGGTTCAGAAAACTGTTGATGATTGAAAAAAGATAGGCAAGGAAAAGCACGGAGCCCAAGTGGTGGCTAACAACAGCAGTTAACTCCAGTGAGGACTTGCCACCTACCTGCAAGTAGTTCCCATAGATGAGTCCACCTTTGCTGGCTTTGTTCTCACCAGTTTGAGCTTTGTCTTCTTCACTGTCTTCTAGAGATAAATTTTTCAAAGAAGATCTGCAGTTTGAGTAAATGACATAAAAACAAAGGAGCTTGAAAAAACACAGTGACCATAAATCTAAGCCATTATGCTTCTGTTACTATTTCTGTTTGGTTTATTAATAAGTGAAGAAAATAATAACAAGTAAGGTGACTTTCAGGTCCAGAAATTTAACTGCTTACAGGCTAATGCTGTGGAGGCCTCCTCCATTTGAACAGAGATTAAACACTCACCCCACTCTGTTTCCAAAAAACGGGCACCCACTCATGGTACTGAGGTGTCTCAGGAGCACACAGATTTGCTAGGCCAGTGGCAGCATCTACCTCCCCAGATATTTCAGCGCTCCCTTTTATGTATCCTGATCACCAGCCCCAGCCAATCAGCACTCGGCTTACACTCTTAGCTAGGCACTCATTTGAACTGCTTCAGAGCTGAACCTCTGTAACTTGAAGGTGGATTTGTGTTGTGCACAGCTTGTTTGCTAGAAGAGTGAGCCAAATCAAACCCTCTGACTTGCCAAGTTGTGCTTTTATATCCAACATAGAAGACGTCAAATAAATCAATAGAGGCCAAGTCCACAGATATTTGCATTTAACCTCTTAATTCCAATAATTTTTCTATTAGAGTCAGGATCCCTAAAGATGATAAGATTATAAACAAATTAAATCTCTCCAAGTAGGATTGTCTTACAGTCTCTGAGGAATAAGAACTGAAATGTTCCTGGAGAAAGAAACTCACTGAAACAGGCTGATGCTGCTAGAGCCATGCCCAGTCCATGTTAGAGCTCATCTGGCTGTACTGAACTCAGCTGAGGCATGCTAGTCACAGGGATTCACAGTTCACACTAGCTGAGGCATGCCAGTCACAGGGATTCACAGTTCACACTAGCTGAGGCATGCCAGTCACAGGCAGGACAGACCCATTTATGCGGGTGCCTGGTGCAAAAAGAGCAATTACCACGTGCCCATAGTTCTGAAAGATATCTTCATCATGGATACAATGTTCTTTCTCTGAATACCACTTGCTGGCTTTATAAATAATGGCTTTGAGTTCTGTTGAGCCAAGACAGAAGCTCCATCACCCAGCCCATAATCGATTTGTGCGGCGGTTAGGAAATTGACACAGACAGCATTGCCCATTTGTCCCATCCAAAAGAGATACGTCATCATCAGGCTTCTCAGAGTAATCAGAAGCCAGAAACTGTTTCCAAGCTAAGTTCTAACTGTAACTGGGTAATATGAAGAAACTGATTTAAGTTTTATAGCAACATCCTCAAGAAACAAAGTTTTTAAATTATAATTTGGAAGACTCTGATGCACATTTAATTATTTTATTGTGGTTTAGTCAATTTGAATATTTAATTGATAAATATTATAAAATAATTAAATGGTGTGATACTGGAGAACTTAGAAATCACCAAATTCCTCTGCGGTGCAAGCCTTACAAGCTTCGTGTTCTGGCAATGGCCTGATCATAGCTTACACGTGAGACAGGGACCTTACATAGGAAAGGGCTGACTGTTCCCTTCATCATGTTCTGGCCCAGAGGGTCTGAATCAGAGAATCCTCAGTGATCTCAGTTATTGCTCTTTCAGCTAGGTAGGTACTTACAAGGACTTGAGCTAAATGATTCATTTCACTCTCTTTAAGGCTTTGTACTGTGAAGTGCTCTTCGCTTTCAGGTCATCATGCTTGCGCAAAAGGTAAGAAAAGTGCTTCTACTCTAAAAATTATAGAAAGTAGGTAATTTAAGAATGAAATAGTTTTCCTTTTCTTAACCTTGCATTATGCATGGTTCTTCTAACAAGTGTCAGTTTGGGAGTTTGTTCTCCCAAATCTAGACAAAGCATCCAAAGATTTAAAGCTGATGTGTCAGAAAATGGGTAAATGGATGGAGAGTAGTTTGCTTCCTCCACTCAGGGTGGGTAGCTGCTGCTGCAGCCCCTAAATACACTCATTCTTGATAATGTTTGCCATAGCAACCACATCAGATTTATGGGTAGTTATAGTCTGAACAATACTCAATTGTTTTCCTATGTGGACAAATTCACTAGTTGGTATTTGCTTCAGACTGGAGATCTTTTTCTTCATTGTCTTTTTTTAATTTAAATTTTTTTAATTCATTTTACATACCAACCACAAATCCCTCCCTCATCCTTCCTCATGTTTCCCCTCAGCATCCCTGGCTGGCCCATCCCCCCATTCCCTCCTCCAAAAGAATAAGGCCTTCCATAGGGAGTCAGCAAAGCCTGGTACATTCAGTTGAGGCAGAACCAAGCCCCTCCGCCCTCTATCAAGGGTAAGCAAGGCAACCCACCATAGGTAATGGGATCCAGAAAGCCAGCTCATGCACCCGGGATAGATCCTGATCCCACTACCAGGGGCCCCTCAAACACACCGAGCTATACAACTGTCTCCTGTATGCAGAGGGCCTAGTCCAGTCCCACGCAGGCTCCACAGCTATCAGTCTAAAGTTAGTGAGTTCCTACAAGCTTGGTTCAGTTGTCTCTGTAGATTTCTCCATCATGATCTTGATTTCTCCAATATGGAAGGAGGAATGTGGTGCCTTGTGCATGCTAGGCAAACTCTCAGTTTCTGAGCCACTTGCCAAGCCCTTTTCATTATCCTATTTTAAACTTTTATAATTATCAATATGTATTATTCCAAACAAATCTTATAATCTCGATGTCTTCCCCCTCCCTCCTCCAAGCCTCCCTTCCCATCTACACCATTCATTCACTTTTTAGTACTAGGGATGGGACCATGTGCCTCATGCACTCCAGGTAAGTTCTCTGTCCTGAGCTACAGCCCAGCTCCTATACTGGAAATTTCCCACAGCTCTTGAAAAAATAGATTCTAACTCAAAGTAGCAGATGTAATGAAGAAATTTAGGCACTATGGCAGATCCAAGGAATATATATGTGGAGACAATGTTCTCTGGGTAATCTTCCAAACTCGTATCCAAATGCAGGTAACTGTATATGCATGGATTACTAAGGAAATTTGCTAGACGAAAAACTGACTAAGGTGCATACTTGGAAGATTCAAATTGTAACTAATTATCAGCCTGAATGGTCCCCCAAACCAACTGCTGGAAATCCTGAAGACAAAACATTCTTCCATCCTGGTATGTAGTAACAGAATGTCAAGAATGTGAAACATAGAATTTTTTTTCCTTTTATTGAAAATAGACTTTCCCCCTTGAATAATATGTCCTGATTATGGTTTCTCCTCCCTCTACTCCTCCGAGTTACCTCCCACACTCCTCTCATCTGGATCTACTCCCTTCTCTCTCTCATTAGGAAACCAATAGGCTTCTAAGGGATAATTATAAAATACAGCATAGTAAGATAAAGTAAAAACTAACAGATTGGAATTGAACAAAGCAAACAGAAGAAAAAGAGGCCAAGAGAAGGCATGAAAACAGAGGCCCACTTGTTCCCACACTCAGGAATCCCATAAAAACGTGAAACTGGAATCCTTAATGTATACACAGAGAATCTGGTGCAGACCTGTGCAGACCCCGAGCATGCTGCTTCAGTCTCTGAGTTCACATGAGCTTTGCTCAGAAACACAGAGACTCTTTGGAGCAAACAATTTATCTCTAGATCTCCTTTTGAGATTTCAAGAGAACAGACATGATCCAGGGCAGCAGAACCAGGAAAAGTATGTGTAGGCAATGGTGTTGGGCTTGATTTAGACACTAAATAGAAACGACAAAACCAGTCTTCCAGCCACCGTGGTATTCCTTTAACAAACACTCCACCTACTCTGTTATATGCTTCATTGTCTATATTTACTGCCTCGACCTCCCAAGCCAATTGTCTACATTTTTAAAGTTAATTATTATATTTTATTTTAAATTAATTAAATTATGTATTGCAGCAGACATGAAAGTACAGAGCTAGTAGCAGTGTCATCATGCACAGATGTTCTAGTGTTCTTAACTTTGAGAAGTTAATTCTGAAAGAAGTTGAAATTTCTATTCAAGTATTCCCTAGGAACCCTTGGTGCTTGGATCCTTGCTATGGTCTGATGATTGATTGATGGGTTGATTAATTTGATTGACAGACTGACTGAGGAAGGGCCAGACCATGTAATCCAAGATGTCTTAGACTGGAGCCGCTGTTTCTGCCTCCAGAGCCCTGGGATTATGGGGATGTCGCCACCATGTCTAAGTGCTTACTCCTTTTGTTATGTGTGTAAGTGTTTGCATGCATGTATGTGTGTATCACACATATGCCTGGTGCCCAATAAGGCTAGAAGAGGGCGTCAGATTCCCTGGAACAGACTCTTTTGAGCAGCCACGGCGGTGTTGGGAACCGAACCCAGATCCTTTTGAAGAACACCAAGTACTCTGCAGTAGTTTGAATGTATTTGGCTCCCATAAACTCATAGGGAGTGGCGCTATTAGGAGGTGTCTTCTTATTGGAGAAAGCATGGTCTTGCTGGAGGAGGCTACATGACACACACCTTTAATCCAGACCTTGAGGCTGGAGGGCACACCTTAAATCTGGACCACACCTTCTGTTGGAAGTGTGTCACTGTAGGAGTGGGCTTTGAGGTCCTTTTCTCAAGTTTCACTCAGTGTGACAGTCAGTCAGCTTCCTGTTGCCTGCAAGATCTAGGACACTCGGCTATTTCTCCAGCACCATGCCTGCCTGCATGCCACCATGCTCCCTGCCATGAGGGACTGAACCTCTGAACTGTAAGCGAGCTCCCTCGATTAAATGCTTTGCTTATGAGTTGCCATGGTCGTGGTGTCTCTTCACAGCAATAGTAAACTGTAACTAAGACATACTCTTAACCACTGAGTCATTTCCACAGCTCCCCAAGTACTTATTCTTATTGACTGCTCCTTGTTTGCTTAGTGCCACTACCCCCATACGTCTTCACAATGTCTACTAGAAACACCATCAAATAACTCCCCAGGTCTACTAAGGTTGTGCTTTGATGGAAAGCAAACTCATGTCTACTTATATCACAAAGTCTAACACATTTAGGAAGCAAATAACAACTTTCTATTCAGCTTTAATCATTTCCAGGCAAAGAAGCGTCAGCCCTTCAATACAGCTGATAGGTTCAATCACCATACTGAAGTACTTTTCTGTTGGTGGTATTTTCTTTCATTTCCATAAATGGGACTCTAGAAAGAATAAGAATCCTTTAACTAGGTACCAACTTAATCAGACAAGTTGGAGCTTTCCAACATCTCTTTATTTAAGCCCAAGAACAGACTTGCTTAGTGATTATTGTGGGGGACTGGAGAAAAAGCAGGAAAGAAACTGTTGATTTCAAGGGGAGGAAATCATGTTGCTTCTTATGAGTAGTTATAGGACTTTTTCTTTATGATTTTCCAAAGGAAAGAGCAAGGTATGCTGGGACGGTGACTGCTGCTGTAACTTATTTTAGCAATCATGTAAATAAGGAAACAAAGGGCATAGAACAGCATGGAAGCCACCAAGACCCCAGGAATCTTTCTCAGTCTGGTTGCAAAATATGGTGTTTGTGCATAAAGGCTTACAGATACACTATTATTATATTTCTCTATTTGCTAAAACACACATTATAAACACAATTACACTGAGATTTGAAATACAAATTATAGTTATTTTAAACACAAATTTATTATGAAACCTGCTTTTCTTTGTTATTGGTGTAATTGTGGTATAATTCCAATCAACATTTTAAAAATAAGTTCTTTCAAGATGAATGATACATTGGCCATTAATATTGTTTCAACAATGGCCTGGAGATGTAGCTTATTGGTAGATTACTTGCCTAGCATATACCAGATCCTGAGCTCTATCTCCACACTCCATGAACGAATGAATGAATTAAGAAAATAATTAATCAAACAATAAAACTAGTTAAAATTAATTCTTCATTCAATGGAATTCTAAAAGTAATGTATTATGTACAACTGAAAAAATATTAAAATTAACAAGAAAGATAAATTGTATAAAAAAAGCTTTTGTAAAGATTTTATTTCATTCACAATGTACAATTTTTGAAAAACATTTAGAAGCACAATTATCATCAGCTATATTACAAACAACAAAATGATGAAAACCTTTGGGGCCATTTAGTGAAATATACTGTTTGAAGCAAATAAAATTGGAGTTCAATGGATCTTACTAACTGAATGTCAGCAATATTGAAAGTTTCTTGCTTTTGCTATTGAAGTATGATGAAATCCTAAACATTGGACACATGATAAGGAGTTGTGACTCAGGCAAATTTGCTCCAGTAGGGAAATGTGGACTTCAGGAAGAGGAAGCTGTTCTGAGGCTGCCTTTATGAACTTAACATCTGAGAGGTCCTCACACCTGCTACTAGAGCACAGAAGGATGTAGCTCTTAAGATTGTGATTTTCAGGTCTCATGGAGGGTGAACTAGGGACTTTAGGCTTGCTACCTCCATGCTAATGTACCATCTCCTCTGTCATCTGTGCTTAGGGACTCGATCTTTAAAACATGCTTCTGGTAATTTTCCAATAGGATGTTTCCTAAGATGCCTCCAAGAAAGAGTGATTTCTTCCTCCTCAGTGATTTTACCAATTGTTTCCTATTCAAATTTTTAGAACTTACCAAATTTGATCATTACCATCGAGTTCTGTGCCTGGCTTGTTCAGGAGGCTGGATTTCTACTAGGTAGGTAATGTGTGTCACTTCTTTTTATATCTTCTGAACTCAGCCTAGATCAGGTAAGGACACATCTAACATTGATTATTCAACAAAAATCAAATCTTCCTTTTGCTCTTTGATCATTGGAATCATAGATGTGTTCAGGTATAGCAGAAAAGAAACTTCCCACTATGTAGAGCCTGGAAGACAGAGACAAGGGAGATAAGGAAAATTAGTGAGTAGGAACAAAGCTGCGAAGCTTTACTTGTATCTGATCTTTCCCTACAGGAATGCCAATGAGAGGACTGGGAGCCAGACAAGGGGCATGACAGGCTCCTAGTAGCCCGGCCAGGGAGCAGGCCTTAGTTTTGGTTTTACTGGAGCTGGCTAGAGCTGAATACTGTTTCAGGGGAGTGGGAGCAGAAGGGGGACCCACAATTCAGGGGCAACCAAGGAGCAGGTGCCCCACAGCCTTCTACTAGCTAAAGATAGCTTTTCCTATCCTGCCGCTGGAAAGGCCCTAACCACTAGAGCCACCTCTCAATCCTGTAACAACCCATAAACTTTTTGTTTAAACCCACCAATAATCCCCTAGACTAATCTCTCTCCCTAGAATTCCCCTAACCCTGCTTAAAAGGAGCCTGTGAGCTTCTCTCAGGGATGTCATTTGTCACTTTGTCAGATGGTTAGACCCTAACATCTTGGTCATTTTTAATAAATGTTCTTGTTGATTGCATACATGACTGGTGGTCCTTTATGAGACTTCTCTGGGACCCTAATACCAAAAGGCTATGGCTTTTGATTTTCAGCGAAAGCTGTGGCACAGTTATTTGGGTTTAGTTGGTTGGTGTTGTTGTTTCCATTATTGTTTTCTTTCTTGATTGTCACTTCGACCCAAATACCCAAGAAACCACTTTAGAAAGAAGAAGAGTTCATTTTAGCACACAGTTTAATCAGTTTCACTCTACAGTCTTTTGCTGCACTGAATCTTGGCCCAGGCAGATCACCATGGTCACAGGAGTGTGTATTCATGTGTGTGTGTGTATATGTCTGATGGAAGATACTGTTCATGTCTGGGTACACAGAAAGCAGATCAAGAACCAGAAAAAAGGTAAAACTTCCCAAGTCCAGCCTTTAGTGACCTTCTTCTTCCACTGAGCCCACCACTTGCAGTTTCCACACCCTCCTAAAATGGTACCATGAGCTGGGTACTAAAGGGTCAGCACATGAAGCTGTAGGAGACATTTCATAATCAAACTATAACTTTAATTCTCATGATTAATTTATCACTGCCTTCTGTTTGTACAGTTAACTGTATAAATGATTACAGAACACTTGCTAAACTGTAAAAACAAAAATGAAACAATATTTAAAATGCTTTTTCTATGCTGGGCACTCTGCTGGGGTCATTTTATTTCTCACTAAATTAATTAGCTTATTAATTATCTGGCAACTAGGATTTGTTCTTGATTTGGGGATGGATTTTCAATCCAGACTGTCCTGAAAATTCCAGACTCATCAACCCCTCCCTGCCTCAACCTCCTGAGTTTAGCAATAGAGGGTTATCTGTCCTCAACCAGCTTGTTTCTGTGCTCAGGCCTCTGAGGACTAGCTTTGCCTAGGCTGAATTAGCTGTTCATTAACAGAGCCAGTAGATAAACCAAACATTTCTTCATGTGACATCTATGCATTTTCTCCTACTTGGATTGCCACATAATGCCCAATGAGTAAAATTTACCTTTGTAAAGGATAAGTGTTTTTACATTGTTGAATAACTAAAAATGCCTTAAATTTTGTTCAGTAAATAAATTCGTTTTGTGGTGTTTTGTTTATTTGACTTTGATTTTCAACTTTGTTAAATTGCATGGATATGAATCTGACACTGATGGTGGTTTCACTAGTGTCTGCAAGAAGTAATACATTTGTGCAAGCATACGTCTCAGCACTTTCATATTTTCTTCAACATCTGTTACTGAGAACAACCAAATGCAGAGAAATCTACCTAAGCTGATAGGATAAAATATGATGGCACACAAGGATTCTAGGCCTCATACTTTAATAAACTAAATGATTAGCATTATCTACATACTTTATCCATTTTATACATTCTAGATATTTTAAATACAGGCTATGTTTTAGAATTTTACCATTAAGATAATAGTGAGGATTATTTAAAATAATATACTACAACAATGCCTGGAGATATAGCTCATTAGTAGTGTACTTGTCTAGCATGTGTGAGATCCAGTCCAAACATGACAAATAAAACCATACAACAAATACAGATACTTGTAACGGCTGATTTGTATTGGGTACAAGACTACTTAGGTTTTTACTACAAGATTTCCTTCACTCTTCATATCAAATATGATGACCCTGTTGCAAGCAGGTTTGAAAAATGCAGGATCGAGGTGATGAGCAGACACAGATTCTTTCAGGAAGCTAGGACGAGCAGAAAGAGGAAAATAACAATGAAAGCCTAAAACAAGTTGAAAGTAAGGTGACAGAATAAGTTGTGGCTGTAAGAAAACTAAAACAGAGCTTGGAGACAGGGATTTGCAGAAAGCAAAGGTGAGGAGAAGAGGCCCTTGTGTGAAGGAAGTTCAGATGCTAAGAGTCACTTGACACAGACCTGTGTGAATATCAGACCAGACTGAGCATGTTCACTTCCATTGACAGAACTTTATTTCCAAAGAAAATCTATGCAATAAAATTGATTATCCAATATATTCAAATTTATAACTCTTATTAATGCTCTGTTGGAGCCATGGAGCCCCACCCACTGCTTGCATGTACCTCAGTACTGGCATTTTTGAGCATTGCTCATACACAGCTACAGGGTCACACAGCAACTCAACAGAGTCATTTTATGTATTCTCATTAGTTGTGAAAGGTTTTTCATCAGGACACATTGATGAATTCCACACTCTTCTTAGTATAAGCGATCACATGAATATTTTTTCCCGTTTCTATCTCCTTTGTCTCACTTACAGAAATACTGGGTGATGGCAGAAAGATGAACTCAAGTCAATGCCTTCTCTGTAACTAACCAGATAAAGCCAGAGCTCTCATACTGAGCATCTTCAGAGGTGGAAGGTCAGGGTAAGACTCCTTATTAGTTCTGACCTGCTACAATTGAACATCATAGAGCTAACAGGTAAAAAACAGCTAAAATCCTGATACCAAATAATACAAAAAAAAAAAAAAACCTTGATGCTCAATGTGAATAAATAAACTACTTTTAAGATTTCATCTTTAATCCTTTTATGCTAGTTTCATGAAAGTTTAAAACATGGAGGAATAACAAAGATGCAGTATATAGCTCTTTTGCTTAAGCTTCACTCAGTATCACAGTCTACTTGCTATTGCCTTATGATTAAGATGTAACCAGCACTATGTCTGCCTGAACACCACCATGCTCCCGCCATGATGATAATGGATTAAACTTCTGAAACTACCTTGAAAGAACAATGCTCAACTTCAAATGGAAAAACAAAAATTCCAGGATAGCTAAAATAATCTTGTACAATAAAAGAACTTCTGGAGGTTTCACTACCACTGATTTAAAGCTGTACTACAGAACTATGGTAACAGAACCACATGGTATTGGCATAAAAAGAGATAGGTGGATGAAAGGAATCAAATCAATAATTCAGACATAAGTCCACACACCTACAGACCAATTGGTTTTTGATAAAGAAGCCATAATTATACAATGGAAAAAAGCATCTTCAGCAAACAGTGATGCTCTAACTGGATGTCAGCAGGTAGAAGTATGCAAATGAATCTAGTCTATCACCCTACACAAAACTCAAGTCTAAGAGGATCAAATAAATCAGATACACTTATTCTTATAGAAGAGAAAATAGAAAATAATCTCTAACACAATGGCACAGGAGACAGCTTCCTGAAAAGAACACCAATAGCACAGGCACTAAGATAGACAATTAATAAATGGGACCTCATAAAGTTGAAAAGTTTCTATAAGGAAAAAAACAACTATTAATAGGACAAAACAGTAGCCTACAGAATGGGATAAGATCTTCACCAACACCACATCTGACAGGGGACTGATTTCCAAAATATATAAAGAACTCAAGAAACTAGATACCAACAAACCAAATAATCCAATTAAAAATGATGTACAAATCTAAACAGAGAATTCTCAACAGAGGAATATCAAATGGCCCAGAAACACTTAAGAAGATGTTCAACATCCTTAGCCATCAGGAAAATTCAAATCAAACTGACTCTGAGATTCCATCTTACACTCATCATAATGACTAAGATAAAAAAACAGTGGCATCTAGTACTAGAGAGGATGTAGAGCAAGGGGAACACTCCTCCATTTCTGGTGGGAATGCAAACTTGTACAGCCACATTGGAAGTCAGTGTGGTGATTCTCGGAAAACTGGCAATCAATCTACAACAGACCCAGTGATAGCACTCCTTGGCATATACCCAATTGGTGCTTAATCATACCACAAGGACACTTGCTCAACCATGTTCATAGAAGCTTTATTTGTAATAGCCAGAACGTGAAAACAACCTAGATGTCCCTCAACCAACCAAGAAATGGATAAATAAAATGTTGTACATTTACACAATGGAGTATTACACAGTTGTTAAAAACAAGGACACCAGGAAAGTTGAAGGCAAATGGATGCAACTAGAAAAAAAATTATCCCAAGTGAGGTAACCCAGACAAAGAAAGACAAACATGTATGTACTCACTCATAAATTGATATCAGCTGTAAAATAAATGATAGCTATGCTATAATCCACAGACCCAGAGAGAATAGGTGAAAAGGAAAGTTCATGGGGGGGAGATGCCAGATCTCCCTGGGAACGGGAAATTGAATAAATTTCAGTGGGTGGACTGAGGGCTGGTGGTGATGGGAACAGAAGCAATCAGATTCAGGGACAGATGGGGAGAGTACTGAAAGAGACTACTGGAAAGGGGGGATGCATTTTGGGGCCAGGTAAAAACCTGTAGCAAGGGAATCTTCCAGAAAATTACAAGGATGACCACAGCTAATACTTCTAGCAATAACAGCTATGTAGCCTGAACTGGCCAATTCCTGTGACCAGATTGGTGACTAGCCCAATTGTCATCAGAGAGGCTTCATCCAGCTACTGATGGAAATAGATGCAGATCCACAACCAAACATTAAGCAGAGTTTGGTGAATCCTGCAGAAGAGGGGGAGAAAAGATTGTAGTAGCCAGAGGGGTAAAACACACCACAAGAAAACTCACAGAATCAACTAACCTGGGCTCAAAGGAGCTCTCAGAGACTGAACTGACAACCAGGAAGCCTGCATGGGTGTGAGCTGGGCATTATGCAAATATGTTACAGTTGTGGCTTGGTCCTCTTGTGGGACTCCTAACAGTGGGAGCAGGAGCTTTCTGACTCTTTTGCTGGCTCTTGGGACCCTACTCCTCATACTTTACTAATCACCTTGCCCAGCCTCAGTACATGGGGAGGGACTTAGTCTTATTGAGACTTGATATGTCATTTTTTATTGATACTCATGAGAGACCTGCCCTTTCCTAATCAGAAACAGAGGAGTGAATTGGGGGGTGGGGTGGAGAGGCTGGGAGGAGAGGAGGAAAGGAAAACTGTGGAGGAGATGTAAAATAAGTAAATAAATGAATTTATTTATTTAAAAAAATATGCAGTGTATAAATATTTTCAAAGTGGTTATTTTACTTCAAGTATTAAAGTACATTATAGTACGAATCTGTTTTAAAAGTAATTCTGATTACATAAAAATTTTTTTCTCCTATCCCTAAAATAAAATTTAAAAAACCACAATCTCTGAAATACCTAATAAGATAAAAATGATGCTTAATTTTAATTGTCGAGATGGCAGAAGTTATCACCCAGGAGGCTGGTCCCTGGGCATCTCTATGGGGTTTTGTCTTGATTGTATTAACTGACATGAGAAGACTTCCCCAGTGTGAGTGGCAGCATTTCCCTAGGCAGGCGGTCCCGGACAGAGTAAAAGTGTAGAAAGTGAGCTGAGCACCAGCATGCAGGTTTTCATGGCTCTCTTATGACTGATGGTACAATGTGAGCAGCTGTTCCGAGCTGGCTCTGATGTCTTGACTTCCCCACCACCGTGGACAAAGATGAAGCAGTTTTCCCTTAAATTTCTTTTGTCACTGTATTTTAATTCAGCAACAGAAAAAAAAAAAGCAAAAACAAAAATGGTTAACTAACTCCAATTGCCAAATCCCTTAGTCCAACTCTGGCTTCATCCCCCACCTCTGACAGGTGACAATTACCCCAGTACTTTCTTCTCTAGCCATCATGTGAGCATGAGTGGACCCTGAGAGGAACCTATGATTTTAGGCAGGTGTCCTAGAGTCATTGAATCTGATTAAAAGACATATTTTGCTTATAACTCTTAGGATATTGGTTTGCAGAGTTTGAGCTGAATAACAACTGTCAAATCAAATATACAAAATTTTCTATGAAAGTTTATCTAAAATAATTTTTAAAACATTTGTTTCACTAAATTTGGAGAGGATGTTAATTAATTTATTGGGTGGTTATTTCTGGAAGCTAGTGCTCTGGGATCTAGCAATTTTACAGTGGTTTATTGTTTTATAGATATTTTGTTATTATGTGTTTTTCTTGAAGAAATTCAAAGAGCTATTTGTTTCCCTAACACCTTTGTCTTTTGACTTGATATAACCACTCTTCTGAATGTCAAACCACTGGGTTCTTAAAAGTAGTTCTCTTTCTGAAAAACATTGTTAAGTTCCTGGTATTTTCCTCTTTCTCTTCACTTATTTATTTATCCTTGCATGCATGTGTAGGTCAAAGGACATTTTACAGAAGTTAGTTCCTTCCTTCTACCCTATGGGTCCCAGGTAGAGAATTCAGATGGCTATCCTTGATCACAAGTGTATTTACCCACTAAGCCATCCTCATGGCCATCTGTGTGTACTTTTAACAAGTAGTCAGATAATTAATACAAAGAACAACCAAACAGGGTAAATATTCAGTAGCAATTCCGAGTGCTCACTGAATACAATCCAAACACCAGATTTCCCTGTGAGATAGGAAAAAACTGTGAATGCAGTAGCAAAGCAAACATCTGCAGCATGAGACTCGTGAGCAGACACCCACTAAGATGACAGGGGGTGTGCTTCACTGTGGACAGAGGACACTGAAAAAATACATCATGATAGGAGAAATATTTTAATCAAGGCTTAAAATTTAAGGAAACTTTTAAGATGCCCTTCTCGTTTTGAACCACACCACAGCATCTTAAGAAACTGGGCTTCTTCCCTAGGGATGCGAAAGAGACTTCAGCCAACAAACACAAGTTCCTTCTTCCTCTAACACCAGAGACTCCAGTGAAAGTTCTTAACCCACTTTTCCTCTTGCCTCTTGGGAAAAATTTACGACACTCAATCACCAATGAATAGTTATCATTGTGTAGTTGTATTGGTTATTTCGTTGTTGTTGATGTATTAGGGTACTGTTATGGGGTACTTGAAGGGAAAAACTCCCAAGAGGCCTGAATAAGCTTTTCGAACTAGAAAAGCAGCTGAATACTTTAATAACCGCTGGCAGGACTGCCCCAAGCAGGTTAGCAGGAATTGAGTTTTTAAGGAAAAAAAATTGCAATTGTGGCATACACAGAAAGGCAGCTCTGGACATTTGCACCAAGCAAGCATTGTTTACAGAATCAGAGAGATAACAGTTAAATTGTCAGGCAGTTAACTTCTGGCTCAGGGCCACATTGTATAGGAATTTAGGGCTGGTCCAGAGACCAGTTTTACCCAAGATAGTTTAACACTTAAACTGGTTTTCAGAATACTTTGATGAACAAACATAACTATAGTTCAGTAGCCCACTACAGTACTATGTATCCAAAGGCAACTTAAGGAAGAAAGTTTAATTTGGCTTACAGTTCCAGAGAGCTAGATGCCCATAATGGTGGGGAAAGAGATGGGAGAAGGGGCAGGAAGCTGAGCAATCACATCTCAACCATGCATGCAGGCAGAGAGTGGAAATGAGGTGGGGCTGGCATACACATTGGAAGTGGGGGACCATACTGGCTCCAGTGACTCTTTTCCTTAATGAAGTTTCCACATCCTGAAAGTTCTATAACCTCTCCAAATAGTGCTGCCAACTGGGACCAAGAAATCAAATACATGAGCCTGTGAGGGATATTTCTCATTTAAACCTCCATAGAGGTCATGACGTTGCTTTACCTTTGCCATTTATTTACCATGTCAGCTCCAGTTTGTGCTTTCTGCCTTCTACTTATGAATAAGGGTGTATCCCAGCATCATCCCAGTCTGCCTGCTATCATGCTCTCTATCATGATAGTTCTGGACTCTAGCCCTCTGCTTCTGTGAGCCCCCAAGGAAAGGTTTATTTTTATTGGTTGCCTTGGTTACATTTCTTTTTTTTTGGCACAGCAACTGAAAAGTATCTAAGATAGAGTCGGGCTTTTGGTGTGATAAATTTTATCATGGCGGCTTTCAGAGAAATGTGGAAAACTTTGGGACTTCGAACTAGAAAAGCAGCTGAATACTTTAAGTGGGCTTAGTGGGCCACTCTAGTGAGAGGTTGGGAGAGAGTAGTGCTGAGAATAATGTGTACTACAGAAGCTCATCTCAAGAGGTTTTGGAGGGGAACAGTATTAGCAGCTGAGCTAGAGACCATTCTTGTGATATTTTGACAAAGTCTGTGATGGCTTTCTGCCCTTGCTCTAAAAATCTACCTGAGACCAAATTAAAAAGCTTTGGACAACCGGTGGTGGCACGCTTTAATCCAGCATCGAGCAGAGCCAGGTGATCTTTGAGTTCGAGCAGCCTGAGCTAAAGTGAGTTCAGGAAAGGCGCAAACAAAAGAAAATGTCAAAAAAAAAAAAAATAAATAAATAAATAAATAAATAAAAAAAAAAAAAAAAATAAAAAAAAAAAAAAAATAAAAAGCTTTGGACTACTTGGTGCAAGGAAATTTTAAAGAGAGCCTAATATTGACTCTGTCTTATGGTTATTAGCAAGCACTCTTCTGCAAGTCTACAATGAAAAGGAGCAAGCTGGAGGAGGGAGGGATACATAGTTTGAGGACAAAAGGATCATAAACAAGTTTAATTTTGGAGCCAAGGCTTGTGCTGAACGAGGTAAGAAGAAGCCCAATGTGAGCTCAGCAGGCATAGAAAAAGCCAAAGCTAAAAAAACTAGCCAGGCTGTCTGACTTAATCAGATAAGCAGAATGATCCTGAGAGTTTACAGTCTACCTATAAAACAAATAACAAAAATAAAAAAAATAAACAAACAAATAAATAAAAAAATAACTATAATGAAAAGATCATGCAAATGTAATCCAAGGAAGGGGTCCAGCTCCATCCTAGGATGGCCAGGTAAATATTACAGAGTCAGGTGCAGCATCAGTCACGTGTTTCTGGCTTTAGAATCATGAGGGATGTACAAGTAAGGGGGTTGTGGAGTCTTCCTCTGAGGTTAAGGAGAGTCACTGAAGTCAGGCATGCGACAGGAAGCCCCTGAGAGTGTGTTGCATGAAGCTTGTATTTTGTTAGAGACCCCAGGATGTTGGAGGTACTGGAGCTGTAGAAAGTCTGTCAGGAAAAGCTGCAGATAGGGTGTGGAACCAGCCCATGAGAGAGAAGTGTGTTACAGTCGGCGAAGCTGGAAGGGCAGAGGCATTCTAGGCCTTTGATCCCAGTCATGGAACTGCAGTATTTGGAGTTTTGCCCCCTCTGTTCTGAAGGTCTTGCTATGGTCCGGTGTTTCCTCACTATTCCCCATTCTTTTCTTTTAGAATGGGAATGCATGCTTTATGTTGGAAATGTGGAATCTGCTTTTTGACATCTTTATAAGGGGATACAATTAAGAGATTGCCTTGAGTTTTGAAAAGACTTAAGGCCTTTTTTTAAAAAAATTTTTTAAACTATGTCAAAACTGTGAAATATTATGGGGAATTTTGAGGTTGGAATAAATGCATTTTGCATTATGATATGGCTAAGAGCCTATGGGGGCCATGGAGTAGAATGTGGTAGTTTGAATGAGAATGATCACCATAGACTAATATATTTGAATGCCTGATTCCCAAGTGCTGGAACTGTATGAGCAGGATTAGAAGGTGTTGCTTTGTTGAAGAAGTTGTGGTCCTGGGTATGGGCTTTGGGGTGTCAATGTCTTGTCCCTGTACACTATATGCAAAAATTTCTGCATCAGACCCATGAAGAAGGAAATACAGGCAGTGTGAACTGACCCACATGGGTGCTGGGAGCCTAACTCTGATCACCTTAAAAGGTGTGGAATACTCTTAATCATTGAGCCCTCTTTCCAGTTCCTATTTTTCAGTTTTCTTACCTTAAGTGAGCCTAAAGAAGATATCTTCTAGCATGATTCTACCAGCTTCAGACACTTGGGGCATTCTTTAGCCAGACATCTTTAAACTCTGCGTTCGTTTCTATCTCTACGACCTTTTCTCCTCTTTGTCCTGGTGTTCATATTGCCTCCTTTTCTGTCCCTCATAAAGACTCCAGTGTTTGGATTTAAGACTGTCCTAAATCCACAAGTATCTTATTACAACACCCTTAAAGAGTTAGCTGGCAAAAGTCCTTCCCAAATGGGCTCACATTCTGAGATTTTGAAGATACATAGATTTTGTTTTGTTTTTGGAGACACTCTTTGTTCCACAGTGGTATTCAAATCCACATGATGAAACTTCATCAGTGGTGCACAGTCGTCCATGGTGTAACCCTGCAATTTTCTGATTTTTATTTTGCCATCTTTAGGTTGTCCTTGTGCTTTGTTCTGACATCTTCGGTTTTCTTTGGTTTTGTGTTGCAAAAGAAACAGAATACAATTTATAATCTCCATTAGAAAAATGTCCAAATGTACTACAGTAATGGCAATTTTTTTGTTGTTCTAGAGCATTGGGATGCAGGCAATTGTTACCCAGATGTTCTATTGCACAGAACTAAAAGTTCAGAATTGAGAAAACAGAAAGGAACATAAAATTTCAGGGTGAATATTTGGAGAAACCTTTTTCAGGTAACCTTGACCCACAGTGTCAGATGCTGTATGGGCACATCATTTGGCAATCTCATGAACTTGCCAGTTAAGCATTAGTGGAATCCTGCCCCCTCTGTTGACCAATGACAGGGGCATTTTTGATAACTATTCATGAAATACCTCCTAGTTTTTAAGGGCAACTGTGTCTGTTCTGGCCAGGATGTAGCTGTGTGACAAACAGAACCCTCCCGCAGGCTGAGCCAATAGCAGGTCACCATGAACTGATGAATGAAGAGCCCATCAACAGTCTCCCAAGGGTCGTTTGCTTTCAGAAGACTGAGCACGGTGGCTAGGTGTGGGCTTTACAAATGCACAAATAAGTAGGGCATGCCCATGCTGCATTTAACATTAATGTTTGTTAATTGTGATGTCACAAACACATAATATTTTTCTATCTGCATTGTTCCTGCATATAGCATAAAGGATAGCTGCTTTTCACCTTTAAGATCTAAGTATGGGCATTTTCTTAAATCTGTGTATGTAAATAGAAATCAGAATCCTGTTCGTAAATAAGCTCAGCATCCTGTTAGCTACAGTCATCGAAGAGACACATAATGAAATAATAAAAATTACGACATTCTCCTTTTTCTTATGGCTCAAGAAGTATAGAAATTTTGTTTTTAATATGTCTGATAGAAAACTATAAAATGTATAAATAAAACATGAATAAAATTATTGAGCTATATAAAGGGAATATCCAGAAATTAGTAGTCAATCTGGTGTCTCACCCATCTCTGCATAAACTCTCAAATAAATGAAGGCTGAAATGGGTATGAGCTAACTCCTTTTCTACACTTAAGGATCCTGGTTTTGGCTCATCAATATCTTAAGTATTACAAATTTGAATTCTCAAAAGACCAGAATTGTTCGTCCACAGCATGTTTTTGTCTTACATTTAATGGAAAAGTATATAGCAAACTTAATTAGTTTTTCTAGTAAAAATACAGATTTAAATACCTTTTTATTTAATAACTGTCAAAATGTGGTATAAGTTATAAAATTATTAAACAGTCCATGAAATTACAAATGTAACCATTTTTTTAGTCTGGAAGAACAGAAATCAAACCTCTTCAATCTCTTCATTCCAAGAGGATTCCAATCAACAAATACAGAAAGAGTGATGAGAATCAGATCCTGTCATTCTACTAACATCATAGGAATAATTTTTTTCCAACGAGGTTCATTGGTTTTTCTTAAAGCCATGGCATAAAAAGATTTGGAGGGGGATATTCTTTCTCTTAAGTAGCTGCCTTTGCAGTTAGCTTGCTAATTTTGGAAGGGAAAAGATACACCCACAAAGGAAAACCTGGAAGATCCCATCCAATGGAAGAATGTACAGTCACCAAATACAGAAGATACTGAGAACTTGGGGCCTCTCTACCGAAGCATCACCGGTGTGACTCCTACCATGAATATCTAACCTGAACCTACAATTAAGAAGGAGACTGGAAAATCGCGCATGAAGACATGCTGTGCAAAGCATCTAACAGCACTTTAAAAAAAAAAATAAATAGCAATGAAACAAAAAGTAAATGAATGCCTTCAGATCTCTTTTGGATTAGAGATTACTAAATGCAAGTGGAAAGAGCAACCTGTGATCCTTAATTGGTCCCTGGATTAGGTAAATTGCATATTATAAAGTTATATTTGGAGAGACTATAGAACATTTGAACATGGACTGCTAAATAATAGGGCTGCACCAAGCCTGTGCATTCTGAATGAGCTCCATATATTCTATTCATCCTGGAGGATGTTTTGGTTCTTAAGAAATAAAACGCTTATGCCACTGAGAGTGAAGACTAAACTAATGAGGGAGGTGATGCATTGAAGCTAAAAAGCAGATCTGGGTACTCATTGTCCAACTTCCTAAGACCAAAGGCATACAAACTTATTAACATGCCAAAATAAGCACAGGCTAGTGGCCCCATCACTGAACATTGTTACCCACTAGCCAAATACGATTCAAAGCATTGCAACCCCCTTTCTCTAGAGGTGTGGTAAACAAAAGGGGGGCGGAATTTTAAGGGACTGGTACTTGATATTTTAGAGGACCTCAAAGGATTTAGAGAGCAGTCAATGACATTGGCCAAATTCCTTTGACATGCAGAAGAGACAATAGTTAAAATACAGTGGCCAAAGATGGCCTTTTTATATTATGCTGTATACACCAAAGTACATGACAAAACCTTTCCAAGGGGTTTGACAATATGATGTGAACTGTACTCATGAGAGTTTGTAGAAGTTACTGCAAGTGAGTCTTCCTTTGATAGGACTGGATTTTTACCTGATGAGGGGAATTCGCAGCAAGCCAAGAAAGGGGAGAATCAAGTGTGGGTTCCGAGGATAGGGAATAGGGCAGGCTCTGAGATTTTTAACTCCTTCATAACAAATTGTTCAGTATGCCACACTTCTGCAGCTGTGTGTTCTAAGAGATAGTGTTTCGTGTTTAGTTTTTCACTTGAGTTCTGAAGTTGATCTATGTCTTCACTTATGTGGATTTGTTCCTTATTCCTGGGAGACACTGGTGTGAAATTCATGACAAATCATCACTACATAGTTGTCCTTTGGTTCCAGTTTCTCTCTCTTTCATCTTTATAAAGAAAGTCAAAGGAAAAATAACTGAAGGTCGGAGATTCAAACTATGAAAGGCAATATATGGAGTCTTCACAGTAGCCAGTGGTCTACAGGGACCTTAAAGTCGGTCATTTGTTGAGATGGAATGAGGGAACCACACAGATTACATACTTTATAGCTAGAGTAGGGACCTGGTGGGGGTGTGTGTACAATTTTTCTGAGCCTTAGCTCCACCCTCAGGCAAGCGCTGGCATTGAGCTTGGTTTTGCCGACAAAGACCACTTTACGTTTCTGAGTTTCACACCTTTTGAATGAGGCCTGTTAATTTTTTAGGCCGTTTATATTTAAGGATGGAGTCTGGCTGTGAGTATTTATTGAAAATGTGTTAACATCTTCCACCTTCTTACTATCTAGGTGCTTTGTCTTTGTGAAAGTTTCCAGATCTTTCTCCACAGGAAGAGCCTCTGAACCTGGCATGTTTTAACACATCTGTTCCTATAGTCCACTCCAGTAATAAGCCAGTTTTAAATCATTTTACTATGTTTCATTTTTCAAAATAAATGCTGAAAATCTTCCAGGAATTTTCTTCTGACATAAAAATGAAAATAGTACAAGGCTGGGACAAATCACGTAGCCATCCATCAAGTATTTGAAGATTGCTGCCTGCCTGCTATCTATTTTTCTAATAAGCACAATAGACAGCAAAGTAAACAGGCTAAATGTTCACCTTCATGGGCTCTTTATTCTCTCTTCCTGTTTCTAAGCTGCCTCTTCTGTAAAATGACTGAGGCTTGTGCTGGCCACATGGGATGCTTTTGAATCCTGAGGTCACTCTCTACATTATACATTTTCTCTTCAGATATGTGGATTTAAATTTAAATAGATGTGACATATTGAATAATTACTTCTGACTTGTGTCCTATAAAAATAAAACTGAATGCATACATGAAGTTCCAGACAGGTATGAGTGCATGCACAAGACCTACAAAAGAGTTAGCCAGCCTAAGTCCCAACATAGATGGGGGGGGGGGGCTCATGAAGTCCCAGGCCAGCTGAGGAACCATTGGCAACTTATGGCTGCTGGATGAGGGAGAGTCAGTTCTCCTCAGGTTGCAGTCCCTGATAGGTTACTCCTGCTCTGGCAGACAGTCCTATACGCATGCACGTACTAACAGTACTCAGTTGATTTGATGGGTTTTAAAAAAAAAAAAATACATGATGTTGGGAGAAAAAGATGGTGAGGACTGTATTTGCTCTGGCCCATTCCCAGTTACAAAGATAAAACTCAAGTTCCAAAAACTTCGGAACTGAGGAAGTGAGGAATAGATCTAACCAAAAACATTATATGCATTTATGAAATGATGAAACAATAAAAGAAAAATTATCAGTCACTTGAAGAACAGCAACCAGTATCAATATTAAACATGCCACCAAAAGAACGTTTGTTACCAACATGAAATTCAAGCCTTTAAAAGAATCAGTCATCCTAATTCAAAATGGCCTTTATGTAATCTGAAGACAAAACTAAACTTCTGTAACAACCATCACCTGTGCTTGCAGCCCATAGTAGAACTAGGCTCTGTCAGTTTCAATTTTATCTTATTTCAGACCCAAACCAATAAACTATTAAATTACTTATTCTCTTAAACACGTGATAACTTCGGAGTTTATTTTCCAAAGTTACCTAGAAAAAAACAAACATCTATTTTAGGTAAAATAATATATATATTCCTGGTCTGAACATAAAAAGAAGGAAGACGGTGGGGGAAGAGAGAGAGGAGGGGAAGGATGAGGAAAAGTCATCTCTAGTTATGGTCATGCATTCTCCCAAAGAGAAAATCAAATGTAAAATTTCACATAATAACAAAGTTGCAAAGTGGGAGGCAAATGGCAGAGTGTCAGACTCAGCAGTCCAACAATCCCTTCGCTTGAGCAGGGACCTGGGTCCCGTGACCACACTCACGATGACAGAAGGGAGCAGTAGCCCCAGATCTTTCAATATTGTGCTGTACGTGCCAACTCAATAGAACTAAACTTTTAATTAAAGAAAATGTCAGCATTTCAAAGATAGAATTAAGGAAAATATTCTTCAATAACGACGTAAGTAACACCATAGGTGGGCCGGGGCCAGAGTAAACGCAGTCCTCTAGACGGTCCTTATTGATTTCGATTATCGCTCATGCCCAGAATCTCAGGGAAAGGTCAGCTAGGTTTGCTGTTTACTCTTCTGCCCAACATTTTTTCTCTAGCTTTTTTTTTCATTTGTCAGTATTAATAAGTCATCGTTTGCTGTTGGTTGCTGCAAGCGCAAAGTGGGAAGGAAATGATAACTCAGAATTCTCTCGGTTCTTGCTAAATGATTCCCTAGCTTCATGTTTGTGTGTGAGAAGTGGATGGGGCAGGGAAGGAGGGCTTGCAAATCTATCTTCTGTCAGATACCCGTATTCCAAGCAGCTGTCACAACCAGAGAAAGGAAGTGTGAGCCTCTACGTTTATCTTTAGTTAGGTATCTTAGAAAGTGAACAAAAGCAGTTAATAAAAGAACAGGGTCTATCTGTGAGGAGGATCCTGGACTTTGGTTTCAAAAAAGAAGGTGAGGAAAAGTGGAGAGGGGACTGTAACTAGACAGAGAAGTTGAAATTCAAATTGAATTCAGTCACGAACAAAAAGGGGGCAGGAGTGACTTCTTAATAAAAGAAAAACTGCCAAGGGAAGTGATGTTGGGAAGCCCATTTTAACAGGAGAGTTGGGCAATAACTGTTCTCAGTGTGACAAAGAGCAAATGTTTTCTATTAATATTGTAGGAAAGAGGCACACATGTCCCAATGCATTTGTGGCATACAGCTCAGCTTTCTTTTCTTTGTCATAAGCTAGGAAATTGACAAGACATGGGGACTCTCGCTTTCCTTTTATGTCTTTACACACATGCACCTGTGAAATAGCAATACGTTTTGCCTTAGAAAAAGAAAAGTTAGTAGAAAATGGAAACCAGAAAGTGGAGTTTATGCAAATTCACATTCATGCCTGAGCCTTGGTTAGGTTGCGAGGCAGACAGAGTGTAGCTTAGCGACCCTTTCTTCCCCTTGCTTTTTTATTGCAAGCTTTTTCTTCCCAGGAAGCCCCATATTCTTGCTATCCTTACTCCTAACAGGGGAGAATGAGCTTTCAAACCAACCTAGCAACTGAAGACACTTCCCTTTAGCAGCTCAAGCGGCACACATCTGGCAAGCAGGCCTCCTTGGTTCTCTGATAGGTACTTTTACATCAGATGGCTCTGCACATTCTTCAGAAAGATCATAGGAGTAATTAGGTCCGAAGACAAGGGAAACGTGAATGACTTCTTAGTGTCAGGAGGACCTGAAATCCGCTACTGCATCCCACTCTGCAGTTTAACCCAGAAGAAGAGATTTTTCGCTGAGAAATTCATCTCACAAGATTCACCCGGTTCCTCATGGAACTGAATGGAGAAAGTCACCCAAGTCCCTGCCCTTCCATCACCCAAGGGTTCTTATCTTGCCTCCATATAAACTCAGTTTCAACTTATGCTACTGGAGTTTCCAAGTAGATGTCCAACGTAATTACGTTGAAGTGAATAGATGCTTGTGAAATATCACCGTTACAAAGCCAACAGGATCTAGCAGAGCTACTGTAATTCCTGGATTTGGCCAACAGATGGCAGCATTTGTACATGCGGATTCATATTGACGTTTACTAATAAAAGTAAAAGGTAAGTTCTCAAAAGTGTTAATGTGGAAAAGCTGGCCTTTGTGACTTGGCAAATTTATACTATTTCAGTTGCATTTCTTCTTTAGTTAGCATGTTTTGTAGTTTTATTATTTTCCTATATCCACTGGTCATTCTGCTTTCTCTTATGAAAGGAACTTCAAAACAAAGATACTTCTACACACACACACACACACACACACACACACACACACACACACACATCTCAACTTGATTTGTATCAAGCTGAAGGTAGAAGTAAAATGTGAAAAGACTGCTACCTGAGCATGTACCAGTGGCCCCTGTGAGGTCACAGTTTTTCTTCCTTAGAAAATGGGTTCTCAGTGATGTTTTCTGGTTTCCAATCTACAGTGGCCTCTTGCCAGTCTATAAATGCCCATAGCTGGTTCTGTCAATGGTTTTTGATTTACAGATTAAGTGCTTTATGAGGCTTAACATAGCAACACAAATATTTAAATTGCTCCCACATTTTACAACCTTCACTGCTGCATTTTATATAAAGGGCCCCAAATGAATATTGTTATTGATAAAAATTGGATGCACCCAGAGGGCTTGGGATCACCGAGAGCAAAAAAACAATGGAACATACTGAGAAATCAAAGACACATGCTGAGAAAGGTAGGAAATCCTCCAACTCCACCCTCTGTCCTTACAGTGCAGGCTCTGGGCTTCTAAGCAGATATGGGTCGCCCCACAGCGTCACATTTCATCTGAAACACTCATTGAAAAACTTCTACATTGCTAACAAATAGCAGCAAATGCCTCGGTGAGGTTCACACAGCCGTCGATGAGTATATCCTTATGGTAGGATCTGGTGTCTGAAGATAAACCTGAACTGTGTTATTCGGAGTACTGTGTGCAGCCAGCAGCGCTTCGCCTGGCTAGGGACTTCCCTCTGGATCACTCTTCTCACTAACAGTAGGAAAGGTGGAAATTGCCAGTTGCCCAGTGGCTGAGTTGGTATTTCAGTTCTGGTAAAGTCTTCATAAATGCCTCTACGTAATGATTAAGTAATAAAAATTTATTACGATTAAAATTATTTTGATAACTAATAATATCAATAAGATTTTTTTTCAGCCTTCTGATTTTACCTGAAACTTTGCCCGATGTTTTTATATGTGCTGGTTAACCTGATATAAAAGAAAGATCAGGTGATGCTGTTATAGATTATGGTACAATTCCAGCAAATGGTATTGATATAAACATGACTTCAAAGTTTGTAATAGTTTTAACACTGGAACAGTATTTCTAAGTGTCCATGTACTGTGGATGAAATGGGAAACTTTAGAAAATGTAAATAAATACCACTTATATCATTAGTATTCCAAACTGAGAAAAAAATCTTAACTGATTAGAAACTAGCAAGATATTAAAAACTAACTTAATGATAAGATTGGAGCATTTTAGAAAAAAAAATAATACTGCATAGTTCACAAAAGTGGTATCTATTGAATTGGAGCAAAGATTTAAAATCTTAACTAACTTTACTGTGAGATTTAGTAGGCTTTTAAGATCTCATTTTTTTTTGAGATTTGTGTTGTTATTTTTATTAGTAGTGTGTGTGTGTGTGTGTGTGTGTGTGTGTGTGTGTGTGTCCCGCGCGCGCGCATGTGTAAGATATGGGATGGGTGCCTGGGTGCCACTGCACATATATAGAGATCAGAGGACAAATGGGTAGCTGCTTTTCTCCTCCAACCTTTATGTGGGTTCCAAAGATATAACTCAGGTCTTCAGACTTGCGCAGCAAGCACCCTTACCCACTAAGAGCCAGCCAGCTAGACATCTCACTTGTCCGAGGACTCGTTTCTTAAGTGAGAACTTGAAAACATTTCTCAAAACTCTGAATATTTAACCATTTGCTGCATCACTATTAGAAAATAAAACATAAAAATACATAATACTGTCGAGTGTGCCTCATGGTCTATGTAATGTACCTTGAGAAGCATTATGCTATCTAACATGAAAAGTCATCAGGCAGATGTTATTGCTGTCTGTTGATAGAAGAAGCAGGAGGAGATCGAGAAACTTGCCTGAAGTTGCCTAGGTTACAAGAGAGGAGACCTAGACCAGAAGTTAAATCCCCCGGTTGCAAGTGAATCTCATCCTCTTAACTTGTCAGAGAAGCTTTGCATCTTCTATTACCAGGTCAAAATGATATTAACTCAAGGAAAATTTTGGATGGCTATTTGGTATATTATCAAATATATTTTAATGAAACTCTCATTGATCTCTACCAACTAATATCAATATATCAATAATCATTATTGTGGGAATCTCAAAAGGACAAGTTCATTTTCTAAACAGGTGGGAAGCTGATCATACCACTGAACTGTAAACATTCTGATTAGCCAACCAAGGGATAAAGCAATTGTGTACAAAGCATCCAATGCATGGAAGTCACAACACCCACAAAAAGTTACAACACTGTGACAAAGATCAGCCGAGGAACTGATTGCTTGTAGCTTCACTTATGACTCTCCAGAGAATAAGCCTAACCCATGCCAAGGAACTTTGTGATTCTTCAGGGAGAAAGGGTAATCTAGGACTATTTTTAAAAGTTATGAGCTGACACAAACAACTCATTGGAAGTTGGCCTTAACAATACACCAATATGCACCTGTCATCAATGCCTCTTCCCTAACCGGAGCTGATTCCAGATGACATTAGCAGATTATCAGTAGGTTCACCTCGTCGGCACTTCTACAGATTCCTAAGTAAATCACCCAGTGCAAACGATTCTGGGGCCTTTATGAAATTGCATGTAACGAAGTAACCTGCTTGGCTATTTGTGAATTGTAGTTTTGATGAATAGCTTTAAGTCTTTCTAACTCACTGACTTGTTTTTGTCTATTTTGTGGGCAGTAGGACTCTTAGGAAAGATAAAGCATTACCTCGCAAAGAGACCACTGCCATCTCCTGCTGAACGGAAGAAGTTTGATCGTGAGTTTGCCGTCTCCACTTCCTTTCATGGTATTTATAACATTGCCCAGAACCAGAGCAGGGTTCGAAAGGTGCTCTGGCTGTCTGTGGTGCTGGGCTCTGTCTCCCTCTTGGTGTGGCAAGTCTATAGTCGCTTGGTCAATTACTTCACGTGGCCAACCACCACATCTATAGAGGTTCAGTATGTGGAGAAGATCGAGTTCCCAGCCGTGACGTTCTGTAACTTGAATAGGTAAGAATCATTGCTTTAGTCTCGACTTTTAATTAATTTTAGTATGGACTGATTTGGATAATGAAAGTAAGGTGTTCTGATGCAGTATTTGACATAGGTAAAAGCAATGGCATTTTTAAATTGAACTTAACAAAGATAAGGAAAGAAAGCAGCTTGCTAATTTCTTCATCCATTCATTTTTTTCCCCTCCCCTCTTTCCTTGTGTGTTAACATGCTGGGTAAGTATCAAACTCTGTGGTTAAGTAGATGTAAAATAATGTGATTCCCTGAACTTAAGTATGCTAATGAGAGAGGGGAATCCTTATGTAACTGGGTAATTAGTAACACAATACAGATATATACCCAAGTACTCTACGTGGAGTGTTTTGGACATAACTGGAGGTTCCAAGGAGGAGAGGAGGAGGAACTAACAAGAGAACTAATGCACAATACCTGGAGATATGAGGTGTGGTTGATAATATGACAGGATATCTATCTCAGTAGAGATGGGGCTAGCTAGAGAGGCAAAGGTATGCATCCTGATCAGTTGCGTAGGGCCCTGAGTTCTGGAGACCTTTACACTTGGCTGCATTCTCCTTGACCACTCTCAAGCTCCAGACTGTAGCCCATTGCAGAAAGTTGCAGTCACTGAACCAGGACAGCTTCCTCCTGTGAGGCCTTCACAAACAAAGCCTTGGGACTGTCCATGGTGACGCTTGAAAGAGCATATCTAAGAATTTCACTAGAGTCTTAATGTACCTTTGTAAGACTTTATGACTTTATTAATAACTCTTTTTCATGGGTTATTAAGGAATTAACCATGGATAGATCCCTTCATTCCTCTCTCTCTCTCTCTCTCTCTCTCTCTCTCCTCTTTCTCTCTCCCTGTGTGTGTGTGTGTGTGTGTGTGTGTGTGTGTGTGTGTGTGTGTGTGTGTGTAGGGAGGAAAGAGTAGATAGATAGCTATAGATAGATATGTAATTTATTCAACCATTTTACGTATTTTTTGTGACATCATTTCTAGTAATGTTGCCTCTTGTTTCTGAAGCAATTCAAGAACAAGTACTGGACAAATTGTACATGTTATAAGAGGTTTGTGTGGTCACTAGTATTTTAAAGCTTCAACTTACAGAAGGCAAAGATAAGTCAACCCTCTCACAAGAGAAAAGATCCTCAGTATCCATTGCCTCACACTACTGAGATGGCATGCATTGTGACAAAGGCGAGGCTTGCTTGCAGGTACACTGGATTGAAAGACTCTGAAACACTGGAAGAACCATGTGAGGAGATACACAGTCACTGTTCCCAGAGAATCAACTGTAACTCGTGGGCAAAAACATTTTCAGAAACTGAACTGTTAAAGTGTTGAGTCTGAAGGAAATATAGCCTAAGGAGATATGATTCTTCAGGAATATTTACTAACTGAATGTCAGAACCTATAGTGGAGTTCTGGACAGCTTAGACAAGGTATCTGTCTCTTTTCCCATCCTTTTCTGTCTCCGCATGACCAAAGTGGGCCTCTTGGTGGATTTAGGCAAGAAAACCAAAGCTCCCGTGCTCTCGCCTCTCAGCCAGGGATTGCAATGAGTCCTGGGAAATTCAGGTTGACAACATAGTATCTCTACCCAGGTCCATGTGGCCAAGGTTAAATTTTCAGTGAATGTGGCATAGTAGCTGGGGATACCATGCATCTCTTTGCTGCCCATGTGTCTGCTGGAAGAAAAGAGTCAGAGGTCATGCTACAACACTCTTCCGTGGTGAACTATCTCATCAGTAGGAGATTGATAGCTAAAAATGTTGCTAAGGGATTCATGATACCTAAGAAGTGATCAAAATTTTTCAGTAATTCTCTGGGGGCCCGTGTGTGTGAAGATTACAGCTCAAACATGGGCTTACCCTATCCTGGCCTTAATGACACAATTCTTCCCACTAACAGGTGTGTTTTGAAGCAGAAAATAATATTATTATAATACTAATAAAATAATATTAATAATATTAAAAATGCTGAAAATGAAAAGAAAGAACAAAAGTTTAAGAAAAAAATCATGTAATAATAATTTTATATTTTTGGAAGAGGACATACATTCTTATCAGTTGTGGGATTTAATAATAACATTTCATTTATGTGTAAACAGTAATGCAAAGTTGTCAATGACTTCATCTATATCAGCCTCTTAGTGCATTAGTGTTCAGTGTACTCAATGTCACACTCAATATAGTCTTTGTATATTAAACCTAATAGATGCATGTTGGAGTTGCCAGTCTGCTTCACTTGCAGCTTCTTAAAAATATCCATTAATTTCAATTTTGAAAAGTTTCTTTACAGAAAGCAGTGTGCAGACAAGAAGAGCTAAGCTCATAAAAGACATTTGGCACAGAGTCACAAAAATTAAGTTGTATGATAGGTTCTGGGAAATGAGCTATTATTCATGACCTTTTTATTTGGAACTAATCTAGTAACTTATAAATAGCTCTGTATCCAATTCCAGCTAAATATCATTATTATAGAATTCACCACAAATTTCCATTACATTTTGCCAAAACTCTCCATTTCTTTTTCTTCTACTAAAACTAGAGAGAGTGGTTTATGGGTAAGAGTTCATGTGCTTAACCATGTTCCAAAACACACCACCCATGTTCTTCTGTCTCTTCCTCTTTACAATCATTGTGATCATTTATTTTCACCAAATTCTTGTAAATGTGTGTGTGTGTGTGTGTACATTTGTGTGTGCATGCAAGTGTATGCATGTATATATATGCATGTGTGTGCATGTGTATGTATGCATGTGTGTATGTATGTACATGCAGACTAAAGGATTTTTAATGAAATGTGTTAAAGATTCTGTCAGTTAATGAGAGTACCAGCAAAATGTTACAATCTGCTCAAAGGGGAAGCCAAAAGTCATTCTTCTCCAGATTTTTTCTCTTTAACATTATCTGAAAAGATATATTGGTGGAACTCATTGAAAGGCAGAACCTGGCACTAATTCAGGCATCAAGTGAAACTTTTTAATTTGGGGCATATGATTTTAGAAAGTGAGTTTTGAGCCACTGGTGTGTGTAAGAATAGATTTAGCAATTGTTTTCCAGGTATTAGATTGTTTAAAGAAGTCAATATATTTTGTTATATTTTATTATATATTCTTTATATGTTAGGTTCAATAGATAGCATATATATATATATATATATATATATATATACATTTAAATATGATTCTTGCCAGGATATATTTCATAAAACATTAAGAAAAACATTGTGGAAGCATGGCACAAACCTTGTCTTGCAGTTTCAGCTTCTGAATCCAGTCCCATGCGTGAGAGACAAGAATGCTACCTTTGTCCACTATTCTCAGCAATCACAACTTTTCTTAAAGAATAGTTTTTTTTTTTAAGTGTATGTCAAAGTTAAAAACAAACTCAGTGCAAGACATTTTGGTTCTAGGTATCTTATAAAAACTTCATTTCTTTGCTTCTAACATTGCTAGGCTTTATTTACATCATTTAATATAATGAAATTACCAGTATTGGCTCAACCTTCATTAGCATAACAATATATTTTATAAGAACATTTTAAGCTGAAGGCTTTCTTAAGAATTTTATTCCCTATATTTATAGCACCCACAGGAGGGGCAATTCTTTAAGTTCACTGTATAGTCATTTCCATGAGAGGCATTGCCTCATGGCATCTATAGTGTATCAGAGTTGTAGTGTGACCATTAATTCACGATGAAAACTGTGCCTCTCACCAAAATCTATTAGTTACTAACTTTGGGAAAAATAGTTTCCAGAAAGGCTTTTGACTGAAAAAAGGGAGGTGTTGAAACATAATAAAATTAGAAGAATGTCAGGACTATCTCATAGTGAGAAAATTGTCTCAGAGTCTCAAAGTAGGATGTTTCAGGATCAGGATGTAAAGCTGGCCATGGATGGACCAGAGATGGTGAAGTAAGACATTAGAGTATGTTAGATGATAATCATTAAAACAATTGTAATCTTTGACATGTTAGGGGGCATCACATATTATTAGCTTGCAGTTTTTGCTTGCTTGTTTTGAATCTGTTTTATATTTTTTGGGAAAAGATTGAATATGGGCTTGCACTAGAAAGAAAACTTTAAAGACAAAATATAGAGAAAATTACGTGGACTCACATACACACACATCAATAATAATTAAAGAAGATATATTATAAATTTTGGAGGTTGACACAGTAAGAGTTTGAGGGGTAGAGGAAGGCATGGGAGTGACATAGATATAGAGCTGATGTATGAAGTTCTCAAAAAAATTAAATAAATAATACAACAAGATTATTATCACCACAAGGATAATATCTGTAAATATTAAAAATGGAAAAATATACTAAAATCTCTAATCATGTTCAATATAACTTTCTGATAATTGGTTTTAAAATAGTTCAACAGAAACTACTAATTAAATAAATACCCCCCCCCATTTCAAAAGGAAAATTGAAAATAAAATCTAGGTCAGGACCACCATGAGCTATCAACACCCTTCATGTGAGAATGGCTATTTCTGAAAAGACAACCAATAAGAATTGTTTTTGAGGGTGTGGGGGAAGAGTAACCTTTACCTAATATTGGTAGGAGTTAAATTATTACAGCCACGTGGAAAGTAGGACTTTGCTTCCTCACTAAACTACATATAAAACTTCTCATTATCCAAAAAGCCTACTATCGGCCATGTATCAAAGAAAAGAAAGTCAATATGCAAAACAAGCATGTACATGACAACAATAA
Source organism: Peromyscus leucopus (assembly GCF_004664715.2). Taxonomy (NCBI): domain Eukaryota; kingdom Metazoa; phylum Chordata; class Mammalia; order Rodentia; family Cricetidae; genus Peromyscus; species Peromyscus leucopus. The sequence goes on from NC_051068.1 coordinate 58,928,685, forward strand.
TTACAGCACCATTCAGTGCTTGAGAACAGAAACAATGCAAAAGGCCAATAGTTGATGAATGAATAACAAAGCTTCAGCAAATGTGCAAAAAAAAATCCTAATATTCTGCATTAAAATTGAAAGCTTTTTGTTTGTATTGAGGATAGAGTTGTAGAGTGTTATGTTCAACAAGGTAACCCAGGCATGCTCAACTTCCATAAACACTACGGAGTATATTCACATCTTATCCCTCTAATAAATATCTATCTTCTATCTTTATAGATCAGTTAAAGCAAATTTAGTAAGTGTCACAAAGAAAGGAATGACAAAGTCTAGAACATAAGAAGATTCTAGAATGACATGCAAACCATGTACTGGGTGACATGGAACCCTACTCAGAACGGCCACCCATTCCATTCTGTGCTGTCAGACAAGGAGAAGAGAGGAAAACTGCTCACTGAAGGGTTTTTAGGATCAAAATGTGAAATCACTACCTGTATTTTGAAAGAATGTAAAGCATGCAAATAAAAATCTAATGAATGATGCATAATAGAAATTGCTTAACAAATATAATCTTTTATGAATGCAGCTTTGCCTTGTTTCTGTCTTCTAGAAAATTACAAGTTGTATCATTCTAACCAATGCCTTCATTCCTACCTACAGATTCCAAACAGAGGCTGTATCAAAATTTGGCATCATTGTCTTCTTGTGGGATGTAGTTTCCAAAGTTCTCCGCCTTCAGGAAATTAGTGGCAACCACACAGAATCTTCAGAGACCTTAGATTTTGTTACGAGTCACCAAAACTTCAGCATTACAGAATTTGTCAAGAATAATGGCTTTTTTCTCAATCAGGACACTTTGTTGCATTGTGACTTTTTTGGAAAACCATGTGGTCCAAAGGTAATGGTTGAAAATTTCTCCAAATCTAATCAAGACAGTAGACTGTGGTTTTGCTCAGTTTTATGCTCAAATAAAATTGTTCCCTTGAGAAACCAACCTGTTTATACAAGTACATTTCATCAGCTCTGCTCACTTCTGCTTTGCAATAGCAGGAGATGTGGGGTCCATGGGGGGGCAAATTTCTTTTTTTCAAGGAGTGATCTAAGGGTTGGAGAGATGGCTGAGGAGAAGAGCATTACTTGCTGCACAGGCACGGGGATCTGAGTGCAGATCCAGCAGCCTTGCAAAGCTAGTGGTGCTGTGTCCTTGCAGGCAGCAGAGGCAGGAGGCTTGTAGGGGCTGGATACCAGCCTAGCTCCGGGAAATAATGTGGGAAGTGACAGATCAGGGCACTCAGAGCTGTCCTTCGGCATCACACATGTGTGTATACTGCATGTGCATGTGCAAGTGGGATATGTGCACATACACACACACACACACACACACACACACACACACACACACACACAAACACACACTAGGGGTGGGTGGCTAGAGAAAACAATAGATGACCAAAGTTTAGAAGTTCTTTTTTGAAGCACAGTTTTTTTTTTTCCAAAGTAAAAGAGCTTACACCATAGGATACTGTATTTTTTTCCTTATCTTTCAACACCATATTTGAAGAAAGCATTTCTGTTTTCCTTAAGCAGCTATCACACTGTTTTCAAGATAGTGGCATTTTATGAGAATAGACAAAAATAAGTCTTCTAGTCTTCAACTAAAAATTATATGTCACATGCACAATACATGTAGTGAGCTTTATATCCACACAGAATATGTCTAAAATTCTGTTTCAATTACTTATGCAATTAGTCTAAGGTAAAACACAGCATGACTAGAATCTGATCCGTTTATTTCCTACATAGCCAATTCCCTATGCTATGAGAGAGTTTCAAAGTGAACATCAAATTCATAGTTGCATGAGATACTTAGCCTTCTGAGAGGCACACAATAGATACTCCTGAAAGTTGATGGGGATGAGGACAAGCAGCAGGAATTGCTTGAACTCTAACCCAAAGGGGCTCTTCTTCCTTGCTTTGTATTTACTAACACATTTAAATTCACTACCTAGAAAATTTTCACGAGTGAGATAATATATATTCCAGAAACCCAATTCTAGTAATCTGTGTAGTAAAATATATGAATTGGTTTAGTTAACTGGGTAATATAAAAGCAGGACTGGCTTTAGAAAACTCTATACCAACGAGCCTCCTTACTTTGATTCTTCTTCACGTCTCTTAACTTTTCCTGCCTGCTTTTGGTATGCTCTCTTCCCATAGAGACCCAAAACTTCAGCCAACAATAATTTTCTCACAGTGACACAGTAGCACTTAAGAATTCAGGTGAGAATCTAATGGTAGGCCCATCATCAGTTCCTAAAACAGTTGCTGAGGCAAGAGGTCGGGGTATGCAGATCATCCCAGCTTATGCACACCTCTGTGGAGGATGGGACCAGTTATCATAGGGGTCAACGGGAAGCAGAATGTGACTGCACCAGAACATATGATTGGAGCTGTGACTTGTCAAAGGAGGGGTGTGGAAGCCATTCACCAAAGCCTAAAAATATGTTTCCATGAATCATTATTTAAAAAGTAAAATCTTATTTTTAATTGTTGTAAAGAAGCAGGCTTAATTATACATGAAAATGTCTCATTTAAAAATAACATGCAAATTGACCTAAATGTTCATTATACAAGTGAAAACTGTTGATCATATACATGCATAACTTGTCGGACTATCAAATCTTTCTGATATAAGCCTCCTTATATAAACATTTGCAAGTATAGAAAAATGGTAGAGTGACTGGAACTTTGGGGCATGGAAAAGTTCTCCACTGACTGTGTTCTATTTGGTTTATTTTCATATTGGAGGATTTCAAACACGTTTTTACTGAATATGGAAATTGCTTTACTTTTAACCATGGTGAGAATATCCAAAGCAAGAATAAAGTGAGTTTGTCTGGAAGAGGCTTAAAGCTGCTCTTCAATGTCCACCAGGTATCCACTTCACTTCATTCTAGTCTGGGTTGAAAAGCAACAAGTGCACAGGGCTCCATTTTTAGTAAAAATATTTTTCTCTGTCAAATAAATTCCACCAGTTGAGTTTATTTCACCCTTTGCCAACTTACTCTAATGCTCAATGAATTGTGGATTACTGTTGTCTTGGAGCTTCAGAAATCAGATCCTTCAGGCATAAAATAGACAATGTTTACTGTTCTAATACTCTCTATTAACCAAGGATCATTTATGCAGTAGAGTAAAGAAATAGAGAGTTCTGTCATGCCATGTGTTTATCTAATGACACTATCATTAAAAATGCAATTGTGGTAGAATTTTCATCTGAATATGAAAATGCATTTTGAGAAGAACTCTATGTGTACTTTGATTAGTTGTAGAATTCTTCTCTGACAGGAAGAAAAGACCCTACTGTGTAAGAATCATAAGCATACTTAAACTAAGCCTCACAGTTCATTGGTTTGCTTTTGTTTGTGGTTTCTATTTGTAACTGGCCTAGGAAGTTGTATTTGAACCTAAGACTCAGATGTTTCAACATCTAAGAATTGCATTGCTGTGACTTCAAAGATGCTGAATGAATAGCTTCCATACCTGCCCTCTGCTGCCAAGGGTTTATAGATTAGTACTCTGCCATGATGGTAGAGTAAGTATTTAAAGACAAACAATGAATGCCAGAGAAAGATGTTCACCTCATCTGAATCACAGCAAATGACTTACTCCTCCATAAACATGAACGAGGTCATGATTGCTTTTAAGAACTTCTGTTAATATCATCTTCATAACTTCCTATGTCTCGCTCAAAAAAAATTGTACTTATGCCCAAACACAACCCTGCACTCAGAAAATATTTGACCAATTTTAAACTATTTAGATAATAGCATTAGGATTAGTTTAAACATTAATTATGAATTTTTAATAGTGGAAAAACCCAAATATTTGTATGATACAATTTAAACCTACAAATGTAATGTAATGTTCTGTAAGCAAATGGCACCTAGATATTTCTCTAAACCAACCTAGTCAATGCTTTTTAGAAGGTTTTAACAAGTCTAGGACAAATGGGCCTCTGAGTTACAGGAATTTAAAGCTTGCTCCCCAAGGATAATTACATAATAGTGAACTGATTCACCGAAGAATATATGCACACATTCAACCTTTTCCTTGTATCCTGAAACTACAGCATCACAAGCAATTTACATGTTAGTATCTTTACCTGACATAGATTTATAGATTTTAAAAAGTTGTTAAAGAAATAATGTAAAAATTAATAATTATTGAAGAAGACATTTGAATTTTAAACAAGGTTTAGTAACAAAGACATCTGCAGGGAAAAAAGAAGAACCAAGTAGGAACTTCTGAAAGGCACTTAGGAGAAGAGATTGACAGGAAGTGAAGTCATCAGCTGATACCATTGTGCTTGTGGATTTACTCAGGAGCAACTAACTGTCTGTGATTCAGCCTGGAAAAGCCTGTTTTAGATATGAAATTTCCACACCTCTCACACAACAATAGATTGAAACCTAATCTGGTATAACTGAATTTAGGAAGTCAAATACACCATGCATTTGATAAAAGCAAACTTTGAACTCTTGTAGAACTATTATCCATGTGTGTATATGTGTTCCCTTCAGGAGGAATTTACTGATAATCCCATGCCTGGTTTTGCTGATGCTGGGATCATCTTTGTTATTCACTCACCCAAGAAGGAGCCACAGTTTGATGGCTTGGGTTTGTCTTCTCCTGTGGGGATGCACGCCCGGGTGACCATTCGCCAGCTGAAGGTAAGAACTTGGGAAAGGCAGAGGAGAGAGAGGCGATTAGCTGGTAATGAATGCATTAAACACGCAAATAACCTTTTTAATGAAAGACCCTTATCTCCTATGTTTTTAAGCTACGGCTGGAAAGGCCAACATTTGGTTTCAGATGCCTTTCCTTTATCTGGAGGCTCCCCTGTGGCAAAAGGCAGTAGATTCCTATGTACAACCTAAGTGAGCATGGGGAAGCCTATTAAATCCAAGGTAACTTCAGACATCATTAAGAACAGGACCACAAAGTAGGCTTCAGAATTGAATGTTTCCTCTGTGAAGCCATCTGCAAAATTTTTTTTTTAAAAAGTGGGAGAGCAGCAACCATGGAGACAAGCCAGTGTGGCAGGCTTCCACAAGACTGCCTTTAACTCAGGAACTTCCTTAATTAACTTTCTGAATTTGCATCCATTCCCTGTACTCTTGGCGAGTGGACAGCTTTTCCGTTTCCAGAGTTACGACGTTTAAAAGCCAAGTAACAAAAAGAAAGCAAAGTACTTGTTGCATGTTAAGTAGCAGTTGCTCAATAAAGGATTAATTTTTTTCACATTGGTTGATGATGGTTTGTGAGTAACCTGAGTAAAATAATGATGTAGCATTTGCATAAATGTTTTTTTACTCATGTGAATTAATTTTTAGAATGGTTAGTCTATTTGATGTTTTCATTAACATTTAGGTTAAAGATTTAAAGGCTGCTGTTATAGTGGCCTTCAGAGACTTTCAAGATAACGTGGACAAATGGGTAAATTTAGTGTATTGGAAAAAAAATTTAAAACTTTGAGATAAGTAAAAGTGCACAGCATCCTTTAATGGAAAATGGCAGAAGTCTGTGTCCTAACTCTGGCATCTGTTGTCTTCAGACAGTCCACCAGGAGTACCCGTGGGGAGAGTGCAATCCTGACATCAAGTTGAGGGACTTTGCCACCTACAGCACTTACAGTTGTTTGAAGGAATGCAAAGCCCAGCACATCCAGCGGCAGTGTGGATGTTTGCCCTTTCTGCTTCCAGGTAAAGACTGACAGCTTCTCCCCGCACTGCCTAATTGGAAGCATAGGAAGCTAGTGTGTCCTTGAATAGTATTCCATTCTCACGAAAGTCTATGCTGGAAAATGGCCCACTTGCCAAATCTTTATCTCAGTTGGTCCATTTGAAAGCATGGAAGCATCACAGAGTTTTCTGGGAAAGAAAATGATGCCGTCAATCTAGGTCCTCAATTCTTTCTTAGAGGGTTAAAATCAGATGTTCTTAAGGACCTTAAATTCAAGGAATGTCAAGAGTTTTGTAACTTGAAATTAAAAACTGGATCATGTATACATACAGCACTACAGACTCTAAAGATTTCACTGTTGGGAAATTCCTTGCCTTGTGACTGTGAAGGAAACTTCTAGGCTTCTTTGCATGCAGTCTCAGTTATTTCCAGGACCAGGGATCCCTCAGGCAATAAGCAGAGGATAAAACTTGGGTCTGATTTCAGACTTTCACATCTAGCTGATGTCATACCTCTCTGTGCTTACCATAAAATGGGGAGAATTGTGTGCACCAGAGCAGGGTCCTTATGAGGATGCAACAGGTAATAGAAAACATAGATAAGATCTATAGAAATGATGAACAATTTAATTTATATTTATTCTATTGCCTTTTCTTACCATGTCCATAAAGAGATGTGGGCTATTAGAGAAATAGAAATGGAGAGAATAAAACTGTGGCCACTCTAAACCCCTCATGTTCTCTCTCTCTCTCTCTCTCTCTCTCTCTCTCTCTCTCTCTCTCTCTCTCTCTCTCTCTCTCTCCTTTCTCCCTCCCTCCTGCCCTCCCTCCATCCCTCCTTCCCTCTGTGTGTGTGTTTTCCCTTCTGTCTTTCTATCTACTTCTATCTTTTTAGCTCAATAAAGGCTCACAAATGTTGTTATTTCAATAAACAGTAAGAAAAAAGAAAGTCTGTACTAGCACATTATTCTTACTTTCTCTCTTTCTTTCTCTCCCTAGCCCCCTCTCTCCCCCTCTTTTCCTCCTCCTCTTCCCCCTCTTTGCCACCTTCTTTTAAACTTTTTGAACTTGGGACACAGTCCTCCCCTATAGCCTCACAAGCAATCTGAAAACTGTCCACAGTTCTCAGAGCACACTTTCCTTTAGATTTTGAAGACTATTGAGTAAACATTGTGGCTAACCTCAGAGACTACTTGTGTTATGCCAATAAACAAATATCCAGTTACATTTAAAGTCCATGTTTTTTTTTTTTTCTAAATTAGCTCAGGGAATAAACTGTAAATTGATTTCTCTTCATCTCAAGAGATCTTGAGCAGCAGGTGCATAACAAACATTGGCACTTACATGGCTTAATCCAACCTCTAGATAAGTGATTTTCAACCATCCTAATGCTGTGACCCTTTAATTTAGCTCCTCATGTTGTGGTGACCCCAACCTTAAAATGATTTTTTTTTTTTTTTGTTTTTTCGAGACAGGGTTTCTCTGTGTAGCTTTGCGCTTTTGAATCTTGGTAGCCCAAGCTGCCCCTCCAGATCCCCTGCTCTGCCTCCCGAGTGCTGGGATTAAAGGCGTGCGCCACCACCGCCCTTAAAATGATTTTTATTGCTACTTCATAACTGTAACTTTGCAACTGTTATGAATTTTATTGTAAATATTTCTGGAGATGGAGGTTTGTCAAAAAGACTGCAATGCATAGGTTGAGAAGTGCTTCCCTAAAGGGCAGTTTTATCAATGTGTGTTGTTTTACAATCAATTGATGTGTAATAAAATATATAAAATATAATATAATAAAAAAAAATATTTTAATATATAAATATTTTTTTTTTTTTTTTTTTTTTTTTTTATATATATAACTTTATATATTAATAACAAACAATATGTTAATATAAAGAGAAAACAGGATACAAGATAGAGTATTCCAAGGCCTTTCTAATGGCATGGTCTAGGACAAGCCACTTTCTGAGGCTTAGCTCTTCATCTGGAAAATGATAATTCCTACATCATAAGATTATGAACATGCTAAAACAAGATGAAACTTGTGGAAGCAATTGTAAAATTAAAATTTACAAGTATTTAAAAACATAAAGAGTTGACTTGAGGAGACAAGTGAAAAGAATAAAAAAAACAAAAACAAGTGTTCTTCTCGGCAGCCCCTTTCTCTGGATTCGTATATGTCTGCGTGTTCATTATCCTAAGAATAAATGTCAGTATGAAGGATGGTTAGAGGAGAAGATATAGAAAAGAAATGTGCTTTTGATTTTATCAAAAATCTGGAGCCCATATGTAGCTCAGTGCTGGAGGTGTCTCAGTGCTGGAGGTGTATTTAAAATATTTGAGGTCCTGCACTCAAACAACTGCATCCTCAAAAATACAGAGGCCAGTGAACTCAAATAACAGTGTCCAGAATCAGTCTCCCAAATTACCTCTCCAGCTAGGTGCACATTCCAAAGCTTCGTCGTCTTTTCTAATGGGAGAATTTTATTTCAAGAAAACTCTTTATATGTTACACTTCCTGTTTTTAAGGAAATGGTGTCGAATGTGATCTACTAAAACACTACAACTGTGTATCTCCCATCCTTGGTAAGTTGCTTGACTTTTTTTCTTTTACTTTCAAGGTTAATATTAAAATTATTTAGTTACAAGACATGAAATAACACTATGGGTATCCCAGATATGAAAAAAAGAAGCTGTATAAAAAATTTTAAATAATTATTTAACACTCACTACATTACACAGTCAAAGAAATTCCCTCCAAGTTAAAGGCAAGGACAACACAGTGTCCACAATAGCTCAGGGGGTTATTTTCAAATCTTTATGCTGTTTATAACCTCTGTTCTCTATATTATCAAAATGGCCTTGATTCTTATTTCATTGCTGAAACATTTTTACAACTAGATCAAATATTCCAAATTAGAAAAAGAATCATGTAAAACTCAGTAGCAGCTTGTTAGTTTGAAAATCATTTACATTTTTAAGAACCATTGTTTCATTTAATTAAACATGTGTCACGTATAACATTTTTACCTAAATAGAATCACAACCACACATGTCTTATGTATTGACAACATAAACAGATTTATTTTGCCTAAACTTTGGATAGACCCCAAATTATTAATATTATATTACATTCTTGTATAATTTGATCCCTGCACATAACTTGAGAGTTATGTTTTTAAATCATTGGTTTCCCTCTGAAAATATAATATATTATATATTCTTTGTCTTATTTTTGTGGGATATAGCAATCTACCAAAACAAGCTGGGGCACAAAGGATTTATTTTAACTCAATTTAACACAATTACAGGTTCCATACAGTTCATGACTGGGGAGATCAACAGATCCACAGTTAAGAGCAGAAAGGATTAAATTGATGAATGCACACCTCTTCTTAATTTACTTTCTCCACTCATGCAGGTCAAGATCCCTTAAATGGTTTCCCCCACAATGGGCAGGTCTTCCCACTTCAATTAATATAAACAATAAATAATGTACCATAGACATGCTCACAAGCCAACCTAATCTAGAGAATCCCTAATTGAAATTCCCTTCCCAGATGTTTCTAGATTTTGGCAAGTTAACATAACTATCCATTGTACTCTTCTAGGAAAGTCTTTTTTTCTAACTCAATGTTAGAAAAACATCTTTAAGATGGCAGCAGTAGAATAAATATTTTTTAAATGGCTATAAAATATTTCAAGGTCTGGATATGAAGTAGATTTAGATTTTTCTTTAGTTTCCAAACCATTTATGCAAATGCCATAATGCCATATTAAAAACAAAAAAGAATAAGAACTAGGCTGTCAAACTTTTGTTTTGTGCCACTGATGAAAGCCAAAGGGAGAGCCTGGAAAAATAAATCATACATACAGTAGTCTGGAGACTGCTATGGGATAACAGGATCATAAAGCCATGCACAGGAGTGTGAGTGTGGGGATGAGTATATGTGTAGGGTATTAGTGTATATGAGTGTACAAGTGTGTCAGAGAACATTCATTAAAGAATCTGTATGAGAATAGCATTCGTGAATATATGAGTGTTTTGGATTGTGTGTGTGTGGGTATAGGAATGTGTAGTAGTGTGCAGGTGAAAGTGAAAGGTGACAACCTGGTAGACAGAGAACATCCGTGGTGCCTGAGAAGCTAAGAGAATCATGGAAACAGGGAACCTTATGTCAACAGAGTACTTCACACCAATTTAGGATAAGTGTAAAGGTAAGTACAGTTTAAGCCATTGACTTTCAGAATTCTATCTGCAGGTTCCTCTCACAGTGGCATGGCTCTCGATCCTGCTCTGTCCAAACAGTTGATCTTATATGGAAATAGTCCAGGAACATCCTGGAATTTCTTTCCCAATGAAGATTTGACTCCAGTGACTCAATGGATCAAGGATTACAACTGTCTTATATTCTGTCTTGTTGGTTGTACTAACAGTAAAATATAAACATGATTTACTAAAGTAATAGGCATAGTTAACTACGTCTTTTTCAACACAGGAAAAGAAATGATGAATTTTAGAATGCTCTGTCTCCCCATTGTGGTATCTTGTCTAAGTGCACTGTTCTTGATTTTATTTCAGATCACATTGAGCTTAAGGGACTGTGCACGATGGGAACACACAACTCCAGCTGCCCTGTGTCATGTGAAGAAACAGAATACCCAGCTACTGTTTCTTATTCTACTTTCCCAAGTCAAAGAGCATTAAAATTTCTTGCCAAGAAATTGAATCAAAGCCAAGAATATCTCAGGTAATCTGGTTAGTCTTATAAATTATTCATGATTAACATTAATTTTTCCTTACTGAACACTTGAAGTTTCAGGAAATGACATGGTAGTCAGTCGAGGAAGGCAGTTTGGAGGTCGTTCAGCTAATAATGACAATGGTGGGAATTTAGAGTCAAATACGGTCACCTCTGTTAGCTCCCTATTTTAGCTTTTAACATAGTCATATGATGCTGACTGAAATTATTTGCTCATGATCATTCCTTCATTGCCCTAACTGGAGAAAATACAAATGATATCTAATATTAGTGCTTCAAACATGACAAGCCTTTATCTGTACACTTTGTGCTTTGAGACTCCTAATAACTATATAAAATAGGTGAAAAAGAAATTATCTTCATTTTACAAGAGTGAACCAAAGTCCATTGAATTTTAAATAACTACCTATCAAGGCAGTCAATGACATGAGAAGACTCGGTCTCTTCCCACCAAGTCTCAATGATGTGGGATTCTACTTCCAATCCTGAGTACCCAGTTAGTTTCCTCTCTGCCATACTATGTTAATTCTTGCAAATGACAAATAAAAGGCTGTAATGAAATTTTAGTGTCTTTTTGAGACAGAAAACCAAACAGATTTTCATTTGAAATATTTTTTGCCATATTTTGTGCAAAACCAGATCATTCCTTCTAATGCCATACTAATGCTCAAGCCCCACGGAGGTTAGTAATATAGACACATAATCAGTTTTCTTTTATCTCTTTACTGTTATTAAAACTCAGATTTTATTTTATTATTTATTATATATGTCTTTTCCCCAAGACAAGCAAGTGTACTTGGACTCAATAGAACCATTTCATTATTACCTTGAGTTTCAATTTCAGAGACTCATGTGGATGGATGAGTCAGCTGACAGAGAGAAGCAGCATAAACATCACAATATTTTTATGGAAGAGGAATTTATCATCTCGTGAAAAACACTGATGGATAGTCTTCATAAACGATCACTAAAGTTTAGTTTGGAGAGATAAAGCATATTATCAGTGTACATGCAAATTAAAAGGACAATGGAGAACAGGAAGTCAAGAATGCCACTAAAATGTCTGAATTCCCATGACAACATTACAACTTCTTCCATTTTGATAACTGTTTTATCACTTGTAAATATTACAGTTTCCACTGATGATCTGTCTAAATATCTTACGTTTTCCTGTTACCTAGCATTAGACTAATGGAAATTAACTACACATATTAGTGGTGCATTTTGAATTAAGTATATTAGAGAGTATTGATTCCCCAAACTGTAAACAATAAGGAAAGTGGTTTACAGCCATGTTCCTTAGATATGTTAGCGAATGCCATGTTTCAGGAAACATTGCTAATAGGGTTCATTCTTCATTAAAATTCCTATTGCCATCTGAAAATCATGTGGTAATTGATTTCAACTTCGGTTAACAGCACAGACAGGTTAATATTTAGCCAGTTGTTTGTTGGCTTCATTTTTAAGTTGTTGCAATTTTAACAAATTATATAATAAGCATGTGTTGGGTGTTTGGATTCAAAGGCTGTGATAGGCATGAGGATTCCTGGATGGATAAAATTTACAAGCCAGGCCTAATCGCACACATTTCCATTGTGGTGGGAGTGGATGATAAGTATTTAAGTTATATAAAATGGTGCTGGAACAGAAAAAACAAAAAACAAAAACAAAAGAAAATTCATCTGGAGAAGCAAGAGTGAAAAAAAAAAAAGACTTGTCTTCAGATTTATGGACTGTCAGTGGGAAAGACCTTGAGCAGAAGTGAACAAAACTCTACAACCTTGGGTCTGCAAAGTCCATGCAGATGTTTCCCGTAGAGCGCCCACTGAGTATCAGGTGAATGCAGCCAGAGGGTCCTGATTCAGCAGGTTGAAGAATTATCGGTTATTGTATGAAGAACAGCGGGTATTTACTGAGGTGGGATAACTCAAATTGAAAGCATAATCTCCAGCCAGATGTCTATAACAAAACTCCCAGGGAGAGATTATGATTGCTTGGGTGACAGTGGGAAGAGTGGGGTGTGAAACAATAGGACTCTACATAGATGCTGATGGTTCCACAAACAAGATTTGTTATTAGACAGCTTAGTGGTGCCAAACGGAAAATATCAAGAGTTTGGCTTGGAATGTGTTGGAGTGTGTTAAATTATTAGACAAGTGAGTGTAATTATCAAAAATCAATCAAATACATGATTGGAATTCAAAGTAGAGGTCTTGGAGGAGAGGATTGGGGACCTCAACTGTATCAAGTGTAGAGGTTTTAAGGTGATATTGAGCCACCCTGGCCATGTGTGAAGGTTTAAAGAGGACATTAAGAAAATAAAGTCATTGCTCAATGACTCAATTGTTTACAAGTTTGTAAACAATAAGTGGGAAATTGCATTTATCAACAGGACAGCTTCTACTCTGGTCCATGTTTAATTTCTCACTAAAACCTGTGAGGTCAGCTCTTCTCTACTAACCTTGGAAAAGGAAACAACCCTGCTTCTTCAGGATCATTTAGGCAACTTGCAAAAGTCAATAATTGAATTAAAATTATAATCCAGAAGTTTGTAAATATAATGGGCTACAGTTAGATGATTACATGTACTGTCTTTCTTCAGTTTCTCAAGAATAAAGCACAGAAACATGATGGGGTGGGTTCTTTCTTTCTTTCTTTCTTTCTTTCTTCCTTCCTTTCTTTCTTCCTTTCTTTCTTTCTTTCTTTCTTTCTTTCCCCCCAAATATCATCATGGCAAGAGTGCCTTTCAGATAATGCTGAAGAGATTAAAACTGAGCTAATACATGCTGGATCAAATGCAATTTTAAATAGTTCCTGAATCTAAAATAGGGACTAAAAGTAGTGGTGACAGCTGTAAGCTATGCTCATTCTGTTTTCATCCTCAGAGAGAATCTTGTGAACATTGAAATAAACTACAGTGACTTAAACTATAAGATAACACAGCAGCAAAAGGCAGTGAGTGTACCTGAGTTACTTGGTAAGTGTGTTGACTCCAGGCTCAACTCTCATTTTCTATTGGACTAATTTCCTGTTCAGGGGTTAGGTTATCAGTGGAGGAAGAACAATCAATTGTCCTTGCCTCCTACCAGGTATTAAGTGTTTATACTCCCTAGGAAACACCAGTGACTCCACCACACAGAAATTTGCCAAAGCAGCCACTGCTGTGTGTGTCAGAGTTTCACTGACAGTTACTCTCTCCTTAGGATGCCCCATCACTATGTAACTATTGTACAGTATTTCAAGAGGTTCAAATCTTTGGTCTTCCACAAAAGGCTTCTTCCCAGCAAGGGGTAAGAAAGGTCCCAAGCAAACAATCTGAGTCATTTCTTTTACAGACACTGTCTGCTTCTGCTGTTATAACATGGATTTCCTAGATCCAGTTATACACTAGAGGAAGCCATGCAGGAGTCAGAAGTGAATATTAGATTAAGGCATAAGCACAGTCACATGAATCAGCTGAGAGAGAGATTGTGAGGAAGTCTCCAAATTATTTAAAACTCCTGCAGAAAACACACTTCTATAAAACATCTGGCAAACATCAGTTTCCTAAAGATGAGTCCACACAGACTATTAATGATGTAATCTTCCTTAGAAGGCAGTACTACATACAGCAGGGATGTTTACAAGGGGGAAAAGCAAAAGAGTGATTGCTGGGGTCTTGTGGATGGAGGGAATTGGGGCATTATTTTTTTCAAAGGAGTGCTTCTGAGGAATGTAGAAAGGTTTTAGAGGTGGTAATGATAAAGATAAAAAAAAAAAAAGAGTATACAGTGTGCCTTAGAACTACATACTTAGAAATTGTTCAAATGTAAATGTTGTATATATCAATGTAAATTAAAAACATTTTTTAAAATGCAGTGTTTTAAATATATTTTTTGGTTAAATGAGCCACAATAGATGTTTAACACAAAATATAATTAGGACACTAGCAATGCAATTTGCATGGAAATTGTCTTCTTGAGACACAGCATAATCCTGCAAGTCCATATGGTACCAAGTTCCAGTTCTGCTTTGCATTTCATGAGTGCGCATTACACCGTAGTTAAAATTTTACCTAGCATTCAAATCTCCCAAAGTCTAAATTAAATTTTTGGAAACATAGTATTATACCTTCTCCTTTTGAAGAGGATTTGTGTGAATATTATTACCAGGTATTACTAGCTTGTATCACTTTATTTATACTAAATTTTAAAATAATATGATTAATGTACATTCATAAATCAGTCATGATCAACTTGCTGGATTAAAATAATGTGTACTATAATAATGTTTACTTTTTAATGAAAAACATGTAATTTCTTTATGGATTTTTATTACAGCCGATGTTGGCGGTCAGCTGGGCTTATTTTGTGGAGCTAGTCTGATTACAATTATAGAAATTATTGAATATGTATTGACCAATTTCTACTGGATAGTCATTTTCTTTTTGCTGAAAATACTTGAAATGATCCAGAGGACTCCTCAACTTCAGTCAGTATAGAAGAATGTTAATATTCTGTTACAATAAAAAATATTGTTTTTTTCTTTTCATAATACATATAATTATAATGGCTCATTCATTGTTATGAGACTTTATGTCACAGTTTGGAAAGTCTAATAAAAAATCATTGAAGATTCCTATTTCTGTGTACACTTCTCTCTGCCTGTATTGTATAATATATTCTGTATTGTTCAATTATTTCTCTATTGTAAACTGATCAGTTAAAATAGTAACAATTACATGGTAGGCATCTTTTCCTTTTTTATAATAATGAATGGAAAAAGGTGTACTTTATATCTAAATATGGTAATCACAGTTATCAAACTGTATGTGGTTGTGAGGATTATTTTAAACAATCTGCCACAACCTAGAATCACCTGCTCTGTGACTAGAGTCTTCATTGAAGAATTATGTGGTTGGGTTTGGTCCATGGGCATGTCTGTGAGGGATTGTCTTGTTTGTTAATTGACTCAATACAGTACAGGCAGCATCATTCCCTAGGCTGAGCCCTGAACTGTTAAAGAGTGAAGGAAGCTACTGAAGACAGCAACCAGGCAAGCAAAAACCCATGAATCTATCCCCTCTGTGCCTTTGACTGTGGCTGTAAGTTTTTTAAGTTCCTGCCTCAACTTCCACTCAAGAGTTGACTGTGATCTGGAATTGTATGTCAAATAAATCCTTTCTTCCTTAGTTGCTTTTTGTGAGCATCAAATCAAAGCATAGCATCAAAAACAAAGCTAGAACAATAAATAATCAAGACAATTGTTCATTTAGGAAATAGTATGCATAATTTATGCTTTATAAACTTTCTCAGAATTTTCATTTTTGCTAAACCATTGCATTTTTGTTTTTCTTCTACATAGCTTTATTATAACTGACTTGGGGTAGGCAGGAATCTATTTTCTGTACAGATGGATTCATAAAATAAATGTAATTGAAAATGGAGCTGAATCTGTACTATAGAGGGACTCCACAGCATTTCCTCATTTCTAACAACTTTTACATACTAATTTAATCTAGACAAAACCTCAACAGTTCTGTTTGTTATGCTCTAGGCAATCAACTACTTTCAGCCTCTCGGAATGTTCATTCAATGGTGAATTGCTCAAAATTCTTCTTTAACACATTGAACAATGATCAAGGCAAATAACTCTAACTCCAGGGCTGAGGGTCAGTTAGTTTGTGCTTAGCATGTATGGGGACCTGATTTCAGTCTGCAGCACAAACAATATAAATCTAATTCCCAATTCTTTCTGTATTGTATTGTTTGGTTACAGTTTCTTCCCGACTACATGGCATCTTCACTCTTTTTTGCTCAGGTAATTAAAAGAGAAATGGCCTGATAACTAACACATACTGACATGAAAGACACTGTCCAGAATGAAAATTGATCATCAGCTGTTTACACTGGTGCTCGGCGGGCAATCAGCCAGCTCCCGGTATTCAAATGTATGAGTGCTATCTGTTTGGGAATCAGTGGTGAGAAAATAAAATATTTGTACTTTGAAAATAAAGGCTTTAAATGTTACCTTGAGAAAAGTGGAATAACCTCCCAGAGCATTGTGAAATCTGTGGTAGGAGCAACACTAGTGAATGATTACAGCAATGAGCCACCCCCAAATGTCACAGACTTAACCCAAACAGACGTGGATGTAATAACAAAATCAAGCACCTTATATAATCTCTTATCAAAAAGGGAGAGGTCACACGACTTCCCCAAACTGTGGGTGACCTTCTGGGCAGATGTCATGTGTACATATAAACGATGGGCAAAATATCTGAGTTAACTCATGGAGGAACCTGTATTGCAGCAAAACACAGTGAATAATAAGGAGGAACATCAGGGGAAAAAAAATACTAAAACATGAAATGTTGGCGATGTTTGAAGACGAGCAGGAGAGAAGAAACTGACAAGGTCACTAGACAGAGACAAGGACTTTTTCTTTTTTCAGGGTGCAAAGGGGCTCCCTCCTTAGACCCAGCATAATCACAGTTACAGTGCAGCACATTCCTGGCCTTTCCTCCCAGGGATGAGTTTTGTAACAACAATACAAAAGTGAAGTGGAAAGGAAGGAGTTGAAAAAAAAATGCTGAATATCCTCTTCTCAGAAGTTGGCAGGAAAAAATATGATTGGCTTGATGATCAGAATCTCTGTACCCAAACCTGTAACTGTCCATGCTAAAATCCAATGAGCGAGTTGATGTAAACAAACCAGTTCACTTAGCCTTACAGAGAAGCAAAGGTCACTTCTGAAAATCAAGAGCAGCAGTTGGAAGGTGCAGAGCTGGAATAGTTGGACATCAGAGATAATAAGAAAGGGAAGTCTGCAGGTTAAGAAGCAAGAGATGCCTGTATGAGAGCAGCAGTGACACCCAAGTCTGCTGGGATACACAAGCTGTGTGGACACAGGACTTGACTGCCTCTGTCTTAGAGACTCCATCGTTTCTCATTTCTTCTCATCTTCCACCATCATCTTCCTGACCTGTGACTTCATCCCTGCAATGACAACCGTCTCAGTGCAGGACTCTGCACTGCTCCCCAACAAATTATATCATGGGGTACCATGCTGAAATGCAATTTCTTAAATAATTCTACTGTTATGCTATTTGTCTACTTCTATATAATTCATTAGACCTTACTGTCTTATGATCTCTTATAAGCTAATCGCATTATATATTAAGCACCACTTTTAGCTACTTCTTAAACATATGTATACAGGCCAGTTTGACAGGGTAGGATACAGTCCAATATTTCAGCAATTTATCCTCTTTTCAGAATACTTTCCTTTTCTTAAAAATGCTTAAGTTTCACTGACTTTTGAAGGCATTCATTCTCTGACAAATGTCCCCCACTTTCTTTAATCACAATTTAAATCTCTTCCATCTAAATGTAAGACACTTGAGCAATAGGAAACATTTACTTACAATATTACAATGAATCAGTAAATTCAACTAGACAGCTGGATACATTTTATGCAAAAATTAACATAGAAAAGTATCTGCATGCCATCTCCACTTTCTCTTTTGAGTATTCAATATCTCAAACACTGGAAACTTCAAGAAAGAATGAAATGAAATGAACAGTCATGTATTCACTATTCAGTTTTAACCTAACCAGCATTATCTGGATTCTTTCCTTCAGATATTGCATTCATGGAGTCCTGTATACATGCTGTTCTTAACACAACATTTATGCCCATAGATTAGAGCCACTTTCAGTCTTGGTCTGAGAGCCACTTTTGCTGGGGAAAACAACAGGAAGATTCAAAGCTCTGGTCAATGTGCTGTGAATAACTGACTGTTGGTAGCTCAGCACTAAATAAGACATCCATTTCAACTCTCTTGCTCAACAAGGATGTGTGAGAAAGGGGCTGGAGTATAAGGTCCAGAGGACAGGAATTCCATGAAATTCTGTCTTCTGCACATGACATGGTCATTGCACGTGTGAACTCACTAGAGTTATGATTACTTGCACAAGATCTACACAAGGCTAAGTCAACAAGCTCAGTCAACATCCAAGCAGGCAGCGCTAACTGGACTGAGTGGGTTACAACAAAATAAATATAAAAGAGTACATGGAAGTTGGAGGGGATATGTTTGGGGTGGTATGGGAGAAAGGGAAACAGGAATAGATATGATTAAGATACACTGTGGGCATGTATGAAATTGTGAATGGATAAATGAAACATAGTTTGAAAATTAAAAAAATAAAAAAAAAAACAGCTGAAGAGCAGCATTCACATCTCTCTGAATCCTGAGTGGGGATGCAATTAGATTCTATGTTTTAAATTCCTGCAGCCATGATTTCACAGCACCATGGTGGACTGTGCCTTGAGATGTGAGCTAAAATGAAAACCCTAACCAACGAAAAGAAGAAAAGAGAAGAGGAGGAGAGGAGGAAGAGGAGGAGGCAGCAGAAAAGAAAAGGATGGAAGCAACAATGGAAGGAAGGTGGAGGAAGAGAAGAAGGAGCAAGAGAAGGTGGTGGTTGGAGGCAGAGGCAGAGGCAGTGGCCACTTAGGGGAAGTCCACCTGCCAAGTTTATTTAAAAGCCTGTGCTTGCCTGACTAAAGATCTGTCTCGCATACAATCATCTCAATTTGCCACACCTCGAAAACACTGCTGGTTTATTTCTTATTGTGGAGCTTGGGCACACTGGGTGGGAGCCTGGGCTCTGGCCTCCAGTTGGCTGAGTATAGACACTGGTTTTAACATTCAGTCTCTATTTGACTTTGGTGCATCCACCAAAGTTCATGTACTCTGGTTTCCTCATAAGTAAAATAATGAGAATTCATACATGAACAATTAAACAGATTATTACAAGAATTAAATTCCTGCAAAGTATTTAAAGTCATGTTGGGAATACAGGCCACATGGTGACATTAGTGACTGTAGCTTTACTCTTAAGTGCCATTTGCTTGTGCCTGGGGAGTGGGGAGTTTGAAGAGCAGCAAAGATCTTTATCATTGGCTAGTCTCCTGTGCTGGGCTCCCTGCAAGCATGCCTGCCACCACAGAAATGATCAGCATGAGGCGAGAAGAAAATCCAGTCAGCCAGATGTATCAGCCAGGCTGATTGAAATGTCTAGGATCTGACATTTTAACCATAGCGAAGAACAGCATAATTTTGGAAAAACATTTCCTGATGACAATTAATTCAATACTGTGTGCACACAAAGCTTAAGTAATGTTTACATTCAAACTCTTGACAAAGTACACACTATCTCTTCCAAAAGATGGGTTCTATTGACTCAGAAACATTGCTCAAGAGTCAGGGGAGAATGACTGAGGTAAGCATAATGCCTGTATGAATCAGGGTCAACTGGCCCTATGATAACACAGAAGTTACCTAGGTTGTTATAAGGCACACATGCCATCTTCATAAAGATGGGATGGGACACAATGCTCAAGGTCTATCAGGGTGGCAGAGGGAATCTAGGATAAACAAACGTAACAGTCTGAGGGATTCTGGTGAAGCCTGGCCCCACAGATAGCGAAAGATCACCAGGTTGTCAGCTGCAACCTCTTCCAGCATTCAGGGTGGAAGAGAGGTAAATATCTTCTTCCTCTGCAGAGATAAGCCTGAGTGTTTAACTTTCCTGGTTCCCCTAGTGCATATCTGTGTGCACCAGGACCTCGTACCCTCTACACTCTTGCCTATTAAATTGAATTATTACTTACAATACTGAGCAATGTTTAAAGAAACACAAGTTTCAAAAAGGAGTGATATGACTTAAAATGTTGACACTATGTTTTGAACAGAAACACTAACGGAGCATTAAATGTCAAGAAATGCAATGTTCTGGAGACAAGAAGTTTTGAATTTAAAATGCTGATGAATCAGAGAAGAAATATTAGTAAATTTACAGATAAGAGCACATACTTAGTATGGTAGAGACACTTGCTTCCCAAAGCCTGAACGGTTCTTGTAATTCTGGAACATTTGATTGAGCACAAGTTCATTAAAAATGTGCTTGTATGTGCATAGGTATGCTAGTCTTCTGGTCGTCACCATTGCAGATTTCTCCTTCTGTTCACATTTTGGGAATATTTCTGCCAAATGCAGAAGGATATGTTCAGTTGACAGTGGGAATATCCTTAACACACACACACACACACACACACACACACACACACACACACATATATATATATATATACCAAACAAACAAAAAGCATCATGTGAGTATGGACTGACTGATGATCTAAATCTTCACAAAAAGCCTTGACTTTGTCACTGGACAATAGGTGCCACTTAGTGTCACATAATTACACTTCATTAAAATTAACAAAAGAATTGTCAAGTGGGAATAGAAGATCTCCTTTGTCATCCCAAAACATTAAGTTGCTTATGTTAGCAACTTATAAAAACAATCAGTTTGTTTTTGTATTTTTTCTAAAATTCTTTCCTACAGTACCCTTTGTTTTCTTTATTTTATTCTTTCTCTTCTTGCCACTGTACATTATATTGTAGTACACAGAATATTAAAATGCAATATTCAGTTCAGAGATGCTCATTGTAAATCAAAACAAAAAGTATAAATATGGATTTACCATTTTTCTTTATCCAACAGCTACTTTCTCTTTCAAATATTGTTATGGTTTGGATGTTCATATACTGATTAGTTTTGATTGTCAACTTGACACACACTTGAGGCATCTGGGAAGAAGGAAACTCATTTGAAGAAGTGCATGGATCAGATTGGCTTATGGGCATATCTGTGAGAGACTGTCTTGATTGATGATTGATGTGCAAGGACCCAGTCCACTGTGGGCTGCACCATCCCTAGACAGGCAAGCACAGTTTGTCTAAGAAAGCTGGTCTTCTGGATATAGCAAGGTAGTTGATCTGGGAGAAGTTGGTGAGGGGGGGTGAATATGATCAAAATGAATTATATGGTATTCTTAATGATCTAACAAAAACATTTAAAAAAAACAGGCTAAAGAAGTCAGAGGGAGGAAGGTAGTAGCCAGCATGCCTCCATGATTTCTGCTGTAGGGGCCTGCTTTGAATTCCTGCCTCGACTTGCTTTAGTGACAGACTGTTAACCTGGAACTGCAAGCATAAACCCTTTCTCCTCCCAGTTGTTTTTGATCATGGTGTTTATCATATCAACAGGAATGCAAACTAGAACAGCCCATGTGTCTTTGCCCCCAGGGACTGATCTCAGCAGTGAGAAGTGATTGAGTCAAAAAAAAAAAAAAAAAAAAAAAAAAAAAAAAAAAAAAAAAAAAAAAAAAAAAAACGATGACTTAACCAGTGGATAAATCTATTGTTGAGTCAGAATTTGGTATCATTATTGGTAGGTGGTAGAAAAGTCTAGAGATGGGGCCTAGTTGGAGCAAAAATGTAGTTAGGGCATGTTCTAGGGCTTATCTCAAACCCCTTTCTTCCTTCTTTTCTTCCTGGTCACCACAAGGTAAGCAGCTTTGCTCTGCCATGCTGTCCTCCATGATGTCTTCCTTGCTACTAGTTGCTTCTACTGAATCCATTGTAGTGTCTGTGATACAGTGGCTACATTGATAGCAAAGAGAAACCAAGACAATCAAATATTTCAGATCCCTCCAGGTGTTATAGAAGAGCTGGGCTACAGCCTGCATTCTTACCTCATGGAGAATGATAGCTTTATGTGTGTAGCCTTTGAGCACTGGACTGTGGCTCACTTTAGATGTGCTGGGAATATGAAATCTAGCTATGATTTCAAACTTAGGAAGAAACAAAGTAAGTAAAGATGATAGGGGAATGTCTTTTTGTATGCTATGAAAATATGTTCCTCTGATTGGCTTTTTAAAAGAGCTGTTTGGCCAATGGTGAGGCAGAATAGGGTTAGGCAGGACATTCTAACTAGAGAGGAGGAAGGAGAACAGAGGAGACACTGCCAGCCACCGCCATATGAAGCAAGATGTAAAGATATCGGTAATCCACGAGCAACATGGCAAAGTATAGATCTATAGAAATAGGTTAATTTAAGATGTAAGATCTAGCTAGCAAGAAGCTTGAGCTAGTAGGCATTACAGTTCATAATTAACATAAGCCTCTGTGTGTTCATTTGGGTCTGAGTGGCTGCGGGACAGCGAGGATCCAGGAGCCGGGTGGGCACAGGAAAACTTTCAGTTACATAAAAGAGCTAACAATTTTTTTTCTAGTGGGAATTTATAGAAGCACTTTTATTAATTTTAGCTTATATGAACTCCATCCTGCCCTGTTTCCAATTTTGTTTAGTGAAATATGTTTAAAGAGCTGTAAATCTCTTACTACTTTATTTATTTTCCCATTTAATCATGATTGGTTTTCCTTTCCTTACCATCGGTTAAAAAACAATGTTTAATACAACTAAAACAATATCTCATTATTTCCTCTAGAATTTCAAAATTATTTCCAGATTATAAATTAATGTTGAGAACATGAGATTAAACAGAATTTTTCATTATAATAGGAATATACTATGTGATTTAGGTAAATATACTTTTATCTAAACACTGAAATACTAATATGATACTATAAGAACTTAAAGCTTTTCTGATGCTGTTGGTTTGTCTCAGTTAAGGTTTGTATTGCTGTGATGGAACATCATGACTACAGAAACTTGGGGAGGAAAGGTTTATTTGGCTTATGCTTCCACATCACAGTCCATCCTTAAAGAAAGTCAGGGCAAAAACCTGGAGGCAGGAGCTGATGCAGAGGCCATGAAGGAGTGCTGCTTACTGGCTTTTTCATTGTGGCTTGCTCAGCCTGCTTTCTTATAGAACCCAAGATCACCAGCCCAAGAATGGTACCATACACAATGGGCTCAGCCTCCTGCACCAATCACTAATTTAAAAAATGCCCGACAGGCTTGCCTACAGCCAGATCTTATGGAAGCATTTTTGTTGTTTTTGTTGTTGTTGAGGCTCTTTCCTCTCTTACGACTTTCACTTGTGTCAAATTGAAATAAAACTAGCCAATACAACTGACCCCTTGTCAACTTGACATACAAACACAATACTTTTCAATTAGAACCTTTCCTTTCTCATTTATCCCCAATATGGCACGTTGATATTGATATAATAATATAAAACATAAATGGTTTTAAAAATCCCACACTCCTTAGAAATTCAAAAAACATTAAAACTTCAGTCTCTTCAAAATATCCAATCTCTCTAAAAATCCAAAATATCTTTAAAAAATTTAGACTTTCTCAGCTGTGGGCTTCCTTAAAAATGAAAATTAAATTAAATACCTTCTTACTTCAAAAGTGAAGAACCAGGACACAGTCACAATCTGAACAAAGCAAAACCAAACTCCAAAAGTGAAAATATCTTGATGTCTGATTATCTGAGATTCACTCAAGATCTTCCAGGCTGCTCCATAGGGCCTGGGTGAGTTCTCTGGCTCCACCCTCTGCAGCATGCACGTCTTGTCTTTTAAGCTCAAAGCAGGTTCCACTCCACGGCTGCTGCTGTTCTGGGTAGTCATCCCATGGTGCTGGGATCTCCATAATGCTGGGGTATTCTGCTACACCTGGGCTACACTTTTCCCAATAGCTTCTCCTAGCCTTTCTTCATGGTGCCAAGCTTCAACTTCTCTGTATGACCACTTCAATACTGGGTCTTCAACTGCTGTCAGGCTGCACCTTCACCAGTGCCTCTCCTGGCTTCTCACAGTGCCAAGCCTCTGCTGCTTTCCATGACCCCTTCATGCTTGCAAAACCAGTACCATCTGGGTGACTCTTACACTACGAAGTTTGGCTGCCAATGCAAGGTACAACCTTGGCTGCCTCTGGAACACAGCTTCTGGAACTAAAAATTTTAAAGATGTTACACATTGGAATGATAACATTTTGATTGTGCTGTGTTTAATAAAAATATATTATTCAACTGTTAATCCTGCTTTAAGTTTTTGAATAACTACTAGGGATTTTTTAATTTCAAAGTTCACATGACCTAGGTGATTGGCTTTATATCACACATTCTATTTCCAGGAGACTTTATTTGTAAGGCATACCCTTGCAGTTTTCTAACTAAACAAAAATGTTGTTATTGGATAGAAAACAGAATATTTCAAAGCATAATGCCCACTTATTATTTAAATTTTGCTCTATACTTATAATCTAACAAAACCAGTGAATATATGATTTCTTAAAATACTATTGCACTACCCAAGGAATGCTGATTCATACCATAAAGATACATGCTCAACTATGTTCATAGCAGCACTATTTGTAATAGCCAGAACCTGGAAACAACCTAGATGCCCGTCAACTGAAGAGTGGATGAAAAAAAAATGTGGTACATATACACAATGGAGTTCTACTCAGCAGAGAAAAACAATGAAAGCATGAAATTTGCAGGCAAATGGATGGAACTAGAAAAAATCATCCTGAGTGAGGTAACCCAAACCCAAAAAGACAATCATGGTTTGTACTCACTCATAAGTGGATTCTAGATATAAAATAAAGAACAAACAGACTACAACCCACAGAACCATGGAGGCTATATATATAGCATGGAGGTCCCTAGGACAACACTTGCTTATAATAAATTTTGGTTTTACTCAATTACTGATCAAGCTTCAATGAAACATCTCACTATTAAGATAAGAATATATACTCTATCAAGCTGATAATAGAAAAATAAATAAATTAATTTTAAACAATAAAAAATAAAGAAAAATAAAAGAAAAATCTGAAATATTAAATGAACAAACATTTTACTAAAGTTAAAAAAGGGAGAACTAGGGACTCATCATTCCTCTCCACATTCTATTCTTTCCCTTATTTTATATATTTAAAATTTTTTTATTGGTAGATTCTGCTAGAGTTTATCAGTGGATTCTGCTGGAGGATCTGATGCAGATAAGCACTGGAGGGCTGCTGTTGCAAATCACCCTCTGGAGCGATGGAAGGATCTTTCTACTAGCACGTGGAGGAGACCCAATCTAGTGTTGGTGTGGCCCCAGGGTTCGGTTTATGTCTTTGCTCAGGACAATGAGGTTCCTCTTTGGATTCTTGAGCACTGAACGCACCCTGTGGCTGCTGCTGAAGCCCAACATGACAGAGACCTAATGGGTCTTCATGAAAAAATCTACCCTTCTGATGCCAATGGAGATTTAGAGCCCAATATGGCCAGCTTTGGCAAGCATTAATGTAAGCCTAGGAACTGTAGCCATGAGATTGGATTCTCCAGAAGAGCTGCCAGCTAAAGTCATGCTGGGATCAAGAAAAATGGGCCTTGGCAGTTTGTGTTACTGGAGTTGTATCCATGCCAGTGGATGTCCACACACTCCAGAAGAGAAGTTGACATTGCTGCTGCCGCTGTTGCTGTTATAGCAATGGCGCACACCACTGCTACGGTTTCTGGGATTACCATTTCATAATTGCTTACTACAGCTAGCACAGTGGAGACCCTGGCAACAAAAGTAGCTACCACAGTTAGTTAATCTTTCATTCTATTGGGCATGATAAATTTAATTCAGTAGTTATATACATCGTGATTGGCTTTGAAAATTATAAATTTATAAACTCAAGTTCCAGTTGCTTTTGGGATACTATCTTACAAGGACTCCAATGTACAGTACGGCTCGTTAAGGAAGGGAATGGCTCAGTTGCCTTTAGCCTACTGGCTATGGATGAGAGAGGATCTCTATTGGTCTTTTCTGTACCAAATACACAGGTTGCAAGCCCAGTGCCACTTTGAGATCTTTGGCAGCAATTAACTATGCAGCTCACACACGATTGAGCCAGTATGATAATGAGTATTCAGAGATGGGCAATGCCTGGGGGGCACTCACCAACCTAAGACAAAGCACCTGTATGGCCTGGGCAGGTGTCTCCATAACGGGTAAGGTGACCTGCTGACGTCCCATGCAACCCAAGTCAGAAGCTTATTTTTTAATAAAAGGGGAACCTGTAGGTCCCTGGCCCCCATTTTGGGTAACTGTTGCCTTGCTTGGGGACCTTGACCTTGATATCCTCCCTATGCTAATTCCCTGCCAAGTTCCACCATCCTGAATGCTTAAGGGAAGTTCCTTGTCTGTGTATCCTGAATAATGGGCATTAATAGCTTAGATGCAAGATTGTAAAACATCAGTAGCGAACTTCTGCCCTCCAGAGTCCTCCCATTGTGCTCTAAGCCTGTATTTAAGACCTCCTACCCTCTTCAAGAAATGACATTTAAAATTATATATATATATATATGAATACTGCGAATGTAATCTATGAATACCACAAATGTGATTAATATCATGAGTGTAATTAATGAATATCATGAGTGTAATTTTAAAAAAAGTACTATTGCACACTCAAACTCTGAAAAGGGTTTTACAACTCTCAAAGTTACTAGCCCTTTAGTAGATTGTAAACTGATAATGATGATTATGGTGATGATGATGCTGGTGATGATAATAATGGTGATGATGATGATAAAGTGGAGAGAGGACTAAGTGGTTATGAACAAATACTTCTCTTGCAGATTATCTAGGTTTGCTCCCCAGAAAACATGGAGGTCCACATATTTCTCTCTGTAACTCCAGATCTAGGGAATCAGAAACACTTTTCTAACCTCCATGGGCTCCAGATAAGCATTTGGTGCACATATATCCGTCTAGGTAAACACTCATAGAACATTTAAAGTGAAATAAGACACAAAGGTTGGAAGAATATATGTTGAGGTGATGTGGGAGCTAGAGGGAGGGAGTGGAAGGGGGGAATATGACCAAGATAAATTGTATACATGTATGAAATTTTTAAACAATAAAAAAGAGGCCAGTTAAGTCTGTTGTCAAATTCTGAACTCAAATTTTATACATTTCCTCGGATTTGCATTTTCTCCTGACCTTGTCCACACCTTGTCTCAGAATTTAGGATGCATTCTCACCATGGCCCCCTGTGTATGCCCCAGCAATGGCCAGAGAACAGAGGACTCAGTAGCAGGCATGGCACATGCTGAGGTGAAAATGGAAGAACTCTCAGTTCTGTGATTTGTACTCACTCATGGCATGTTACATCATCACAAAGCCAGCTCGGGTACTGCGGTCAAGCACTTTCAGGGCTCTTCTCTTTATGATGATGGGTGATTCCACTGAGGCTTGTTTATGTGAGGTAGAAAACCACAGAGGGAAACTAAAGCGTTTTGAGGGATTTGTTTTATATATTAACATTTTACTTTCATATGACTCTTCCGTTCATCCATCCAAAACTACCTGTATCCATGGACAATTGTGATCCCTCCTGCATGAATGGACAAGGAGGACCTGGAAAGATGGATCCATGGATAACTGCTTGTCTTGTCTTACAAGAGAGCCAAAAGTAATTTGAATCTTAGCATTCTCTGCTGCCCTCTAGAGGTACATCAGCCATTATTGCAGATGACATGTAAAGAAATACACTTAGGTAAAGCTTGCCAAAAAAAAAAAAAAAACCAAAAAAACAAAAACAAAAAAAACCCAAAAAACAAAAAACCTCTTCTCTTCTTACAAGGACGAAGAAAACGGCACATCATTCGGTGAGTCAATTATAGATTCAAACAAAATGAAATAGTTAAGAAATATAATACACATGTATATTTTTATGTATTCATGAAAATGTCTTTTGAATCCAAACTGACAAACTGCTATCTTTTATACTTGATTTTAATTTGTAGGAAATTTTCATTGTGTTTGAATATTCAAACACTATCCAGGTTCTGCTTGTTGACACTGTTGTTTTCTCATGGCATGTGCTGTCCGTGATTTAGCATTCACAATGTATTACCAATGATTTGTGAACTTGCATGTCTTTGGTTACGTCTCTACTATCCTCAAAATGTTGAGCCCATATTCTAACTGTATGAGTTGTTCATGTCTTCATATATCAACAAACAATTTCAGCAACACTTACTATATTCTCACTTTTAACAGTGGGAGAACGAGGATATAGATTAGGTGAATGCATCATGGTCACAGGCTGCTAACAGACTGTGTGAAACTGAAGCTGTAGAGACCCAAGGTTATTTTTACACTCACTCATCATGTCATCTTGACAGAACAGTCATTACTCTCTTAAATGAAGCCATAGGCACTGTACAATCCATGTCTAATATTCTCATTTCCTTTCCCCGAAATTCTTTTTCCCTTATGCACCCTCTGTCCTGTTTAGTGGTTTTGTTGTCTATCAACTAACTGGACAGGTAGCCTCTGCTTACCTTTCCCCTCATCCCCTTTGCCCCATATCTTATTACAAACTTTGAGTTATGAACCTTGAGTTCTTAATTGGCCTTTAGCCCTTCTACCACTTTGGAGAAGGCACATGCCAAAGGCTAGCCACTCCCTAAAACCACACACTAGTTCTCTGCTGTTCACTCAGCCCACACCAATGAAAGCAGGACTTCCTTCCAGAACCAGTTTAATAATAGCTTAATAACAGCTTTTCTGTAGCCCTTATTTTTCCTCCAGTCTCATACATTTCCCACTCTTCCTGAAAATCTAGTTTCTACCTCCTCCACAGACTGTTCCCTCTGTTCCTTCATTCAACAAGCATTATCAGCTGCTTATTTGTGGCGGGCTCCGGTGACATGTCGGAAAAGAGGGAGTATTTTGGCTGTAAGATTTACAGTGAACTCAAGAGGTATACAAACAGATAATGTGCTCTGGTAAGTACTGTGGGACCCTGGAGCACACAAGACCTCTTCTCTTCTCTAACGAAAGGTTTTTGATGGAGGTGACAGGAGAAGTCTGCCATCAGAGCATAGACAAAGGCCTTCCAGACAGAGCAGGTACAATCTTGCCAAGGCAGCAGCTATCAGGTGACATTGCCTAAGGTGACACTCTGTTCTGTTCTCAGGGATAGAGACAATGGCTAGAAATAGTGAGTTTAGATAGGAAAGTAATTGAGAGTGTGGAATGGAGAGGGGAAAGTGAGAAACAGGTCATTTAAAGGAAGATTTAGTAACTTTTCAGACTGGGTGGTTTGTACCTATTTGATATTTCTTAACAATCAAGATATGAAATTTTGCATGCAAATGCTGTGAAGGCAGAAATGTTTTGCTTATTAGCACACCTCATGTTAGAGATAATGTAATAGAATGCCTAGGAAAACTAGTGGGGAGACTTTTACTTTGGATTGTGGTTGTGATTATAAGAGTGTCAGTCCATGATCATGATTGTTTTTGCACCTGTTATGAGGCAACACATGGTAGAAGGCGTGATATCACTCACCTTATGGCAACCAAGAAGTCAGTGGGGATGGGGGTGGGCACTGGATCTCTCAATCTTTTTCAAGGGTGCTACCTCCATAGCCTAACTTCCTTCCACTGGAGCTTTTTTCATACACAGCACCAAGATGAAGAGCAAGCAAGCCATCAGCATTGGAGTCTGGGGGAGACAGTCAGATCCAAATTATAGCATGCCCCAAACACCTAAGCCAGTGTAGACCAAAAGCAACCCTCACTAAATGTGTTGAACATTAGGAAGATGTTAATGTAATTGTTACTTTCTTTAACCTCTTTTCTCAAGTTACTCATTTAGTATCATTTCTTTAGGTTAAACATCTTCCATAGTTATGAATATTAAATGTGTTGAATGCCTATGTACACCTCTCCCACCTTAAGCAGACTGTGAGCTATTTCAGTTGAGGCCATTTTCACATCTGTCTGCCTATTTCTCTTGTGTTTCATCTTCCATTCTGTTTCTTCCTTGGGACTGAAGAATATTGTTTAG
Source organism: Peromyscus leucopus (assembly GCF_004664715.2). Taxonomy (NCBI): domain Eukaryota; kingdom Metazoa; phylum Chordata; class Mammalia; order Rodentia; family Cricetidae; genus Peromyscus; species Peromyscus leucopus. Next base: position 58,958,819 of record NC_051068.1, read on the forward strand.
TGTCACATGACTATGATCCCAACAATAAAGCAGGAGGGCGGCCTAAGTTCAAGGACAGGCTGGCTAAAGAGCAAACAAGCAGAGTAGCAATTAGAGTAACTATTCAAATTTCAGGGAACAGCTGGGTGGTGGGTACAGCCCCTTGTTACAGCATTTGTCCAGCCTATGTCATGCTCTGGGTTCAGCGCCCAGCTCCGGAAACAAATTACAAAACTAGAAAAATCAGGATTAATTTATAGCTCACAAAGTTGAAAAATGCTTTTAAATATGAAATTAAGAAAAATTTCAAGTTGTGCCAATATCATTTTTTAAATCAAAACTCTCTGTAGACAAGTGAAAAAAATAATTTATTGTAGAGTTTTTTTTTTACACAATTAACATGTAACATTTATACATACATTGATGTGCTGATATGAAATACTAAATTTAAAGACAGACATTTTTACACAAAAGTAGTTTCACTATATTTTATAAAGATAGATATTAATAAATTATCAGAGACATTTAAAGGATGATAGGTCAAATATTCCAACATAAATGAAGTCCATTCTTTGTTGGAATTAAAATGTATTCTGAATATTCTGAATATTCTGAATATGATGTCCTCAGTCAGTTGATATTCTTCTAAATTAATCAAGGAAGCTCAAGTGTGGAAATAGGCCAAAGTTGGCTCTAACAGCAGTATCCTGGCTGTGTATTCCCAGCTTTGATTTCGGATATAGTTTGACTCCCAACACTTGCAAGTGTAACCTTTCAGTGTGAAGCAATGCAGTCCCATTACAACCATCAGTAATTTCTGAAACTTATTACAAGGACTGCAATATGAATTAGGGCATGTCAGATGTTAGGTAAACTGTAATTGGCATGAGTTTTGAATGAGCAACCAAATCTTACAATAATAGAAATGTATATCTTATATTTCCAGAAGGGAATTAACATATTTCAAAATAGTCACTCTCTTCTTAGTACAGCATATTAATTCCTACTTCAGAAGTCTAGAAATAAATTGCATTTTTCCTAAAACTTAGATTCACTCCTTTAGAAAATGGTTTCTAGAATGACATGCACCAACATGATATAAACTTTGTTTTACGTCATAGTCATTAAAATATACATGTACATATACGTGGAGCATAAAACAAACCTGCTGAGCCATGATATATATACACATGGCTAGATACTATTAAGTCTCATTTTATCTAGTTCAACAAATACATAGTGGGTGTCTACCACTTTTAGATCACCAATTTAGGTAACGCTTGCAGCAGAGTTTAATGAACATCAAGTTCAAATCATCCACATCAAAAGCCAAACTTTAGAAACTATACCAAGACCTTAAACATAGTCAAAAGCAGAGCTAACATCAGATAACAGATAGTGTTGGATATTTGTAACTAGGAGAAAGCCTTGGGTCGCTGAAAAGGGCAGTAGAAATCGGTATCCACAGGGAAGAAATGCTCCTGGGCTTGACGCTTATGAGGCTGCCACCAGAAGCCAACTTAACAGTGTTCTCTGTCCCACTACATCTGAGGTTCAGTTTTCTTCCTGGTTTGTTTCCTTAAATGGATGGAAGAAATATATAATTGACCTTCCAACACAATGAAATTTACAATGCCCGCCCCCCAACACATTTTCCCTTCTCTGACAGTGGGATATCCATTTATATCTATAGTTTCTATAAAGGCATCTCCACCCAGCTTGAGAAGAAATTATTCTTAGGGTCGTCTGACCAAGAAGACTGACACCGGAGAGTTTGCTTCTTCAGAAGGGCACCCATGTGCATGCTACCCTCAGAAGCAAAGCACTTAAAGGAGTGAAAGCTGAAGAAAGAGGCTAAGTATTGAAAAGCTAGCAGCATCCTGTTCCCTTTCGTGTTTGTTCTATTCTATGAAAACATGTTTAGGGAATGTACACACAGAGGAAAAGATGTGTGTTCGGTTCATCTCACCCCCTCTGAAGAGTCAATTCACCAAAGAGGGAGCGAACTGTGCTTGTGCTTCTGACTTGACCACTTGAGCAAGCCAAGCGTGGCTGTGACCTTTCTGTCCTGCCTTGGCTTGTGGCTGGAGTGGAATCTCTCAGCACTTGAGAACCCAAACCTCCCCTAAGGAATTGTTTGGATTCTTTAAAATCAGAAACCAGGCCTCTCTGCAGGAGAAACTCCAAAGAGACCAGATCATCGAGGGTCCCCCCACCAACACTGCACAAGAACTTCTGGTGGCCTTGGGAGAACCCTAAGCTTCCTGATTGATAAAACTGCCAGGAATTATGGCCATTGTGTAGATTGCTGAGATCTCAGAGAAAGTAGCAGGGACTGAGAAAGCTCTCATGGGTCCCTGAGGTCCCAGCACCTGGGCTGTGTTGAACTGGACCACAGAGGAAGAAGCACACCTCAGCTCTGCTCAGCCTGAGGCTTTGGTTCCTACCTTCATTACAAGATAAAAGCCATACAGCCCCTTCTAGAGCAAATCTGGTTCTAACTGGTTCAGCAGTACTGCCATGAAGTCACATTTTATGGAAGAGTCCTCTCTATAAGCAAGAATTCTTTTCTTTCCAAGTCTGGTGTGTCTGCTTGACCTCCCCCTTGATATTCTTTCTCAGAAACCAATGCAACGCCCTGGGGAGCCATACCTCTTCGCCTGTGTTTTTTCTGGATAGGAACCAAACTTGCATTGGTTCTTTCTTGCCCTTCATGGACACCGGGCCTCTGTGCTCCAGATGGAACTGGGGATCTGAATTTTCTGGAGACATGAGACACCTGAAAGACAGGGGATGGAGTAGAGAGGGAAGTTGATAAGGTTGTGTAGAGAATGAAGGCAGCCAGACCCCACACAGCAGTTGTAGTTAAAGGCACTTAGGGTTTTAGTAATGTGTTTATCAGAAGCTCCCACTGTGATGTGGAGGGGTTTATATGGAAACAGTGGTACACACTTCTGGAATAAAAAGTAATGCCAGCAGCAGAGGGGAGGCCATGGGGTAGCAACTCCTCAAAGGAAGTAAAACCACAGAGTTCACCCACACACTACCCTGTAAATAGTATGAGGGTCCCCTCCTCACCTGTATGTATATTCAGAAACATTTATCTTTCCCTTTTCTCCTGTGGTTTCTGTTCTGCTTGTGAGGTTGACAGTATTTCCGAAAAGACAATACCGAGGCATCCGCTGTCCAATGACACCTGTCACCACTTCCCCGGTGTGGATCCCAATCGTTATCTGGAGAAAGCAAAGTTTTACTTCAATCGCCTTGATTGTTAACATATGTATTATTAACAGACTATTTGAAATGCCCTTACACAATATCCCTCTGAGAAGAGAAATATTCTGTCCAAAGAGAAAGACCTGAAGATATGAAGCGGGTAACTTCCGTGGTGAAACAATAAAGCAGAAACAGTGGGAAGTTTCCATATACTCAAGACATTCTGTCCACAGGACAAATGAACTAATTTATTTCCCATGTCTGTGGAAGAGTGTAATACAACAGGCATTTTTCCTTCAAGATGCCCATCTTTGTACATGTTAACCATTTCCAGATTAGCAATATGAATCAGTTGTTGACCAAGTTCTACTATTAGTATCCTAATGTTCAGTTTCTTCACTCACCTGAACAGATTCACCGTCTACTTGAACTTGACCAGCGATTTCCATCATGTCCAAGGCAAGGTGGCAAATGGAACGTGCATGGTGAATACAAGGCTCTGGTAAACCACTCACTGTCATATACTTATCACCAACTGTTTCCACCTAAGGTGACACACACATTCACATGCTCAATGGTTGACATAAAGTGAGTGGTTTTTTTTTTTTTTGTTATTGCTATGATACATAGTATTTTTCAGAATTCACAGTGACCTCCTTTTAAATTCCTTAAAACTAGAATAGTGTGAGCTCCAGCAGGATGGAAACTATGGAAACTTTCGACTATTTGGAATTTACATGGTAGAGCTTCTTAGTCATTTCTTCTGAGATCCACTTATAACTCAGCAGAACATCTGTGTGTGCACTCACATATGTGTAAAAATGCCCTTACCCATGTATGTGCAAATGTGTGTGGGTATGTGTGCAGTGTGCTTGCCTGTGCACATGGAGGCTACAGGTTGATGGAAGGTCTCTTTCACTTCTCTCTCTCTCTTTCTACCTTAATTTTTGCCATTTTTTCCTTTTATGTGTTTGAGTATATACTGCTGGGGACTGAATTTGAATCCAGGTATTACAACATGCGAGGCAAGCACTCTGCCACTAAGCTATCTCCCTGGCCTGCTACCATAGTTTTGAGACAGTTTCTTAGAGAACCTGGAGCCTAGTGTTCAGCTGGACTGGCTGGCAAGCAAGCCCCCAGCACTGAGGTTACGAATGTGCACTGCATCTCAGCTTTTCCAAACTTAGAGCCTCATGTAGAATATTCTATTATTTCAGTTCTTCCTTGAGCAGCACTGGTTCAATAACACAGGAGCTGTTGGCTGAAGTTCATTGATTGACCCTGGCCTCTAGCCATGTTTTAATCTGTCATTTAATTATTTTTTAAGTTTTTAAGTTGAATTGTTGATTTGGTGTATGCATGTTGTACAGGTACATGCCTCTGTGAACATGCCTTATGAAGCCAGGGGATAACCTTGGGTATCATTACTCAGATGCCACCCAGTTTCTTACTTAAAATAAGCAAAGTAGGCTGAGTTAAGCCCTGTACTATTGTGATGTGCTCACCAAGTGTAGCACTGTGCCTCAGAAAAGAACCACAAAATAAATAGCTCTTGTGAAGTTATATTACTCCAGGAGCCTAGACACAGTCAGTAACATTCTTGCCTTTATAAAGTAATATTCCACTGACTTCATTTTTCCAATATTATATTTGTTTCTACTTAAAACAAAGGGCAGAGATGTCTTGTAAATGTTTATCTCCAACTTGATGATATCTAAAAGTAAACCTGAGGCCCAGGACCCTTCTTAATGCTCCATGACTTCTTTACAGTGCAAAGCATTTATGTATTTTAGGAAAAAAATGTCTTTGGCTGAGCACAAAAATGAATGCTGTGTTTATACTAAATGTAATAAACAATCTGCACAGACTCGTTAACCTAAGTGCAAAGAAACTGCCGGATACCTCATGTCAGCCAGAGATTGTCTGCTCCATGAAACATCATCGTGGTTGCAATGAAAAGAAAGTTTCCTAAGTGGTAACTACTCAGCACTGAAGTTTATACCATACACTAGTGCTGCCCTCAGCCTTGGGCAGAGAAGCTGCACTCTACAATGAGCAGTGGTTAATGCAGAGACTCATGACTGATCAAAGGGCTGAAAATGACTATTGAGTATACAGCACCAAGTACAACATCTGTATCATCTTCTCCAAGGCTCAGTGGACATCTGGGAATATCCACGGCTGGGTAGGGGCAGAAAAAAAAAAGTAAAAGCCGATGATAGGGAGGAAGGCTGTGAAATGACGTCTTCTGGAAATGTCATAGCTATTGTACTCAGAGTCATACAGCAGCTTCAGGTATCTTCACAGGGCCTTCCCAAGACTCTGGTGAGGCAACATTAAATCGTAGATGGGGGATTGCTTCTGGACAAAGAAGACACATTGTTTTCGGTGATATAACTACTGTTAAGTTGTCCACACTCCGGTGGAGAACTCCACACCTATGCCCATGCAGGCAGCACTGGTTAAACTCAGTGGCTCAGAAAACAAACAAACACAAACAAACAAACAAAAACATGGAAGTGAGGGGGAGGGGTACTTGCTGGGAAGAGAGAGATGGGAAGGAGGTAAGAGAAGATGGGTGCGAATATGATTGGAATGCATTACCCACATGTGTGAAATTATTATACACTTCTTTACAATGAGGAAATTATCTAAGCTAGTGGCCTACAGGGACTCAATAGACCTTATAACACTAGCAAGGCAGGGGAGTCTCAGAAGCCCAGACTTGTACTATACTACAACAGGCTCCCTCCCATGAGGACTTGCCTTATAAACAAATGGGTTTTTCCGTGAATCAGTCAATGTGTCAAATCTGGTGTAGAGGTCATTGAGTAGATTGACAATCTTCATGGCTCCTTCTCCAGATGCATGCTTGCTACAGAAAGCATTGAAGCCCACAATGCCACTGAAGAGGATGGTCACATTGTCGTATCTTTTGGCAGGCACGGGGCGCTTGTGTCTCAGCTCATTGGCAACAGACGGAGGGAGGACTGAATACAGCAACCTATGAGGATGAGGGGAAAGCACTGTGAGACATGGTGGAAAGCCTTTACCACCCAGGCTTTGCCTTTATACTGCATCAAGCTATTGTGCTGGATCCTGGTAAGATGCCTTTTAAAACCAGTATCAAACATTAGCTAAATACAAAACAAAGAAACACAGCAACCATTTGTCTGTTGTGATTACATATATCCCTAATCCTGAACCATTTCAAACCAATTCAAAATAAACCTAGGCAGTGGTACCAGGTCCTGGGCTGGTTGCATGAGTTGGCTGTTTGAAACCTGGGACTTATGCAGGGATGCTTGGCTCAATCTGGGAGGAGGGGACTGGACCTGCCTGGACTGAGTCTACCAGGTCCATCTCAGTCCTCAGGGGAGGCTTTGCCCTGGAGGAGGTGGGAATGGGGAGTAGGCTGGGGGGAAGGAGAGGGGGACAGGAAGGAGGAGAACAAGGGAATCTGTGGCTGTTATGTAGAACTGAATGGTATTGTAAAATAAAATAAAATAAAATAAAATAAAATAAAATAAAATAAAATAAAATAAAATAAAATAAAATAAACCAAGCAAATAAATAGATAGGAAAAGCAAAAGATCATCACTCGGACCTCACGGTTTTCATTTGTAGTCCTGGCTTCTCACCCTGTTCTTATGACAGTGACAGGCTTGACATTGTCAGTATGAGAATCTAAAATATTGCACAAATAGTACAATAACAGAAACATGTTCACTTTACAGGAATAAAATTTATCTCAAATATTGCAAGGTCACAGAAGATAAGGTAGAATTGCTTTCTAGTCTTATTTATACTTCACGCTTTCCTGGGAGAAACTGATAAAAGAGATGAAAAGTGGCCCAGATGGGCAGACATTTTATCTCTGTAGGCAATGCTGAGACCACTATCACAGCATTGGGAATGAGCTGAGGGGAGAGTGTGGTCAACACAGCAGGAGGGGAGCTGGTGGATTAGAAGGAAAGCAAAAACCTTTGGGCTCCCAGCCTGAAGAAACAAGAAGAAACCAGGCCTTCTTATCCTTTTCATCCTTTTAGCCAACAGGCAAATTTCAATGAAAAACAGACTGAACCCTCTGTTTTCTTTCTGGTCACAGCAGAATTTCTTCAGTGGTTGCTTTTCGCTTGTAAACAGAAATTATTTGTAAACATTGAAATTAGCTCTTAATGCAGAATGTGAATAGCAGAAGAGCTTAGCTTTAAAGAAAACTAGATGGTTTATAATGAAATTGTCTTAAAATGAAGTTGAAATTGTCTTAAAGTCTCTACTATAAAATCAAATCCCAGTCTATTAATCTAAACACCAGTCATGAAAATTAATGAAGCACAATATCTCTTAATAGTGAAGGTGGTTTTTGAAAATCCATTCAACCTTGGGCAAACTAAAACAAGGAAAACAATGAAAGTGGTCTTTGAAAAATCATTCAACCTTGGGAAAACCAAAACAAAGAAGGGGGCCCTGTGATGGGTCCTTATTTTCTGGTTCAGAAGTCAAGCTCTGGTGACAATATTATCAACTCCAAAGGCTGCACCATAGGTAGCAAGAGAAGTGAACACTCAAGCCAACAATTTAGTGGCAACATGAATCAATAACATTTTTAGTACGGAATGTAGACTGCAAGGATATTTCCATCATTTAAAGTCTGCATCTTTGCATACTAGGTATCTGTTCCTACTGGTGTAGCTTGGACCTGAGATATCCCCTAAAGGCCCATGTGTTGAAGCCTTAGTCCCCAGGCTGTGGTGCCATTGCAGACTGATGGAACCTTTAACAGGCAAGGTCCAGTGGGAGGAATCTATGTCACTTGGGCACACCCTTGACTGACACACAGATCTCACCCTTCCCTTTAGCATCCTGGCCAGCATGACATGAGCAGCCTCCTCTGTCATGCATCCCAGCTATGGTACCTGATCCCATTGTAGCCTAAAGCAACGGGGCCAGCAACAGAGGCTGCAACCTCTGAAGTCACAAACCCAAACTTTCTCGATTTCTTCATGAGTGTATTGTCTCAGCAGTTCTTATAGCAACAGAAAGCTGAGTGACATAACTGTAAGTGTGGATATCAGCATATATGGAACCATAGTATAAAAAAATAATGAGATCTACATCATTTTCTGATATCACAGCCAATGCAGAATATAGTAACTAGAATGGACCAAGCTCTATGACAGTGAATCTGAATCTTTGGTGCACCATGCATATATGTGATATTTTTCATGGGTGAAGTTGCACCATGTACTGATATAACATGTACTCTGAGTTTTTTTTCAAGCAGTGGGAGATGTTGAGATGCCTATCCCCATGTGCTTGATGAAATTTACAGAACATTTAAACTAGGTACCCTTACAACCATGGGGAGGAAGTGAGACGGTCTCAGAGCAAGTAGATATAGACACATCTTTCTGATGAATAATGTAAAGGTGAAAACAGGTATTCAGAAAATCAGAAAAAAGGATAAAGACAGGCATTTACAATGAATCCTCTATTTCATTCATGGTATTACCAATGCTAACTGTTATGTTTACTTGTGTGCCCAGCATCTGGGGACGGGCATCTGACACATGCATCAATGCTAAGGAAGCACAGGATGTGCTGCAGCTGTCAATCTTCTGGTGCTGAAGTGGAGTGAAATAGTTCTGATGGGAAACAAGTCAATTTGGTTCAATTCTCCAAAAATAAAACATCCTATCTGGCAAACAAAAATAAGAAAAAGAACATTCAAGAACTTGAGCAAAACACCCTATGGGCATCAGGAAATCACTAATTTTTGTTATCATGTGGAGAGAGGGTCAAATAGTGTTCAGGGATACAAGAGGTCCCAGACCCTTCCTGTGAGAGTCTGAATTGTAACACTACATCAGTGGTAGCAAATTGTGAATAAAAGCCAGCCCTTTATTCACTCCATTCTTACGTGTCTGTCTTCTTCTTCTCATCCTCCAGGGCTCTCAGTGTGAGCTGCAGCCTATCTGTGAGGATCTCCAGCTCTTGTGTCAGCTTATACTCCTCCCGAAACTGTTCTCCTAAAAGAACCAGGTCTCTAGTGGCATCATGAAGAGGGATGTCACTCAGGTACAGGCCTCTTCTTGTGAGATCATCCAGGTTCATCACACTGTCACACAGAGCAATGGAGCAAAATCAGCACCATGGGTCCACATGATGGGATTGGCCCTCCCCATAGCAAGAGGCATAAGGTAGCTTTCTCCTTCTCCACCTTCACTGTTCAAAAGATCAGCCTGAAGAAACAGGAGGAGGAGCCTACCCAGAAGGGCTTTGTTTTCTGCATATCTAAAACCCCACTAGCAAGTGGCAAACTTGAAGTAGGTGTTTGTCGGGTTATACTTTGGGGAGGTATCTGCATCTGCTTTCACGGAAAGATAACACAGAAAACTGCACCGCAAAAAATCTCCTCTTGTATTTAATACAAGGCTAGTACATTTTATGAGATCATCATGTTTTTCCTTATCCCAGAAGAAAAATCTATCCTCATGCATGAGTCAAGAATAAAGATGTTTCTATTGAGAAACCATCTCATTTGCCTTAGGATTCTAAGACTCTTATAACGAATTGCTTTGCTGCCAGAAACAATGATTGAGTTTGCAAGCTTTAGTAACCCTCCTCAGCAAGCCTTTTAAAGCCTCCCTGCCTTGTGCTTTCATGCCATTCTCTTTTCAGGCTTTCTTCTCTTCCTCAGTCTTATTTCCTTTGGTTGACTTTCCTCATTTTAAAAAATGCATTAGACCTTGCTGAAGTCTATGCATCTTTGTAACTTAAATCTTACCTTTTCATAGTGTTATTATCATAATCTTGACTGAGTCACTGAAATTCTGGTAAGTAAAAAGTTCAGTTGCAAATTACCCATTAGCTAAACATTTAACTATTTATTTTGTTTGAATTAGTTCTTAAAGTATAAAGTTAGTGTTTCTAGATATTTATTTGGGATAGTGATTTTTCTAAAATAACAAATTCTGGGTCATGACTTTATTAAGGAATTTCCGATTAAGAAGAGGTTCCGAAGAAAGTGTGCTCAACAGAAATTTCTAGAAGTCAAAGCAAAGTAAGCGATACCCCAATGCAAACACAGAATAATCAAGGGTGGTGTTGACAAATTAGACAGCTGCTTTGTGTATTTTAAAGCCCTCTTGCAAAAATAAACCCATCTGAAAAGGTGACAGATAACCTGATAAATGACCCAAACACGAGCAAGCAAGGTCTGCCCATGAGGAAAGACAAAATAAGATAATCTTAAAATTGAAATGGATACCCTAATGCCAGGTGTAATACGGCCTCTCAGTCAGGGAGGCTGCAGAGCCTCTTTAGACAGCACCGACTCTTGTCACTCTTCTTAACTGAATACACCTAGTTGCTAAAACCCTGTTGCTGGAAATACCACACACCTTGACTGCAAGGTATAGAGGAATCAAGCTGGAACTGAGCTGGAAGCTTCCTTCCTGCTCGGTAGCTTTCATAGTTCCAGAAGGTGATGAATATTCTGCTGGGGAGAGAAAAGGCATCAATGGTCTTACCCAGCTGAACCCCATATCTACAGGACCAATCTGTGAGGCAAGATTTGCCCACCCAAGAAACAGTTCTGCAACTGTAATGTGAAGAACCAACTGCTCTCTGATTGGATTTGAAGCCCACTCTTCAAGAGTAATATTTTTAACCTGCTCGTGGCTGAGGGGGTCCTAACCCCGAGGGGAGAATGTAATGCTATTGTTTAAATTGTCATGAAGTCAGGCAGACTTCTAAATAAAATATGTATGTTTATACCTATAGACAAATGCCATTCACAGCTTTAATCAGAGACCTTCTTTGTAATGGTGGTGACTGCAGAGACACATAACTACTCAGAGTGCTTCGGAGTGATAGTTGAATATTCGGTTCTAAAGAAAATATATATATATATATATCATTCCTGATAAGGCTTGGGAAACATCTTGGAAGAGAGCAGAATAACTGTAAGATCTGGAAGAATGTAGCCCTGGGAAAGGGCTGTGAAATGTTGTGTTCTTGGCATCGCATAGCCAGTGCAGCCATAACCTCACAGCTGCTGTCCTGCCTGCAGTAGGCTTACAGAAGGGTGAGCCTGGACAGTCAGTCATGGCCTGAGGAGTTCAGGAGCTTTACCTCTCCCTGATGAACGACCCTTGCTACTGATAGATTCTGTGGGGGAGGCAGCCATCTTTTTCATCTGTATACCCACTGAGGACCCTGCCAGGCCCTAGTGAGTAGTCCCAATAGTGAAGAGATCACAATGATCTTCAATAAGCTCAATAAGTCTCAAAAGAACCCAGATCAAAACAAACAATAACAACAAAGTCATGAATGTAAGAATAGAACTTGTAAGGAGAAGAGGGAGGGAAGAGAAGTGGAAGGGAGATTCAAAGAAGAATGATAAGAATCAGAATGAAATGAATAGTAGGCGAAAGATCATTCATACTGAGGTAGAAATCTTAATGAAATTATGAACAGCTTCTTCTTCTGAGCATTCTGCAGGGGTCCACTGGTGTGTCTCTTGTGAGAGTGTTTGCCTGGCATACAAGAATGCCTTGTATTCACTCCTCAGCGTCATTCAAGTGGCTGTGGTGGTGGACACTTGTTAATGTCAGTGTTCAGGAGGTGGGCCAGGGTACCCAATGCTCACTATTATACAAGTCTATATATCTAGTTGGAGGCCAGCCTGAGCTATATGATAACCTGTCTCAAAACTGAAATCCTTATTCCTTTTTCCTATTTTGAATTAATCATTTTAGAATTATTTATAGGCGAAACTTCCATTGAAATAGATTTCATGGTAATTCATAAATGTATCACTTATAGGACTGAGTTCTGTGTATGAAAATTAAAATATATGCTATGTAATTTGTGATTCTCCCTCCAAATAAACCTTTCTGTCCTTGAATAGAAACTCTCCCCTAGAGTGAAGCAGTCATTCTCTGACAGCCAATCAGGAAAATATAGAGCAAGAAGCACTGATGTTAGGTCAGGTGTCACTTGGTTCCTGGATCATGCTAGCTTTAAAGATGTTCTATATTTCACAGGTTCATCTCCTTTGCCCGCATGATAAATAATTCTCAGAAAACAAATCATAAGTACTGTTATACAATATTATATACAAAATATCATCTAATAATAAGCCCCACAATTACCTTTTCCTATTGCTCTATAGATGCATATTGCAAATCCCCCTGTATCTTATAGTAAAGTGCTAAAACTCGTAAAACATCAAGCCATGCTTTGTCTCTTCTGATGTTTAGTATGAATAACAAATTTAACATTAGTTTTAGTTTAATAATCCACTGTGAATACTACAACCCAATGAAAGTAGTTACATATTTTTAATTTTAAGTGGCTTAGACCAAAAAAATAGTCTTTTTTATAATTGTTGCTAATTATAGAAAAGTTCTTTATGTCATCATATTCTATGCTTTCCAGAATTGCTCTCTTACATGATGCTTCTTTTGAAAGTACAAAAATATAGAACCAGCTAACAGCAGATTGCTCATCCCATGACTTAATGTCATAAGAACTTCACAGACAGATTATGATATGACATAAAGAAGATAAGCTTTGAGTCTTTAGAAATGCCCAATGCAATCACTCTTGTTATAAAGAATTACATAACGAGGGTTTGAAAACCCAGTTTATACTTCAGCAGAAATAAGCATTGTGAACTAAAATGCTGTTGGATTAAGAGAGCCTGTTTTGATCCATGTATTCTACATGTATGCATTGAAATAGCATGCCAAATTCTATTCATATGTACAACTAATACATATGGATCAAAAATTTTAATGAAGTTTCATTGGATTTGTTTTTAACTTCTATCAACTACGATTAAGCTAAAAGTTGTTACCTTGGTGAACAGAGGAAGAGGATGCTATCCGCTTCTGGTAAGTAGATCATTTGACCCTTGAGACGTAAGCAGCTAATCTCCGTCCCAGTCAGTTCATCCTCACATTCAAGTTTCTCAACATCCAGCAATCCTTCCTTGAACAGGGAAGACAAAACATTAGCTTTTGCCCTTCCCCTGCCTGACAAGGCATCAGGAAGGAGTGAAAAGATACCCTTCTCACCAACCCTAAGGGAGTGGAAGCTAGCCCATTAGAACCAGAAGGTGATGTCCTGGGTAAGATGGGTAGTGCTTGATGGCCTTCTTTGTACACAGGATGACAATACTGGAGCTGCAGCTCCTGCATTCATTGTAAGTGCCTGTGATTTTCCATATGGTCACACGCATTTGTGAATTGTACCAAAGCTAAGGCAAGCTAACTGTGTTCACATAACAACTGAAAGCAGTCAGCATATAAAGCACATGTGGCCGTGCCTTTGGAACATCATGTGGGGAGTATGAAAGATGTGGATGCTTGGGAAATTGTGTTTGCTACAATTATCCCAGGCACACAAATGAGGAGATCTGGAAACCATCTAAACTACCAACTACATCAGTTTATGGATTCTTAATCCTTTTATTTCCCTACAGAAAAAGAAATGTTAGCAAGAATTATAAACAATTTACAGAAGGATAAATCACTGGCTTGGGTGACATTATCAAAGACTTCTTGTTAGGTCTTCTGATTTTTTTAAAAAAAAAAAAAGCATTGTAAATTCAAGGGAGTAGATGTTGGTTTTATTATGTGAGACTGAAGAGACTTAGATGTTCCCAGCAAGACACTTTCTCAAACTTTTTTTTCCCCTACTGGTTCTGATCAGCTGACAGAGGTCTACGTTCTTCAGCCAAGCATTGCTCTCTTGAGATTTGTGTTCTATGTTCTTCTATCTCCATTGCATAGACTATGCTCACAGATGATTTCCCCTCTCCATTACTTTGATTGATAACATGTCTTGTTTACATTCAGTTGAAGGAGTGTCTGATTACCTTGCTTCTCAGTACAAAGACTGTATTGATATGCGAAAGAATCCCATGGAAACTGATGTCAATATGAGGGCGCACCAGAGAGAACACAGACAGAAGGCTGCAGTTCCTAGGCTGGAGCTAAGAGGCAAAAAAGAAAAAAAAAAGAAAGAAAAGAAAAGAACACTCAGCAACTTAAATTTTACTCTATGATTAGATATTAATCTTGATATTAAGCCAGATCAATTGCATTTATAAGTGAAAAAATCTTAAGTATTATCCGGGAAATTTATCCTGAATATGCAACTGAGTGATTAAGCAAACATCAAATACTGGCAGACAGCAAACCTCATATGGATTTAGGTAACTAATATTCAAATATAAGCTGGTGCAAATAAAATAATAATTTCAGGGGAGAGAAGGAAAGTAATTTTCTAAGCTGTAGCATCATGTGTTAGATGCCTGTGGCTGAAAAATGAAACTAAATATCAAAACACCAGTAAATAGTTGCTTGACATTCATCAAAAGAGAGATAATGATAATAGAAGTAATAACATGCAGCAGCTGCTTATGATGGAGCAAATAACTGGATGAAAAGGACCTGGTGTCTTGTCAGGACAGAAGGAAACAGGAGTAACACACCCGGAGGGAAAGCCCACATGAAACCCTCTTCTGCTTCTGCTTCCAGAGCTACAGCTTTGCACAAGACCCCTGTACTCCAGGCCTGAATTAGAGCCAAGGTACCTCCACACGCACATGCCATGGGCAAATCCTTACATGGACTAGAGAGAAAGGGCAAATATACTGAACCCTCTGTGGTCCTTCAGTGCTCTGCCATTCCACCCATGGTGACTTCCATGCTTTTCATCCTGAGTGTCTGTAAATTCCCTTCCTCCCCTTGTCAACAGCTGACTTTGAAAACTATTTTTGGAAGGCAGACAGGCAGTGAATATTTATTCAATAAACAAAAACATGAGTGAAATCTGACTGCTGTTCCCGAGTCCCCCATTTTCTCCCAAGGCAAATCTGCTGTTCTCATACAACTCCCTCCTCTCCCTGTCAGTGATCAAAGAAGAAACAAGTAAGTCTAGTGGAAATATTTTCAGATGCGCTTAGGTTATAAGTGCGTGGGATATTTCCTGGGGCGTTGTCAAAGAGGAATGAAACCTGTGACAGGGTCAGGCCCCCCGGGGACCCTCGGGGGTGGAGCTGTGCGGTTTACCTGGGGGAGCACTCTGTAGATGGCATTGCCACACTGAGTGACTACCAGGTCCCGGTCAAATATTATGTGGAAAGGAAATGCTTTGCAGAAGGTGTACGGGCTGATGCGTGATTCCTGGGTACCATTTTCTTCAAACCTGTCCAGATCTTCATAAAAATCCTCTTCTTTCGACTCTTTCTCTTCGATTAAAAATTGAGTGTGGTCACATTCTTCATTTCTTTGCTGAATAACCTGGATGTTGATGGGAGAAAACATGGTTAACTGATGGTGTTTTTGTTCAGCTATGAATCTAAGTGACTGTTTCTGAACATTGCGTTTAGAAAATTAGAAAAATTAAAGTATGTGCAAATGCTATACACATGTAAAGCTGAAAAATCTTTCTAGATATTTTCAGATCTGTGCAATGTGAGGGCAGTATTCTTTTGGGACAAGGTCTTACGTATTTTAGACAAGCTTCTACCAGGAAAGTTTCTAGTCAGCTAGGTAGCTGAGAACAACTTTGAACTTCGGAACCTTTTGCCTCTATCACCTAAGTACTGAGATCGTGGGTTTGTGCCACTGGGGTAGTTTATTCCATGCTAGAATCCAGAACCTTGTGAATGGTAGGCGAGCATTCTACCAGCTGAACTACCTCCCATAGTTACTAATACATCGTTTTTAATTATAATTCTGGTAGGATTCCCCATTAGCACACATGGCCTTTTGGGTGGCCTAGGAAGAGAGTACACCCATGGCCTTGTAGGGTAGGCCTCCCAAGCAGGCACATTTGTAGAGCAAATCCATGGCTCCACTGCCCTTGAGGCTGCACGGGACAGGCACACAGAGAACAGCTAACTAGGAGAAGCCACCCAGGTTAGAGACAGAAAAAATGGTGATTTTCCTCATTGCACAGCTTCTCTGTTGGTACCTTGAAATTGCCACTCAAAAATAGCAATGGCTGTCATCATATAGCATCAGGAAAGACCAGAGCTGGCTTGGTTATGTTCACCAGCACAACTTGAGTTAAAAAGAAAGAGAGAGAGAGAGAGAAGAGAGAAAGAGAGAAGAGAGAGAGAGAGAGAGAGAAAGAAAGAAAGAAAGAAAGAAAGAAAGAAAGAAAGAAAGAAAAGAAAAAGAAAGAACATGAACAAACTTTTAGTTGACAAAATAAAATGTTCTAGGTACATTCTGGTAAAGACAAAAGAATTCACATAGAAAAAAGGGATCTGTAAATCAGCTAATTTAATATGTTCTTTACATTTCATTATCCACAATCTGATATCTTGCCGGCTGAAGCTCCGCCAGTCAGCACCCCTCCCCTTCCCCAGCTGGCGTGTATTCACAGAAAGTAACTGAATTTCCTCTTGCCTGAAGCAATGTATAATTAGAAAGAAAATCTGTTGCAAGGGGAAAATTGCCCAGTATAATGCATTCCCAGGCCACATAGAGAAGACTCCTGGGGCTCACACCGTTTCTGCTTATGGGTGTTGCTAGTGCACCCCACGAGCAGCAATCACTGTAGTGCCATTTCGAACGTTCCAGGGTCACTTGTATTCAGGAACGTCTCCGATGGTGGGCATTACCTTCATGTCTATCTCTGTGCCGTGGATCTGTTGAGCGACCGTCTTGATGATGCCAATGACAATGTCCTGAAGCCCCTCTCTTTCCGAGTAGTAGTGCAAAATGAGCCCCTTCCCTTTGTCCGCATCTGTGCACCTGAAGGAGGGTGCGCGCATCCCCGGGTAGATGGTAGCGAGGTGGTCATGCAGGGCATCGAGGTTCTGTAGGGAAGAGGGAAGCACAGTGCCTAGAGACTTCTACGAGGGTTTAGCAATACAAGGAGCAGAAACAAGGTTCAAATCTGGATTTACTGGGCGGGTCACCATGGTAAACATTTACATAGGAGAGCCTTCGTGGCATCCCCGAGATAGCTCCACGTTAACTACCACAGAGAGAATGAAAAGAGAGCAGAACGATTGAGAAGCATGTTTGTGATTATCAATGGTGCGTTTCAAGAAATGATAAATAAGTGCCATTCACCAGAAAAGGAGCACACTTAAAGAAGAAAGCAGGCGTCTGAGGTTGCTCTTCACGTGCATTGTAGTAAGCAGTAAAGAATGTTTAAATCACTCACATCCTTTCTGCTTGCTCTATCATCCCCAACTGAATTTAATAAAAAAAAAAAAAAAAAGCAAAACGTCAAGGATAGTGAAACATAAGCATATTACTTTAATTATTGATATTTTAATTAAAGATGTGTTAATTTAATGTAAAGGGTATATAATTCCTTGTTTATCAGCAATCCCCGACCGAGATGAGAGCCCCATAGCAAGGCACCAGACAAATGACTGTCTCAAACTAAAGTCTTGGAAAATCAAAGTTTTCTATTTTATTGTAGCTCTGTTTTCTATTTTATTTGTATTTATCACTTGGAACATGATAAATTTCTTAGCATCTTCCATTAGTCCCTAAACTTCGAGACTGGTTTATACACAGATTGACACAGGAACTGTGAAAGCCACACTTTTAAGTCAGTCCAACATCATAGCATTTAGTTGACAACATATTTCATGCAGGCTTGTGTGGACTCAGGAGATACACCCAGGCACAGAGGGTCATGAAAGATAACACCTTTTTCCGTCAGTTGGGTAAATCCAGTGTCATTCTGTGTGCCTCAGTCTACAATGAATTCTGTTTTCTTCCCTCTCATTCCCTTGTAAAAATCAAGACAAGCTAGTGTTGAACAAAAATATGGCTTCTTCCTGTTTGCCTCTAGGGGCCGCTGTTGCTGTGCAAAAGTTATGAGGCAGTGTTCTAGCCTGCACAGGGCAGTTCCTGGAACCCACCTGTCCCAGAACTGCTCATTTCTTTCTATTGAGTTGAATGGTACAAGGGGTTCTTCTGCAAAACCCTTAAGACCCCTGCAGATCTTTTTGTCTAAAAACTCGGGAGAGAAAATCTCTTGAGAAGAAAATGTATTGTCAAGAGTTTTACTTTTAATCTCCATTTTCCACAAAGTCTCAACTGAATTTGTGGCTGCATTAAGGACATTTTTGGTACATATTACAGTCCAAGTACTGTGCTGTGCTCCTTAAAATGAAAGAAAACCACTCGAAGTAGGCGGCTTAATAATATTTCATTTTTCTAAACAAAATATTAATATTCCCTAGTCAATATACCCATGTCACCTGCTTACTGTCAATTTCCATTTTGGTTCATGATGTGCCCTTTGTACATTCCTACATGCAGTCAACCCAATCACTCGCAGTGACAAAGGTGCCATTTCTGCTAGTGGCTACCTTGATGTCAAGGCAGGTCTGACCCTGGACTTGATCACCCAGGATGGACGAGTCATTCAAGACAGCACCCTTCCTGTCTTTGGTGCAACCTTTGGAATTTGTGCACAGGTACAGACAGTATTAAAGTTTGAATATTGGTAATATAGCAGCACTCAAATGTTTCCTGAAAGGCAAGCGGGTTACTACAAATGCTGAGTGACAGTGTTTGTGATTCAAGCCTTTTTGTGGTAACCAACCCTCCGGTGATTTAATGTTGTATTGAATTTGCTATTAATTAAAAGGACAAGTAGAGTGCTTTGTTGGAGCACGGAAGATTTACCACTTAATGTAATATTGATTTTCTTTAGATAGTGCCCAGCATAAAATACACTCTTGGGACTTCTTCAGTTACAGCTTTCCTTACTCAATTTCACTCCATCAAAATTCAAGTGATTACCACAGCCTGTCTCTTCTAAGAAATTGGATTGTGATTAGATTTAAATTATTTTCACTGCACTTATACTGCTAAGAGATGTGCAGTATTCATATTTGAACTACAATTGTTACAGTAACCTCGGGAAACCAGAAACAAGGACCCTTCGCATGGACAAGAGAGAAGCTTATCCACACTTGATAGCACTATCTAAACAGACTTGACAATTCATGAACACAGCTATTTTGATACATTTGGGGCAATAAAATGTTCTTCACAAAACTGGACTTGTTTTATTTCTAAGTATAGCCAGGGAGGTAAGTACAGGAAGAGAACAGCTGCATGACTAGTTAGGAGGAGGATGCACATTCGTAAAACAGCCAAAAGTCATGGGAAAATGTAAACACACATACTTCAGTGTGGAGCAACCTCAAGTATGCTTACACTTCTCATTTTCCTTAGAATCATTCAAAAGGGTGATGTTTTTGCCCCAATACCTAAAATTCAGTCTGAGGTTTCAATTCAATTTCTTTTGTTTGTTTGTTTTGGTTTCTCCAGACAGGGTTTCTCTGTGTAGTTTTGGTGCCTGTCCTGGATCTCGCTCTGTAGACCAGACTGGCCTCCAACTCACAGAGATCTGCCTGCCTCTGCCTCCTGAGTGCTGGGATTAAAGGCGTGTGCCACCACAGTCCAGCTTAATTCAATTTCTAATTGTGCTGATATCTTGTGCCCCCCCCCACACACACACAAAGAGAATGAATGTATGTTTTCTATGCAAGGATTCTGAAACTGTCAGTCCAGTTGACTGGTCTGGTGTTTGTGCTTTCAAGAGGAAGGAAAATGTGTTTTGTTACCCTGGGCCAGTACTGCAGCTCCAGGTGGGGTGTGCTCAGTACATGTAGGAAACAACTGTTCCCTGAGAAACACTTTTAAGTTTCATACTTTTTAAGATTTTGGACTATTTCAAAATAATGCATCTTTTCTTCTTGAAATGTACCAGGTATATATAACAAAAATAAGCTTATACATAATGACAGAGACAAAATATGAAGAAATTCAAGACCTCCTTTCTCTGCTCGTACTGCAGCTAATCAAAATGTGTGCATTGGTCAAAGAAATGTAGAGATAAAGACTTTGCCTGGAACATTTTAGGAAACTGATTCTGTTTGTGTTTTCAGTCTTCATAATCCTTAACCCTGAAGTTGTATTGATGATCCATTGAGGGTCAGCACTGAAAAAAACCTTCATGATGTTTTAAAAGGCTTCCTGGCCACCCAGCACTTTCTCCCTTTCCATTTGCTCACACCTCGGAGAGGCAGGGTCAACATCAACCATGGTCAATACAGACTGCAGATCCTGAAAAACCGCTTTCTGAGGTTAATGAGAAATAAGCCATTTTGGAAGTTGGAGAAGAAAGATTTAACCCAGCATCACTGAAATAAATGGTGAGCCTACCCCTAAGTTGGTGGGAAACAGGAAAGTGATGGGAAACACGGAGTTACCCACTTTCCATTTGGGAGCTACTCCTTCAAAAAAAAAAAAAAAAAAAACCCGAAAAGAATTAGTATTTTTAAAAGAAAAGCATGGAGTAGGCTGCAGAAATGGTTCAGTTTTTAAGAACACTTGCTTCATTTGCTCAGGAACCAGGTTCAGTTCCCAGCACCCACACAGCAGCTCACATCTGACTGTAACTCTCCTTAAAGGGGATCTAATGTCTTCCTCTGGCCTTCCCTAATACTAAGTATCAATCCGGTGCACAGACATACATGCAGAAACTCACCCTTACACATAAAGATAAAAAGAAATAAATCATAGAATAGAAAAAAGAAAAAAAAATGGAAAGTTCTATTTGAAAGGAAAATGTATCCAAGCCATTAAAATTATTTAAATAGAAATTGGTGAAAATTGTATGTATTTACCACAGCATTTTCTTAAAAGAAATATCTTAGTTAAGGATAAAAAAATAAATAAAATATACTTTTGTGACTATTACACATATTCCTGTGCTTTAAAACTCATGTTAAAAACAGAATTCTGTCAGATAATACCAAATTTAACAACTGATCTATATTTAGTGAAAGTATGTAAGCAGTTATTCAAGAAGAATCTTCCAATTTTTAACATTTTTATCTCCCTTCACTTTTGTTTTGTTTTTCTGTTTTAAATAAATGTAAGTCACATTTTAATTGCAGGTTGTAGACATTAGAGTTTAGATGTTTCTTTTGAAATCCAAAAGTTAAAATAAAGTGACTAGTGCATTTTCCTCCAAAATATAAATAATTTAGGGAAGTATTAGGGTTTTACAGCTGTTTAGGAAAATCCTAGTATTTCCCAAAATAGCCACTTGCACAAACATTTGAGAAATTGAAATTGGATCTACTGTGAGTGCCAGGTTGCTGCTGGTGGGCTGTGTTTTATAACCCCAAACCAGAGCCAAGCAGAGCTGAAGGGAGCAAGTGACTTAATGTGCCACAGACCCAGCTGAGAGAACCAAGTCTCCAGCCAAGAATGAAAGAATATTTAAATTTTTAAATGAGGTCCTTCTGGGTCTTGAAATAAGCTCATAAATACAAATCTTAACAGGTCTCTAAAATAGCCTTTTCCCTGTGTCATTTTCAAGTCAACCTGGCAGCTCTTGATGCTGATTTTGTCTATAAAATTGCTAGGGCCATAAAGAACAGACAAGGTAATAATGCAGCATCATTAGGAATGAATGGGGAGTCCTGTATTGGCCTCATTTGGGTCCCATGTCAAAGGCCCTACAGCAGCTCACCAAGGACTTACTCAAAGTTCTTGACTCATTGTCCATGTACAAACACGCACGCAAGCACGCACGCACGCACGCATGCACATATTAAAAGAAAAAAATCTACAAGGAAAAATAATAAAGCCCTGTTGCAATTTTCCTTGTGGTAGAGCAAGCCACACCAACACTTACTGATTGAACTAGTTTATTGTCATCTTTGATGATTCTCTGTGCTGTCTGACTGAGTGTGGCAACTCCTGAATTGGAGTCATCAGGACATTGACAGGATTATGTTCTACAATGGACCCTAGAAACTGCCACTGAAAAGGCCAGGTCTCTGCAAGGGAATCAGGCAGACTTTTGTTCTGACCATTTTTACAGTCTGTGTGGCTTGAACATCTCATGTTAGGTGTCTGCATTCTTAGAGATAGCATTTTATGGTGAAAATTTTCTGTGATACCTAAGAGACAACATGAAAATATCTTAAGCTATGGCCTAGGATGCTTCAAATTGTCTCCATTGCTGTATTTTGTTGGTCAAATGATTACTAAAGCCAACCCCTATTCAAAGGAAGCAGAATTGCATCTCGTGATGGAAGCCAGGCACAAGAAAGACAAGGATACTGTCAAAGTGATCTCTGGACAATGTTTTCTGTCATAATGTAGAGTGGACTGCAGTGGAAACAGCACTGGCTGGACATTCCTTCCCAGTGATGTTTTCAGGGAGATAGCAAAGCATGCATACGATGCAGTGTTTCACTTAGTATGCAGAGGCCTCCAATAGAAATTTATGTATGCCTCACCTAAGAATATAAAAGTAGAAAATAACAAAAGAATCTTGCTAAAATATAGCTTCGTCCTTCTAACATTTCCAGTTAAATGCATATGAAATCCAACAATCACAATAAAAATGCTTTGAATTTTTCACCTTATTGTTTATGTTCTCAATTATAAAATCAACTAAGGAATAAATTCCAAAGATGACTTTTACTAACAGCTCCAAAACTGATGGTTTCACAGACTTAAGAAAAATTGGTTACAAAGTATGCGATCCCTACAGACAAATGGAAAAAGCTTCCTCCAGAAGCATTTCTTATTTTTTTTTTATCGCTGTGTTCATTGGGAAGTCTCATTTTCAAAGTCACCATAATACAAAATTTTAAACACTGAACACAGAAACACAGGAGAAATTGTATAAGGTTGTAAGTTTGGTGAAGGAAGCAAAGTCTCTCACATGAGAACATAAGTACCTTCAATTATTTAAACCAAATAATCAAAGGAAATGGCAAGATTTTCTAGAACTAAATTACAGATATTGCCATTACTGTGTGGCCTACAATACACCCTTTCTATAAAGGAACAGAGGTATTATCCCAATAAAAGAACCAATTTTTTTAAAAAATTACTATTACTTCAGACTTAGGCTGACGAGGCAGCTCACTGCATAAAAGCACTTGCCACCAAGCCTGATGACCCAAGCATCATTCTGCAGAACCCAGGAGGTGGAAGAGAACCAACTTCTTAAGACTGACCCATGAAATCCACACATGTGCCTTTGCATGTACACATACATGTGTGAGTGAACTCACACACTAAATAAGTAAGTGTGAAAATATTCAAAACAGTAACTCTAGAATTAATTCCTGCAAGACTGATAATTGCCTAATACACACAGTTTTTGATATTCAGAAATATGTAAAAACAATTTCAAGTTATATATGTGTTCTCATGTGCATGTGTATGCATGTATATGCATGTGTGTGTGTGTGTGTGTGTGTGTGTGTGTGTGTGTGTGTGTGTGTTTCAAAGCCATTCTTGTGAATATGTCCAGAGAGATATTGGGAAGAAGATCCCCAAGTCCTCTTTGGTGTGATGAAAGTGGCAGATGCCTACTCAAAGCCTGGTCTAGTAGTTTCCTGACCTATGAGTTCACAAGAGTGTCATTGTCCTCTGGAGTATTTAAGTGGCAATATCAAGTTGCCATTTAAAAATATATAAATATGTTTAATGTACAGACACAACAATGTATTTAAATATACAGTTACAGTATTGTAGCCTAAAAATTAAATAATAAATACCAATTTACCTTGTCTATCTAGAAAGAAAATTTATTCAACGTGTCTTCATTTATGGATCAACTTAGGTTTATCTCTATCAACTGAAATTCTCGGGGAAAGAAAAAAAAAAACGGAGATAAATTGAAAATTCTATAAGGCTAACTGACCAGTTAGAGCTTTGTGATTGTAGAGTTGGAATGCTGCAGATCTAGAGGAGCCAGATCACCTTGAGTTGTCGTAGATCCTTTAATAGCCTTTTTTTTTTTTTTCAATTATGAGCTAATATCTTTGTGTAAAAACCTCTGGAATGCATCCTTAGCCTGCCACTAATTTGCAACAATCCAAGAGTGAAGCATGCCATCAGATAACATCTAAAACATGTAGTATAGTTTCCCTCACTGTGCTCTAACCCTTGGTTGATTTTTTTTTTTTTTTCTGTGACTACAAAAGTTTGTATTGCCTACACCACCATAGAACATGTAATCATATCTGGCAACCTGGATCTGTGTTCCCAGGTCATAGTCACTCATACTTGCCTTAGAATAACCTCTCCTAACTCCTCTAAGACTGGAGATAGATGCCTCCCAAACAGATCAAGCCAATCAACTGTCTCACCTATTCAGAGGGCCTGATCAGTTGGGGGCCCCTCAGCCTTTGGTTCATAGTTCATGTGTTTTCATTCGTTTGGCTATTTGTCCCTCTGCTTTATCCAACCTTGGTTTCAACAATTCTCGCTCACATAAACCCTCCTATTTCTCGCTAATTAGACTCCCGGCGCTCCACCCGGGACCTAGCCGTGGATGTCTGCATCCAGATTCCTCAGTCCTTGGATGGGGTTTCTACAGTGGTACCAGGTCCTGGGCTCGTTGCATGAGATAGCTGTTTGAAACCTGGGACTTATGCAGGGACGCTTGGCTCAATCTGGGAGGAGGGGACTGGACCTGCCTGGACTGAGTCTATCAGGTTGATCTCAGTCCTCGGGGGAGGCCTTGATCTGGAGGTGGTGGGAATGGGCGGGGGAGAGGAGGGCAGGAAGGGGGAGAACAAGGGAATCTGTGGCTGTTATGTAGAACTGAATAGTATTGTAAAATAAAATATTGAAGAAACTTTCCTAAAACCAAAAAAAAAAAAAAAAAAAAAAAACCAGGAGATAGAATTTTCTCCAAGAGCTCTGAAAGTTGTACAGCCTCACTTCAGATGGATGGTCCTTGATGGAATCATTACTCGCTGAGTTCCTGCTGGATCTGCTTAGTCTGTGTTTTCCTCCTTGCAGGGAATATTCTTTTGTCCTTAAACTACTGATTCATCCCCCAGATTCCGACTGCAGACTTCATCCCCTGAGCTTCTCCGCAGGGTCTCTGGCCTCCCGCGGTTTACATTCCAGTGGGAGAAACAGGAAATGGTGGTGCAGTCAGTGCCAGGGCTGAGGCTGGGGACAGTGTGCTTTGAAAGCGTGAGAAAAGCCAGCGACCCCATCACAAGTAGGGCAGAGTTTGGAGAGAAGTGGAGTCTTCCTGGAAGAAGAAATGTGACCTGGAGGGCTGACTTTACTGTGTGAACAGGAGCCAAAGCCATGTTCTGGGCAGAGGGCATGCACAGAACCTCAGATAGAGGGAACATGGTTAATAAAAGATTCTACAGAGATCGAGATTGACTGTATGTACTAAGAGAGACTAGAGATGAAGAGAATAAAGGGAGAAGTAATTTCCATTGTTTGAAACATGATAAGCTCTACACTCCCAGCGAGCAGTAGAGTTTATTTGCATTTTAGAGAAATCAGAGTTAAAGAGAAGAGACTGGAGAGGTCAGGGAGATTATCCAATCTCTAAACCCGGGAAGACCCTTCCTGGGAAGTTTCAGACAACATCAAAAAGGCTGAGTTCCCCAGATGTAGCATTTAGGATAGGCTAAATATCTGGTTATTGATTAAAACTGGGCAGTGAAAAAGAAAAAAAAAAGCCTTTGAATGCTCTTAATGATTGAGCCCAGTTCATGTTACTCTTTCCTGAATGGTAAAAGCACATGCTGAAGAGTGTTTTATTAATATATGCTGGAAGAAAATTGTTATATGTAAGCTAGGGTGCTTTACTTTACAATGACAGATACAGGAAAAATGTCCACTGCGTTTCTATTTGCCAGCCTAACCATAACAAAACCACCTACTCTTAAGTATTATCTTAGCACAGTAAATTTGTCACGATAATAGACAATTTCAAAACTAGAAAGACAAAAATTCACTTGTTCAAAGGTAGGAAAAAATGAAATTTTTACAGTATCCAAAATACCTAGTTTCATTTTCCACAGTCTTACTCAAGGGGACACAAAATAAAAACATATTTAATTTAAAGATGTTAATACCTGTTTAATATTAAATTGTAACTGAGCCTTTTTCTATTCTTTGGCATCATCTTTGAGGCTGGGTGATTTACTTCTTAGCTCATTTCCAATGTGAAAGTTCATACGTGGTGCTGTGGTCTGGTGAAAGGCCATGGCTGGGGAGCGCACAGGCTAACAGGTGACCCTACCACTTCTGTTTTGCTAAATCAGCATACTGACAGCTGAAACTGCTAGCTTCCTGCTGATAGACCAGCTCTATCTTCAGCCTAAGTCAGAGAATCTTCTTTTTGTTGCAAATGGTAGTTAGTGAGGAAACTTGTGGCCTTGAACCTGTGATGTTTGAGTCATTTTGTTTAACCCCTGCTGGGACAACCATACCACTGCTTCCCCAGCTCAAGGAACACCAGGGAAGGGGGGAGAAAAGGAGTATACAGGCCACAGGATCAGGAGGATGACCATGAAACATGTCTTCTAAACATGCCATGTCCAATGCACTCATGATCTCAGAGAAGCTGTGGCTGCCTTTTCTAGACTGAACTTGTCAGATATGGGTTCTGGAGGGAGCCATGGGGCTCTGGCTCTCATGAGAGAGATATTGGCTATTGGTAGTTGTGGTTGCTAAGGGAGAGGAGAAAACTGTCTTCAGTGATGTAGCTACTAGCTCATACCCATACCCACAGGGGCAGTCTTGGTTAAACCCAGTGCGTCATAAAAGAAAGCAAAACAGAAAGATAGGATAGTGGGGTGAAGACCTGTTACAAGGAGTGGGGAACTGATAGAGATGGAGGCAACAGGAAAGGGTGGGGAGGTGAGTGTTACCAGGGCGCACTACATAATGCACAAAATTGTCAAATAATGAAAAGCTTTTATAAAGTGCTGAGGGATCTCCCCAGTTAGAGCATCTACAGCTGGGCAAGGCAGCTTGAGAGCACAGAGAAACACAGCCACAGTGAGGCATGGGCCTTCATCACTCTGCCATGATACATGAAGCAGATGGTCAAGATAAGTACGGGTGGGATAGAGGAATTAGTAAATCTACCTAAATATGTGGGCTGTTGTATAGACATGGCCATTCAGAGTTTCACGAAAATGGAGCAATGCTGGAAGCTAAAACATCATTGGTGGGGCTGAACAGATGACTCAGCAGTTGTGTGCATTTACTGTTCCTCTCCTGGCCTCTGTGTGGGCACATGCACACACACACACACACCATATTTTTTAAAAACTTTTCTGGTAAGGTAAAAGTGGCGAGCAAAAATAATTTAAAAATAGACTTTGCCTGGGTGTTGGTGGTGCACGCCTTTAATCCCAGCACTCAGGAGGCAGAGGCAGGTGGATCTCGGCGATTTCGAGGCCAGCCTGGGCCTCAGGGTGCATTCCAGGACAGGCACCAAAACTACACGGAGAAACCCTGTCTCGAAAAAACAACAAAAAACAAAAAACAACAACAACAAAAAATGGACTTTGTATTCAAAAATATAAAATCCCTCCAATACTTGAAAGTATCAAACTCCAATCCATTTGAAATAATCAATTTAAAGGCCATCAGTTTGACTTTAATTTTAGCAGCTACTTCACTTGGAAGGGACAGCATTCTGTGGACAGCAGGACTTTAGTAAGTCCACAGCTGGAGACTGTAAACCAGCGTTCATCTTGATTTAATGCTGCTTTAAGTTTATAAGAAAAATGTTCCTGTGTAAACAGCAGACATTTTGATTAAACACAAAAGTTCTTATTTTGGCTGTTAAATCAATAATGCAGCTGGCCTTGGAGTCGTTTACATTCTCCCAAAACTGGGCTTCAGTTCAGCTGGTACTGCGCTGACATCATTTTCCAGCAAGGCCTAGCTACTTGCAGCAGTCAGGTTAGGAACACTCTTTGCAAACAAGCCCCATGACACTGGGCATTCACACATTCATCCAGAGGGTCTCACAAACGCCATAGCTCAAAATAGCACAGGCAGTCCAGAAATAGTATCTTAGCAAATGGGGAATTCACTAGTGCAGACTTCTACAGTAATTGTTCAATGCTGTAAGATAAAAGCCTTGGGTGGCGGTATTTGTTTTGTTTTGTTACCTGAAAGGACTTTGGATTTCCTTTTATCAATGTGTGTGTGTGTGTGTGTGTGTGTGTGTGTGTGTGTGTGTGTGTGTGACAGAGAGAGAGAGAGAGAGAGAGAGATGGATCAACTAATTTTTAACTGTAACTCTAAGGCAAAGAATTAGTTTTCCTAAGTAGAATACCTAAAACAACATCTCCCCCACCCACCCATTCTCCCATCCCCCAACCCACCTTTCTCCTAGTAAGGAGGCCCAGCAGCACTTCCTGAATACTGATACACTGTTCAATGGGACCTTAGATTTAGGAGTATATTACAAAGAATAAAGCTATATCATATATAGAAAAGAGAAGACCACACCATTCATATCTGCAATTCTTTTTAAAGCAATTGAACAGATCGTAATAGACCATGTGGACTTGAGGAGAATACTAATCAATGGCTTGCATGTTTAGAGTTAACAAGTAGAGACTATGAAACCGGAAAGATACGCAGAATCATCAAATAACTCGATTTCATGTGGGAATGGTCAATAGGGTTCCTCTTCAAGAGCAAGACACTCTTGTCCAGTTGGCTAAATAGAAGTACTCAAGAGCTCAACTTTAAGAGCTGACACCGAGAGCCTTCACTCCCAGGACCTCCAACTTCTCACCTGCAAAAACTCCCTGACATTGGATCCCAGGACACGCAAGATGGTATCATAGCCAGACTCTTGACAAAAGACGAAAAACATCTTCCCAAACATCTGCAGAATTTCACCAGCATTGAGGTCTGTTTTGTAGGTTAAAGAGGAAAGAACAACAGGCAGAAAACTGTCAATAAGAGGAATAAAAACACGTCTATATGAAAATGACTTAAAATATCCACTTTTTTTTTTTTGGTGCAGTATGAACCTAGATAGAGTGTGAACATAGACTGAGAATCTCTGGCCAGCATACTGCAATTGCTGGAGAAGACTATGTGCTAACATATTAATAGTGTAATTCACAGTATTAGCAATGTAACCTTTTGCTCAACTTACATAGTAACACACTTACGTTTAATAGTTTATAAGTATCTATTTAGTGTATTGTTTCTTTTGAAAAACAGTTTATTCAAGTCAAAGATACAGGCCCAGAAAAATGGCTTAGCTAGTAAAGGTGCTTTCTAGCAAACTTAGTGACAGAGTTTGATGCCCAAGTCCCACATGGTGGAGGAAAGAGGAAAGGACTCCCAGAAGTTCTTCTCTGACCTCCACACATGAACTGTGGGACATAAGCATCTATATACCATACACACACACACACACACACACACACACACACACACACACTATGAATAAATATAATAAGATACTCTGTTGCAAAATAACTTTTCTTTATATAAACATAAATATTTAACTACTTCTTTCCAGAGTACATACCCTAATATCCTGCTTTTTTCTTAATAGGTAGTCATTAACATTTTCTAAACTTTAAGTGTTTACTTTTTCTGTATGGATTTTGACTGACATCTTATTCGACTTCTGAGTGTAATAATGTACTCAACTACTCTTCTCTAGTTGAAAATACATACCTTTTGCATTTGATAATATAAATAATTGTAAGAAGACCACTTACACATAAATCTTAGTAAGAAGCAGATATCATATGTCTTCAGTAAAAATTCCTTAACAGTGTGAGAAGGCTGGATGGATGGAGTCTTTGGCAAAGTGCCTGTTTCAGAAGTATGATAAGCTGTGTTTGGATCTCTAGCCCTCATACAATAGCCAGATATAGGAGTGAATGTCTGTAACTACAGTATGGGTGGGTTGGAGACAGGTGGATCACTGGAGCTTGCTTGCCCACGAGTCATCGAGCCCAATCTTGGGCTCTAAGTTCAGTGAGAGACCCTATCTCAGAAAATAAGGTGAAGCAATTGACCAAAGTGTACAGTTGTGGAGTCTAGTCCAAACTGATGCATCTACAACACAACTACTCTACCTGAGGCTCATTTCAGAAGAGGGACCAGAAAGACTGTAAAATCCAGGGGACTAGGGAGTTTGCCGTGAGATTGTGTCTCCTAAATATGTCAGAAACTGTACTCATGATATCAAACCACCATGGCTGCTGAAACAGGAGCTGAACAGGGATGGCACTAATAGACACGCTAATGTGGATGGGAGCAGGATGCTCATGAGGCTTCAGCCATATAGGAAGAACTACAGGCAACTAAGGGATGCTGAGAGCAGAAGAAACAGTCTTTCCCAGGGAAAAGCACACCAACTGGTTATTTAATAACAAGTGGTCAGCCCTGAAAGCATAGACAGACATAAAAGTAACATTATATGGACTGAGCAGGTGGTATTCATGCACTTTGGAATACGTGTGTGTGTGTGTGTGTGTGTGTGTGTGTGTGTGTGTGAGAGAGAGAGAGAGAGAGAGAGAGAGAGAGAGAGAGAGAGAGAGAGAATAATAAAAAAGAGGTCATAGATTTGAAAGAGTGGGGGATATACACAGGAGCATTTTGAGGGCGGAAGAGGAATAGGGAAATGATATAATTACATTATAATCTCCAAACTTTTAAAAATATATTTTGAAAAAATAAGAATGATTAACAAAAACACCTGACTCTGATTTCTGGCCTCAAAATAAACACATATGCACACATATGCATGCATGTTCACACACACATGTGATTTGCATGCCCACACACACAAACATGTACACTTTACACACACAAAAATGAATTTCAAAATATATTAACAGAGTTTAAAAATATTTTAAGTGACGTAGATAATATAAAATCAGTTCCCAAAGTTGCCTCAATTTATCACTAAATTGAAAACATCTTATTTCCTCTTTAGCTCTATTCTTGATCTGGACAGATATTTCAGTTTCACAGATTTGAAAATTAGTATTTTAAAAGTTTACTCCATATTTTCTTTCATAATTGCTGTTTTTTTCTTTCATCTAGTAGTTTTATTTCTAATTCATAAATCCTGTCCAGTAGAGACGAGAGTTTCATGGTCTTCTGTGCAGAATGGAGTCGAGATGCATATGAGCCCCCTGGAACATTAATACTCATATCAGCTTTGTTCCATGAAACCTGTTTGAATTACATCTTTTTCAGCCATGGGTCTTATCTATGAATTTCATTTGTCAATGAATTTCCTCTCTCTCCCTGTCAGTGCTTCACATAGCTTATCACTGCAACACACATTTGAAAATAATGCTCTCTGCCCTTTACATTTGAATGCTTACTCTATGGTTGGTGCTGTAACCGAAGTTTTTATGGCTGAAATATTTGTAGTTGTATTTTCTCCATACAAGGACTTGAATGGGAAGGGAGAATTTCTACGTTCCCCTTTCTACTCACTAAACAGCTTATATGGGAAGAATAGTTTTCAGCATAGCCCCAGCTGAGCCTCATAGAATCGCTCCACCACGGCTGTTCAGTGAACAGCTTGCATAATCATACACTTGGAGCATAGATTCCTTTGCAGACCTATGTGTGGTTGATCCAGAGTAGCAATGATTCATTGAACCTACTGAGGACTTTGCTTGCTGCAGCCACCAAGTCGTATGTTTTGGAATCATCATATATTATTCTGACAAGAAACTGGCCTTCTTCATCCAGCTGTGCCTCTTTTCTGAAAGAAAAGGAAAGTGTGATGGAGAGCAAAGTTAAAATGAAAGATCTGTCAAAATCATAATGACTCTGTGAATAATTGATCTATTTCTAGAACAGGATTTGTGGAGCAAAATTGCTAAAATTGACACTGTGTACCTAAAAACCTAGTGATTTAGGAAAAAACTGCCACATGCTTCTATCCAAATCAAAAAGATACATTTGTAACATGAATCTTAACAGGTCTTATTAATAAAAACAAACCTGGAGCCAGGTACTGGGGTCAACACTGGAAGATCAGAGAAGCAGAACAAGTCACAGCTTCCTCATCTCGAAATTCCTCAGCTGATCTTCTTTCCTCAGACTGGAAGCCTCTCTGTCCTTATCCAAATGGATCTCAGCTGAACTGCTTCTTGAAAGTCTGAAAGCTTAACCAGCTCTAGTTCCTCGTCCTCACACCTTATATACCTTTCTGCTTTTTGCCATCACTTCCTGGGATTAAGGGCATGAGTCACCATGCCTGGCTATTACCAGTGTGGCTTTAAACTCACAGAGATCCAGACGGATCTCTGCCTCCCAAGTGATAGGATTAAAGGTGTGTGTGCCACCATTTTTCTGGCCTCTGTATCTAGTGGCTGTTCTGTTCTCTGACCCCAGATAAGTTTATTAGAGTGCACAGTATTTTGGGGAACACATACATTCAACTACATTTTAGTACTCTCATGCATAATGCAATACCCAGCACTAAATATAATCAAGAATTATGTTTGGATTGGGAAAAATTCAATAAGTATTTATTGATTCCCTACAACTGTGGGACACTGTCCTGGGAACTGGGGATAAAGACTTTAGCAAAACAGACTGGAACCCACTTATCTTGGAACAAATACGTTCTAGGGGGACAGACGTGTTGAGGTGAAAATGTAGTGAGTGGATCAGAAGAGGCAGCAGGGTGTGGGAGCAATGACTTCAATCCAGGTGACTGTTCAGGTAAATGACACACGGCCTGTTGTATTGGACTGAGGGACAGAAAAGCCTCTGGGAGGACAAGGAGGTTTCTGGCCTGAGCAACTGCTATCAGTAGCTGGCTTTAAACACATTAGGTTTGAGATGCTGAGTGGACTGGTCAAATCTTCTAATATAGCTCTCAAATATTAAACACAGCAGCTCAAATTATACACAGTTAGTGCAAGGAAATCTCCTTCATCACTTTTTAACAGTCATCGGGATTCTATAAATACATTTATTTTAATAGGATTTGGATTGCTTTTCTCAAATAAGTGTCCAAGCAGAGGAGGAAGTCATCCTTCAAACAGTGCAGGGTGGAGAAGACACTGACTGGTTCCCAGACGGCTGTCTCCATGTGAAATTCACACACCACATGGAGAGCCATCTCTGACTCCACCCACCTCAGCTGAGCCCTCTACCCAGACAGCTGCCATGACACCGTCAAGGCCAGCCATGGGCACTCTTCTCTCAGAAACTGTCCAGTCCCTGGCACTGCTCAATCTGTTTATTCAAGGAAATCTCCCCATCTGTGTCATGCATTATGCACGACTTAGCATGGAAATATCCCCGAAGACATCCTATGTTCATCAGAGCACATAATTTATGATTTTGCTTCAAGAACATAATGGGGATGTTGTTTGCCTAATCTTCGCAAGGCCTTGCATCCCGTTCCCAGCACCAAGGAAATGTGATTTCAGGGCTCAGAATTTACTAGTTGAGTGAAGTTAGGCAAATCACATATACAGCATGAGCATTACAACCTAGCTTTTCTAACACGTAAAGGAGAATGTAACTCGCCTCCCACAATGATAATGACAGAAAATCATGTGAGTTTATGTTCTAAATCATTAAAGCAGTGCATACTAATTAAGATACAGCTTTATGTATTTGCATTCCCAATTATTGAGATACATGTCGTGTGGCCTTATTCTGTGTCCCAAACGTACATAGCTATCAAGTGAAAGGAACTTAGTTCTCCAAAGTGCTTACATCTTCTTAATAGCATACACTGGGAAAATATGGAAAAGTTCTGAGTATATAATGTACAGATGTATATCCTTCGATAATGCAGTGTTTGGGTTAGATATTCTTATTGCTGATTGTAAGAATTTGTAAAGCACAGGAAAGAAAAAAAAAACTAAAAAGGAAATAGCAAGCTTCCCTTACTCCGAAATAACTACTGTCAATATTATATCAAGATTTTCACATTTGAATATATAGTGCTTTTTATTGCACCAATTTCAATGTCAAATTTGATGGCTATCTTTTCATTTCAACAAATACTCTTGGATACCATGACTGCATAAATTTTCATTGTTTAAATACACCGAAGTCTTGGCAGGTAGAGTGCTTTTCTTTTCTTCTACAAGTCCAAATAATAATGTTATGGTGAGTATATTTGTAGCTAATTGTATTTCTATACAGGAACAGAATGAATTCCTAGGAATAGAATTGCTGGTTAAAAGGGCATGACTATGTTAATTTTGTTATTTTCCCATTAATTTTTTATTGTGAACCAACACTAATGCCCACATGGGAATTTAGAAACATCTGACCTAAAATACGCATAAATGTTAATCAAGTCTACGAGAAAGTGTATGCTAATTCACCATAGTCACTGTGTTCTGTTCTTCCAAATGAATTAAATCAAATCATATATTTTTTATAATAAACTTAGTTTATATGAAACACATACCCAGCCATAGTAACCCTTAAATGAGTGAGAAAAGTCTGTACTCTCTATGCATAAAATGGAGAAGCAGCTTTTTTTTTCCAGAGAAATCCACTAGCCAGGACCAATCACCATCCATTCCAATATCCTCTCTATCAAAACAAGTTCCTTTATCTCTCAAGCATTCCTTCCTAAGATGATCCTGGAACAGGCTCCCTGGAGGGGGCTAAAGTCAAAGGAAGCAGCAGTGCAAACCAGAAACTGTCTTCTTGTGGTAATGTCCTGCTGAATTCCATTGAATTATTCAGACATTTAGGACTCCTTATTTGCATTTATCTCAGAAGCCTTGGGGAATATCCAGTTGCTTGTTTTCTTTTTTATTCCCTGCCCCAGAAGTTTTGTTTTGTTTTGTTTTGTTTTGCTTTTTTCCCAACACATATCCAGTGCCTCTTATGCTCCAGGCTCCTTTTCAAAGCATTTTGGTATGTCAATTAAAAAAAAAATCTATCAAAGATACCAGCCGTCACTAACCCGTATTGTAGCTGGTAGAAAGAGGTGATACGTTTAAAAAAAAAAAAAAAAAAAAGTTAAATTTCATAAGGGCTTCAAGACAAGAAGAAGGTAGACAGAATAGAAGTGGGTAAGGAGAAAATAGTGAGATTCCCCATTCCACAGGGTGAGGCTGGAGTCTTCAGAGATGACGGATTGTGTAAGGCTTAAACAGGCACAATTGCTGTCCGCCCTGGGTCACCCAGCCTTCTTAGAACCAGTTCTCTCCTCTCTGCAGCTCATTCACCATCTCCCTCCAACATCAGGGGAAACGCTAACTAGAGAAACACGGGACACACCCCTCCCCCGTTATAGTTGGTTAAAAAAGTAACCTGAGCAAGAACAGGCATGAGGAGCAATAAGGAAGGGGAGCCCAGTAGTGCAGCCTGGAGGAGATACCGGAAATGCCCTGTCAGCATCCAGCACCATGCCTATCTTCCTGTCAAATTCGTATGGGATCAGGCTTCATGTTGACTAAAATCTTAGCTTCCATGTGGTACAAAGAGGTGATTAACATCCCTACTCCCAGTGCTCTTCATCATAGACTCCCCAACACCATCAGTCAGTGCTCTTCATCATAGACCCCAACACCATCAGTCAGTGCTCTTCATCACGGACCCCAACACCATCAGTCAGTGCTCTTCATCACAGACTCCCCAACACCATCAGTCAGTGCTCTTCATCACGGACCCCAACACCATCAGTCAGTGCTCTTCATCACGGACCCCAACACCATCAGTCAGTGCTCTTCATCACGGACCCCAACACCATCAGTCAGTGCTCTTCATCATAGACTCCCCAACACCATCAGTCAGTGCTCTTCATCATAGACTCCCCAACACCATCAGTCAGTGCTCTTCATCATAGACTCCCCAACACCATCAGTCAGTGCTCTTCATCACAGACCCCAACACCATCAGTCAGTGCTCTTCATCACAGACCCCAACACCATCAGTCAGTGCTCTTCATCACAGACCCCAACACCATCAGTCAGTGCTCTTCATCACAGACCCCAACACCATCAGTCAGTGCTCTTCTTAACACATCCCCAATATGTTCAGTCAGTGCTCTTAAAAACTTGTATGGCTCTCTTGCTGTCGTTTCTCCTAAACATTCTCTCTCTCCCTAGTTTGGGAAGTTTCTTCCCCCTTCACTTGCTACCTGACTGAAACCATCTAAGGTGATTAGCAAATGTAAGAAACTTTAGTAAACAACAAACATAATTCAAGTTATAGTGCTTTATAGTTCTCCATCTCTTATTTTGTTGCCCCATAACGCTTACACATTTTCCTTAAAACTGATACCGAATATCTACATGCTCCTATCTACTATACATAGCATTTCTAATAATTTACCATTTTTTTTAACGTAGCATTTCCTTAGAGCTCGAATCACCTAAATCCAGATGTACTCACCAACTTTTCTAGACTCGTTCACTGTTTCAAAATCAGCTTGAGCATCAACTTTGCTTAACTACTGCATCACACGAAGCAGCAGGCCTGGTATCTTTACAGTATTGGTTTATAGATAGGAGTGAACCACGGATTTCTCTGGGATTTATAATTTGAAATTTCCTCTAAAATTAAGTACATTGGACATACTTTCATTTACTTATTTATTTTGTTAATCTCTCTTAGTTTCCTCCAAATTGTAAGTCAGTGTCCTTCTTCACAGCATGTGGAAAATAAAGAACTAGAGCGGGCATGGCTCTATGGAGCTGTGCTGAGTCCCAGGGAGTCCACTCCTGGGGCTCCATTCCAGGTCTTCTTAAGAGCGCAGCATAAGCACTCGCCTGCAGCCACTGGGACTGGGACGGAGAGCACAATCAGCCTTTGCCTCACACACTCCACACCCAGTGCGTCTGACTGAAGAAAGAAAAATGAGGAGGCCAGCAGGGAGGAAGAGGCAATGTCCAGGAGAAGAGGTGAAAAGAAGGAAGAGGAAAGGTGCAGGGGAAAAGCGAGCGGAGCAGCAACTCAGAAATCCCTAACAAGCATCAGAGAAAGCAAATGTGCACATCGCTGATTTGCTGGTAAAATGTATGAATTATAATAGACAAAAGCAAGCTCTGCTTCCCTCTTGTGACTTAAAATGGTGGTTAAATTCTCAGATGGTAACACAATGATATAGAATCATATTCTGTGTTCATTGACTCAGTAATGCATTATGGATAGCTGACATATTCTCCCTAGAGCAATTCATTTCCCTCATTTTCACCATTGTTCTGAAATGGGACAGTAGTCATTGGACTGTAAACCCATCTTCATATCTATTAATTACTTCCAAAAATAGGTAATCAGTAATTATATCAGAACAATATTTTGTGGATTGACTGAAATAATCACCATCTAAATACAGGTGTGCACATTTTAAAACAAGGGAACGAATTAATGTATCTACTTCCTCATAAATTTATATACTCTGTATCAAAAAAAACAAGCTAGTCAGTATAACTGCACAAGTCCATAGTTCATGATTAATATTAAGAATATTTTATATGACTTAAGGAAAAATTTATTAGATCTACAATGTGTCCAACATGGCCAAGTATCATTTTTCATATCTCTGTTTAAGGAGCTACCCCTTATTTCATGTGTGAACACAAAAAGACTGACTTTGCTTCCTACCCTGAGCTACAGCTACTGTGCACTTCCCCAGCAAGTGTACGCCAGGGACAGTCTGTGCTGATAGATAAAGAAGCTTCCCAGGAGGTATGAAAAGGAATGTTCTCAAATGGGACAGTCTGTAGAAATGACATCTCAAAACAAAGGTCAGGTCACCCAAGATTCCTGAGACCTACTGATCCTGAAGTGTTATTCGTGCTTCGTGCACACAGGATTTGGTCTTTATAATAAATACCCAGAAGAGAGGGAGGGAAGCATATTAAAAACACTGAGCAGTATCTAGTCATTATGAAAATTAAACTGTTCCATTAGAAGCAAAGATAATAACTGTAGGCAGCATTGAAGCTGCATGTGGCTTTTTTTTTTTTTTTTTTGTAAGTGGCTGGGAAAAATAGTTGCTATATTTTCATTATCTAAGTGCGATGATTTTAATAAATCTCTGAACCCCCAAGTTGAGACTCCATGTGAAGAATTTGCCCAACTTAAACCTGACTTTAAATCTAAAATCAGCTTCCATTTTGGACCTTCCTTGAAGGTTGGTTCCTGTAAGTTAACCTGTCATTCATCTATGCTCTGATGAGTGACTAGGTCTCAGTTTTAAGCAAAACAATGCTTTCCCTCTTGGTATATTTTTGTTTTCTCTGTGGCTGTCCTGACATGGGAGACCTGTCACAGCAATGGCTGCAGCTCTGATAGCCACTCACAAATGTCTTAAATGAGTGCTTTCCACAGCCTTATCAAACAGATGGATCCGCTTGACGAACAATGCTGCCTGGGGAGCACCTGATGCCAGAGTTCCCCTCAAAGCAAGCAATCTGCTCAAATTTTTGGAGAAAATATGAGACTTTCTTCAACAGATGTGATGGCTGGTAAATAAAAGTACCTTCAAAACATAATAACCAACGTCACCTGTACATATGCTGGCACATTCCAGGGAAGCAAAAACAAATGAAGAAAACACAAAGACACAAATATAGATGGTTAGAATCTTTGCTAAGTCAGTCCTCTCTAGAAAGTAGAGTACAGGTTCTCACTGGGAGAAAGCCTATGGTGGGAGGAACAGCAATCTGTGTCCCAATCCCTACTCTGTGAATAGCTATGTATTTGAGGGAAGTCCTTTAGTGTCTCCTGTTCTCTTACTTACAACGTAACAATATAGAATGAATGGAGTAGATGTGATCATTTAGTGATGTCATGAGTAGAGAGCATTAGGCATAGTAGAACTATAAGGCAGCTGTCCAATGTAAATTAGATATTATATTCAAAATAGAATGGAATGCTGCAAATTCCCCCCTCAAATCTAACTTCAGCCTGACATACATACATACATTTCCCTACAATCTAGAACATTGGCCTTACCCAGCATCTCACAAATTAAGGGTATAGATATATCTAGATATATCCTGAATTATATATATATATATATATAATATATATATATATATATATATATATATATATTATAATTGAGTATATGTTATACAAATGCTCTCCATTTTCTGCAATTAAGAGTGTAAAAATGATTCACATACATATGTATGTATCATTTTCATGGAGAAAGAGAGGAAAATAGAGACGTGTAGGATGGGAAGAAATGGAGAGGGAAAGAGAGAGAGAGAGCATCCTTAGGTTTCTCCCTACGAATAGTAAGAAGGCTAGACTCTAGTGAGGCAGGTCAGATATTAGACAAATAATACAAAGCATACTTACCAACTCACTCATGTACTTGGAAGGGAGCACAATGCTGAACATATGAAACAGTTCCTTCAGTAACATTTGCTGTGGTACAGCAAAGCTGAGAAGTAGACATTTATAGAACAAGGAGGGGAGGTGGAATGAAAGGAGCCCGACTCTAAACCTCAGCATGATTAAGTTACTGAGATCAGCCCACAGGGTTGGATGCTGAGGGTGAAGGGGTCGATGCACATTGAACTCTGTCTGGTCCAGAAAGCCCATCCTTACACCTTACCATCTTTGACGTAGTTTATAAAGGGAAAAATACCTTTTATTTTTCTGCATACAAATAATAACGGCACCATTTTCCTACTGTTTATTCTCTAATGCACAAAGAGGCAAAACAGTAAACGCAAAAGCTGCAAAGCTTCAAGTCTGCACTATCGCCCAGGAACTGGACTGGAGAGATTCCTCTTTATAGTGCTCATTTCCTTAAGTGTACTTTCCTGGAGACATCTGCACAGCATCAACCCCTAACTATCACCTTCCAACAAGTTACAAGGAAACATTTGCCAGGACCCTGATTCTGGAGGACAAAAAGAGAATACAAAGGACATCTCTCTTGCAAACAGCAGCCATGTTTAGTTAATGTTTGCCATCACCCAACTTTGACATAGTGAGAGTGAAAGCATGGGATTTCTGGTCTCTCTTCCAGTCCTCATTGTACGCACAAAAACATACACCAAGCTAATATGATTCTAGTATATACCTAATGCATAAAAAAGGATGATTATAAGGAAATTAAGACTTCCCAAGACCAGCCTGGAGGTTGCTGCAGATCATAAAAATAAAACAAGCAAAAATGTTATGGCCTTCCTTATATAAGTGCTATGTTGTTCCCATAGTGGTCTGGGTTCTAGAAGACCGTGTCGGACAGCTCACCAGCAGCTGTGTGAAGGATTTCATAGTTAGGCTTTTAGTTTCCTAGCATAAGCAAACCTACATAGTGTGCCTTCCTCTGACTTTCAGGCTACCTGGAAGAATTTTCTACAGAAAAGGGTCTTATTTATAACATAGAATTAATTTACTTATTTTTTAGATTTTGAAAGAATTTAATTTTTTCAGAGGTTGTGTTTGCAGAAGAAAATGAATATGTTGTGTTTCTATTAGGTAACTCCTCTTGGGTAAATACATCTAGAAGCATGAAACTATCAGAGAAACGGTTCCGAAGTCACTTGGGACTTTCCAGCTTCCTACACATAACGCCCCAGACAGATGGTCATTTAATTTCTTCAAAATGTAACTTCATAGTAAGAGGAAGAAAAGACAACAATGACAAACACATTGAGCTGGAAAGTTGTCATTTGAAAGTCATTTCAAATAGATGCTATAGCACCTAGCTGAAAATGCATAGAGGAAACAGCTCTAGGAAATTTAAACAGCTTTATAATATGAAGTGCCATTCACATTTAAAAAACACATAGGCTTTTTCCTACTTGAACTTAGGTATAGAAAGCTATAGAAAAGTAACTCATTCCATCAGGAATGTGAAAATCCCATAAAGCATGGCAGATTTATGGTGATGCCCTAGTTTGCTTGCTTTAATTTGTTATGATAAAATCAGTATTAAGAGCAAATATAAACTTTCGAAACAGCAAAAGGAATTAGGGACAGGTGAGTGACTCGTAGAATCCCAGTGTAGATGGCAACTTGAAATAATCATCTTCCTGCAGTCTGCAGAATGCAGAGGGTGAGCACAAGGCAGACACAGAAAACCTGGCAAGGAGGTTGTGTGAGTGTGTGAGTGCAGAGTGAGGGAAGCTGATAAGGACCAAGAGGAGAGAAGAAAGACAAAGAGATAATCCTAAACAAATTGGAGCAGCCAGTGTACAAATAGGATAAAGGAGAAAGAAAATGAGAAATGAACTGAGGACCTACACCAAAGTGAGAGGAAACATTTAGGGTGGAATAGCATGAATATGCAATGGGCTATTGTTCTTGGTATTTTGTTTGGGTGTAAAGTGCTAGGCAAGCCCTCTAACATTCAGCCACACCCTTGGACCTAAGCTACTGTTATTCGAAAGGAGTTTCCCATCTTTTGGGGAC
Organism: Peromyscus leucopus; assembly: GCF_004664715.2. Lineage (NCBI taxonomy): Eukaryota > Metazoa > Chordata > Mammalia > Rodentia > Cricetidae > Peromyscus > Peromyscus leucopus. Next base: position 59,000,212 of record NC_051068.1, read on the forward strand.
ACTGCAGAAGAAAGATGATGAAAAACCCAGTCGACAACAGGGTGAAATGGAAAACAATACAAACCATTACTTTGGCAGCTGCTTAAGAACATATTAAGGATGTTTTCAGATAATGTTGAATGTACTGCAACAACCAAATAGTTATTAATTTTCCCATATACAACTGAGACTTGCAACGTTTAGGCAAGTTAAGAAGCCATGTAACTATTTTATTTTTTGAAAAATTGCTCAGTTGGGCCCTAATACTCATTCATAATTAGCAAATTCAACTACACATATGAGTGTCAAACTGGAAGATTAGTACATGCTATCCAGCATTCAAGCTATTTCCTTATTTGAGTGACAGACAGGAAAGTGGATTTTTTTTTTATGTTTAAGACTAAAAATACCCTGATATCTCTAGACTTTTTCAAGGCAAGAATGACATCACTTGGTTTTCTGTCCTCAGTGTCTGAAAAGTTAAACTATGTTCATTAAAGATAAGCTTAACAATAAACAAAGAGAAGAAGAGCCAATGCATAAAGAAGTACGCAGGGACTTGAGGAAAGCCATAAAGCACATGGAAGGTGACTGACAGCAAATTGACAACAGTATCTGCTAACTAAAATAATATTACATAATTATAGAACATACAGCTTTCATACCAACATTTGCATTTAATTGCTTATATCTAATCTCTCAGAAAATCTGATACGAGATAATCAATACTCTGGCCTATTCACCTGTAGGCAAGTGTGTGTGTGTGTGTGTGTGTGTGTGTGTTGTTGTTGTTGTTGTATTTTCTAGTGTGTTGGATCCTACTACTGAGCTACATCTTCAGTTACATCTGTCACTAGTTTTTAATAGACTTTTAATCATCTTAGCATTTCCAGCCCTTTGAATCCATCTTTAGAATCCACATATTTTCCAGGGTAGGCGGAGAATCTCAGAGCTCACAGATGCAAAGCAATTGTCAGGTCAACCAGGGCTGATGCCATTATAACAGAGGCAGACCTACCAAGCATTTACAAGATATTTTAATATGCACAAAGTCTGACTGCATTTTCTAAGTGAATATTTATTTTTCTCATCACTTAGAAACCATGGCTTCTTAAAGAGGATCATCTGAAAATTCAAAATAAATTTACAAAGCAAGATGCGAAGCAGATTTGAGAGCAAGGGATGTCTCTTACTCTTTTATGTTACTATGTAGATCAGAAGTGGGTAAGGACATTGGATCCAGAACACTGGATGTTCCCTGGGACAGAAGATAACAATGAAGTTGACATGTTTCCATTTGAGTAGTTACAGATACATCCACAACCACCTGAAGCTGCTTTTGCTTATAGACACTAAACCTTTTCTGTCTGTTGTTTTAAGGGACATTTCCTAGGCTTTGGTCTGGGGTGATTTTTCTTTTTCCTGAAGAGAGGAGGCAAAGTGCTTGTGAAATGGTGATGCTGATGATAAGAGTGTGCATGGACAGTGAGTTTCCAAGTTTTTGTTTGTTTGGTTTTTTTTGTTTGTTTGTTTTTTTGTTTTGTTTTTTTGTTTTTCTGCTCATAGCCATCTAGAATTTTCTGTCTAGGATCTGTTACTTAGAATTTTGTCATTAAACATTTGGCTTCTTTTCTCATAAAGATGGATGTCCACTTCCTGCTAAACTAAACAAGAACATTAAAAAACATTTTATAAATATTTATTTAGACAGTTTTTCACAGATCAAAGAAGATAGAAAAGTTTGGTTCTTGTAGGAACAAAAGGATAAAAAGTTCTCTCATATATTCAGTTTTCCACAGAATGTTAAAACTGAAAGCATCTTGGACAATGGCAGCAGTGAGTGCTCAGGAATGGGGAGCGGGCACCTTCATGGCAACGGTCTGGCAGCTACATTTCTCTCACCCTCAGTAAACATCTGCTGATGAGGCAAATGCTCTTCCAGAAAGCCTTCAGCAACATCTGGAGGAAACCAGGCAGGGTAGCAAGGAACAGTTTTAGTCCCCTGGGTGCAGAGTCAAGCCAGACTCCCCAGCACATACACAAAACTGCACCCACGTCACCACCAAGGGATATCTTCCTAAAAAGAGAAGACAAACAAGTGGATGGCCAGCATTGGTTCGATTCCTCTATTACAAGGGCGCCATCCTTGTAGAAATTTCAGAGGAAAACCATCCATATGACCTGGATCATATATAACAGAACTGTTTTGGATGAGTGGAATCATTATCATTTGACCAATTTAAGAATATTATTCAACTATACTTCAAGGTGAGTACACATGTCTGTAGTTCAGGCACATGAGAGGCAGAGACAGGAAGACTTGTGAGAACATGTCTCAACAACATGGTAATTTCCACTCATGCAAAGCTACACAGTGAGAACCAATCTTTGTGTGTGTGTGTGTGTGTGTGTGTGTGTGTGTGTGTGTGTGTGTACAAATTACTTGAAGAAACATGCAACTATCATCAGTCATCACTTGGAAGTTAAAATATCAATAAAATGTATGTATGTTTAGATCATTATCACCATAAACAAATATCTTGATAATTTAATTTAAAAAATAAACATGTTGGTACATTCCTCTATGAAGCATGAAGTAAAAAATTTGATCTCTACATTTACTAGTTACCTACATTGATAACAAACAGATATGTATTCTAAGTTTGATTAAATTTCCATAGTGATTATTAACTCATCATAGTCTATTATTGTACTCTTGGAATCCTAAACATATCCATTGTTATAGATTATCTGCCATGACCTTTGGAGTCTTCACTTCCAAAGATGAAAGGCTAATAAATGGGGGATGTGTGTACCGCCTCCATTCATTCACAAAGAAAGTGGCTTATATTCATCCTCATGTTGGGCTATGCTGTAAGGGCTTGTTCTTAGTGTCTGCCCTGGTGTCTATCTCCACAGAAAATCAAAACTATGAAGGAATGAATAAAGTTGAAAGAAAATTACAGTTTCAAAGTGGCTTTATTTCTTACAGTTTTGTTTGAGAGAATTATAACTGCCTCATCTGGGCCTCTTTTTATAGGATGCAGATGTGCCCCGTGGATAACATAAATGTGGATAACATGAATGGCTTCTGGAACATCAATTAACGCTCATACTCAAGAGATCTGGAGGAAGGTGTTGTGTTCTAGGGCTTAAATTATAGATGTGGTCATTTCTATGGAAACAGATAATTATAGAAAATCATCATCCTATTACTGAATAATAAAGCCTGTTGGAATTGATTGCTAACAAAAATGTGCCACGAAAAATAGCAAGGGCTCATGTGACATCAGTGAGTACATGAATTTAAAAAATAATAGACATGTGTTCCCCTCTGCCCTTCTTAATCCTCACCACTGTCTCAGTTAGAACGTGGTAATGCCTACCTGTGATTTTAATATAGTTATTGGCAGCAACACTCAGCGATTCAAGAGTTAAATGCGAGTTTCAAAAAGGGAGAGAGGGAAAGATAATTCTGTTAGACTGCAATGCTCCACAGGGCATGGTGACGCATTCCTCTAATGCCAGCACTCTGAGAGGCCTGGAAGATTGGCAGTTCCAGGGCAGCCCACGCTGTGCATAGGGAGAGCCTGTCTCAAACATCTAAAGGTCAGTCATGAAGCTTAGTGGCCTCGTGTTTGCCTGTCACGCACAAGGCTCTGACTTCAGTCACCAGTAACCCCCCTCACGAGACCCACAAAAGCTTAAGAGGTGACCAGGGCATTAAAATCTCAAGTAAGCGTATTTTCCGGTCCCATCTGAATACCAGGCTCAAAGCTCTACAGAAACTAGAACGTCATGCTAGGACTCTTAGGAGAACACATAGCAAACCATCATTTCCAAGGACGACTTGGGGGAAGTTATAGGGGAGAGGTCCCTTTATTAAATACGTGCTTCACATGACTTACTGGAGAAATAATTTCGGAGTGTACTGTAGCATTCCCAAATGATTAAACCATATTATGTGTACCAGGTGTGTAAATCTCAGAGGAGCGCAAGTCTTCTGTTCATTTCCTGCCTCTGGTCCCAAGACCTTGCCAAGGCCTCTGCATGGGAGCTGACCAACCCTCCGAACCTGACCTGGGAGCCACAGGACTCTGGCAGGGTGTTCCCACGCTCAGGCGGGGTGAGGAGGCCGCAGTGACCCCAAGGGGCCACGCCCCGGCCTACCCTCCTCTCCTCTGGTCCCGGCTCCAGAGCGTGGGAGCGGAGGACCGGAGGATGCGCACCACGACCCTGCCAGGAGCAGCTAGGGAAGCCGGTGCGGGCGCGGCGCCAATGCTCGGCCCTGGGAGCAGGGCTGCTCACTTACTTGATGTCTTCCCACACCTCGGGACCGTAATTTCGGATCACCAGCAGCTCCAGGGCATGGTTCACGAATCCGTACTGCAGGGTAGGGAAAGACTGCGGTCAGGGACCTCCTCCTTTCTACCGCGTTGCCCACCCGGCTCCACTGGCCTGTCACTCGCCCTCTGGCTGCGCTTTCGGGGTACCCTATCCTAAAAGGGGGAGATCCGAGGAATCTTTAGATTCTCGGCTCCACCGATCCCCTCCCCCATCTTCTTACCCCTGCTCACTTGTCACCATGGTGCAACAGGGATAGCGAGGGGACCTGAGCCCGGAGCCTCCCACCTGACCCGGCCCGAGGAAAGAAGAATCTCCCGAAGTCAGAGACTGGGGTTGCGCGGTGGTGACCCACTGTCAGAGCGTTCAGCAGATCATGTGTCCCCACCTCCCACCAAAGGCGCTGTTCCTCGCAGCCTTCCTCTCCGTGCCCCCCTGGTCTTGCTCCCTGCAGCGCAGTCTGCTCTCTAGTCAGTTAAGGTCCACTTAGCCCAGGTGTGAGATTCCGGCTCACGGTCCTGACAGCACTCACCATGGTGTCTGCGCTCAGAGCAGGAGAGGCAGCCTCGGCGCAAGGGTGCCACAGAAGAGACCCAGACAGCGACTACAGCGGTGGCGACAGCGCACCCAGACCAGCACAGAGCTGCAGCTAGAGCATCAGGCTGAGCCCTCCCTGATTGCCACCTCTTCCCAGCCAATGGCGAGTAGAGCCACGGGAGGCCGGTCGCTGTTGCTTCCCATATATCAACCAATCGGAGACAGAGGAGGGAATTCAGATGTGCTCAGAGGTACTGGGCTCCAGTCTTTTCCCGCCCTAGTTTGGTTACAAGTTCTTCCTTTGAGGCCTTAAGGAAGATGGAGCAGAGCCAGCTGCACTCATCCAAGTAGTAGATGGGGCGTTGTGGTCCTAGTACACGTGTTCTAATCCAGAAGTCTGCTCTTTGGCGCGCGTGTGTGTGTGTGTGTGTGTGTGTGTGTGTGTGTTGTGTGTGTGTGTGTGTGTGTGTCCTCATACTTTTTGTAATTATGCAGATAAACATTTCCTCTGTGGCTTTACCTCACACCAGCTGGCAAACTTACAGCTAATCCTACGGAACTAAGCACATTTTACTTTTAGCCAAATGTACAAACTAAGGATGTTCTGTAATATGTAAGAGGTTTAACAAGTGTATTAGACTTTTTGTCATTGAGACAAAATACCTGGCATTAACCAGCTGAATTTTTTTGGGCCCACAGTTTCAGTGGTTCATTGTCCTTGGCTACCAATGCTTTGGGACTTGTGGGAAGGCACAGCTCCATGTTGACTTAAGTAAGCGGTAGAGGCTGTTCAGTTCATGACAGAGACACACAGGTAGGCCTGGGAGAGGCTATAATTCCCAAGGACAGCCATGTGGTCTACTTCCTCCACTAGGCTCAAACTCCTAAAACTTCAGGAAGTTTTTTAAAATAATGCTAACACCTGAGGACTAAGCTTCCAGTACCTGAGCTTCTTGGGGGATACTTCATTTGGGAACATAACTGTGAGCAGAATGTTAAACCATTTCTGTTCTTTTATGAACTTCCATTGTATTCCAACCCAGCAGTTAGGATTCCAGAAATTTTAACTATCTAGAATTGTCCCATGTTCCTGTTCTCAAAAATAATATGAACGGGAATGGGCTGGTACAGCTATGTGGACATTTGATTAGTCTCCCTGTAGTCTACCATCTGACATTCAAATGAGTTATTTAATTGTGGAAACCTCATTAGGCACAAGGAGCAAGCGTAGAGCGATTTGTGGATTTGAGGCAGATGTTGTGGGTGCATGGTTCTCAGTCAGCGCGGGGAAAGGCCAAAGAGCAGCCACCAGTCTCAGGTAGACCTGAGAATCTTTGTTGGCAATTAAATCTGTCGGAATCACCCCAATTTGGAGATGGGAAATGTCAAAGCAAGAACATTCCACTGCCACCAGCGCCCTAACACAGGCTCAAGAATAGGTGGTCAGGAAAAGAGACAACAAAAAGGACATCAGGCAACCCAAACGCTTCCATCAAGGATGCTACGATTGAACAAGTCAGTCTTTCCAACAATGGAACATCCAACTGTATACAGCTACTTAAATATGAAACCATTTTTGAACTTTGAAAACTGCACACTATACAACTAACTATGAAAAAGGCATGAGGAAGATCCGATACTCAGTGATAAACGCAGGGTAAACAAAAGCCGGGAATGAAATCATCCCCAATTAGTACCTGATTATATAGAGCGGGGAGCAGTATGAGTCAGATGAGCATGGATGCCACACACACCGTACAAGTGCAATTTACCGGGAGAAGCTTTAGAAAGCACTGATGGCATTATGGTCCGTTGACTGGAGGGCCCGAACACTCAGCTTTTCTGTTGTGTGCCAGGTTCCTCCAGATCAAAACAGTCCTCCCAGGAGAGAAGAGTGGGGGGAGGCTCATGGGACTCTGAAGGCAAGTAAAACTGACTGAGAAAGCAGGAAGACTGAAGAAGGTCCCACCATAGCTTTACTGAAACAGTAAATGCTACAAGAGGAGACCAATCTGACCAGGTCGCCTATCTATATAAAATATCCCTTCAATTTATTGTGACTCTTTAAAACTTTTCTTAAGGTGTAAATATTTAAACTTTCTGTTTTGATATTAATGGTCATATAGAGTACTAATTCTAATCTTAGGCTTCATGTACCTTCCTGTACATGATTTCAGGCTTCTTTTTTATTATTATATCACTGCCTGAATTCCTTGGATATTAAGCATTTTCCCTGTGAGAAACATTCGTGAAGGAGAATGATATTCATAGGATTCCTGTTCTTTAGCCCAATATGAACCTCTCTAAACCTCAGTTTCCTCTTCTAAACACAAGACAATCCAGGGTATTTAATGTAACAATATTTTTAAAGAACATATAGCACTTGACATGTGGTAAACTCATCAAATATGAGCTTTATAATCCATTTAAACAATATTAGTCTTAAAAATACAAATAGTTATTGATCACATATGCTTCATTTGAGTTAAAACAACTTGCTTAAATCTCATACCAGTATTATAGAGTGTCTATAAGACAGATTCCTGGTCCCTTCCTTTATTCTCACTTGAGCTCAACAGACAATAGTCAGTCAACAGAATAAAATGGCCTCAGAAGTGTATGATTCCATTAATTCATGTGAAATAAAGATAGTCCATTCTGGGTTCTGTCTTAATTCATTACCTTTCAAGCTAAATGCATTCAATTCATGGAACTGCTCTTACTTCTTTTCTCTTTGGAATTGATTACTTTCAGTTTTTATTCTTGCCAAAAAACTATCTGAAATGTCCACAAATAATACATCTTTAGGAGCAGAGTTATTCTTTAGGCATACTGTGGTGATTAGTGGTTTCTTCCATCTGAATTAAGGTAGAACTAACTTCAGGGAAGTAAGGAGTTTCTCGTGTAGAAAAATGGCATAGTTGACTGAAATGAGTTGGGCAATACTGAGCCCAACATACTATGGGAGACAGAATAAAATTTTCTATCCTGACAAAATGTCCACATCCTCATCTCCACAGCCCTTGGCAGGTCATTTGATTAAAAGGAAGGCGTAAAATTAGGGCTTACAAGAAGAAGCAAGAGTTTGCACAAGACAAGAGTGGCTGGGCTCTCTCTTCCCTGTGTGTGAGAGATACATGAACAAGCAGGTGTATTCGTTACTTTTCTGTTGCTGTGACAAATATTATAATCAAGACAATTTATAGAAGTAAGAATTTATATGATTGATTGCAGTGAGAGTTCATAGTGGCAGGGGAGGCGTGACAGGAGGCAGCTGGACCAAGAAGCAGACAGATCAATCATAAACTTGCAGCAGGAAGAGTGACCCGAAAGTGGGGCAAGGCTATAAACTCTCAGCACAAACCTGCCCCCCCCGTGATGTATTTCCTCCAGCAAGAATACACTACATTGTTACCTCCCCAAACAGTGCCGCCAGTCAGGGAACCAAATGTTCACAATGTGAGCCTATGGTGGATATCTCCTAAACCAGCAGCACATAGGGTCAGGAAGAGGGCCCTTACCAAGAACTGAACCTGCCAGCATGGTCTTGGACTTCCAGCCTTAAGACTAGTGAGAAATAGGGTGTCTATAGATTATATGATTTTGTAGCTGCAGTCTAAGTTGACAAAGACCAGTGTGCAGATTATATTTAAACTAAATCTTTCAGAAATGTCAATAGCAGCAGAAATTCTCCATACATAATTCTATGGTTATATTAAATTCTTGGTCTCTTGTTGGTCTTCTTGTGTTTTCCTGAGGAAAGGACCACGCCAATAGAAGCTTGGGTCTACCACAGGCCATTTCTGTCATAGAGAAACAAAGTTTATTTTGTTTTGTTTTGTTTCTTAAAGTTTGTGTGTCTCTCCAGGATAATCAGAGAAGTTTTTGGTTTCTCCATGATAGTTCTACATGGCAATAGACAGAAACCAACAGTGGCTAACTTAAACAAAAAGAAATCCAAGTAAAATATAACAACTAGAAATTATTAACATTATTAGGTAGCTTACAAAATCATCTGGTAGACTGAAAAGACAGTGAGAGAAGCATCAACTGGATATAAATTCTATTTCTCTCAATGAAAATTGTCATAAAAATAAAAAAAATCAGGTCAATGTGCTATGTGGATTACAATAGGGAGTGACATTTTATGAGGAGACAGTAATATTTAATAGTTACTTTTTGACTTGGGGACTTTATAAAAACATCTGTCTTTGTGACAGTAGGTGGATTATAGAGTCTAACTAAAGGTTTTCTTCACCATCTTCTCAAAGCTGGAGAAACATCTTTTATCAGCATCAAAACCACTTGTCTGTTTCCTTAGAACTCATTATTTTTCTCATTACATGTGAACATTAAGAATATAGGAAAATATCTCATCCAGAATTGAGAATTAGGTTTGAACAAACACCAATAATGAAGTGAAAGGTTGGGAGAAAGGGGGCAGTCATGTGTAAGGAGTCTTTTCTGGGACGGGAAATCATCCTGGGGAGACAAGGCACGTTTCCAAGATAAACCTGTGAATGAAAATGAGAATTGCCGCTTGTTCTGTGTAACACTAAAAGTTTAACAGATTACATAAACATGTATAAATGCAGAAAACGAGCAGTCAATTGCCTTTTCTAGATGCCGCTGCTATTATTCTCTTCAGGCCTACAGTTCAGCAATTAGCTAAGCACAGACTCTTTAATTATCCCAGAATAGCTCTGTTGGTCTGGTATGGCATTGGGAGGCATATTTATCTCTTCTACTCTATCCTTTGATGATCGTTATCATAACCTACAGAGTCTGTGAGCAGGTAAGCAAGATAGAAAGCATCTAAGGAGGCCTGATGTCCCATGCCCCACTTAATACACTCATGATCTAAGAAGGAGGGATATACTGAAATGGTTTCTGGGCAATACACACAGTTATGGAAATATCAACAGCCAACATGCTTGTCATCCAGTAGGTGAGTGCTCCTCCATGGTAAGAGACACTGAAATGGACTCCTGAGATCTAGAACTGATTTTATAAGCTCCTTTAGAATTTGATTTAAAAGGCAGACTTCTGTGAGCCACTCAGGTTTTCATTATGAGGTAGGTAATGGGTTTTAGGAATTGGTTGCTTTAACAGCCATACCTCTTCTGGCAATGACTTCCAAGCAAATGGATCAATTGTAAGGTAACTGTCTAATTTTCATGTAATGTTCTGTCCTTCACACTCTTGCCTTCCTCTCACTCGACATCAATAATGAAAAGTGAATATCATCTAATACACAGGGAGCTTTCGGTGAGTTCTCCTAGTTCCTAGGTATGCTGGATCAGCTACAAGAAGATTCTACAGAGTATTTCCAGTTCTTGCATATGAGAGCCTCTTAAAGTGTGCTTGGTCACACTCCCATTCTGCATGCCAAATTCCTCCTGAAAAGAAGTTACTTTCAGTGTGCATTTAGGTAGGTGAGGCAGCCAGACTTCAAGAGCTGGTTGTCTATAAGCAGGTTCATTCTCCATTAAGCAGATGGGAAGGGGAGGGAGGAAACCCTACAGTCCCTTCTTAACTCATGCTGAAGCCAATGATAGGTGACAACCCTGTCTACATCTGTCAGAAAGAGACATGTCCCTGCTTTTGCAAAGAGATAGCATTTTTTTCTGTGTGCCTCTTCAGAGATGCCCTTCCCCCCTCATTGTAAACAACTCAAGTGAATTAGAAGGAGGATACATTTTGTTCTTCACTTGGGTGTGTGTCTTCTTTCCCTGGAGCTAATGGATTCCATGCTGTGTGAAATAAGTGCACCAACTGACAGACACAAACCATAGAGCATGTAAGTTGTTTGCCTGATTTGAGAAGAAAGAACTTCTGTCTCTCTCTGTGGAGGTATAATGTATAATATTTTATTGTATGGACATGTATGCATATGTGTGTATTGTATGTGTATATTATATATGTACATAAGTAAGACAGCATGTATATATGTATGTATTTTATCTTGACTGCAGCTGAACCTAGTCTGAACAAAGCTCATCAATTTCATGATAACATGGACCACTGTCAGAAATAATGGGAATTACAAAGTGTAGAACAATGTCTGGCAAAGAGTAAGCTTTCAATAAATATTTATATGCAGACTGTATAGATCACCCTAATCATTCCCATTTCCTCCTATCATTTTACACAGTAAAGGTGGTCATTTCACTTAGTCTGAGCTTGTAGAATGTGAACAGAAAGGAAGTGTGATAACTTCAGGAATTAAGAGAGATGTTAAATACCCGATGAACAACAATCAGCCTCGATTTTCCTTTTGCTGATTAAGATAGTCTGTAGTAGACAATACACGATGCTGCTGTGGTACAGATGCTTTTGACCAAGTGGAATGGTCAATAGATATAGATGGTGTGTAGTTTGGTTTACCTCAAAATGATTCATGTTTTGGACACTTGGGCCTCAGTGTGGTGATGTGAGAGGTGATGGTACTCTTAAGAGGTAGAGACAAGTGGGAGATCTTAAGGCTTGGGGATGAAGCCTTTGGAAGACAAATGGTGCCCTTATTGAACCTGTAGCTGATTCTTAGAAAGAGATGTTTTTAAAAGAGAAATCTTAGGGGTTGGAGAGCTTGCCCAGTGGATAAGAGCACTGAGTGCTCTGCTGGATGACCTGGGTTCAGTTCCTATGAAGGTCATGTCCTAGCTGCTCACAACTATTTGTAACTCCATCCCACAGAATCTGACACCCTTCTCTGCCCTCCCTAGCCATCAGGCACATATATATGCTGTACAGACATACATGCAGATGAAATACCCATACATGTGAAATCAATAAAATTTTACAAAGAGCTTCCTAACTTTTGTGTGTCCTCTTGTTCCTAAAAACATTCCATGTTCACCATGAGGCCACAGCACAGTCTGCATCATGTTCTTTGATCTCAGCTTTTAAACTGAGCTAACTAACTTTTTCTCTTTGTTGTGTCCTCCTTAGTTGTGATGATGACAGGAAACAAGTCTTGGGACAGTTACTTCAAGTGTACCTGAAATATAGAAGTAATTTAGAGACTGGAATTGGTGCATGAAAGGATTTGGAGGAACAGGTAAGTAGAGGCCTAGAATGTTATATACAGAGCGTTCTAGAAGAGTGTGGTGTGGGGTGTGAATGATGACTGGGGAAGAGATGGAACATCTTAGAGACTCATCAAGTGACCGTGCAGAGTAATGACAGAAATATAGACAGGAGAGGAGAAATTGTGAGGTCTCAGATTCTGCTAGACACAGATATGTCTTGTACACTTGCAACTCAAATGAACTAGCAAAGGTGGCTGGTATGTCTGGTTTCTTCTCATAGTGGGCAGCTTCAACATAAATGTGTCTCTCTGTATTGGCCAAGGATTTGGGACCAATAAGTTCCAAAATTAGTAACTGCATATTTGGGAATTATGGGTAGCTGTTGTGAATAAACACTTCCTAGAACACTGCCTTAGTCACTGCAATTACTACAGCATTTGTGTTATATCATATCATATCATATCATATCATATTAATAAAATATTTATAAAGGCGCAGGACCCACAAGCACTGTCACCATAACTTTCCAATGAGCTTCATTTTTTTCTTCTTCTACCATGTGGATTGCCCAGCACATTGTTCTGCTCAGTTTCTATTATAGTGAAGTTTTTTGCTTTGTTTTGTTTTAATTTATTCTGAAGTTACCTCATAATTCTTTCTACCATAGAGAAGGGCTTGGCAGCATTTCAGAGTAAACAAACATCTTAGCAGACTTTTTAGGACTTGGGTACCATGCAGACATTTTCTGCTAAGCAATTTTCTTCAAACTCCGTGAGATTCGCTTACAATTTCTTTTTCTGGCATCATGTGTTTAAAAAAATTTAAAAGCTTGAAAACACTTCTCTCTGCGGTCTTTTTAAGGAATATCTTAGATTAAGTCTTACATCTGCCATTTAAATTTTGTCTTGATTTTAACTGCTATATTTAAGACTAACACAGTAACTCATCATGAAAGTAATTTAATTATGATGGCAACGAATCTGCCCTGATAATGGAAGAAATGTGGTTTTGAGATTATCACATTTTTCCTTTTACTTAAGTTTTCGAATTAAAAAAAAAAAAATCTGTCCATTTATGAAGACTTTTCTATTTTCTTATAGGAACATCAAATTTGAAGAACTGGACACGAACAAGTAAGTAAAGATTTAAGCAAAAGTTATGTGGGCCATGTGGACTGCTCACAATAGATGCACATGTGGCTAGAAAATACAAAGATTAATAACATGCACAGCATTTGAAGTGGTCTCAGATCAAAATATCAGATGAGTCACATCCTTGGTGTAATGAAGGAAACATTTAAAGGGAACACCACCATCACAAACCCAGATGCTGACTTTCTAAGAGAAGGAAACTGGATACAACAAGGCCTACAAGGGACTGATTGCTTCTACGGCAAGTGTGATTCTTCCCCATCTCTCTAAAAGACACAAAGACTTTCCAGGACCGGAAAAGCCTCCCAGCCAAAGGCTGTACGTTATGTTCTGACACTATAAATCATGGTTGGAAGTGACTGATTGGTATTTTTTTTTTTCATAATAAAGTGAGCTAAAGCCTCCCCAGCTGTTTGCTTGTACCGGGTCAAGTGGATTGCCCTTCCCCTCATCTCTGCCCAGTAGTTTCTGTTTGGGAGAAGATGCTAATGATTGCTTCTGCAGCCCTCACAGGTACCGTGTGTTGGTCCTTCCACCATTTAATTCTCTATGTCACTGTCCAACTCCCATAAAGGATGTTATCACCAAAGTGTGTGAATAGTTGAAGTTACATCTGTTTCACAGTTCAATGAACAGTAGGAAGTTGCAGTCGTTTAAAGCCGTGTGACTGTTCCCCAAAGGCCTGTGTGTTAAAGGTTTCTTTCCCAGCTTGGCACTCTTGGCAGGTGGTGACAACATCAACAGATGGGGGGTAGTGGGAGATCTGTTAGCAATTGAAGGCATGCCTGAGAGGGCAGTGATTCCCTTCCCTTTCCTCTTTTTACTCCCTGTCACTTCCCAGCTATGACACAAACACTTGGTTCCAATCTTGGGATTGAACAGACATTATCACACTTGCCAGCAGCACTTCATTGACTCAGTTATTTTGTTCATTCTTCTGGCAAAATCCCCCAGGAATAACATGAACTGTTTTCCACTAAGATAGAAGCAACTGTTCATGCAGTCACCTGTGCACACAAATATTCATTGTCATCCACTCGTTTGTTTCCTGAAACAGTCTTTGAAAAACACACATCATCTCTCATCCACATTCTTTAAGGCTTAGCATGCCCCTTGTCTCATGCTTCTAACACTGTTGCAGAGCAGAAGGCAATGGCTTTTCTTTTTCTGCAGTTAATGGCTCCTCACAAGCAGGTCTAGGGAAACTCTAAGAGAGAGTTGCTTCAGGAAAATAATTTTTCATAGATAATTTTTATTTAGATAAAATGCCAAAATAATAGAAAAGTTACAGGAATCATACATGGAGCTTCCATACATCTTTTACTTGGATTATATACAGTAAACCCCTCCATTTGCTCCAGGTATTCACAGGTGGCAGAGGTGAGAGTGATTGTATATCATATGCACATGAGAGATACACAGAGTTTCTTCCCACCGCTTGGGTTGGAACTCAGGACAGCATACATGCTAGGCGGTTGCTCTGCCACTGAGCTCTGTCTCCATCCCTAAAAGGCAGTGTGGAATTCTAATTAATGTACAAGCTTCTGAATCAGATTATTACTAACATAGCAACTTCCTAAATACACAGGTGATGAGAATGATGTCCTGTTTGATGCTTCTAATTGCCTGTAATTCCTATTACTTTCCTTGTAATGAATTTTAATTCCAGAAAGAGCAAATGAGTGAGTGTTTAATAAGACACTACCAACCTTTAAAGAAATCCACTGGAGTGCTTTAGTCGTACCCCTGGGAAACTAGAGCCAGGCAAGTGATGACTATTACTCCCGATGCCTGGAGACTAGTGGAGGTAGTAAAGGACTTTTAAACTGATTTTCTTTTCAAATCCTTTCACAAAAAGTCAGAACATCTAGAGTGCTGCTAATACCAGTTCAAAAACCCAACTGTGCATCTGTTTTAAAGTCATATCCTTTTACCAAATTGAACACTGGGACTTAAAACTGTGGAGAATATAAACTGACATCATTAGCAATAAAATCCAAGCTCCATGGTGATGGAGTCACTCAGGAACAGAGCACTTGCCTAGCATGCACAAGCTCTGTGTTCAATCCCCAGAATCACACATCCATGTGCAATGAGAGGGGAAGAAAGGCATGGGAGGGGCAGGAAATTAGTTCAGACTCTAGAAAAACATATACAAATTCCCACAATGAAACCACAGTAAGGGTTCCTCCATCGGTATTAGTGCTTTCTTTAGAAAATGCCATTAAGATATTTTAACTAGAATAAACACTTCACAGATATACACCAAATAATACAAAACTTGATTCTTAACACATATTCTAAAATGGTCAGCAGAAATATTTAAGAAGCTATCAAAAAAAAAGATTAAAATAAGACCCATTCTCTACTTCGAAGCTAAAACTTCTCCCCTTGGGTTTCATGGCTCAACATGGCAGTAGAGGATCATTTGGACATGTGTGTGTGAGAACACTTTACCACTGTGATCTACTGCAGACTCTCTGTATGCAAACTTTAATCGCATGTCACATTGCTCTAATTGAATTAGAATAGTATTATATTTTAACTCCGGCTGTAAGTCTTTTTATTCTGAAATGTTTGCAGTTAGTATCTTTTACATGGATTAATAGGAAGTAAATTTTCATTAGTAAGTAAAACAGGCTTTATCACATATGGAATCAAAACAAAAAAGCGTTTGTTTTATGACATATTGTGTTACAGAGAATATTTTTAGTGTCAAACATGAAAATATTCTTTAATAATTGCAGAACTATTTCATACTACATTTTAATCTAATGTCTAATTGCTTATTTTCTAAAAAAAAGAAGGAAGGAAGGAAAGGAAGAAAGGAGGGAAAGGAAGGAAGAAAGGAAGGGAAGGAAGGAAGAAAGGAAGGGAAAGAAGGAGGGAAGGAAGAAAAAGGGGAAAGAAAAGAAAAGAAAACACATACACAAATACACACACACACAAAGATATAGCTGAAAGGAAGGGGCGGGCCTATTGTGTTACATACACTGTGGTTAAATGAGGAAATCTAATCAGAGGCAGAGCTGAAAGTCCAGAAGCTCTTATAGAATTAAACACTGTCATTTATGCTCAGAGACTTTAAAGGCGACACTATCACAAACACACTTTAATAACCACAGCGTTGCACTGGGCACAGGCTGCAGAAGAATCCATTGCTTTATACAGTTGCACTTGACTACAATTGCCTGGGATATGTACAATGTGCTGGATTTTGAGTGCAGGTAGTGATTGTTCTAGAACAAAACCATGTCCCCAAAAGTCACTTTTGAGGTTTGTTTGTTTCTTAAATAAAAGAAGGTTGAAGAGTTGAAGTGAATACTTTTGTGTGTGTGTGTGTGTGTCATGTTAAACGGGAGGCAGAGGAGACAAGGACTTTGTCCTGAACCTTTAACACTGCTTTTCATCTTCTGTAATCCTAAAGTCATTCCAGAGGTTCTGCAAGTCCTCAGCGGAGTCAAACACAGAAGCATGGGTCTCACTAATCTACTCCTGATGCTTTGCCTAAGAAGTTGGCGTTCCCATCCTCCTCATCTCTCTGCTGGAACCACGGTTGAGAACTAGGCCCTTGTTGATGATAAGCGTCCAGAAAATGACAGATTCCAGGAATGTCACTAGGGAAGTTTGGTGGAAGCTCCTCCCTTGATCTCGGGGTGAATACAAAACCAGGGCAGTCTTTGAGTAACCTGAAAAAAAAAATTAAAATAAAATGAAAAGTTAATGCCGACAGAAACATTTGGCAATTCAGGACAAGAAGACAACAGAAGTAAACAGATATTACTACAGTAGTCATATTAGGTATGACTGACAAAAGGATTCCCATGAGTCAATAGACAGTCCCCCCCACACAAAAAAAATGCTACAAAGAACCAAAATAATAGAAATTCTGCTTACTCACACATTTGACTCACATTAAAAGGAAAGTTAATTATATAATATTGGGGATGATGTGATTTATATAACAATGAATTCATAAACAAAAACTCTAAGTTTTAATAATAGCAAACATATCATTTTAATGTGATTGAAAAGGGTTTCCTAAGTTAAAATGATAAATCATTGTCCATTTACTTGCAATTGAGAGGAAAACATGACAAGAAGCTGTGAAAAAAAGGGAAAATGATAAAAAATGATATGAAAATTACTTTTTGAAATATTAGTGGATTTTTGAAATTAGTTCCATAAAGGTAGGTCTAAAGTGCGCTCTTGGGTGGGAGGGCTTATTAGAGACAGGGCTTCATGTAGCCCGGTTTGGCTTCCAACTTTGGACTTCTGAACCTCCCGACACCATCTTCTAAGCACTGGGATTACAGGCAGGCACGCACACCACTCTTCGTTTATGCAGTGGTGGGGACTCACCCCAGGGCTTCAGCACCAGGGCTGGGTGAGCACAGTGTCAATGGAGGAAAGTCTCCAGCCCACGAAGGAGATTTACCAGCACATGTTGGAACTCCTGTTTGTATAAAGGAGCATAAATATAAGGGAACAGCAAGAGACTTATTTGGCGATATGGAAGCTTTTATGTTTTTATAAGATTAAGTAGTACGATATTCTTGTGATCTTTAGGGATCTGGAACACTTTCTGTTACTTTGGGGTTTCCCTTTATTCATATTTTATGTGCATGGGTGTTTTGTCTCCATGTATGATACATTGTGTATGTGCCTGGTTCCCCTTGAGGCCAAAAGAGGGTGCTGGATCATCTGGAGTTACAAAAGGTAATAAGCTACCTTGTGGGTGCTAGGTACTGAACCTGAGTCCTCTGGATGAGCAGTAACTGCTCTTAACTGCTGAATCACCTCTCCAGACTCCTCCTTTATGTTTCCATTTTGAGACAGTCTTGTAAATTTCCCAGGCTAGCTTTGAACTCACTGTAGTTCAAACTAGCATTGAACTTGATCTCATCCTGCTTCAGCCTCCTAATCAGCTGGCATTTGAGGCCTGTGCCACAGCTCACCACTCACACTAAGAGTTCCTTTTGGTCTTGACACTTGGCTTCTGCGTTACAATGTCACCATTTGCTGCTGGTCCTCATTGTTTAATGATCTGGCAGGTTTCCTTTGCTGACCACCCTTTTGTCCCTATGGTTCTGAAGCAGGGGATTTACCCCTTATTCTTGGTTGTCAGGAGTGACCCTCAAATCCTGGGAAATTTCCTGAATTACAGAGTTACTGTTGTTTTTTTTATGAACCCTTTGGGTCCAACCTGGTTTATGTTAATGAGATGACTCAGAGTGGGGCCAGGCTTCCAGAAACATCTTCCAGGTTAGTAGAGAGCTGGGGTAGCAGACTGGAAACTGTGTTTTATTAACCACGGCCTATGAGACAGTCCATTCTCCCTCAATAAAGGAAGCCGGGAATGCAGGCATTAACCCTTGAAAGAGCAGAGCCTCCTGGTTATGACTCCACTGGTGTGGCAAGAGCCAGTAATGTATCTGTCCGGATTACATGAGGAGAAGCATTTGGACCCCAGTCAGGCCTCACCCTCTATGCTTTTTCATTTGGCTGATTCTGATTTGTCTTCTTCACAAATAAGGCATCCAGGATTGCTTGGGCAATACTTACCTGAATCTGATTTAAGTCTAGAAGGGCTAACTTGAAGGGGTCAGGGAAACCCTCATATTATCTGTCCCAAAGTGCTCCAGTCCGAGCACTCCTAGGGTGTGACTGGTGTCTGATCTTCGTCAGTTTTGTTGAGCACTGACTCCTATAAAATGTTGTGACTCTGTTAACTCTGGGTAGCTCCTGCTGGAACTGTACTGCCGGGTACCAGTTGGTGTTAGCATACCCACTGGCATACTAGGAAGGCAAACAGACATTTTGAATGAAAAATTACAGAATAAGATCTGATATCCGCTAAGAATTAATGCTGAAATTATCTCCCAAGGGTAGTGAAAGCCTTAAAGCAAGTTAAAGTAAGAATTCTAAAAGTAATTTCATTTCATTTTCCTGTAAGATTTCCAGTGCAAGTAAAACAGGTGTGGGAGACAGATAAAAAGGACAACCGCGTCAAAGTGGAAACCATGCCATTGGTACCTGTATGTTGTGGGGCTGACATTGATTTTCCGTGGCACACTGCAGGACTCAAATTTGTTAGCCAGAGTGACATTGTTTCCAAATAGGCAGTAGCGGGGCATTTTTACGCCAACAACTCCAGCAAACACTGACCCAGAATGCAGTCCAATTCGCATCTGAAAGCAAAATAGCAGCGCTCCAGGTCACTTCCTGCTTGTCAGGATTGTTTGACTGTCTTGTCTAGATGTTTCTAACCTCTGTGACTAACTACATCACATTCCCATCTTCCCGCGAGTCACCTCTAAGGCTCATGCAAAGCAGCATTCCCAGGGCAGAGTCAGCTGTCATACCCGGTAAGTCTGCTCTTTGGGTGTTTGGTTTTATTGCACCTGTCTTAAACATCTGGAATAAACTTGTTCTCCAGCCTCCCAGGATCGCTGCAGCAGAATAACAAAGAACCTGTGGATATCTCACACAAAGCTGCTCTGTCCTTTAAATGAGAGAAAGACATCCTTTTTAGACTGTAGCAGGAAACTCTTGAAACAAGGACAAAGAAGGGCCACCTGTAGCTCCGGATACTCAGAAGGCTCAAGCAGGATGAACTCTGAATTCTGGAGTTTCAGCTCAGCTTGGGCAAGCTAGTCAGACTCCAATTTCAAAATAAAAAGCGATGGGATCTAAAACAAAGCATTTTGTTTTACAGTAATTTTATGCCAAACACTAGTCCTTCATTTAAATGATTAGCAGCTGAGGAAAAGGAATTATAATATTGAAGTGGAAATGACAGAGGATAGAGAAAATTATAGAGTGTCAGGGACCCAGATCCCTGTAGTTACAATCTATACAGTCTAGACTCAGGAACCTAAAATCCAGATTCCCACAACATGAAACTTAAGGCAATATCTAAATGGAAGACACAGTCTGTAATGGAGCTTAGAAATTATGAACCGTCAGAGGAGCCTTTGGATGAAATATTTTCTCTTTATTTTGAGCCCAAGTCTCACATGGTCCAGGCTGTCCATGAACTGGCTATATAGCAGAGGATAGTTTTGAATCTTGCCTCCACCTCCAAATGCTGGAATTCGGATGATATACTTTTAAATGGGCTACTCTAAAAGATTCAGGTCCTTGATGAAGTGAGAGGGTACCCACATTCTTAACTGACTGCTACAAGCATGTAACAGATGATAACAATATCATACTATGCTCATCATTTTCAGATTCTGTATCTAGCTGGTCACTTGAAAAGTTTTATTAGCTATATGTCCTCTAAAAAAAAAAAAGGCCAAAGACTCGGTTATCTGATATATTGCTTGCAATTAAAAGACTCTATGTTTTATTTTAAAACATGTATTTATTCTTCAGGTGTGGTGGCTCCTGCCTTCAATGCCAACTCTCTGGAGGTAGAGGCAGAGGCAGAGCAGAGGCAGGTAGAACTCTGTGGTTTGAGACCAGTCTGATTTACACAGTGAGTGCCAGGACAACCAGGGCTACATAAAGAAATTCTACCTCAAAAAAAATGTGATGGGAAGGGAGTGTGGTACAGCAAGTTGTGGAGGTCAGAGCAGCTCTGTAGAGTGGGTTCTCTCCTCCTGCCTTTGCTGAGCAGAGAACTCAACAAGCTTTCACAGTGTCTTTACATATCTGCTGACCCATCTTTCCAGCTCAAGTTTTTCTTAGTTTTACAGCTAACTTTGGCATTTGGTAGAAATGTCCTAGAATCTTTCAAGACGTCATAGCACCAATTATTTATCATTTTCAGACCAGAGCATTAGGAGAGCAGCCTTCTGAAAATCTGCTTTCTGTACCCTTTTTTCCCCTGCTTATTTCTTCATCTACAAAACAGAGAGGTGCATGATTCTTAAAGCCGGAAGTCTACACTAAGAAGCAAAACCTAGCTGTCTGCTGTACCTAGTTTTTTTTTTCATCCTTAGGATAGTATGGTTTTGCATACCTAACAACTGTACAATTGAATCAGCCATAAATACAACCTTAACACAACTGTATTAAAGAGGAGGCTGTGTTCTCTTGGGCACAGTCCCTTGCTCCAGGTTCTCTCTGTATATTGATATTAGGATTTTTTAAATGATAAGTTTACCATAACATTTTATGGTTTTATTTCATAAATAATATGTAAGTGTATTCTCCTCATAGATATGGCCAGAGCCTCACATGTTCCTCCCACATAGCTCTCCCTCCCTCTCCTTCTCCAGTCCTCAATCTTATATTTACCTCAAGTTCAAGAACAAAAGTTCATCCGTAACATAAAATGAGCAGCATGTCTGAATGGATTCTTTCCATTGGGAAAAGTGAGTGAAATAATGAAAGGCAAAGAGAATTTCATCTCTCAGTAACTCTTTTTTCCCACTTTATTTTATTTTTCTTTATTAAGAAATTTTCTACTCACCCCTCATGCTATCCACAGCTCCCCCTTTTCCCTCCTCCCACAACCCAGCCCTCCTTCCCAAGCCACCCCACATCCCCACATTCAAGAGTTATTGAGATATCCCATGAGCTGGGCTCTGCTGACTCCCCATGGGAGACCTCAGTAACTCTTGAAGGGAACCTTATAATAGGGAAGCCCTTGGTTGGAGGATTGTTTTGGCGTGGCTTATTTCATCTCCTGGGCGCGTAGGCAAGGAAGGTTCCTGATAGGGATTTCCGTCTTTCCTGACACATATTGACTTTCACTGTGAAGTCCAATCCTCAGTTCTCTACCCATAGTCCACTCACAGTTTTCCTGAGTGAGTGAGGATGAGGACAGCAGTGAGGAGGAGGGAGTTCATGGCTGATACCAACATGTGACTGCACTAGACAGCAGCACAGAGTTAGAAAGAAAAACAAACAAATTCAAAAACAAACCAAAACAAAAATCCATCAGGGGAATAGCTTTTTACTTCTTCATGAGGAAACCAGATGAGAAGTAAGGGAAGTCTGATTGCTGCATCCAAGACTCCAAATCCAGACTCCCGGGGACCTGGGCCAGTGTTCAAATGTTGTCCACCAAATTAAATGAGGTGATGTCTAAATCACAATGTGCATCTCTTCATACATACTCACATTTTTCTGTCTGCTAAAAGCACTCCCCACTCAGCTCTGTTTGGTTCACTGTGACTCCCTAATTCCATCAAGTATTTCACAGGACTGCCCATGAATAGACAATGAAAGACCTATTTAATGTCTCACTTCACAGGTCACTAAGGCTAACCTGTTATTACCCTGGTAATTATCTTTAAGGCTAACTATAAATAATTCTCCTAGCCACAAAAATAAGAACAACGACATTGAGACAACTAACAAAAACCCTACCCTTAATCTCCTGATATGGATCTGACATATAAAAATAATTCATGAGGCAATTGTGGCCTTATTGCTAATAATCTAGATGTTTTTAATATTTACTGTGATGTTGTGAACTCTCTTACCAAAATATTGGAAAAGAAAAACACATTTCTTCTCTAAAAATGCTAGTATAGAGACGAGATCTAACGTGAGATGCCTTGAAGCTTTTAAAGCACAACTACAGAATATCCATAGTCATCTGCTTCAGATTTGGGGTCTGTGCTCCCTCCCCTCAGCAGAGAAGTGATTGCTCTGAACAATAGAATAGGTGGGGATGCCTCTGTGTGCTGTGGAAATTTAAGTCATAAAAGGCCACACAGTATCTTCCAGTCATTCACTAGGATGTTTGCCACCATGGGAAAAATATGATTACTCTTAGCCCACCATGCTGGAGCATGTGGAATGTGAGTAGACAATAGCAGCAGATACCAGAATTTCTATCATCCTACCCAGCAGATGGGTAAAGCTGCTATTTTTGAATGGATCTTCCTGTTCACACAGTACAACCCTAACTTTTCCATACATCCCCTTCTACTTGGTTATTCTTAGCGAAGAGTCCCAGATATTTTGCACCTAAAACTTGGCAGCCTTCTTATAACTTATTCAAACTCATGATGTACAAAATCAGTATACAACAAATGTCTGTGAATTTATACTAGTAAATGTTGGCAAGGATAGGATACAGCAATATATGAGTGAGCTGACAAATGAATTTGAAAATGTTGTGAAGGCTTAGACACATGGCTTCTCTAGGTGACAGAAGGCTAAGGCTAAACTTGTCTTTACTATAGCTTTACTTTCACATTTTTCTTCTTTCTTGAAATTAGATACTAAAAGTTGAATGGATAGAATTCTGTATTATTTTTAGGGTTCATCGCTGAAAAGTCATCAAGTAAAGAATGTTAAGATTAAGTAGTAAATTTGCTATAAGACAACTCCTATGATCCCTTCAGGTTTTATCTATTGAATCAACACCTGGCATTTTGTTTTCATTTTCTTTTTTGCAATAGTACATTATTCTGAATCTGTCTCCTCTAGAATTCTTACAGTGTCACATGCCTAGAGAATACTGTTGGCTCCATAGTCAATATTCTTTCAGTTTTATGTTTTTATTAAAACTTTCTTATAGCCGGGCAGTGGTGGCGCACGCCTTTAATCCCAGCACTCGGGAGGAAGAGCCAGGCGGATCTCTGTGAGTTCAAGGCCAGCCTGGTCTCCAAAGCGAGATCCAGGAAAGGCGCAAAGCTACACAGAGAAACCCTGTCTTGAAAAACAAAAAACAAAAAACAAAAACTAAAACAAAAAAAAAACCTTTCTTATTAAGAACCTACAAAAAAAAATCCAAGCAGTGAAATTAACCATACCCAATGAACAACTGAACGAACTGCTATACAGTTAGAATAGCCTTTCCACAGTCAATTTTCTAAGGCGATATCCTCTGCCATTGCTGAAAAACAAATACTTCATTTTCTAAACTATCTGGCACTTTCTAGATGCATAAAGCTGGATGGATGCATTGGCTTTGGAAGGTCAGCTTTCCACAGAGACTGTGCCCCTTGTACTTCCAATGGTGAGTACGGTTGTGGGAGCTTTGTGACCGTATGACATGCTTAGTAGAGAGCCCGTTTACCAGTCTCATATCTTGCAACAGTAGTAACGCAAGAATTTCCATCTTGCTGCTTCAATTTCCAGCAGGTTTCAGTCTGTCTTTCAGCAATGAGCATAAGAAGCAACTTTCTGCCCTGAATGGTTTTCTGCCAAAGCTGCAGTGATGTAGGTCTGGCATATGATACCAAACCACAGGCAAAGAAAGCACTGGTCTGCTGTAGATTTTAGGAGACCGAAAAACCAGCTTGCAAATGGCATTTTCACTTATCTCAATGATCGTAAAGGCCATGTGACAGCCTATGGTGATTTTTGTCCCCCTCACCTAACAGATTTGGCAAGACTTTCTCCTCTTTAAAACCAAGCCCTGGTCGATGCACCAGGTTTTTGACAACCCACTAATATGCAACTTGTCACTGGCTTACCTTGATGGGTTCTCCGTGGGGAGACATAACCTCATTGGAGAGTTCCATCATCTTCAGGGCCATCAGTGCTATCTGGACAGCATGGGTGTCACTCTCCCTGTGCAATCCCCCTGCCACACAGTATGCATCCCCAATGGTCTCCACCTAGATAAAATACAATGTGTCCATTATAAATAAAAGCTGGGAAGGAGTCAGCACAGCAGAATCATGCCACAGAAACCTGAGTGCCCTGGCCCCGTGGAGAAGGTGAAACAATGTCAGAAGTAACTTTCCACTTCATAAAATGTTCAAGATGCCGACCCCTGACCTCAGGAGAGTAAACTGAAAGACTGCATGGTCTCTGAAGACACTATCAGATGGTCTCTATTGTAGACTTACTACTAACCACACGTGTTCTTTCTAAAAAACAAACAAGCAACAGCAAAAACTATATAAAATGGCTTTCATACAACAAATAGATTTGTTCTTTAGATTTTTTAGATTTCATTTTTATTCATTATCATATATTTATTTATGTATATGTATATTTGTAAGCCATGTGTGTGTGTGTGTGTGTGTGTGTGTGTGTGTGTGTGTGTGTGTGTGTGTGTAGGGGGTGCCTACAGATGTCAGAAGAGGGCATTGGATTTCCCAGAGCTGGAGTTACAAGCTGTTATGAGATGCCCTGTGTGGGTGCTCAGAACTAAACTCATGTCCTCTGGAAGCACAAGAAGAGCTTTTAATGGCTGAGGCATTTCTTCAGCTCATAGTTTGAATTTCTAGTAAATTTTGATAGTGGGATCCATTTCCCATCATAAAACTACATTTCACATGAATTCACCCTTCCCCAATAATGTCATATGAATGCAATAAAAAAGTGTGATGTAAAACTGAGACTCTAGTAGCCATAAAAGCAAAAGAGATAGAGGGTTTTTTTTTTAAGGATTTCTGGGAATTTCAGCAATTATTAAGGGCACTCATGTGTATTAACCACAAAGGATAGACAGAAACCAAATTGTCAAGATGGGGAATAAAAACAATGGCACTCACAAAGCTATCGGAAAACAAACTGTTGTTTAAATTTGAACTGTGCTTAGCATCATTTTCATTGTTGTTTCCACAAGCAACTTTGTCTGTGAATAGCTACAGAGAGCTAAGTGTTACTTTATCAATTTAAATGCATATATAATTCTTCTGCTCCCTGTGGTTGAACTCGTCCTGTCCTTACATTATGCTATTCTCATCTACAGAGTCCATTTTGAATTACAAAAGTAAGAAGAGAGCAAAGGGAAGGAGGGACAAACATCATGAGCTACTTCAAATAATTTCTATCATCAGTGGAAAAGCTACAGTAATGCTCGGGATGCCTCCAGAGTAGCTCTGAACTTGTCTTTGGTAAGGTACGACTCCATCTTCTCATTGTACCTCTTTCTCATGTCACTGAAGTTCCATCATCACTCAACCACACTAAGCACAGTCTCTCTTATTCTCCATTTACCTAGAACAAACAGCAGAGACCTGTTCGCTTATCGTTCACATCTTTAAAACATCGCCTACTAGAAATGTCTGTTTTAAGCCTTGTGTAGAGCTAGGATCTTTTAGCATCCTCAGTTCTACTCCTTAATCAGCTCTATGTTCCTTCCCCAGGTTGGAATTTTATATATAACCACTCCTTCTACACCGCCCTAGAATGTAAAGGCTCTGAATATGTCTGTTGGATTCACTGCATCACCTGCACCCAGTAATGCATAAACATGCAACAATACCTTGCTTTTCCTCACTAATGGGTTCATAAAAAACATCCATCTTAATGCAAAATGCATCGTAGCGCCCCAACACAACACTTAGGAGGAGCACTACTTCCCACTTGTACTGCCAATTAGGTGCCTATTCCCTGTGCTGTTGTCACATTTTATGTCTACTAGAATAGTTAGGCATCCAACGGACCATATAGGAAGTGGACATTTGCTAGCTCTCCTCTCCTCCCCACGTGACCTCCTCTCAGACTGGGCCAACAGTATTTATTGTCTATTCATGAAAGCAAAAACTGGATAATCAGCAGTACTATGCTAAGATAATCGCTTTCATGGTGCTAGTGCTAGAGGGTCCTCTGAAGGCGATTTGAGAAGAAAAGTAATAATTTTACCCAACTGTGAGCTACATTAATGGCATACCTGGCAAGATATAGCCACTGATGGCATGGATGTTAAGGCAGTAACCAACCACATTAAGAAGTTGGATTGAAGGCTCATTCCAAAAGATGGAACCTGTACTTGATACTGTCAAGGGGACCAAAAACCTGTGGCTAGAGAGGTCATGGTTTGTAGGTGAAAATCTACTATTATCATGTGCTAAATGAATGTAGCATCAAAATCACTTGTAATGATATACTGCTATGCCCACACATTAGTACATCTCTCAATCCTCACCAGAGAATCTTCTTGCAATAGATGGTAATTAACATTGAGACTCACAACTGGTCAATGTGTAGAGAACAAGAAACTTTGGAATGTTCAGCCCTAAACTGGATGTCTATATTGCACCCTCCCCTCAAGGTGGGGGATCTTCTTGGAAGAGGCGACAGAAACATTGTTAGAACAGGGTTGAAGATGACTTGAAGGAAACTGTCTTTTACACACACAGCAGAGCGGATGCACATATAAACTCGCAGTGATTGCAACAGCATGCATAAATCCTGAGAAAACTCTACCTAGACAAAATCCCAGCATGGAGGAAGGGGGTGAGGAATGAAGTTTCAGCCCCGGCTGAGAAAGACCTTTTGGGCTTTGGTTGAAGCTGGGAGAGGAAAAGTCAGTTTTCTTTAATGATGTGACCTGGTACATTCAGCACACTTCATGGCAGGCCCATTCCCAGGAGTAGTTGGCCAACACAAACTGGCCTTGGTAGGTTTTAACTGAGAGAAAGATAACATGAGGTTGGGTAGGTAGACAGGCAGGAGGGGTTCAGCGAGGAAAATGAATATGATCAAAGTATAATGCATGAAACTCCTAAAGAATTCATGAAAATGTTATAAAAATAGACCTTAATAAGCTATTTTCAGCTATTTCCATGCAGAATCAGAAGTGAGGGAAAGGTGGAAAGGAGAGTTGGGGGAGCGATGATCGGTGGTGTGCTGTCTGCTTCCATCTGAAGCCAGTTAGTCAAAGAACTCTGTGGACATCCTCCTTCTTGGAGGGGATATACCTCAGGAATCCTTGACAGAGTCATCACAACTAAAAGCAGGAGGTGATAAGTACCTCTGCGGCACTCACGGCTGTCTGTGTGAGGGGAAAAAAAGATTTGCTTCTCTCAGTTCTGAGGAAGGAGCTATTCTCCATGGAGAACATAACTAGAAATCAACAGTGAATTCCACAAGAGGCCATCAAATGTAACTGAACCAGTGCCAATTATTTTATCTGTAATTATACTAGGTCCTCTTCTCTACTCTCACCCACCCCCAAGAAAATCACAACTCCCTCGCAGATTTCCCATCAAGAATTTCACAAGACGCTGCTAGCATCTCCTCAGAAACAGGGCTGGACCTATGGATTCCCATAAACAATATTTGCTTCTTCCCAGTGGTTTATTTCTTTTGTGTTGGTTGGGCTGAACTCTGAAATTACCAACTGCTAGGACAAACTAACCAGATGATTTGAGTCAGACGCAGATGAATGTTTTATTCTTACTGCCACTGTGTAAAATGAGGCAAAAGAATTTAAACCAGCAAAACCTTTTCATCAAACAAAATAGGCAGAACTTGGAATTTCATTTCTCTCCACTTTCATAATATTCATTTTCAAGAAATGATGTATTTGGCATCCAGGACATAATAGTGTTATTGTATTTGCAGTATCTAGAAAGACACCTAAGTTATCACCAACACTTCTTAAAGAATCCTGGATCCTGATCCAAAACACATAACATCTACAAAATCTTCATGATGGTCCTGTTCACAAAGCAAGACATAGGATGTAGTACATTATCCATGGATGTAAGTGCTGGGGAGGGCTATTGCTTTTGCTCTTTTACAATTGGGAAATGACTTGCTCTGTTCACAAAGCAAGAAAAGGAGAGGCTGGGATCTGAAAGCAGGACTTTTTAATCTGAGTATATCTGCCTTTAATGAAGATGCACTAAATGTCTTAAGTGACTTTGATTTGCTGCAAATTGACTATGAAAAGTATCAAGCAAACTGTGCATTGAATTAATCTATTTTAGGACAATTTGTATAAACCTTTTGTTTCTTTATTTTTAAAGATACAAAGGATAAAGTTCCCCTTTTCTGAGTCATACCTTTAATTATCTCTTGTTTAACTCAGTTTCCACAGTTAAGTGGCTGGATGGCTAATGCCTAGTTTTTCACCAGGAGAATCATCCATTCAGCCTAATCTCTCTCTACTCTATGCTCATTTTTAGAAGACAATGTGGCAGACATCTCCGGAAACAATTGGTTCTTATTGAGTTATTTCTGGCTGGAGAACACTCACATAATTAACACACAATACCTGACCCCCAGATATAGCCTGCATGACCCAAATGCAGAGAGCTATTCATCAGCATTGCAGTTCACTCAGGTGCTCAACACTATGCCTTCCCAAGGTGACTTCTGCCTGCTAACCCATCTTTGTTCCACCTCCCCTACCTTGTAGACATCCAGTTCTCCACACTGCTGGTCAAAGCGAGTATAGAGAGCGTTGAGCATGGTGATGACCTGCAGGGGTGAACACTGAGAGCAGATGGCAGTGAACCCTACAATATCTGAGAAGAGCATGGTGACGTTACTGAACTTCTTGGCTTGCACAATTTGTCCTTGCCACAGCTGCTGAGCAACCTCACAGGGAAAGATAGAGCATAGAAGATCCACTGTCTTCTTCTTCTCCTCCTCCAGAGCTTGGTGGGCATGCTCCAGGGTGGCCTTCAGCTTCCCCAACCTCTTCTTAAGGCCATCTTGAGCCCGTGCCTGTTCCCCTATCAAGACAACATCTCTCAGGGCATTATGAATTGGGATGTCAGACAGATAGAGCCCTCGCCCTGTGAAATCTTCCAATCTGTCCACACAGGGTGATCCCAAGAACAAGATGGCACTGGATTCAACAATGTAGATCATTTGGCCTTTGAGATCCATAACCTGTAAAGCAAAGAACAAATTACAGCACATTAGTCAAGTTCCCCAAATCTTTCCAAAACAAGAGAGGGAGTGGATACAAAATAATCTGTTCTGCTTCCAATCTGATATAGAAGAATAATATGATTGTTAATCTCTTCCAGTTTTCCGTCAGTTCTAAAATTCATGCAGAAATTTAAAGAATATATCTAGAATATACTACACAGAAATTTTGAGCTGCTATGAGCAAGAGAAAATCCCCTTTCTCTGAGACTCTATGAAACAGCATGCTGGTGCTGTTGTTGCTGGATTCTTCTGATATTCTTATGCTGTTAATCTGGAGTTACAGTTCTCCCATAATGTGATGCCTATTAAAACCTGGTTTCTGTTCATCCTGCCCTTTCCCCTCATTATTTTTCTCTCTTTTCTCACTATGGTTTATTTCTTTCTTTCTTTTTTGTCTTCTATTTTAGCAAGCTTCTCTTCTCTTCTGCCATGAGTTACTTGTTCCATCTGGCAGGAATTGAAGCTAAAATGTCTCTAAATATGTATCTGAACATTTCTTTCGTTTCTATCTCGAGATAAAGAAACATTTTTTGGAAGTGATTATTTCTCCAGGGATTTCAGCCTAAGATATCTGAGTCTTACAAGAGAAGCCATGTCTGTGTTTCAATTTTGCTTTCAGCTCTTAACAAAAAAACATAAAAATCCAATCCAATCTATAGCCACAAATGTATCCAGAAGGCCTTGCAAGAGCTAGGGCTTCAAAGGATTCTCCTGGGCCACATAATTCACTTGTATACACATAGACAAGTACACATGTATATTTATACTGTATCAGAGTCTAAGAAACACAAGGGCTCATCAATGAGAGACTGTACAAATAAAATCAAGCATAACCATGCAATACAATGATCCACAGCTTCCAAAACATAGATATAGACCAATGCCCAACAACAGGGTTGGATGACCAAATTCTGTCCTTCAGTGACAAAAGTAGTTGTAGGGATTTGTTGTTGTTGTTATATACAAGTACTAATATATCACTTCTCCTGTATTTTGACATAGTGGTCATCATTTTCATCATTATAATATATATATATATATATATATATATATATATATATATATATATAAAATAGCAATACAGCCATTTTCACTTTAAGGAACAGTCAGTGCTTTGTGGGGGTGGGTTATGTTCCCAAGGCCACTCTTTATCCATGTATATAGTCTCTCCAGGCAGTTAGTAGACATTTGTTTCTGAGATTAAATGATTATCAATGTTCATTGCCATGAGAGTGTGCCCTCCTTTCCACACACATTCAGTGGCAATTAATCAAGCTATTTTTTCATCCACATATTTATATATTGATTAAAATTCATTTACTTGTTTCTTGCAGCAAGCAGCTTTGTTCTTATGAAACAATGTTTTTATTACTAAAACCAAGTGACCAATTTGATAATAATCAAAAGCAAATTTTCATGTGAACACTTCTAACTTGCTTATAAAGTTCTCTATTGTGATTTTATATTTGTTAACTTATCTTTAAATGCCTTTACTTGTGTGTGTGTGTGTGTGTGTGTGTGTGTGTGGTGTGTGCATACATATGTCACAGCACATGTGGAGGTCTAGGAACTACTTGTAGGAGTTGTGCTTTCCTACCATCCCATAGTTCCAGAACTCACATTCAGACTTGGTGGCAAGCACCTTACCCACTGAGCCATCTTGCCCCAAACCTTGTTTTGAGAAAAGGTGTCAATTACCGTGAGCTGGCCTTGAACTGGATATATAATCAAAGATAACCACGAATTTCTGATTCCCCTGCCACTACCTCCTGAATGATGGAATTAGAAATATGTGGCACAAACCAGTCCAGTTTAATCAAATGCTGGTAATCAAACCCTAGGCCTTCCTACAGGTCAGACAAGCACTCTGTGGATGTGAAGTACACATTCACACCACCATTCGGATTTAAAGAGGCAAACTAGAGTCAATAAATAGTTGTAGTCAATGAAGTAGACAAGAAAATGAACATAGGAAGACATTTATTTACTAAAATTACTTTAGAATTTCAGACAGATTTGTTACCCAAATGGCATGTGCTCCTTTGTTTTGTGATTTGCTTCTCTTAAATATTAAACAACTGGTTTTATTTTTAACAGAATATCCTATTTTTCTTACCCTTGATGATTTCTTCACGGAGTTATCCCATCTCCTCACTCGTATGACAAACTGCATATTCAACATTGTCATGATGCCACTAAATGTCTGGTTGATTTTGGGAGTCAGAATTTCAAAGAACTCTTCAAAGTTGGGCTTCCCTTGGAAGTCCCTCTTGTTCACCAGCCTTCTGATGCCATTGCCCAGCTGCAGGATGGCCAGGTCCCGGTCCAGCATGAAGTGGAATGGGAAGGTCTTGCAGAAGAGTGAAACAGGGATGACAAGCGAGGACTGGGGCTTTCCTGGGGACAGTGAAGGCTTGGTGCTCTTCACTTGGACAGAGTAGAGCAGATAGGGCTGGTTCACAAATTCGGTGCAGTCACTTCTGAAGCAGGGAGGCATCAGAGACACCTCCACATGGCTTTCGTACAATATCCAAGCAGCCGCTTTAATGATACCGGGGAGAAGCAGGGCTGTGGTTCTCTTGGGGAAGAAGTAGTAAACATTTAGGAAGTCAGGGTCCTTGTCCAGGCATAAGATGGAGGCATCTTCCAGTCGCCCCCTCTTCTCTGCCTCTTGGCAGTGGCTGCTCTGCTTCAGGAGCGTGCTGAAGCTGTTTAGGAAGTCCTTCAGTGTGCCGCCAACCACGCCCAGGATGTGCTCATCTTCCTCATAGCAGATCTTGAACAGCTCCTCACCTAGAGAATCTTTGAGCGCCTCCACCGGGACTCCTGCAAGCACACAACACGGTAGACTAGCAAGTGTGTCAACTCAGAACTCAGAAGAGTGACTGTTGCTACCAAATGCAACCCCTTGATTTGTGGTTAACTTTCTTTACTATCTTAGGAGTTCCAACTCAAATCAAAGGC
Source organism: Peromyscus leucopus (assembly GCF_004664715.2). Classification (NCBI taxonomy): domain Eukaryota; kingdom Metazoa; phylum Chordata; class Mammalia; order Rodentia; family Cricetidae; genus Peromyscus; species Peromyscus leucopus. The sequence goes on from NC_051068.1 coordinate 59,032,754, forward strand.
TCACACTCAACTTATCAACATAGCTAAACTTTTAGAATTCTGGTGACTCTGATTAACAATCTTCAAACTGTTTATTTTAAACCAAGAATGACTAAGTGAGTAGAATGCACTATTTTTATCTTTCTTAACTATAAAACAACTAGAGCTGTAGCTTCAGGGTAAACTCCATTTCAGGCAAAGCCTATCTGTCTTTCTCTTAACCACACAGCATGGCTCTTGAAGTTCCAGAGAGGATTGAATAGTGCAAAAGTCACACCTAGAATGAATTTAAAACATGAAACTGTTATGTCTGGAAGTGATTTCAAGATGATTTGTTATGTGATGTTCCCTAAGTGAATATTTGTATGAATCGTATTATTCACCTTTAGCATCTTCTTCTCAGGCTTCCTTCCTTCTTGCCTCCATACACTGGGCACTATATTTTATCTTATTTCTTTTATTTTTGAGATTATAATATAATTACATAATTTTCTCCTTCCTTCCCTTCCCTCTAGATCCTCCCATATACCCTACCTTGCTCTTTCAAATTCATGACCTCTCGTTTACATTTGCTGATACACACACAAATGCATCTGTTTATACATATATATTTCTGAATTCAACTGCTCAGTCTGTATAATGTTATTCAAATACATGTTTCCAGGGCTGAGCATTTGGTATTGGATAATGAATTGGTGTGCTCTTCTCCCAGGGAGACTACTTCTCCTACACGGAGGATTCCTCCATTACATGTAGTTCTTTGTGGAAGGTTGAGGCCTTGTAGGCTTTTCTCCATCCAGTTTGGCAGGCCCAATGGTGATGTCCTTATTCAGCTCATGTTTTGGAAGTCATGTTGGTGAGACTGTGGAGGGCTCCAAAACAGCTTGACCACACAGCAGCCATGACAGGCTTAGGGACCTAGACCCAGCTTCTGTGACAGGCTTACTGGCAGGCAATACCCAGATCCAGGAAAAGTCTTAAGCTGATACCACCCAGGGATCCACCCAGGTGTGAGGAAGTATCTGACATCTCAAACATTCCAAACATTAGATAAGGTGGCCAGATGTCCTTGAGTCTAGCACACACCTATTTTTTGTTTTACAGATACCCCTAGACAATTGTCAGCCAATCAGGGTCCTGAACTCTGGAAATTCCCTTACACCAACCTCTGCTATGATAAAAACCCCACCCCACCTGAGCTCTGGGCTCTCTGCTCTCACACTGTGTTGGACAGACAGAAGGACCAAGCTCTGGAGCTTGAAATAAAGGCTCTTTGCTTTTATATGTGGGATTTGGTCTCCACGGTGTTTTTTTTTGGGGGGGGTGTGGTGGTCCCCGAGCTCTGGGCATAACAAAACTTCATATTACTAGGAGACACAATCTCCCCGCAAACTCCCTGGTCCTTTGACTTTCCATCTTTCTGCCCCCTCTTCTCCAAAACGACCTCTAACTCCCTAGGTATCAGAGGATAAACTAGGGTTTCTGGTCCTCCTAAGTGTTGGGATTACAGGATTCACCTCTCTACCCAGTTTATGCAGTGCTGAGGGCAGGATGCAGGGTTTTTAATGCTAGAAAAACACCTTAGTGCTAGGGATAGTCATGGTTTGCAGATGTGTCCATTGTGACTGGACTCCACAACTCTATGTTTTGACTGGTGATGGTTTTCTGCAATGGTCTCCATCAGTTGCAGAGAAGTTTCATATGTTTTTCTCTTGTAAAATTGGAAACAATGCTACCCTCTTTGAGGAATAGTGTGACCTGTGGGAACTATGTTTCGAACAGTGTCTGTCTTCCAAGAATGGCTCAGTATAAAGTAGCTATAGTTAACATTATATTTCATAGAAGCAGTACTTTCGTAAGCCTGCATCCTCTCAGTTTTCACACCATACTCTGAAAGGGCCCACCAGCAGTCACTCATCTATCTTTTTCCTGAAGCTGATTATTAATGTGAGAACTCTGCCAGACTATTTTCCCAAGATTACTTCCAACCTTTTAAAATACTCTTTACTGTTGAGCAGAGTTTTTCATATACAAACGAGGAAGACATAGTTTGGTTTAAGACCAAAGCCTGTAAATGTGAATGCCTGTGAATCAGCTTCCCACACAGGCTTATCTACTTCTCAGCAAATAAACAATAAAAAAAGAGGAAATGTTTGAGGTCACACAAAAATATGTAGTATAGGAAGGGTTACTCTGCATTATCACACACAGAGTTCAAAGACTTTATACTAGGAGTCAATAAGAAATAAGTACAAGGGACTGGAGAGATAGCTCAGTAGTTAAGAGCACTGACTGCTCTTCCAGAGGACCAGGGGTTCAATTCCCAGCACCCACGTGACAGCTCACAACTGTGTATAATGCCAGTTCCAGGGGATCTGACACCCATGACAAAACACCAATGTACACAAAATAAAAACAAATAAATTTTTTAAAACCTGCAAAAATATAAATATGTTGAGAGAAATATTAGTTATTCAGGGATGTGATATGCTCCTAATTTCATATACTTAATCAATTTTATTTACCTGCTGCAATTGCTTGTTCTGCAATTATTTTTTCAAGGTCTTCTTTTTCTGAAGATTTCCTGGAAATAATTAAGTATCTTAAATTATAAACTGACAAATGAATGCCGGTAATTCAGATGATATCCAATATACAGATAGCAGCATGAGATAATTATTTTCCAGAAGCAAATCTTGACTTGCTGTATACAAGACAAGCAGTAATCTGAACAACTCAAAACCCTGGTGGGAAAACCCCAAAGTATACATAGCATGGAGTGTCTCATAATCCCTCGCCAAGCATATTTGTCTCTGTGGTTCACTTTATGTAGGGCATTGAGAAAGAGAATGTACCCTGGCATGGTAACCAGGAGTGGGTAAAGGTCATGAAGAGGATGGCAAGCCAAGCTTAAATGGCAGAGGAACTGACTTGTATATGGAGGGCCTGGGTTCCAGCTCTAGCTCCAAAATAAATAAAGAAAAAGATGCTAATAAATCCTCAAGGGTTTGGTCATCCAACTGAGATAAAAATCTACCTGCAATGGGTTTCACTGTTGTGCTGTATTGTCTCTTTCTGAAGCTAAAACATGAAATATAGGAATCCTTGCTGCTGAGATTAGGAATCCTTTATAATTATCTCAGACATTATTCCTCCAGGTTTATACCTGGTCTTATATACAAACTAGTTACATATCTATATTTTTTTCATCCATCATTGCATTCTAGAAAAAGGAAGCTTAAAACAATGAGAGCACATATGGGCATCAATAGGAGGTTGAAATAATTTCAACTGGGCAAACCTTTTAACTGTAGAAAAAACTTTTTAAATGGCATTTTAAAAATCTTATTTACCAGATGATTAGCTTTAAACATATGGTTCTCCTTTGGGTTTTAGGTTCTTTTTCTCTCTGTCTGTTTGGGTTGTTGGTTTTATTTATTTATTTATTTATTATTTATTTATTTATTTATTTATTTATTTATTGGAGTCACAGGTTTAAATCAGCATCTTCTGCTTTTTTCTGTAGTTCCTAACTGATCGTTCACATTTTTTACTTTTCTGTGCTTAAGAACAACATTTTCTTCATGATCACTGATGTTCAGCAATATAAAATGTCATCATCTTCATATATCAACTGGACATCTTTGTGAGATACATTTGCCTAGTTGCTTTTTGAAAACTTCCAAAACAGTGACTGATTATGCTCAATTTGCCAAACTATCCAAGTACTTTAAGAGTATCAAAGAAACTATTTAATTGCAAGTTCAACTTGCCATTAGCCGAGCCAAGTTTAAATGCAGGCATACTTCTCCATGTTAAATAGCCTTTTAATAAAACAAGGTATGATATAAGAAGTTTTAGAAGGAAATATTTGCAAGAAGGAAAATTGCCCAGAGCACCACCTTGTTCCATAGAAATATGATGATTATAAGTGTGTAAAGTACTAGGTGGAAATATTTTATCTAAATGGACTAAAGATCGTAATATAACATTATACTGTTATACTGAATTTAGATGTGGAGACCCAGAAAACTTTTGTTAGCTAATCCACTACCACATCAAATACTTACTTTCCTCCTTTTTTTTTTTTTTTCACTTAAGCAGAATTTTTTCCCTAAAAAGTAAGAGTGAGTCTCCTTGGTCTAATACTGCCATTGGCATTTCCTGACACTCTTGCTGTCAGATAAGAACAGAGCATTGCATTGTCATTCCAAACAGCTTACAGTGATCAGTAAACTAAATATCCCTTGCTTTCCAAACACAGCAGACAGAAAGACTTGTGAGTGGCCAGTAAACCCATTCATTACACACACACACACCACACACACACTAGCCCTGAGTTCGTCCTGCACTTAGCGAGAGAACAGGAAGGGGGCTGCAACAGTTCCCTGAGAGGTCGCAGTGACTGTTTTAGTAAGAACTGGGCTCTGTCCCTTCATCCAAGGAAACTGCACTGCCTAATAGGTTATCTGCGTTTTGCTGATTTGTAAGTCCCAGAAATATGCTGCATGAAACAAGGTTGAGATGTGTTCATCTGCTGGCAGACCAAGGATAACATAAACATTAATGGGAGGCACCCACAATCAAGTGACAGACAGAAGCGCACAGAGGATGCCCACAAATTAAAGAAAGTGGAAGGAGCCAGCGCCCCTCCACAGATCCAGCAGGCAGGAGGGAAAATCCTACGACACCAGTTGGGTCATCATCATGGAAGAAGCACAGGCATTCTCTTTTCCTCAAGAAAAGATTTCCAAATGCTGTGGGCTTCACTTTTGAGGACTCTTGTACAGGGGGCATCACAGAGAACAGATCTCCATCCAGCAGGAGGGTCATTTCAGAGCACAAAGGCCTGAGAATAAATCTCAAGCAAGCTGGCTGCCAAGGATGTGTACAGACAGCCCCCATAGCTCAACAAGATTGACTTGCGGCTATCTTATCAGCCTGTCTGGGAATTGTGGATAGAGGCAGAGGCGCCTCTGGGATGCTTGTCAGGTCTGTCCTATAAACAAAGCTTCTGTCAGACACAGATTCACACTCTCCTGGGCAGTTCAGGACTCTTGCTTAGCTCAGTCAAGTTGCCTGGGTCAAGTCTGACTGCAGCTATTCAGCAGGAAATTCCAGCCCAGATACTCCATAGAGCAGACTGCGTGCCTATGGGGAGGAGAAGCACATGAAGGTGTTTGGAAGTTTGTAGATTGTGTCCACCGTGGTGTTGGCTTGCAAAACTCCAATCTTCTGCTCTGCAAGTTTGCACTCAGTATTTACTATTCGCAAGTTAAATACTGAGAACAGGGATAATCAGTTTATCCACCAGAAGCACATGTGACCAGGTTTAGTTAAACAACAATAACCAAACAAAACAAAGGATAAAAACCAGATTCTTTAAAAAACACGAAGGCCAACCTTCCATCTCTCATGAGCCTTTGAAAGTAAATAAATTTATTTCCAAATTTGTAATTGCTAGCATGCTTAATTCATTTTTTGGTATAGAATAAAAATCCAGTATGAGTCAATATATTCAGTAAGAATTGATCATTTTTAACAATATCTTTGTGATGGGGCTTCATACAAATAAAGTGGTATCGCTTACCTGCTTTCTTTAATCTTATGCTTTGCCAGTGTTCTCTGAAGTGCAAGGTTCAGTCGCTCAAACTGGGAATAAAAAAAATGTAGCAATTCCTTAAGGTTTCTTGTAAGGGAATGGAAACTTTCACTTGATGGCAAGTGCGGTGCATTTGCCATGATGGGAACTGATACTTCTTTCCCACATATTTTTCAATCTTGGGAAGTATCAGTAAGCTCAGACTATTTTGTGTTTGGTTGCATGGGGGTCCCTGAGCTGACCCCAAACAGAAAATGTCAGTTTATAATATCAGGTCTTCTGCAATGCACAAATCCATATCATCTCTTCCTCTGGGCCAAGAAGTCTCCCTGGATACACTGCCAATATTTCAACTGCAGAGCTCAAGTCAGACACATGCTCTTCCCTTCCTAAACGATATCCCCTCTATAGCTCACCAAGGACTATAGTGCTCTTTCCTACATACTCTACTCACTTTTCGGAATTCTACTCAAAAAACCTGCAGTTATCTCTGCTTCATTTTCAGCCACTCAAATTAATCTGCCACTAGAACACTCCTGTTTATTTCAAGAGTCATGGACCTATCTTAACTATACTGATTTCCAAGTTTTGAACTAATAATCCTTATCAAATATTAGTACTTTTACTCTCTTTTATTGATATCTGAGAGTTTATAAGTTTTCCTTTTTTTGCCGGGCGGTGGTGGCGCACGCCTTTAATCCCAGCACTCGGGAGGCAGAGGCAGGCAGATCTCTGTGAGTTCGAGGCCAGCCTGGACTACCAAGTGAGTCCCAGGAAAGGCGCAAAGCTACACAGAGAAACCCTGTCTCGAAAAACCAAAAAAAAAAAAAAAAAAAAAATTTTCCTTTTTTTGTGAGACATACATAAGCAATGCTCCCCCCATAAGTGTTTTTTAAAAATCTCTTTTAATGTATCCTTTTTTCTACTTGATAAACAAAAATGGGAACATTGATTAGAAGTGTTCAGTTTTGCAACCTGTATGAAAATTACACATGTCTATGCATGAAGACCTGATCATTGATTCTTGTTTCCAGTTTACACACAGGAAAGTCAAGAACTTTCTGGATATGATCCAAGTTGGGAAATTCCTTTTGCCTTAATCTATTTATATCTCTCATAGAGTTTCCACTAGTCACAGAAGGCAATGTTGTTAAAAAAAAAAAAGTAGCAAGATCATTTTCAAAAAGGACTTTGAGTTTTAAATATGTAGATCAAGCTTAGAAAATACACAAAAAAATTTATTCAAAGAAAATGTAATCACTCAAAAGAAATTCCAAGAAAATGTAAATTTATAGTGAAGAGTAAATTTTTTGATGGTTCAGGAATGGAGAAGGGACACATCTGGGACAGGATGAAGAAAAACAGGTAGATGCGTCCAAAAGGTAGAATCTGAGCATGTCCTGTTGACATTGTGACAGCAAAGAGCTGAAAAATAATAGATAAGTGACAGGTTCAGAGGGTCGACATATCTCATAGTAGTCTTTCACATCAAGGAAAGAACAAGGCCCATCAGCTTGCGAGTGCATAGAGTGTAAAGGAGCATCCCAGGCACGTGTCTGGGAAACTCATTTTCTCAAGACCCTTCCACTCAGGAGTTACTCCACATCTCTAGTTATAGATACTAGTGTAATACAAACCCAAACAACCACAGGCTTCTGAGAGTTCTCCCTTCTGAGAGAAGTTTATTCATGTGAGGAATGGGTCATGGGGGCAACAGGGGATGCCTGTCCTCTGTGTATGAGGTCTTGGTTTTCTTCCAGTGTTGCTACTCAAGTTTTTCTCTTATTATCTATCTCACCTAATCGAGTAGAAGCCCAGAAAGGCAAGAGAAGTCCATTTGCTCATCTCTATCAGCTTCTAGTCAGAAACTGTTGATGGACTATGAAGAAAGAAAATCTACCCAGTCCTGTCAATGGGGAATTTGTTGTTTTTCATGTGTGATGCAATGAGAGACATCTTTCTCTTGCTTTTCAATTACAAATAGACCCTTAGGTGCATTCTTTTGCCATTTTCTAAGCTCCTTCTTTGTGTTTCTAGTCCTTCCTAGGGTCTCCAGGAGTGCCTTTGTTGGGTCCTTCCTCCTGAAGGACTGGCATAGTAAGTTGGTGAAGAGTAAAGCTGATACATTTTCCCAGCACTGCTGGAGATGGTGGAATAGATGCTTTTTTGGCTTTAAACTTGAATCAAACTTTCCTTTAAAAAAAAATATTGAATTCTACTCATGAAAGCATGAATAAATTGTTGTAATGAACTTCTGCAGGCAGGACTCTAACTTTGTCTTATAATGGTGTTGTACCTAGTGGTTTCTTCTATGCCAGACAAGACCAGAGCTTGTCATGACCACCAGCCATCACTCAGGAGAGGTTGATATGGTGACCCACAAAATGGCCTTGGCCCCATAGTTATAGCAATGGACTAAAACAATGCAGTGATAACCAACTCTATTGTTGTGGTATAGAAATTGTTAACACTCCCTAAGAGAAGAAATTGGGGGAGGGATAGTGAGTCCCTCCCATAGGATTCCAATCATTATTTTCTGCTGCCCCACAAATGTGCTTGATCCTGGGGGATGCAAGGAGTCTACAAGAGGTATAAGATTAACTAAAGAGGAGACTATTTCAGCTTTGTGAAGTCATCACTCACTTGGTGTTTAGGCTTTTGGACGATGTAGCTGTTTTTGGACTATGTATAGTCTTGTAAGTAGCCTTAATAAGCTTATCAGTTCATAGAGCTGTACTTGGATGGAATACACACATTGATTTACTGTCACCCTTCCCTATCTGGGGTAAATAGAACTTGTTTTACATGTCCCTAGGAAAAATCAGGCAGCATTCATTGTTGTTATGAGAATGTGTAGGTTCGAATAAAATACTTAGGCTTTTCCAGACAAAGTGTTTCCCGGCAAGATCTGGTGCACGGAGTGTCTTTCTTCATGCTGTACTTCTTTTGATTTCTCAGTCTAGACACTGAGGTGGTGTGTGTGTGTGTGTGTGTGTGTGTGTGTGTGTGTGTGTATGTGTAGAGGTGTTCATCTGTATACATGTCCTACCTGTGTGTACAGATGGACTCCAGTGATCAAACATGGATATTGTTCCTTGGGGTTTTTTTTGTTTGTTTGTTTTCACATTAAAACAAGATGCCTCACTGCCTTTACCAATTAAGCTTGTCTGGCTTGCAAGCAAGCCCCAAGGAGGCACCAACTCCCTGTCCCTAACGCTGAGATTACAAGTGTATGTCACTATGCCCAGCTTTGTACAAGAGTTCGAGGTACTGAACTCAGGCTCTCATGCTTGCATACACAGCCCTTTGCCCACTTAGCTGTCTCCCTAGAAGCTTCTTCAGTGTTCAATGCTTTTCTAAATCAGTAATATTTTAATTCATAAAGATAAAATACAATGCTATGAATTATTAATGAGTTGTGGAGTTCTCCATCACCAGCTATCTCTTTCACTTTGAACAAATTATCTAACTCTATATGCCTTAGTTGATGCTTTTCAAGTAGAAATAGTAATTTTTCATTACGTGATCAAGGAAGCTCCTTTAAAAACAACCATTTCACTTTTTTGAAATGAGAGTTCCTGTTAATAATTTGCTCAGGCTAATGGGTTTTCATTCCTACCATCCCCCACAAAAATATAATTGGAGAGTTAAATCTGATCATCTAAAATAAGAACTACTATGCCAAATTGAATTTTAAATATCTTTCATAAGGTTATTAAAGTAACTAAAACTAAAATGCAAACATTAAATGTGCCAACTCAAAAAATAACTCATGAAAAGCAGATGTCTCTATAAAAAGACCAAGCAGATATTTGGACAGTTGATAAAGTAGAATAGATTGGTTAATATCCATGTCAAACATATTCAACATTAGGACATTTACTGCCATGAAGCAAATGATCTTAACCCTGGAAGAAGCCAATAAATAGTGTCAAGGGTATTCCTCCCTACAAGAAGTCCTAAAGCTTGCAGTAGTCTGCCGGTTTCTTCCAGATTGTGAGAAGGCACACACATGGCTTCTTTTCCAGGAGATGAGGAGAGAAAAGAAAGTACATGGCAGAGAAAAGATCCCAGAGACTCCCAGAACTTCTACCATCGCAGTATTCTCTCAAGGTCAGTTAACAGAGGTTGGCAATCCAGCTGCTTCTCCAATACACAGAAAGCAAGGCAAAGTGATACAAGGAATCAGGAGAACGTGACAGAGGGCAGAAGAAGTAACTCTCCAGTCATCAACCCTAGGGAAATGACTAGGAATTCAGAACAATAATCTTGGGGAAGTTTAATTTGCTGTAGGAGAACGTTGAAAATTATCCATGAGCAAAAAGAGATATCAACAGAGATCATTAAAGAAAATATTGAGCACCATCCATTTGCCACCCTATATCTTACTCTGTCCTTGGATAAAACCTCCCAGACTACAGTGTAAGTCACCTCTATGGGGAGGGGTTATGTTTCCCAGTCTCAACAAAGCTGGGTATCTAATGACTAGGACTGGGAAAAAATGATTAAATATTTGCATTTCAAAAGTCATCAAGTATAACATGCAATAAACACCATCTTTGAAATAAATATCTTCAACTTTCTGCTACCTCTATTCTACTTTCCTTGGAGATCTACTTCTGGTCTCCTGTTCCTCGGGCACCAACATCACCTCACCCCAGCCTGTTTTGTTGTTAATGCAGCATTGATCTCCCACTGAAAGGTGTTTGATTTGGATCATGCCATCCTGCTTCTCTAAAATTTCTGGGGCATGAGTGGAGGATGATTTCATTCAGTGTACAGTAACACTCAGAGGAAGGTGCGATACATCTCCATTTTACAGATAAAGGAAGCTGAGGTTGAGGGATGAAGAAAACACACAGAGTTGTCACAGTCTAGTGATTTTTTGAAAGGAATTCAAGATATGAGACTTTTGAAGATGACTCACAATTCAGAATATGGTTATTTAAAAAAGACAGTTTTCATGCACTTCAAGGAAATTCTGTTTACCATGCCCTTAAAAGTGAAAAACCCATTTCTAAATATTTTCTTTTGAAAACCTTTTCTTTCCCAATTATGAAATACCATTATCATTGTTAAAAGGAGAGCACTTACCTCTGGGAAGATGAGCTTGCAAATACTTTCTGCCAGAGTGTGTAGGTAGACTCTGTTGCGGCTTGTCTTTCTTTGGGGAAGATTCCCTTGTGCATTCTTCTCAGGAATGTCCTGGCAGATGGGCAGAGTGGCCTGGCAGCCCTCAGAGCCTCCTGCCACCTCCTCTGTGGGCTCTTTTGGAATCTGACCAGGGGCCAGTAAGGAGAAAGGGCACTCCCCTGTGATCTTGAGATCCTTGAACTTCCTGCAGAACATGGTGTTCCTTGGGCTCTGGTGAGGTTTCCTGCTCACTAGTTGGTGTTGATATAGACTGATGAATATCTGCTCCTCCTGCCAACTCAAGGACACTGGTGACCGGGTGTCTATGGGCAGCAGGAAGTTAGAAAAGAACAAGGAGAGAGGTGACTTTACACGCAACAGAAAGCTAGGTGCCTAAAGGAAAAGAGTCATAGAGGGGAAATTGCCAACCGAGTATCAGTGAAGAGAAGCACATTGGGAAAGCATTTTAACATATGCACACTTCAGTATACTGGAGTAAAAATACTTGCCTAGAGTGCATTAAAAATCTTTAAAATAAAATCTCATTTTCTCTAAATGTTCTTAGCATCAACTACAGATTTTTACCTTTTCAATCCATTTGTTTCTGTCTGATTTCACAAGAATGAAACAGCATGATCTTTGCTTCATTAATGCTAGAACTAGTATAATCTCATTGTGTGCCCTGTTTAAACATCAGAATGGTACATGCCAACGTTTCTCTTAAATACTTCAATATATGTATTTTTCTATCTGGGTGAGGTGAGAATGAAACTTGGGTTCAGTTAGATTCTAGTTAGCTGGTGTTGGGCCAAAACTTCTGGAATCTGACCCCAAGTGACTTATTTCTTACACATATAAATACAGCAAAACTCTGGGGAGAAATTTCCACATGACAATTATCAAGACAAAGCTTTAGGCATGGCTACATCCAAGACTCCTTTGCAAAGCTCATCTCTTTAGCTGAGCACCTGAGACCTTTTCTATAGCAATAGGTTCTATCTACTGAGAAATAGTGCCTAGGACAAGAACCTAGGGAGAATGGGCTTGCAGTAAGCCTGAGGATGGGTTCTCTTCACTGGGAATGATTGAGGGGATTTGAGAGCATTCAGTGAGGGCTGGCTTTCAGAATAGAAAAGATTACGAGGTAGTAACACAACCATTCCCAGCCTTCTGGAAGGAAAACAGGTGTTAGTTTCTTCCTTTGAAGAAAAAAGGCTGTGTGCTTAACAGCTTAGCATTTTCTAGTACTATCTGTAAGCAGATAGCCCTCGTATCCTTCTAGAGACTTAGGATTAAAAAAAAAAGAAGAACATGATCACTAAAAGAAGTTTCTCACTATAAATAGTGAAACAATTTTAAAATGTTATCATAAAAAGCTTCCTCCCCCTCAAAAGCTATAAGTTCGAAGAATACATCATGGTATTTGCAGGGATCTCTGTCTACAGCTGTATAGGTGACTCTTAGGTAAACCAAGGAGCCATGCCAGGGGTCCGCTGAGATCCTGGGTGTTTCCTTCAGCATGTTTCCCTGTGCTTCTTTGTTGATGACATCATTTCACATCCTCACACAAGCCCAACCCACTTATTGCTAGTTATCCGTCACTGGAGGTGCTGTGTGCATTTAAATGTGCCTTTAATCATCACAGCACCTTCTAGATACAGGTATTACCATTCCCAGAGGACTAAGAACTTAAAACTTCAGGTCATTTCCCCTTATTTGAATTGCTAGAAACATTTCACTCGGAAGTCCACCTATCTCTCAAGTTAGCATATTTTCTGTTACTACAAATTCACTCCTGTGGGCCCAGTTCATAAACTAAGATTAGCTCAGCTTGGGAATAGGTTTGACAGGCTTGCATTAAAAATCAGTCATGATTTAAATGCCCTTGCTTCTTGGCTGGTAGTTTCTTAGTGAAATAGCTATATAGATTCAGAAGGAACTAAGCATGAAAGACTTTCACCAGGTTTTTTTTTTTTTGTTTTGTTTTGTTTTTTGTTGTTGTTGCTGTTGTTGTTATTTTAATATTGTCTCAGGTCTCAGTCTTTATTTCATTACAATATAAGACAATCATTATTATCTATTGCCTTTGCTTATTAACTTCTATTCTTTTTGAAGGCTGAAATCTATGATCAATAAGTCTTTTCTATCAAGGGCTAGAGATCCTTTCAGCTTTGCAGGCTATACGGCTTCAGTTGCAAATATTAAGTACTACTTTTGCATCACGAAGAGAGTCATAGGCCATAAACAAATGGGCATGGATGTATTCCAATAAAGCATTTGCAAATCAGGCTGCGAATGGAGGAATCTGGCCCACAGGCTTTGCTGACTCTAAGCATCTGAGTGAATCAATGGAACCATTTGAATCCAAATGTAAGGACGGTGTTGCCTTTTCATCTTCTCTGCCCACTCCTCTTTTTAAATGAGGTAGATCCAATATGAGTATGAATGTTTGCAAGGATAATTCAGGCATCACACTTGCTGGGCAAGCATGCTACCCTTGAGCCACATCCCAGCACATGGATCAGTTTGGGTGATGTATGTCTGCAATTCTAGGGAAGAAACTAGCAGATCACATGTTCTCAACAAGAACTGTCCTCCTGAGCTACATCCCAGAGCAAGAATCCAGTTCTGCATAACTTGAAAGTAAGTAGATTAAAAGATAATTTAAAATATACATTTATTTTTAAAAAATAATGATGACACTCTTCTATATTATTATTCAAGTGAAATACCTGCAATAGCAATGCCACATTTTTTTTTCAGTTCTCTCCAAGTGTGAACATAATAACTAGAAAAGGGTACTCAAAAGCAAAAGGAAGGTAATCATTAATAGGTTATGCATTGAAATCTGTCAGAAATATACTGCTGCTTCTTACAGTAAATTATTCACTCTAATACATACCAGAATTTTAGTATTGGCTTTGGGGTTTTGGCAGAATACAGCCTTCCATTATACTTAATCTTTCTTCCACACTAGATTTGAACCCTTATCCTAAAGCCTAATGCTTCCTTGCTTGCTCAGCCTGCCTACAAATTACATATAAGCTGTCAACTGCCCTTAGAATTCTCCCTTCCTTTGAATTGCACAATGCTCCCATTTCCAGAAAATGTGCTTGGCATGATTTTTATTAACTTAAAAACAGCAATGGCAAATAAGTTACACTTATTGAAGGTTGGCTGAGTGTTTAGTCTCATTAAATCACACATGTATAAACAAAGTAATTAGCATTCTTCATCTGTGACTGATGAAATTACACTAGGAAACAGATGTACAAGGATCAGTACACTTGAAACCTCTGTGTGTCTTGGGTTTGCCAGGAACACAACAGACATTCTTCCACTAAACTAAAGATTATTTTTATGTGTAATGTCAGCACTCACTTCAGAAATAGTGTGGTCACTTGATGAGGTCAGTATAGAGCTGGCTGGGAAGAGGGTAGATATGCTAGGGGAAAAACAAATTAAAATAATAAGTTTAGTGACAAGGGCTTGGCAAACAGTGAGATAGTATGTTCTCAGAAACTTGGAGAGTTTCTTGCTAGCCTAAAAGCTGATGATTAAACAGCCCCCGCCCCCAAATTACTAAATATCTCTTATTTTTCCTAGTGAGAAATTAATTTTGCCTTGGTGATAATAATGAGCCCTCCCTGGGCTTATGTTAATAACTGGGATATTTTATTGTTCAGATAAAGGCACTCTTCCTTTAAACTCTAACATTTGATCAATCATGAAAACTTTTTTTGCTGCCATCAACAGTGTCAAGTAGACCTGAGGAGAGAACTTCTTGGCTACATCTAACAACAAGTACCTCTTTCATAGCAATAATTGAAAAGCCGATTTCAGACCTAGAGGCTCTGAGGAAAGTGCACCTTGGGAGCTAAACCTCCACCTGTAGCTGGAGTTATCTCCAGTCCTGCCTGGGGCCGGCAGCCACTCAGACTCAAATAAACACACAGCCGCTTATATTATTTATAAACTTTATGGCCATGGCAGGCTTCTTGCTATCTGTTCTTACATCTTAAATTAACCCATTTCTCTTCACCTATACCTTGCCATGTGGCTCATGGCTTACTGGCATCTTACATCATGCTTCTCATCACAGTGGCTGGCAGCATCTCTCTCCCTCAGCCTTCCTGTTCCCAGAATTCTCCTCTCTTTTTGTCCCACCCATACTTCCTGCCTGGCTACTGGCCAATCAGTACTTTATTTATTAATCAATCAGAGCAACATATTCATAGCATAGAGAACATCCCACAGCATCCACCTGAAGAGCAAGCATCAGCCATGTCCAATGTTGATTACCACATGGAAGGCTTAGATGTGCCTGTGACTACAGCAGTATACCTGTTTTAACATTGGAGCACAAAGTTGAGAGTTTTACGACAAGCTGAAGGGAGAGGGGCTCAAACAATCAAACTTCAATATCAGGATAGGACACAGTTTGCATACATCAACACAAATCGTAACTTTTTTTAAGTAAAAGGAAGGACAACAGTGAATATTTAGGTAAATGGAAAGGATAGAAGTGTTTCAACCTTCAAAACAAGGTAATACCCCAGGTTTGCCTTAGACAGTGAGCTATTCTTCACTCTGCAGCAGGAAATGCTTAGAGAATTTCCTCTGTGATCAAAGGAAGACAAGTAGAAAAATTAGGGAACATGTCTGAGTTTCCCCAGCACTTTTTTTTTTAAGGTGATACACTTCAGACTTCTAAGTTGGATCATTTCTCCCAGAACAAACACTGTCTATTGTCTACACATTTCCTGAAAGGTCAGGGCTGTGGCTGAATTCACCTTTGCTGACCACATTTATTTTCTGGGCTACAACTTTCTGGCTTTGTTGCTGATGATGATTTATTTATTTGTTTATTTTTGTTTTAACATTCCTATCAAAGTCTCCCCTCTCTCCCCTCTTCCCAGTTTCTTCCCCCACCTTCCCCACTTCCCCAATCCACCCCATCCACTCTTCCTCCATTGTTTCTCTTCAGATACAGGTGGGCCTCCCATGGATATCAAACAGCCATGCAATATCAAGCTGCAGAGAGACTAGGCATCTCCTCTTCTATTAAGGCTGGATGAGGCAATTCGGTAGGAAGGGTCCCAAGAGCAGGCAACAGAGTCAGAGACAGCCCTGCTCCCACTGTTACTCAGCAACTGACGGAAACAGATGCAGAGACCCACAACAAACATTAGGCTGAGCTCCAGGAGTCCTGCAGAAGAGGGGGAGGAAGGATTGCAGGACCCAGTGGTGTCAAGGACACAACAAGAAAACCTACAGAACTGACTAACATGGGCCCACAGGGGCTCACAGAGACTGAACTAAGAACCAGGGAGCCTGTGTGGGACTGATCTAGAACCTCTGCATCTATGTTATAGTTGTGTAACATGGTCTTTGTGTTAGACTCCTTTCAGGCTTTTGTTTCCAAGATGTGATTGAAACTTCCTTGTTAAGTCAATCATTGATGCTTGCAGGAAAAGATTCTCTTGCCCTTTAAAAAATTTGCATTCTTCATTTATTTGTTTTTCCTTTACATAATTTTGACCCACACCATCTTTAAAATTACTAGATTTCCTTCTACCTCGTTTATTCTGTTCCACAAGTATGGCTGTCTCGCTAAGCAGTCTTCAAAACCCAGTGGCCCAGTGATAGCCAAAGGCACTCTTTGTTCTCACAGAGCATATGCTTTGTAGATACTGACATATGGGACATCAGTTCCCAGAGACAATGCTCAGTGCTATAAGAATGCAAATAAAGACCCAGCTTCACCCATGAGGAGCTTAAAGCTCAGCCATGTGAAAATAGCGTCAGGAAAAAATAGCATGCTTGAATATTAAGATACCATGGTTTAAGGGCCTGAAGTAATCCCAGACTGACTCAAATGGGGTGTTTAAAAAGGAGAAGATGAAAGATTAAATGAACATAGGTCATCAATCAGCGGGCTTCTGTAACTAGGTAAAACAAGAAAAACTCCACAGTATAGGCATCAGCTGGAGAGAGAGTCCAAAGTGTGAATAACTGACTGCATTTCAAGAAAATTGGTGGAGATGCATAATGAAAACTGGGTAAGAGTTGCACCGATAATAAGACTGAGATGGGGTGAATGCAGACTCTGAGGATGAAAGTGTTAACGAACTCCACAAGTGTTTGATGGATAAAATCCACAGGACTTGGCCAAACAACGCATTCTTGGGACTATACTGTAACGATAGCCATTGAAAGTGTTCTATCTGCAGAGAACAATGTGTCTTCATTGGCCTTGGTTATTTGATTATAATGAATATTTTACCCCATGTAATATGTTTTATGAAAGTTGGGGCACTTCAGTGAATCTGACAAACATCTTTTATATTTTTAAACATAAGATAATAATCCTGACACTTGTGAGCCTGAGCCAGGAGGAACATGAATGAATGCTAGGCTGGGTTACACAATGCAACCTTATCATCGAAGAAAATAAAACAAAACTACATTTTTAACACTCTGAAAATCCAGTTTGTTTTTGTATAATGTTCAGATAGACATTATGCAGCTCTACAATGTGAATTGGCTCAGAAAGATCTGTGGGTAGAGGAGAGTTTCTGTGTGGAGTGGCACTCACAGGATGTCACCCTTGATTTTATTTCGCTTACCTGAAACTGACCAGATCCCCCATTTCAAAAGTATCTTGCACACAGTTTTACTTGTTTTTCTCCATTGTCTTTATACTCACAAAACCATTTCATTTAATTTCTTCCCATCAAGGTATTTAAACCTCTTTGTCTTGAAATCAGTCTATTGTTGCTGTTGGGAGGTTTGCACTGGAATTCAGTACTTGTCTTTTAACAAAGTTTTAGAATTGCCTTTTAGAATTGTTAGGGCATTTATTAGGGCTCAGGAATAATGTGATGTTTCCTCTAAAGTATTTTCTTCCCAGAAATCTTGTATTTGTAGTGTGTGCTTTTGCAGTACTCAAGCAAGTTTTGCCAGATAGAATGCATCATGCTACGTCAGAGGAACTTCCTCCCTGGTTCATCATAGTCCACTCCTAGTGGAGGAATGCTGGCAGCTGACAGTAGCTGTGGGAGGGAGAGTCAGTTCTCTTCAGGGATGTTTCCCCGGAGAGGCTACTCATGCTCCAGTAGCTGCTCCTGCATCCATGCGCTGGAAGTAAACTCAGTGGGCTAAAGCCAGAGTATATGAAGTTGAGAGTAGCCGTAATGATGGGGATAGAAAAGAACTTTGAGAACAGGGGTGGAAGAGAGTAGATTTAATCAAAATCTTATGCATGTATGAAATTCTCAAACAATAAAAAGTCTCTGCTCCCAAAAATGTGTGATCGAAATTTTCAAGTTAGGTATAAATCAGATTTATGGGCACATATTCTGCTTTTGTTTATGATTTACATAATAAAATTTGATGGAACTTTCAAACTGAAAATCAAACCTTCATTATTAAACAGTTGAACTGGCTGGTTTATTAAATAAAATCAAGGTTATTTATTGGTATATTGGATTTTGATATTAATACGTCATGTAATACTGATATATTTAGTTAATTGATGATTGCATCTCTGTCATCATAACATTAACATTTTTTCTTCTCTTAAATTGTCTTCAAGTAGGAAGACCTGGGAATAGACCCTCTATGTCCTTGGCATCATATACAGAAACACACATACACATACACACACACACACACACACACACACAACACACACATGTATATGTTCCCCATCTATGACAGTGATATTTTATATGTTGAGGGGACAAGGGGATAAGTATGTGAGTTTTAAGAACACTGACAATCAGCATAAGAGGGACTTCATGATTTGGAAATTTTGATTCAGATGTAAGTAGGTCAACCTAATTATGCATTGAAGTATCAAAATTAATGTCACAGTTCATGGCTTAAGTCATAGCAACAGATGTTCCTCTGCCTGCACAAACTCTTGGGCCAAGAGTCAAGCTCTAAGTCAAATCTACCTAAACATTCTCCATCTGGAAAATAAGGATACTGATACTAATTAGTGTCTAAGTATGTTGTGAGGATAAACAAGCAAGAAGTGTTAAGTACTTATCTCTATGTCCAGTAGTGATGACCATGCTTTGTTTAGCACAACTGCTAGTTACTGGCAGCATGGCCCTGGAGACTTCACACTGTTATCAACCCCAGTAACTAGAGAAATGGTGATGAAATCCAATTTAATTGAAGACCAGAGGAAACACAATGCCTCATTTTCACTGGTTCCCACAGATTTGTAGTTTTTAAACAAAGGGGAAAACATCTTATGTTCAAGTTTCAAAAACAAAAGACACACTATCTCTTCCATTACTTATCTGGAAACTTCTTACAACAGAGGTAATATTATCAGTGTCTGGTTGGCTACTTTAGAGTAGACCAATGCCTTGGCACATACAACATGGCCATGATGTAGCATGTCCTATACTCTACCTAACAATTACACTAGCAAACACTGAACTTTATTGCTGTCAAATCTTTTTATCTTCTCAGAAAGACCCACTGACGTTTTATACCCATGAAAACATTTTTAGCCATTTATCAAAACCTACGTAAAGGAACTCTGGTATGTATCCAGTGCTTATTATCCTGAAACTACCAGAAACAATATCTGTTTGAAGATTAATGAATACTAAGAGAATGATGACCATGCCCGTTGACAGGAAACTAGCTGTGACAGTAAGAGATCAGAATTGGTCCAGAAGATGACAAAAGCAAAATTAACTGGATATTGATTTATCTTGAAAGAAGAACCTAAATGAAGAGCTAGACAGGGACACACGGTTCTTTCCATGGAGCCTTGGGTACGATTTATAAGTTCCTTGACAAAAAAAAAGAGTCAAAGTGACATTGTCGTGGCAAATTCACACTTCAATGCCACTATGAGAAGTAGGAACTTTTCAAACATGATCAAGACCTGGTTAATCAAGAGATGGGCTTGGCTACAGATAGACCACCAAAGAAAGACCGGGAAGAGCAAGCACAAGCCACGTCAATCATGCGGGTGGTAAAGGTAGCAGCAAAGGTGCTTCCTTGAGTCTCGAAGGCCTAGAAAGGATGCTCTTCCCGAGTCTGCCTTGTGGCTCAGCCACTGACCAGTTTGTCCTGGGAACAACTGGAGACTCTTGAACTTTCAGTTCGACAGCACAGTTCTTTCTGATCCTCAAGGCAGAAAATAATCTTTGGTTACTAATACTAGGACAGTGGAATGTATCTCCCTAAGGTCCATGCTAGGATCAGGCTAGCAGTAGACACAGAAAATACTAACACAAATCCAATTTATTTTGAATTTATATAATGCTTTGTTCTGAAGAAATCATGAGCAAAAATGCATTTGGCTTCTTAACATGGACCTAAAGTATATATTTAGATACTAGTGAGGAATGTGTGGGGAAGGGCTGAGTCTTTTCCCACTGCATTCAAAACCACAACCTTGTTTTTAAAATGTTTTCTGCTTTCTCAAAGATTCAAAATAGGGAACTAAAAGAAATCTGTGTGTTCACAGTAAATCTCAATTTGTACTTTTCTTTTGATATCTTTTACATAAAGTCACTGAAAATGCATGTGCTGGATAACAGAAGTTTGAACTGTCATGGGTTTCAGAGATCATTTGCTGTCGTCTCTTATATTGAACAAGTGACAGGTATCCCAACACTTCTCAGGGACAAAGGTGATGCAGGAGTTCAATTATTCATGAGCCCAAACTCACCAAGTTCACTCTGACCACTTTCCTCAACTTAAATGTAGAAATACGCCTCCTATAGACTCCCTAACCGGAGCCTGGGGCCTCACAAGTGCTAGGCAAGTGCTCACTCACTAGTCTACACATGCTTGGTCCTCACTTAATTCTTTTGGGTTCTATACATGGCAAGCTTTTGGCATTAAATCCTTTATCTCAGTTGAATCAGAGGGTTGCATATGATTTTCCACCTATCACACAATATTAAGATACTTTTGCTGCCTACAATTTTTTCAACCTTTTCCCAGATTGTTTCATATGATTTTTCATCATCTTTCATACTTTCTAGATAAAGTAGCCTTAGTTGACTCTGAATTCTTCAGGTATATTTTTTAAAATAACTTTTTTCATTATTCTGTGTTTGTCACTTTACCAAAACTCAGATATGAGTTTAGCCTTCCTCTCACCAACTGTGTAGATCAGAGTAAATTTATCCAAGGCAGACAACCAGCACATTATTTTCTCCCAGTAAGAGCCAGAGAAAAGGGAATTTGATGTGAGATTGTGTCTTCCAATAAAGTCAGAAGCTATGCCCATAAAGCCTCACCTATATGACTGCCCAAATATGAGCTGAAAAAAATGACAATAGACACACTGAAGCCAAGAGAAATCCCATGAAACAACTAAGAATTCTGAGAGAAAGGAAATAGTCTTCCTTGGTGAAGTGGTTATCTAATAGCAAAGGTTCAGCATAGAAAATACACATGTAAGTAATATTACACAGACTAAACAGATTACATTTATGTATTTATGAATATATATGCATATATACTTGTGTGTGTGTATTTGTGTGTGTGTGTGTGTGTGTGTGTGTTTGTAGCGACAATTATTGAGGGGAAACCATAAATTTGAAAAATAGCAAGAAGGGATATATGGGAGGATTTGAAGGGAGAAAGGGAAAGGTAGGAATAATGTAATTATATTATAATATAAACAAAGGGTATGGTAGCTTAAATAATTATCAAATTGACACATTTTCCTTAGTATCCTTAGCGCTTCATATGTGACAATTCAAACATACATGCACAATGGCACATGACTTATGAAAGCATAAGTAAGTCATGCTTTAAACGTTCACATACACCTTTTATTTCTCATTTACTGTTATCTGTAGCTTTTAAGGTTTGTGAAACTGAAATCTTACCACAAACATAGATTCCTGAATTGCACTAAGGTCTGAGGTTGCCAAAAAAGTCAATGATGCCCATGAAACACCCCATTTTCTCCCCAATTTCATGGCTATATCATCTAAGGAACAAACCATCTGCTCCCTATGGTTCAGAAGTTTTTGAAAAGCTCTTTGAACAGTTTTACTCTGTCACTGAACACTCAGTGAATATAACTAGTATTGGTAAATATATTAATCTTAAACTATCAACTCTAAATAATACACAGAACAAGACACAGAAATAAAAATTATAAAATGTAAGTAAAATGAAGCTAGATCAGAGCCTACAAATTACATTACCTTTCAGAAATAGGGTTGGGCACAGGTTGCTATAAATTCACTTACAATTCAGTCAAAATTCAGAGACTATGAAAAATGATTTTTTTTTATATTCCTGAAAGACTAATGTGAATGATGCACACTCACACTAACTTCCTTAAATGGCTATAACAAGGACAGAGTGGAAGAAGAAATAGATAGTGGACAATGTACGTAAGAAACATCACTTTCAGGCAGCAAGCAATGGGATAAGGAAGAAAATCATCTAGGAACATGTAGAATTTGAACATCAGGGTGAAGGTAATTAGGTTTAGACGCAAAGACTTTGGCAAAGGACCACAAAAGAACTGCCCAGTGAATGCAGGGATGAGGGAAGCTGTGGGAAAGAGGCAGGAAAGGTTGGCTACTGGAGATAGTGTGAAATTGAACAGAGCATGAGGTGGCAGCTAAGGCGATCTGAGGACCACAGTGGCTCTGGGGCTCTGTCTGAAGCGATAACAAGGGCATTTATAGGAAGGAGTGACAGAAGGAACTCAGGAGATCCAAATGGCTGTTGAACTGTATTTTTGTTTATGTGGCGTTTGATTGTTAGCAAAATATTTAGGGAGAAGTATGTTTGATGTCTTTCAAGCATAACATACGGGAGACTTTAACCTGTCCTCCCCCTAAAGGAAGCTAGTGAACGTAGAACTTAAATTTAAGGTCCAAATGTGACATAAAGAGAAACAAAAATGGCTAAATTTAGGCTCTGGGACTGATCGTGTTTAAGGATTCGACAAAGATGTTATGATTAAGGCATAGAAGTAGTGATAAGGAAAGTATGATGGGAACGAACACAAAAAAAAGGAGACACACTCAAAAAGAGATAGCTGTGGGAAGACAGCAAGGAGTTTGAAGTCAGCATTAGCATTTAACAAGAAAATTGAGTATTCATGGTGGAGCGGAGTAAAAGGAAATAATCTCCGTGGGGACAGAATGGAATGTCTTTCGTGTGAGTGTAAAAAGAACGATATAAGATAAAGATCAAGTACATCGGACAAATATACCAACAAAACAGTCCCAAAAGCATCATAACTATATTGTCGATGGAAGCTTCTAGGTAATACAATAATTAAGGTTTTCTTAATAGATAACATAGAAACAATTAGAAATCCACATGGGAAAAAGGATCTTTACTAATACTTTATACCAACAAAAATTAATTGTAATGCACCACACACTTAAATGTTAAAATCATGAAACTACTTGAAGGAAACATAGAAAAAGTACTTTGTGACAATGCACGGGGCAGAGACTAGAGGAGGAAAACTGAGATGCAGAGCAAGAGCTGGGTAAACGGGGCCTCGTCAAAACTAAATACCAACGGACACTACTGTTCTCTGAAAGATGGTGTTAAATTAGCTAACAGATAGACACACAGACAGAGAGGACATCAGTAACACATCCATCAGCGAGAGTTGACTCTTGAATATACAAAGCCTTACAACTCAATAAGAAAACTGGTGATTCCCTTCAAAAATGGGCAAGGACTTGACTTACATTTTCCTTAGAAGAACCATTAGCAGCCAATAAATAACTTTCTAATATGTAGCATATTATAAATCAGACAAAAATCCATTAGGGTGCCTGTGTGTATGTGTGTGTGTGTGTGTGTGTGTGTGTGTGTGTGTGTGTGTGTGTGTGTGTATTAATGTTAATTGAACTCAAGACATCACAAATGGTCTACCATTGACTTATAACCTGTTTGTCTTTTTATTTTGAGTCTCACTAAGCTATTCAAGTTGGTCTGGGACTCACTCAATAATCAAAGCAGGCTTTGAGCTTGTGTCCTCCTGTCTCAGCCTCCTCTTCATCTGTAATCATAGATCTGTCCCACCAGTTCTAGATGAAGTTTGAAATATCAAAGGTTTTTACAATATGGAACAACTAAAATATCCATATGGTGCTGATGGCCAAATGGTACCATAACACTAATTTGATGTTTTCATAAAATTATAGGTATTCCCTTCGACAATCTTTCCAAATTTTACATGTTTATTCAGGAGAAATATAAACATATATTTAAATGTAGATTAATATGTAAATGTTCATACCAGCTTTACTTGTATTTTTGATGAGCCATCTCTCCATTCCTCCAGTTTTATTTGTAAGAACCAAAAACTGAAAGCACTTCTAATGTCCATCACTGTGTAATGGACATAAATAAAATGTTGCATAAATAAAATGTTGTGCAGCCACACATGAATGGGAATAGCATTCAGAGGATGCACACATAACCAAATAGGCACATTTCAAAGTCATTATTGTGAGTAAATGAGACCATGCACATGAGAAGACAAACTGTAAAGTTATTTTTATATAAAGCATGGAAGCTAAAACAAATCTAAAAAAAACACAAGGCAGAATGCTAGCTGCCTGGAGACAAAGGGGATGGGAGAGGTGGATTGAGAAATGACTCAAGGAAATTTTCAAGGTGTTAGAAGGGTCTGTTATCTTGATTTCAGCCATTGCTTCACAGGTATATCTGGCCATTTGTGCAGTAATTGCATACTATTTTTGCATTATCAAGCTGCTTACAATAATAACAAATCCCAGAACTTAAGAAATCTGTGTCCTACTGATCACAGGGAAGAAGGCTGCTTCCTGGCTGTAGACCCTCACGCAACTTCCTGCACCCATCAAGGCAGCAGAAAAAAGCTGGTGTGTGAGGGGGCTCTACAGACTCTAACTTCTCATGCCGAATACTTGCAGCTGCATGGTCAAAATTATTTTCCTGACCATGCTCTGATCCTAAATGCCTTCTGTATTGACATTTTCTCTGAGTACAGGGAAGCTTTCCAGAGGCTATAACATGTGATAACATCATCATTCTAATGGAATTTATGACTGTCTTAAATTTTCTAAATTAGGTCTAGTGTATGCATTGAAGATTGGTACAGTTCACCTTCAAAGGATGTACATATGAACAAATAGACAGATTTGAGCATCGTTATTGTGAGTGAATAGGACCACACACATGAGAGGACAAATTGTTAAGTTCTTTTTATATAAAACATGGAAAGTAAAACATTATTTCTATTCTTCTTAGCTGCGTTTTTACATTTTTAATCTCTTAATACTCTAATCAATGCTTATTAATATTCATGAATTAACGTGAGTATTTTGTAATTCTAGATTTCTCTTCTACTTACAGAAGGCAACTACACAGTACTGTTTAGGGGAATATTCAAATCACCTTAACAATCTAAACCGAAGATATTTTTCCTTAAAATATTATTTCATGTTTAATATTTATTTGGATTTAAAGGAAATCTCTTTATGCATTTCTCATAATGAAAGTTGTACTTTTGACTTCTAAAGAAGAGAATGAAAATGCCCTCAACCCACAGCTCTTGTAGCTCCATCTGCTATCACTGATGGCTTCAGAACACCTAGAATTCCTAATGAGACAGCAATGGCAAAGTTAACACAGCTCGTTGGTACTGAGTGATGAATTGTGCTGGCATGCGTAATGTCTGTAACTTTCAGGACGTCTATAGTTTCTAATGGACCAGCGTGCAACGTCACAGTGATGGGTGACATCATGCAAGTGGGAAGGTTCAGAAAACATGGCAGAGTTGACATTGCTGAGATCTTTAGAGCCCACACTGCACAACAGCTTTTAGAAAATTATAATATTTTCATCTGGGGGTCATGCCAGAAACAGCTACAACATATGACACCGCACACTAAAATACTCTTTTCAAATATGTATACATGGTTTATTTTTTATATATTGCCAAGAACCTTCATTTGTTCAGTGATAGTAATATAACATGATTGTGGATTCTTTTACCAAATTTATAGTTGCTGTTTAGAAATTATATTCTTTAAGTTTATATGTCACTAATTTTGTAGGTGACACTACCAAGTCCCCTAAGTGCCACAGTAACTCAGAGTCTGTGACTGCATTGTCTTCACACATGATGACTCTTTCCATTTTAAAGATGTCATTCCCTCAATAGTCTAGACTCCATCATGTCTTCCTTTCTTCAGGACATTTCTTTTGTAACATCTCTACCTATTCATCCCTTAGAATCTTCCATCAATTCATTCATTCATGCATTCTTACATTATTACCCATTTGTTCATTCATTCATAGATCCAAACAATATTTCTCAGGTATTGTTACATTCTTGAAAATGGCGTTTTAGAAATTAAGAACTCCATACCCTTAAAGCAAAGACTGCATGTGGAAACCAAGGCCATACAAGGTCATTTCAAGGTGAACTGAATGTGTCATGGCAGGTTGTGACGGTGACTTCAGAAGCTTGCAGCGAAACCTGTGTGTCACATTGGCGACCTCTTTCTGACACATACGTAAGTAGAACTTTGTAGAACAAATAGGAAACAGTGGAGTAGAGAAATCCAGAAAGGATTTTCCAGGATAAAATGTAAGTGGGCCAAATACAAAGACGTAGGAAGAGAGAAAAATGTGATAATAAGCCGCAGCTGAGGCAACTGGCTGATTGCCCTGAAGTAAGGGAAAGAACAAGGCAAAGCCTCGGTGACAGCAGTGTGACAGTTATGTCACCAGGCTGGACTTCTAAGCAGGTGGGCTTGAACCCCCCTTTAAAATGGTTCTCAGCGCACGGCATGCAATAAAAATCGTTGAGATTTGTGTTCACTGAACCAAGAGTCGTGTATCAAGAAGGGTTACTGCAACTATAACCACATTAAAAAATGCATTGTGTAAAGCTAGTCTGGCAACCAACAGTGAGTAATCTTCACTGTGAAATGAATCGCCATCGGTGATACAGTAGAAGCAGCTAAACTGGTTTATTCTGGTTTGATTTAGCTAATTATAGCTTCAAACTGCTGGTGAGGAAAAATGACCCAACCATCCCTAATAATGAAGACAACTGATAGGCAACACCAAAGTGAAGCTATTATCTTCTGATCATCTTTCTACTGTGTGTGCATCGTATTGTTGTCCAGCACAACCCATCTAGCCTGTCTTTCTTTCTTTCTCTCTTTCTTTCTTTCTTTCTTTCTTTCTTTCTTTCTTTCTTTCTTTCTTTCTTTCTTTCTTTCTTTCTTTCTTTCTTTCTTTCTTTCTTTCCTTCTTCTCTTTCTTTCATTTTTATTAATAAGAACATTTTTATTCATTTTACATACTAATCACAGGTCCCCTTCTTCCCTTCTTCCATCCCTCCAGCCTCCCCCTGCAACCCGCCCCCATTCCCTCTTGTAAGATGGTAAGACCTCCCATGGGGAGTCAGTAGAGCCTGGTACATTTAGCTGAGGCAGATCCAAGGCCCTCCCCTTGCCTCAAGACTCTTCAAGGTGTTCCCTCCATAGGTAGTGGGCTCCAAAAAGCCAGCTCATGCGCCAGGGATGGATCCTGATCCTACTGCCCCTTAATCAGATCAAGCTACACAACTGTCTCATTTATGCAAGAGGGCCTTGTCCAGTCCGTCGAGGCCCCATAGGTGTTGGTCTAAATTTCATGAGTGCCCACTAGTTTTGGTTTGGTTGTCTCTGTAGGTTTCCCCATCATGATCTTGATGCCCCTTGCTCATATAATCCCTCTTCCCTCTCTCTGACTGGACTCTTGGAGCTCAGCCTGGTGTTTCTCTGCATCTGCTCCCATCAGTTACTAGATAAAGGCTTTATGATGGCAGTTAGGGTTTTCACCAGTCTGATTACTGGAGTAAGCCAGTTCATGGCCTGTCTTTCTGATCTATGCCACACATACTGGGTATTTCTTTCTTTCCTTTTTTTCTTTCCTTAACCTTCCACTAACTTTAATAGTCTTTGCCCACATGCCATGCTCTTCATTGAAGGCAGTAAGCAATTTAATAAAAGGCACTTTTGATCTCAGGGAGGCAAAGTTATACTGGATAAAAGTTTTTTTGTTGAAGCCTGGAGGCACAATGGAAAAGACCACATCAACCCAAAGTAACTTAAGGATTATGGCAGGACCGGGGAGACAGAAACTTGGGTGAAGGTTAAGCCAGGAATACCCCTATATATGTATGGTCTTGCTCTTGGCTATGCCAACAAGTGAGCCAAGATGCTAAGAGGTTTAAGTGGAAATGAACTCATAGCCTATGGGGAAGGAGTAAAGAGGAAAAGAAGAAGCAGGGGCTTCAGTTAGGATGATTTGCTTTCCAAGTAAGTGACAAACTCCATCAGGAAATACCACGACTCCCTTCCAAGCACTGCAGAATGTTTAGCATAAGGCAGCACAGCATAAGAATTATTCTAAAGCCATTCACCAGAAAAAGACTCAGAAATAGATGTTGGGCTTCATGCAGTCATTTCTATGGGCACAAGTGGAAGAAGAGGGGTGCCACCTATAACTAGCAACTGCAAAGTTTTTAAAACATTTGAGGATGTGGAATTTTACCAAAAATTTTGACCAAAATCCTGTCCTATGTCAATCACAATTACAAGCATATACAGCCACTCCAGTGTAAATATACCTTGCTTTAAGTCAGCTAGAGTGAAATGTCCTAGCCCTTAGGAAGCTGAGACATGAGAATGGTTAGTTCAAGCCAGCTTGGGTTACAGGGTGAATTGGAAGCTAGTCTGGGCAACTTAGGGATGCACTGTCTCAAACGAGAACAGAACAAAAATAACATCATTCAGGAAGATGCAAATCTTGACATCTCTTGTGTTGATCATTTTATTACGCCTATCCAAACCTCCTTCCATGTCACAGATGCAACCTTCTAAATAATTCACACATGCCAACACTGTCATGAACCTTCATGATAACAAATGCACAGCTTAATAGATTACCTCTGGGAATGAAATATTGAAATTACTTCTTCAGTGCTTTATTAACTCAACACTACAATCCCCTTGGTAGATATGGACACATTCCAAGAGATTTCTCAGATGCTAGAAAACACAAATAGTATCAAACCCAATTTATACATGCTATGTTACTTTTACTATGTACACATACA
The DNA here is from genome assembly GCF_004664715.2 of Peromyscus leucopus. Taxonomy (NCBI): domain Eukaryota; kingdom Metazoa; phylum Chordata; class Mammalia; order Rodentia; family Cricetidae; genus Peromyscus; species Peromyscus leucopus. The sequence continues at coordinate 59,061,607 of NC_051068.1, forward strand.
TATCTATAATAACCTTCAATTTCTAAATTAAACACACCAAGAGATAAGAAACAATAGATTAACATCTATAATAATACATTATCATAAAAGTTATAGAAAACTCAGAGATTATTTATTTCTGGAATCATCTATTTAATATTTCCATATCACAGTAAGCTGTAGGTAAATGAAAGCACAGAAATCAAAACCATACATAAGAAGATTAATAGAACATACATGAATTACATTTCATTCAATTGCTTATAAGAAAGCATATCTGAATTTGCAGTGTGCTGTTGGACAACCGAGACTATGCAGCTAACTGTGTGTGTGAGCGTGTGCGTGCGTGCGTGCGTGTGTGTGTGTGTGTGTGTGTTTAGACTAGGAAAATAAACATACTTAAGAAAAATATGCAGAATTCAAGTAATTTTTTTTAGTATTCTTAAGACGCACAACATCATGGAAACTTGAATGCTTGCATCCCCTCTGCTATGTCAAAATTCAGCCCCAGTGTGATGGTATTTTGACTTGGAGATCTTTGGAATCACTCATGAACAGAAGCCACACAGTCTATTACCATTTCTTACAATACTGTGAATGGACTAAAACAGAATTTAAAGATACCAGATAATTTCTTGGTTAGGTCCCCAAATAAATTTTGAACTCTGAATGACTAGAACTGATTTGTGAATGCCTAGTTAAAACTGATGCATCTACTTTTCACCCATTCCGCAACTTTAACAAGTGTAACACAGCTCCACACTACCTAATGAAGCAAAGATTCCACCTAACGTCCTAGTTATGACCTCATCCCTTCTTTTCTTGCATGCCTTACACAAATGTACTCTTAGATAATCTCATTCTTCCAAGCAAAACCACATCACGGCACACCTTTTAATGTGTATTTATGAGATGTTCAGCATTTCTCCTGGATGTCTGTGAACAGAATGGGTATTTATACTAAAACCCCTCCCACACTGACACACAAATAAACCCTAATTGGGAAAAGATGATCCCAAATACAATTATAATGTAGTGTGAGAATGTACAGGGAAAATATGGGGTGTTGTTCAAATGGGCAACAAGACACTCAATTCAGCATTAGAAGAGCAGGAGAGCTGAATCTGCAGTTTAAAGAGTAAATCAGTGTGGGTCTCCCAATATAGGAACAAGAAGAAAAGTAAACACCAGGACAAAGTAAGCACTTATGTTATCCCCTAAGGAAGAGGCCACACTGGACAGTGGTGCACAATTGTAGCTATTCTAAAAATGAGGCAGGAGCCAGGGCTAGGCCAGGCAGAGTAATCTTCACTGTGAAGAAAACAAAACAAAAACCAGAATTATGATTTGCAACATGCCCATGCTGTGCCCCATGTCCAGCACTTTGATCACACCCACTTGCCTGCTCCCTGATGTGACTCTTGCCTTGTCTTCTGCCTGGCACACTCTCCCTACTACTCTAAACCCTGTGAGTCCCATGGAACCCAATACGCTGGCCTTGTCCTGGACTCATTCCTGAGTTTTTCCACTGCAGAGCTGTCTCCTTTCTCAGTTCTTTAGAACCTATTAAAACTGCCACATGCACATCAAGCTGCTCGTTAAGGGCTGCCATGTATAATTTGGAGACTATTTCTTGCTTTTGCTAGCTGCCATGTGCAGACTTTAAATTCCTTCCAATCAAGGACTGTGTCATCAACTTGGTTGTGTCTCCTCAGTGACAAGTATAATCTGTAATAAACTTTATTGAGAGAAGAACAAAAGAGCGGCTGGTCCTTCGAGAAGGGCACCATAAATTACAAAGCTTGAAACAAAACCGAAGCTTTTAAAGCTTATACGAACAAAAATGTCTTTTGATTCGTGTTACTGATGGCTAGATAAAGCAGTCATGATGGCATTTTCATTAGATGTGGGAAAAGTGTTCTTCCTTTAAGGAGACAAAGAAGGTCAAAAGGTACTACATCCTCAGACAGTCTGCATGACTCGAGACTCAGTGTCACTGCTGTTCCTTGCCCAAAAAGAAAAAGAAAAAAAGTCAGTAATATTGATACAGAAAGTAGAATAAGAAATATATGGTCCAGGTTATACCATGCTATAAAACCTTCTAAGTGAGTTCAAGTCTGGCGAAAGGAAGAAATTACACTACAGAGTACCAAAAGGATTGGTAAGATAATGGAATTGTCCAAACAATTTTTCAAAATACAATGATGGTGAGTTTTGGTCGTGCAGCTGTGATCACAACACTCCGGAGACTGAGGCAGGGGGATCATGTGTTCTAGGCCACACTAAGCTATATCTGAAGATCATGTCTCAATACAGAAAAGTGAAAGGAGGGCAAGGAAAGAGGGAAGAAGGGAGGAGGAGAGAAGAGCAAGGAAGAAAAGCAGAAGGAAACAAACTCTAAGCAATGTGTTAACACAGAACAAGAAATCCAGCCAGTGCCTCCATTTTCAAAATAGAGAGTGTGTTCCACTAACTCTAACCCCAAAAAGCTTGACATTAATACCAGACCCTAATCCAAAATGAATCTTTAAAGGGTACTATTTAAGTACTAGAAATGTGATGTGTTGTTAACAGGTCATTATAAATGAGCCCAGTGTGACTGCTTTTGGTTTTTGATAAAGTAACTTATTATCAGTTCTGCAGAAAGTAGAAACAGATTCCAGTCAGGAATCTGACCAGGTCTGTCTGTTCCAGTAAACTCTAAGAAAAGAAAAGCATGAGCCTTAATAACCTGCAGGACAGCCTTGTAAGAGGATCAACTCAATGATGACCCTGAAACAGAAAGAAAGGTTCTGGCACCATATTAAGGGTCCTTCCAGCTCATCATTCTGCAGTTACTTAGATAAACTGCATACTGATAAAATCTGTTAGTGCTTCTATAGTGAGAAATGTTTGATTTGTATTATCAAATCGGAATAAAATTTCTGACCTTCTGGAACAATAAGGTTGAAAACAAAGGTTAAATATAATTGTAGTGAGTATAATTGTAATTCCTAAATTAAGCCAGGTGTGTAGCACACACCTCTAACATAAGCCCTGAGTGTTCAGAAGCAGGAAGATTGCAAGTTCAAGGGCAACTTGGAATACATCGTGAGTCCAAATCACTCAGCCAAATATGAAATTGAGGGAAATTAAGGTATTTGTAGAAGAATGTGCAAAAGAGATGTGGGATTCAGCACTGTAGTAAGAACACAAAATAAAAAAAGAGAGAAAGAACAAAGGAAAGAAATGAGGAAGGAAGAACGGAAAGGAAAGAGAAGTAGAGAGAGAGATACACTAACTTACAATACAACATCCAGTGGAGATGACCTAGTGCATCTGACAGCGTTATGACCATCTTCACACATGTGTCTGCCCAGCTGTGAGGACTACAATCTATGAAGAACCAGCTCAATAGCAAAGATTATCTCTCCTCCTTTACCAATATGAATGAATAAAAACCATTGATTATCTCAGAAATCACAAGAGCTGTTATATGCAAATTTTTTTTTTTTTTTACTCAAGGGGCAAAAGTAAATAAACATTAAAATAGAATGTCATTTGATACAAGAAAGGGGTCTTTATGTTCAGAATTGGTATATCAAAGAAAGACCAGCTCACAGTAGCCTTACAAAAATTTGTCAAAAGTGATCACTGAGGGTGGTCTGCATTGACTAAGAAAACTGACAAAATTCTAGAGCATTTGCTGCAGATAATTGGTACATAATAAATCAAGAAGAAAAAATAACTTCACAGCCTGTCAACATAAAAAAGCAATGATGCCCATTAAGTATCCATTGATCTAAAGGTAGAGCAGGTCAGCTGGTGGTCAAGCAAATGACGTAGTTGAGTTACTCTTCTAGTTGAGTCCACCTCAAGGAAGACTTTAAAACAGACATTCCTGACAGAGTCTGTTGGGTCTTTGGGAAAATATTTGGGAGTTGAGCAGAGTTGAAATTGGACTCTAAAATAGGTTGGTAAAAATAGGAAACGGTTAGAAAAGGAGTAAAAAGGGGAGAGATACATCAAGTAGTTATAAGTTAGTAAAGTATTTGGAAGGACAGATAAATGTGCTAAAAAAAAAAAAAAAGACCATGGGTCTCCAAGCTTTTTTTTAGTTGAGACTTAAAGTGATGAGAATCACAGGAGAGGATGTACTTGATGGTTCTTTACAGAGTGGAGCAGGTTAAGGTCAAAGCTAAAAATAGACCAATCACATTGGTAGATATTGAAGGAAGCCCAGACCACAGAGGAAGACTGGAATGTGGTGGGTAAAGCCCTGTTGGTCTGGGTTGTAAAGAAGGGGAAATGCTCAGAAGGTCAGTGCGTGCTGACAACGGAGATGGGTAAGAAGTACGCCGGCTGAAAGTGCAATTGGTGACAGCAGTGCCACATCAGGTGCTTCTCAACAGGCTGAAGAGCCTATATAAAAGGCACAGAAGGACATCAGCGTGGCCATGCTTCTGACGATTCACAGGAGTGCTCCCCAAACAAGCGCTGTGCTCTGCATGGTGTTCGTGAGTAACATAACCTATGGCATCAGACACAAACTGCCTCAACTCAGTACCGGCAAGGTGTAGCTCACTGGACACCTATTGTGCAGCCTGCAAGGCTTTGCAAATCCAACGGCAGAGAACTGAGCTTGGCCAGAAATGCAGACATTGAAACAGACACCCTCAGTGTCATGTGGCAGAATGGAAAGAGCTACAAACTACGGTGGCCAGGAGGGTTAATGTGGGAGTTTACCTAGCTTCCTACCAGCCACCCTCTCCTGGTTGACTTCTTGCTAATCCTTACTATGTGGGAGTAGTTGGTACATGAGTTAGCTCTGGCTTCTATTTTATACAAAGAAAAGTTTGCTTTAAGAAAAGATTAATACTAACTGGCAAGCATGCTGGGCAAGGAAATATAGTAACCACGGGCACCAACCGTCGTATTTCTGGGGCAAAGAAATCAGGCCCCAGAGCCTCTGCAGTTTTAATAAAAAGTATTCTCTCATTGTATGATGAGGGCACACCTGGCCCCAAGCTCTTTTTACACGCCCCCCCCCCAACAATTGTATTTGCTTTCTGTAAGCACTCTGGGCTAGAGGAAGTGGATGCCTACTGACCTACATATACAAAATAGGTAAAGTATTTCAAAAGTATTCTGAAGAAAGATAAAAGAAAAAGGGAGCTCATGGGATGGCTCAATGAGTAAAGTCTCTTGACACAACAACTGAGGTCCTGAGTTTGTCCTCCCGGACACACACAGTAGGACAGCAGGCATCTGAAAGCTATCCTCTGACCTGCACGTGTATGCCATGGCATGTGCGTACACACACACACGTGTCTACACACACCCACAAAATAAATAAGTGAAATCAGAAATTGTAAAGAAAATAAGTAATCAGGTACAATACAGGATGGACAAGAAAGTGTCCTGGCTTCCAATAAGTCGACTGATTCAAAGGCACTGAATCATCAAAAGCACTCCAGATTATTGAACACTTTTGTGCCAGGGTAAGATGGTGACGGCTAGGAAACCACTGGCCCGAGGGTAGACCTAGATGGCCTGGAAAGGACAATTGCCATCATTATGGGTGTTTTAGAAAGAGACATTTCCTTCTACAAATGTGCAGAAATGTAATGAATAGGATGTACAGGGAAAGTCTCTTGGGTAAATAGTTCTAATCAAGTAGCATAAAAATAGTTCCATAAAAATTGAATATCCTGTCAAAGCAAGGAAAGCAAACAACTTCCTTGTGAACCTGACTTCTAAAGCAATTCCACTACACCACTTCCTGCAATTCCCCCCCCCCCCATCAATAACAGATTTGGGCTTGTTTGATCGACGTATTACTCTGCCTTTCCAGTTCCTCTCACTTCACGGGACTCGTTCCTAAAGTTAATTTGGTGTTTGTTTTTTAAAGATTCACTAGAGACATGGGGAACCTATCATGCTATCTTAAAGCAACTTTTAAACAAAATCAATATTTTTCCCTCCCCTATACACACACTCACTAGTGCTAGAAAATAAGAGAATTCATGTTTCTTTCACTGTTTCTGACACAATCCAGTGTTACATGGTTTTCAAACATGTTTGAACCAGAAAGGGAAGAAAACATGCTCCAGGTGTTACATCCATGTTACATCCACAATCCATGTTACATGGTTTTAATTGTTCAGTGAAAGAGGTTTTTTTTTTTAAGTCTAAAGCTATCTATAACAAATTATTGTAATTTTAATACTCTAAGTATTCTACTGATACATTACTCATAACAGCATAATCTTAGTGTCATTACTTAAGCTTGTTATGAAGTCTATGAATTAAAGCAACTTTCCAGAATGTCTTGAAACAGGATTATCTAATAAGCCATAGTTATGAGACACCAGCACTAAATATTATGAATTCTTTCCTATTGCTGGATATAAATCATAACTTCACATTTCTTTCCTCATTCCCAAACGGCAGAAGATAATCACGTATTATACCTGAACATGTATAATGGGGGTCTGTCTGGGGCTGTTGACATGCCGTGCCTCATGGGACACGATACCAAGCAAAGCTACATGATATTTCAGTTTGATTTCAGTGAGAGAAAAGTATTTGATTTTCTGTGATAAGCTGAAAAGATCCAACCGTGCAAGTAGAAACAAAATCCACCCATCCACGCATTACAGACTTCTACTAAGTAAACTTCACAGAACTCATCTTAGCAAGTGATACCGATAATGATGTACTTGAGTCTGTTTTATATGGACCTTTCTTCTTTTGTTAGTGTGTTTTATTAAGGATGCAAAGATTTAACTGTGACATTTTCATGTATGTGAATTGCTCTGCTCTGCGTTGTGTTTATTTGCACCCCCTGCCTTCCCCGCCCTGCTTGTCTTCTTTTTCCCCATGTGTTTTCACATTTTATAGACCCAGTTGCCCTTCCTTGTCCCTATCCCCCCTCTCTTTGGCTCACTTACTCCCTTCTCATAGTTCTTTCATATGCAGAGAGCTTCATATATAAATACATACATACATATAACTCTAGTTTTTATATACTAGAGAAAATGTCTTTTGTCTGTTTTATTTCCCTATGAATGATGTTCAGTTCCACCCATTTCCCTGCAAATGTCAAGATTTTATTCCTAGGTATAGAGGAATAAATATGCATGTATCCATCATAGATACTCCCACACTGTCTTTCTCCATTCACTTGTTGCTGGGCACTAGACTGGTTCCATATCTTGGCTGCTGTGTCTAGTAAATATCTCTGAGTAACTGTCTTTGTGGTGTGCTGACACAAAATCTTTCCTGTATATACCTGAACTATATATACAGTATATATAGCTCAATCATGAGGCTATTTCTATTTTTAAATATTTTGAGGAACCTCCATCCTGATTTCCATAGTAGATTCCCAAGTTTACATTTCCCCAGGTAGTGTATACAGATTCCTTGCCCCCCCCCCGCCCCCTCGCCCCCACCTCACCAGTACTTGAACTGTTTAATTATTGCAGCACTGTTCTGAAATCTTCTGCTGGTCTGTGTCTGCGCACTTTATATACAGAGGCTAGGATTTGGACCAAAAAATGTTTGACCAACTGCCGGTCCTCATTTTCCTATTTGGTTGCAAATATCTCTGTACATTTGAGGAGTTCATTCTATCTCCCTAAAAATGCAACAGCTCAAATATTTTGTTATAACTTCTGAGACTACGAGATCCCTAAAATACATCATATACCCGACCATTTAATAACTGAACAAAAGCAGCATACTCTTGTTGCTTCAGAACTCTAGACAGTTTCATGGTGTCATCTTCTGCCTCTCTTGATCATCACCGCTCTTGACAATAAAGTACCCTATGTGATCCTTTCTGAAGAAAAACAGCATCTCCAGTTTAGGATAAAACAGCAGATTGTGCCTACATTACGATGAACTGAGACACAAAACTGCTTATCTTTAAGTGCCTCAGCAGGCATGCAACAGGAAGGTGAGCGCTGCTCCTACCAAGAATCATTGTTGGAGAGCTGATCCTAAGAAACCACTATGAAAATGTAAATGGAGGTAATCTATATTCCTTTAAACCCAGCAAGGTTTCAATATGTTGGAAACCAAGATACATCCAACCACTTAAGTGAGCTGGACAACTCTCTGGCTTACTTCAGAAGCTGTAAACTGTTTATCAAATTTAAAACGAAGGGACGACTGTGAACCCCAGAGGGGGGAAAAAGGTTCAGGAAACCAGTACCCTAGAATCACGTGAACACACTTAGAGGCTGCCCAACACCCACAGAAGTCACTTAAAGGCAGCTCTTAGCACCCGGGACAGGCTGTCCACTCAGCTAGGCCCAGGAGACTGTTGTGACGCCTGGATAGCCTGGATATTGCCTTCCGATGTGTTACAGTCATTATAACAAGAGAAAGGCTGCTAATGAGCAGTCCGTCTCTCGCACCCTGCATGCAGGCACACTTTGCTGCGACCCCAGCAGCCTCTGGAAGTTTGCAGTTTGCATTCTCTAGGGATTTCAGCTGCTTTCCCACCCTGGAGGAGGAAAGCCCAGATGAGGCCACAAGCTGGAGGCTGTAGGTCCCAGCGTCCTTGCGTTGCTACTGGTTGAAGGAGGCCACACAGTTTCTCAGGACTGACAGCTCGTGGAAGACAGTCGCCCACACCTTGCACGTCCCCACTGAGGGTCCCCAGCGCCCAGCCAGAGCTGCTCCGGTGGACCGCGATCACGCCCTGGGAGCCCCTTCCTTGCTTCTCTCCAGCGTGGGAACCGTGATTTTGCTTCCCCAGGGCTGGGCAGGACCCCGGGAGGGCGTGGGAAAGGATTCGGCCAAGGCTCAGCACAGGGCCGCCTGCCCTGTGAGCTCTGGGCCCGCGAGGGCACCGCGATCACTTACTCAGTGGCTTCCAGACCTGGGGACCGAGGTTCGTGACCTCCCGCAGCTGCAGAGCACACCCGCACAGCACAACCACACTGGATCATAGATGGAGGGCGGCGGCGCTGGCGGTGGACAGAGAGGTGACGCTGTAGTCACACCTGTCGGTTCACCGTGGGCACTCACCGCCACCCCGAACACAGCAAATGCCTTCTGTCCACCTACCCTAAGGGCGCGGCGGGACGCACGGAACACCCCCAGCGCCCATTGCCCACGTTACTCGAAACAGTTACTTCTAGCTTTTGTTTCTCCCTGTCATGACCCAAAGGATTCTCCTGTTTCCCTTCCCTACAGCACAGGACTTCTTTCCACGTCTCGGTAGCATGCCCCTTCCCCTTCTCCAGCCCAAAACACTAGAAAAGCGAGTCACGGCGCAAACTCACCATCGTGCAGTCATGCAAGGTCAGGGCCACCGGGGCACCGGGCTGCAGGTGTCCTAGCTCGGCTGAGTCCCCAGGCTGTGCACTGCTGTGCTCTGTCTTGGGGTCTGGCTGGCAGACACTGGAGGAAGACTGCCTGGAAGGCTGCGGGTGTGAGAAACGCGCTGCTGCTCCGGAGTCCCTCCCACTCCTCCCAGGCTCAGCTGGAGAACTGAGTCCTGCTCCCCGCCCAATCGCCAGCCTCCAAACCACTAAAGCCAGACACACACATCAGGGTAGGCTACCAGGAAGAGAAAACAAAGGAGAGACTCTAGGAAAAGTTGGCACATTAAAAACAAATCGAAAACATCTTCTCTACTGCATGCTGGTACAGAACCACTGTAGTTTCCCTAATTCCAAACTCCAACTCTTTTGTGGGAAAGTTTCTCTCTCTTTGGTTGACTTTGGTGGCCCGGTTTTTGGGTTTGAGGCCGATCTACTCCTTGCGAAGATAATTTTGTGGTCACGGAAATGTAATTTTTTTTTTTTTTTACTAAGGTCTTGCCTCTATTTGGTTCACTACACGGTTCTAATTTCTATTAATACACATCTGTGTGCAAAACTGTTCTTGTATTTTTTTTAAAAAAAATCATTCGCATGCGCGCATGCACACACACACACACACCACACACACTATCCAATTACTCCTGGTGTCTTCTCAATCCTTCAACTACAAAAAGTCCGAGACAAATAGTTCCTGAGTGTCTCTTGACATTTCTGCTGCCTGACTCACCATCCACTTTGGTCCCACTGAGGCTCTCCGTTTTGCCTACTACATAGTAAACATCAGTAAGAATCGGCATAAAGAAAGGATGGAAGTGGGAAGAAACAGAATTAGACAGAAATGCCAACACAGCTACAGGAACCAGGGAAATTTTAGCCTTAAGATCCAGCTAACCCCGGATGGAGAGACAGTTAAGAGCACTGGCTGCTCTTCAAGAGGACCTAAGTTCAATCCCAACACCCACATGACAGCTCACTACTGTATGTAACTCAATTTCCAGGGGATCTGGCATCCTAACATAGACAGACATGAAGGCAAAACACCAATGTATGTAAAAATAAAGATAAATTTTTTTTTAATTTTTTTATTTATTTTATTTTATTTTTTTTTTACAAAAAGATCCAGCTAACCTACATAACTCCTTTGCTGGTTGATGGTTCAGTCTTTATTGTTCTCTTGTCATGTCATAAACTTCTCTTACTCCCAAATTAACCTTCTTAGATCAGTAGAAAAATCTATCCTCAGACTACTTTGAGCTTAAGACCGAGAAGGTTACAAAAATAGATCTCATAATAAAGAGGAGCCAGCCCTATTAGTTTTAAAGTAATCAAATTATGTGATCGTTCAGAGGAAGGGGAGCATTGCTGTGGTGGATAAAATATTTCTGAAAGGACGGTGTCAGTGTTGGCTCTTGAAGAGTCCCTCATGTTTGGAAAAGGGTGATGTTGGGGAAGGGCCAGCTGGGCACTAGCAGAGGACACTGAACTAAGGCCCATGAGCAGGTGGGAAGGTAGGGCTACGGTGGCCAGGGGATAAGACAGACACCACTGGGTAGAAGTTAAACGTGAGTAAAGGAAAGTGGAGGCAAGTGCAGAGGGCACAGGACAGTGTCTCCACTGTACTGTGAGGGTCATGTGGAGACTCTTGATGCCACCTTACACTGACATCACTCTTTCCCATGCCCTCTCCTTTTAGACACGCTGCCTGCTGAACTGAGCCCATAAGGGACATTTGAATGTTCCTGCACCTTCAGGTCTGTTCTGACACATGGGTGGCAAGCACTAAAACCCACTTCTCTTCGTTCTGTGGAGAATAGGGAAGTCACGACCATTTCACAGAAATGTCTAGCAAAGACAGGGTCTCGGTGCAAAGCAAGCCCTCTGTAACCTCTCCGGCCCTTGCAGAAAGTGTAAATAATGTAAATAGACCCATTACACGGAATAAGTACATAAAGACATATCTGAAGGTGAAAGGTTAAGATCCAGTGTGAAGCTTCAGTGTCAACTGTCTATTCTTACCATAGAACAGTTTGTTATGAGGACTCTTGGTTTGGTTAATTTTGCTGCATTTTTTTTTGTTTGTTTTCAAATTCTTTATAGTGAAGTTTTAATGAAAAAGCATGAAGATTTAAAAGAAGAAAGGTTTATAGAGCCCAGCAGTGAATCTATCTGGTCCTGGGCTTTCTTGTAAGAGGAAACTTTATTAGTTTCAATTTCAATGTCTGTATGGGCCTATTATAATTATTTATATCTTCTGGCTTTGATTTTGATAGATCATAAGCATTTAAAAAATTTGCAATTTCTCCTAGGCTTTTTGGAGTTTAAGTTTTCAAAATATCCCCTCATGAGTTTCTGCATTTCGCTGGATTCTCTTATAAGGACCTCCTTTTCATCTTTAATTTTGATGCTGTGTGTCTTCTTCCTCTTTCTTGACAGGCTGGCTAACGTTTGCCAAACGTGCTAACTTTTACAAAGAACCAACTCTTGTCTGGTTGATTTCTGGTGTTGTTGTTTTAGTCTCTGTTTCATTAATTTCTTCCCTAATCTGTTATTTTTTTGTCATCTTCTGGGTTGGGGGTTGCTTTCTTGTTGCCTTTGAATAGCCTTGAGCTGTATCATTAGGTTGTTTATTTTAAATTCCTAATGTTCTCTCTCTCTCTCTCTCTCTCTCTCTCTCTCTCTCTCTCTCTCTCTCTCTCTCTCTCTCCCTCCCTCCCTCCCTCCCTCCCTCGAGCACTTATAGCTATTAAGGTTCCACTCAGTACTGCATTGGCTGTGTCCCAGAGATTCAGTTAGGTTATATTTTCATTTTCATTTGGCTCTGGGATTTTTAAATTTCCTCTCTAATTTCTTGTGATCCACTATTTATTTGAAAATGCACTGTTAAATCTCTCAGGATTTCTATGGTTTCTCTAGTTTCTCTTGTTGAACCACAAAAGACCATGGGAGTGATTTTATTGTAAAAATAAAAATAAAATGAAAGGGAAACAAAGGATGCAAATGAAATTCTACCACAATATCTGTATGGACCTAGTGTAATTATAAGGATCTTTATAAAAGACAGGCAACAGGAAGGTCAGTGTCAGAGTCAGGCTATTGGAATGAAACCGTGGGAGAAAGGCTTTACGCGCAGTTTCCAGCCCTGAGGATGGAAGGGACTCAGAATGCTTGCTGCCTCTACAGAGGAAAAAGGGGAGATTTTTTTTTTTTTTTTACCTTAGATTGCCCAGAAAGGAAAGCAGCCCCGTTGTCACCCTGGTCTCAGTCTAGTCAAATCCAGTTCACATTCTGTAAGTTAGCAACTCTGGGCTTCTTAAAGCACGATTAGGAGTTCTTCGTTATGGCAACAAACAGGAAATTCACAAAGCATTTTGATAGTGTGGGCAGTGAACAGTAATTGAACAAATACCCAAAACTGTGTCTTCTGAGCTGTGCAAGAGCACAGGCTGGATGCACTTGGTAAAGTCAGCTTTTGGAAAGCCTTGATTTTGTTACTAACCATTTCAACAGAAATACAAATGTGAATATTGGTAGAGATCTCAGGTAAGAATCACGGTGGAATAAAAAGCTGTCATGTTTGAGAACATACATAAACCATCAGGAACAGACTGTGGATACAAACATGAGCGTGAACTATGGATGGAGATGGAAGTGAGTAAAGTGTTATGGGAAAAGTAAGGGAACAACACCCTTTCTACACAGTGGTAAAAAGCTCAGTCGAGGTGAACAGCATAGGAGTGTGGGAATAGATGTTGCCTGTTTAGCAGCAGAGTTTTGAAGGCACAGCCTGACTTCTTCGTTCTGAGTGTTGAAGTGTATGATAAAGAGGTGGCCTGAAGCAAGGACTGTGCTACATGGAATTAGATAATTTAAAAAATCCGTAGTCTACTGATGTTCTCTCTCTCTCTCTCTCTCTCTCTCTCTCTCTCTCTCTCTCTCTCTCTCTCTCTCTCTCTTCTCTCTCTCTCCCTCCCTCCCTCCCTCCCTCCCTCCCTCCCTCTCTCCCTCTCTCTCTCCTCTCTCTCTCTCTCTCTCTCTCTCTCTCTCTCTCTCTCTCCCTGTCTCTCTCAGTCTCTTTCTCAGTCTCTCTGTCTGTCTCTGTGTCTCTCTCTGTGTCTCTGTCTCTGTCTCTGTCTCTCTCTCTCTGTACATGCCCACAGAGGCCAGAGGAGCATATCAGGTACCCTGTTCTGTTGCTGTGTACTTTATTCTCCTGAAATAAGGTCTGCCACAGAAACTGATGCTAAGTTAGTGACAGAGAACTGCAGTGAAAGCCCTGTTTATGCTTTTATATGTGAGTTCTCAGGATTTGAACTCAGTTCATCATAATTGCAATATTCTTAACTTCCAGCTGTCTCTCAAGCCCAGTAAGCACTTTTATCCGCTGAGGCATTTTTCAAGTCCCTCTATTCACATTTTAAAAGAAGCATTATATCATTTATCCTGATAAACATAAAGTCTTTTTGACTTTTGTAACTCTGAGGTGTCATATCAATTCTGAAATCTGGAAATGAATTAAATATATTAACATGAAAATTCTGTGTATGTTGAATTTATCTTAAAATCATAGTTATATTGGATGTTTTACCAATATTTGAGCCCTGATAGATTACCTAAATACAGACACTAGTTTTCCACAGTATGTATGGGTTTGAGAAGAAGTATATTGTAGACCCTCATAGGCTTAGTGCTGCTTAAAGCACTCTCCATGAGTACAACTTAAAGTGCATTGACTTTGGTAATTGAAACTCAAATATAGGCTATATACACTAATTTACTGAGGAGTAATGTGAGTGAGTTCATGACTACTATAAAATCCACATTTGTGAAATATGTTTCAAGGTACTTTCAATATTTTCACATAAGATAGTCCTCACAAATAAAAGTTGCTAAGAAGTCAGCAAAAAAAGGCTATGAATCAAAAAGAATCTATAAGAGGATAGCTTTAATTAGGGTCTTATTTTTAGTAGGCTCTCCATATACTTCTTCTTTAATGATGCTTTTTTACCCTCTAGCATGGTCCCTCTTACACAAGATTTACATTTTCATAGGGACTCTAGGCTCCCAAAAACAACTGAACATTTGAAGATAGATTTTGTTTTATGTGTGTTTGGATGTATCTATCTATCTATCTATCTATCTATCTATCTATCTATCTATCTATCTATCTATCTATCTATCTATCATCTATCTATCTATCTATCTATCCATCATCTATCTATCTATCTATCTATCTATCTATCTATCTATCTATCTATCTCCCCACACTCATACTTCAGTTTTTTCTACTCCAGTTTTATTTTATGTATTTATTCTTAATTTTATTTATTTATTACATTTTTGTGAGTGTTTTACCTGCACATTCATATGTGTATCACATGCATGCTTAGTGCCCTCAGAGGTCAGAAGATGGCATTGAATCTCCTAGAACTGGAGTTACAGATAGCTGTGAACCATCATGTGATTTTTGGGAATAGAATCCAGTCCTCTTCAATAGCAATGATCTTAACCACTGATCCATCTCTCTAGCCCTTTTTTATTTTTATGGTACTGAGGATAAATCTCAAGGTCTCATATACACAAGGCAAGTGCTTACCATTGAATTCTACACTTTGCTCTTGACTTTCCTATTTTCTAAAAAAAAATTAATGCCAGCTCCTAACAAAGAGATTAGCAAAATAATAAAAAATGGTTCTTTGCTGTGATTCCAACATTTTAATTGTCAAAAGAATCATACCTGCTGATATTATAGGATGTTAATTACATGCAGGTACTAATGAAGTCAAGTGCTATTTATGCACATTGTAAATAGATTAATATGAAATATTTATACATGTTTAATTTATCTAAAAATAACAATTATATTATGATGTCACCTTTGGAAAAAATGGAGGTATATGGATATTAAGTATCTTTTCACCAAGCACACAGCTAGCAAGAAAGAAAATCAGGGCTCAAATTCAAGTACTCTGAGAAGAGTGATCACACAGGTCGTCATTTTGAAGAGTTCTTATAAAGTATCAGAATAAAAATCCCCAGTCAGATCTGAAAAATCATCTTTAAAAGGTTGTAGGCACCAGGGACCTGTATCTTGACAATGGTCTGTAGATAATTTTGATGACTGACTTGCAAGATAGAAAAACCATTGTACCACGAAGGTTCTTGGGCAGAGGCACACTGAAGATCACTTTCTGTCACGGGCCAGAGTCACAGTGATAGTACTCCCCACTGTTTGATCCCACTATTTCTTTGCTTGCTATTAGTTTGAGCTACCAAATGATAAGTGCAGAGCACGAAATAGAACTTGATAGGCTAATAATGGTTTACAGAACAAGATATATCGTGGATCCTCTAAAAGGTCCTGGGGTCAGGCCTGGTCTCCAGTGTGATACTGTTGAGAAGTGGTAGAATCATCAACAGGAGGGGACTAAGGGGAAGTATTCATTTAGGTCACTGTGTGGGTGCCCTCCAAGAGGACAGTGGGAAACCCAGCCCTTTCACTTCCCTCTTGCTTCCTGGCCATAAGGTGAAGAGTTTTCTTCTGTCACATGTTCCTACTATTATGACCATCCTCATCCAAAACAACATGACCAACAAATCTTGGAATGACATCTTCAATCTGTGAGCCAAATGGACTGTTTACTTTAATGCAATGAAGGAGGAAGGGAGAGAAGGAGGGAAGGAGAAAAGTAGTTTCTGAAGCAACTAGACAAATCATTGTAAATGTATGCAACAGACTACTTGTAGAAAAAGTATTAAGGTGCAGAAGCTCAGGATACTTTAGCCCAGTTTTTAAATTTCATAAAAGTTGTCATTCCCACTTCCTTTCTGGGAAAGACTTATTTTAAAAATCGTTGATTAAATAAATGTCTGTTTAGATAGCTGAACATTCTTTGCATCCTCTATTTCTAGACATCGGATACATAATCATCCCCAAATATCCTGAGACTGAATCTCCGATGAATCTTCTTAGTGGTAGAGCTGGCTGCTATTTGAAGAGTTTCTTGAATAGCTAGATTGAAATCTAGTTTAAAGCCACAGCTTTAAGTGGAGGCTAGAGCTCAGGAGCAGATCGCTTATCTAGCAAGTGTAAGAAAGGTCTTGGGATTTAGCACTTTAGAAAGCACTTTACAAAGGAAAACAAAAGACTAATAAAGATTTACAGGTATAACAGAATATCACTTCTTAGAAAGATACATTTCCTAAGGGATACATTTGGTATTTACATATGGATGTCTCTGAGCACTGATTATTCTCTTTGGGGGATTAAATTCAAGGCATTGCCCTTTCTAGGCAAATGCTTTATTACTGAGTTATATGCCCGTTCCTTAAAGATTTATTTTTATTTATGTGTTTGTGCTGGATGTGAGTGTCTCTGTAAATGTCACACACATGTGAGTGCCTATGGAGGAAAGAAGTGGGTGTTGGATCCTTTGGAGCTGTAGTTATAGGAGGCTAAGAGCTAACTGAGGTAGACCCTTTGTTGGAGACTTTTAACCATTGAAGCATCCTATAGCCCCTCCTTACTCTTAAAGGAAATATCCCAAAGTCACAAAGGCCCCTTCTTTCCAGCAAAGAAAGACTATTTTGTAACTGTTCAAAGGGTGATAGGAACAGTTAAAGCATATGTTAGTCAGTGAAATGTCCTCTCATTTTAATAAGGTAACAAGGGAAGCTTTTCCTCTCTCTTGTATTATACTTTTATAGTGATAATATATGATCTGAGAAAAATAATGTAGCTGTTATAAGCACTCTGTAGGAGTAAGGGATGGTGATTTCCATTATTCCTATGAAGTGCTCACTAACCTACAATATTTTTATTAATGAGATCATTGGAATCTTTCGGAAACATAGAATGAGTAGGTGTTGCTTCTGCTTTGAGTCACACTTTCCTTTAGAAATCAGGGTGTTTGATCTTCACCTATGTTTCAGGGGTGTTGCTTCCTATGAGTCTCAGACTGAATAAGGATCCAAGATGAGTCAGGAACTTCCAGCAACAGTCTCATCATTAGGACCAAAACGCATATCACGCACCATGGTTTTTTTAAAAAAGAAAGTAATTCAAGCATCACAGTAAAGAGAACTCTATTTTGACATTAAAAATAGGCAAATTGTACAATGGCAGACTTGTTTGAATCTCATTTTATGAAAATGACAGTTATGACTGCTGTGCTCCTATTTATGAAATGCTTAGTTTAAACAGCAGACAATATTACCTAAGGGAAATAGCATCTCACCAAATCTCTTCCTTAGCATTTCTTAGAAAGGTCTATTTTACTGTGACTTTTAAGCTGAAGATTCTTTGCTTTGCTACGTGGCAGAAGATAATAAAATAAAACCCTTCCCCAAACCAAATACTCAGAAAGTCAGATGAAGATGAAATGTGTTTTAGAGGTTTAACCTGGCTATATGTCTAGAAGCCAGAAGAGACTAGAATCCATGAGAAGGGAGGGTACCACTGGAGAGCCAGAAGTCCAGCTGACAAGGTCCCTTGAGTCACTGCCTGGGCCTGGTTGGCTAAGGCCTGAAGACTGACCAGAAGAGACAGAGCATACAATTAGCCACTCCCAGGTAACCACAGCACACCAGAAGAAGCCACATGGAGTGGAGAGATGGGGGAGTATTTTCACACAAAATGCCTTATCTTTGTGGCTTAGGAAGAACAGGAGAGAAACAGCTCTTTCTTTAGAGTTTCAGACCTCAAGCCTGTACTTGCACAGTGCTGGATTAACACCAATTCTGTAGCTTGGAAATGTCAGGCAGAACCTTTATTTTTAAGGTGAGGATGTATTGGGAAAGCTCCAGGAGTTCTGCAGAGGCACACACAAATCTTTACTGAAGGAATCTACTTTAAAGATAAGCCTCAAATAATCTTTATAGCTGGAGTCTCAAGAAAATGAGCTTCAATAAGAAAGTGTCCTAGTTCCATCGATATTTCTGTGATAAAGTTCCCTGACAAAATGCAATTTAAGGGACAAAAGAATTTACAATTATTATTACAATTACAATTCCAAGGTAAGGGGCTAGAGAGATGGCTTAGCAGCTATGAACTCTTGCTGATCTCCCAGAGGACCTGAGTTCAATTCCCATGACCATCAGTGGGTGCCTCACAACCTGTAACTCCTGCTCCAGTGAATTCAACACAAACCCACAACATATGTATCAGACATATAGATGCATAAATAAAAACAAAATAAAAATTTTAGAGTACAGCATATCTCTGTGGTCAAGTCAAGTCAGGGAGAGCTAATCACAACACATCTACAGTTAGGAGCAGAAAGAAATGAATACACACTCTTAATCATCTCTCTTTCTTTTAGTAGGCCCTATGAACTAAAAGTCTCACTATTCCCAGATAGCACTACAAGCCAGAGACCCAGCTTTAACATTTGTAGAACTTTGGGGACATCAAAGAGCCAAATAAGATCACTATTCAAAATAGAATAAAAAATCATTTTGATATATTAAAAATAAAGTATATTATATAGGGAAAAATAATAAAATATGAAAATTAACCAGTTTGAAACCAGAATCAAAGAGAATTTCCAAGAAAGAAAAGTACAATAATTGAAAAAAAATCTTATGAGTTGAATTGCCAAATAGAGAAAATTGAAGATAGCATCCATTTATAACTCAGAAATAGATCTAAAGAAATAGTCCAGACTAAAACAAAGAGCAAGATAAAAATAGAAAGAATGGGGTAAAATATAAAAGAGTACTGCAAGGAGAGAATAGAGATTAAGAGAAAGGCAATACACTCTGTGACACAACATTTGGGATTTTTCAGAATGTAGGTCAATAATATATCTTCTGGTTAGCCCAACAATTCCTAATAATGTTTTTTTTTTTTTTTTTAAGGTTTTATTAAGACAGGCTTTCATGTAGTCCAGGCTGTCCTCAAAAATCAACTTACTAGGTCATTTTGATGACCTTGAACTCCTGATCCTGTTTCTGTCTCCCAAGTCCTGGGATCATATGACACCAATGCCCGGGAAATAACAAAGGTTTTAAAGGTCCACTCATAAATTTTTTGTTAAAATGACTAAACCAGAGATAATAAAAAGTTAGAATCACTAAGAAGCAGGCATATCATGCCCAACAGTACATCAGTAACCAACTACTAACTTCAATGGCTTCTTAAAAGGTGCAAAGGGAGGCAACAGAAAACAGACCATGCTATAAAATGTCCCAGAAAATAACTGCCAGAATAGAATTTTCTACACAGCCAACTGGCCTTCAAGAATTGGAGGTCAGATGTCAGGAGAGGGTGCACTTAGATATCATGGAATCAAAACACCTTCAATACTTATGACAGTAATAAAGAAAAGCCATGAAGATGAGAAGGAGGAAGGGGCACATGGAAGGAGCTGGAGGGGGCAGAGTGTGGGGCCGAAGGGATGCAGTACTCATGTATGACATTCTCAAAAATATTATTAAATTAAATTACAAAAAATAAAACACAACCACAATAATTGTTAAAGGCTTTATAGAACCTGCACTACAGAAAGAGAATTTCTGTTTCTAAAAAAAAAAAAAAAAAAAAAAAAAAAAAAAAAAATCACAGTACAGGAGGACAGTGAGCAAAGGGGATAGCCAACAGGACGTCTAAGCTTTCATTTCGTTTAAAGTAGTTTTATGATCATACAAAGAATTGTGTTCCATTATGACATTTTTTTCAAATAAATTTGATTTGCTGTTTCTTTTCTTCACTTCTTCACCCTCACCTTTGTACTCTCCTATTGCCAGCATCCTCTTTCCTGATTTCATGCTACATATAACCTCTAGCCCACCACCACATCTCCTTTCTCAACACCTCTTATAATTTTATAACCTTTACTCAATGGCATTTACTCACTTTTTACACACATACTGTGGTGGTTTGAATATGAATGGGCCCCATTGATATATTTGAATGCATGGTCTCCAGTTGGTGAAACTTCTTGGGAAGGATTGGGAGGTGTGGTTGTTAGAGGAAGTGTGTCACTGGGAGGTGGGCTTTGAGGTATCTAAAGCCAACACTTTTCCCAGTCTCCCTCTTCCTCTCCCTAACCACCTCACCCTTTCTACCTCTTGGTTGTTGTCTTAACATGTAATATCTCAACCACTGCCCCAAAGCCATGCCTGCCTGCCTACTGCCATACTCTCCACCATGGACCTCTAAGTCCAATAACTCTAACTCTTTCTTCTGTAAGTTTACTTGGTCATAGTATCTCTTCATGCAATAGAAAAGTAGCTAAGACACAAATATTAAAAGTTAGGATTTGCATATATGAGAAAATACTGTGTTAATTTTTCTTTATGGATCTGGGTGACCTCACTTAATGTAATGCTTTCCAGATCCATCCACTTTATTGCAAATTTCATAAGTTCATTTCCCTTTATAGCCAAATGAAATTCCATTGTGTTATATCACATTTTTAATTTTCTGAGTAAACAGGAACTTTCTTATAGGCAAGGGAAAAACTGATGATCTGTGTCAATTTTTTAATTTTAGAACTTCTGTTTATTAAAGACAATCTAAGACAAGCTAAAAACCAAATTAAATATGACATACAACACACAATTACAAACAGATGAAAAGTTTGTCATGGTTTTCCCTGCATGCCTTTTAATTCCCTTTGATCCATTTTCAAGAACTTTGATTTCAGAAAATAAGTTATTTTGTAGGAACTAATATCATTGGCTAGATGTCTTGGTAAGTCTTTTCAAAGGGTGTAATTACATCAGTTTCATGTAAAGGATAAATTACATGCTTATTTTGTTTATTAAATACTTATGTGAGGCAGTTTTTATTAAACATGAATGCTGAATTCTGTTTCTTTTATGAGTAATGTTAACTACTTACTGAGTTTTTGTTATCATTATTATCACAATTCTATATAATTTAAGTTTTTGTAACTGCCCTGGCATTAAAAGAGAGGCCCTTATGTCTCTGCCTTCAGCTATCGGATCATTGAAATAATGGACAGAAAATAATTAGAATTTTCTCAGAAATGCCATGGTGGGAAAGGGACCTGATGAAGGTGGCAACCAGAAAAACACTTGTATTTTAGGAAGAGATGCCAGAGAGTTCTGAGAACTTAGGAAATTATCTTGAAGGAGAGGCTGGAGCTGTGCACATGATGGGTTGATGATGAACCACGCCTGGACAAGGACTGCTTAGTTATGAATTACTTCTTGTCCTCTCTCTAGCAAAACCTTATTTCAGTACTGTTAGTATCACCAAAAACAAACAGAGCTTCCTCTTCCTGGTGTGGCCAATTGACTAATCTCCTTTCTCTGCTTTCACTATTTCTTAACTCTTTAGTGGTATTGAAGATGGTGGCTGAGCCTAGCTTGTTAATAAAGAGCTAGCAGAGACCAGGCTTTTACCCTAAAATCTCTGGTCCACTTTATGTTTATGTTCTTTGCTTTTGGTTGACATTTAACAGTGTTTCTCATTTATTTGGAATTTGTTTGTATGTTGAGAGTAGTTGCCCACTATATTAACATTTTGATCTTCATTATCAAATTCATCTTCAGATAACATGGAATATATGTCACAAGGAAATTTACAGAGAAACAATGGGAGAAAATAACACTGATCTCCAGGCTAATCATTCTGCTTTTCACTCCAAACACCATCTGTAGTATGCTGACTATAAGAGAACAATGAACAGATATGTCCATCCTTCTTTCCATACTTGTAAGTTCTCAGTCCTCTTTCTTATTAAATCCATTCACTGAACCGAGAAGACAAGAAAAACCTTGTCCATGATCAGTTAGTTAATTTTTTCTAATGCTTCTATTGAATGATAATTATATCTAAGCACTGTTACAGAAGCTTTGGAACAATGCAAATAAGGACCACTGCTGCAATGATTCTCCCAATATGGTATGATAGACAGTATAAAATTTTCATGAAATATGTGCAATGTCAGTAACGTGTATGGGGGAAAAATAAAACTGAGAGAGAGGGTTGGTGAGAGAATAGTAAATAAGGAAGGGGTATGGGAGAAAACAGCAGCTTTTCAACCAGCTTCAGCTGTTTAGTGCATTGTTTCTTTAAATCTCTAAGTTACATAACTTTTGTGACAATCACTCATGAGACTTCTTTTCATCAGGAAAACAGAAACCACCTTGTGTGATTTGGACAGGAAAGGTACTAACACGAAGACCTGAGGGTGGAATTCGGGAAAGAGAAGAAAACATTATTGGTGATATGAGCTTCCTGCAGCGGGAGTGATAATAAAAATCTCAAGACTCTTTGTCCCTGCAGGCTACAGCTCTGGCCAGAAGACAGTTATTTCCCCTTTGTTCTGCTGTCTAAGTCTCCCATGAAATCAGAATCCAAATCCAACCTGTGGTTGGCAAGGGATTCTGGGAACATTCATTTCACTCTGCATTGTCAGTGTGGAGCTGAATTGATGGCAGAATCACAGACAGCTGCAAAGCTGGTGAGCAAATTTATTGTCATAAACACTGCAAATGCTTGTTTTTATCCAACTATTCCATACAGCGTGTTTGTTACAGAGTATTGACTTGTTCATTTAAATTCATTTAAGTTATGAATAAATTGATCAGGCTTGAACTAATTAAGACATTTAGACCATAAAGAGATGGCCTAGGTCAGCAAACAGCCTAGAAGGTGGAGTAGAGGCTGTGGAGAAAGCTCTGTTTAGTGCTTTTTATGAGTTGCTAAGTAGATCAAGAATAAGAATCAAGAGTTGTCTGAACACTAATTTATTCAATCATATTTCATATCCATTTATTAACTTTATACATTCAAACATTTATCCTATTTGCAATGAGATAAACTTATGCCATCAATGGTATGCTCCAATCATTTAACATTAACATTATGTTTTACTTTGATTTATTTGAGAAAAAAAGAGACATAGTCTAGTCACTGTTTCACAAAACCTCAGTCTAGAAAAGAAAGAGAAATTGGAAAATAATTACAATACAGTGATAAAAATGATGAAAATGAGATGACCACTAGGTTCTTTGAGGACCCACGAAGGGGCAAGAATCATTTTGATGAATTTAGATCTTTGAACTGTGAATTCAAGACTGCCTAGAAATAAATTCTTATCATATAGGAGGAAATTAAGAATTTGAAAGCTGGATTGGTTAAGAGTGTTTTGAAGTTGTACAGTGCTCAGTAAAGTGCCAGATTCAGAATAAAGGTTGCTAACACCAACTTGAGCTGAGTATATGGACAGGCAAGTTATACTTTGGTGTCATAACAAAAAATTGTATTTGCTGAATTTTATAAGGCTTATGTTTCCAAATTTCAGAAAGCCAGATGTTGTATGCTAAGCTTGGGTTCCTTTTCAAATCTCAAGTTATATCTTAAGAGAAAAAGATATAATTCTTATTGTGACAATACTTTGGCAAATAATATGGACAATGCAAAAAATTAGAAATAAAAACTAAAAGATATGTTAAAAGCTAGGCAGAGATGGATGACCAGAGGAGCAAGAAGGAAGCTTAAATGAAAACACAGCTATATTTAAGTTTTAACTGCCATTTAGTATTTACTAATGCCACAACTGCTACTTGAAATCACTAAATGTTTTATATCTGCTTTCCTCAGATACTTGTGAGATCTTTAGAGGTGAAGAAATGACTGAGATTCTCAAACTTTTATTCCTTATAACGAATAATTTTAGTCTTCAGGCCACAGAAAGTGGTTAATTTCCAACGCTCTTAAGGAGCTACCTAGTGGCCTAGTCTATTTCATTCACAGTACAGCAATGAGGACATTTTTCTGTTATTATATACATTCTCTCTCCTTTAAAATAAGCTTTAATTGACTATAGGAGCAAAATACTAGGTTGAAGTAAACAATTCCTTTGTAATTTTAAGGAACAATCTCTACTAGAGAGGAAGACACAGCAACTGCAGCAAAGTCTGTTGTGTCTTACTGTTCTCCTCCTCCATGTAAAGGGAGTGTGGTGGTTTGAATGAGTTAAGAATTTTGAATATGAGTATCTAGTTGGTGGAACTGTTTGGAAAGGACTTGGAGGTGTGGCCTTACTAGAGGAGGAGTGCATCTGATGGCTGGCTTTGAGGTTTCAAAACCCAGCCATCCTCTTCTGGCCCTCAGAATTACACACACAAAATGCACAAACAAATGCAGCCAAAATGCCCACATACACAAAAGAATAAAGAAGAAAGAAATCTATCCACCAACTTTTTGACAAGTAGCTTTGACTGTTAACTGACTGCTCTCATCTTAGTGAACTAAACCAGTGTAAAAGACTGTTCATCATCCTTTAAAATTATTAAAACATTTAACAGTAATTATTTTATTAAATGGACATTGAAACAGAGTATAGGACCTGATATTCCCATAGCTCTTGGGAACTGTTGGGAAATGGTTAAAGACTGATGAAATAAAAATCACAATATAATTGAATCTTTTCAAATACAGGTCTAAAACTTAATACATGTTGTTTAATACTTTCCTTTTAGAAGGATAAAGAAAAGTTGAAACAACAATTATTATGACAACTATAGCCTATTCAAGAAACAAGTTTAAAATTCACTTTTATTTTATAAACATAGTCCATCAGTAAAGGACCAGGAACAGCTATTAACTGGAATTACATGAGGACTAATTAAAGTGAAATTTATAATTCGGTATTGGTTTTATCATCCTTTCAACATAACTTTTATTTTTAGGTCTTTAATTAACACTGGTTTTATCTCATTACAAAGTGGAACAAGGAGTTACTTAAATTTCCTGGTAAATTGAGTCATCATGCAAATACTTGAAATCTATCTAACAGAAAAACTGTTTGTATTAATTTCAGAAATGGTCACAACTCAGCCTTCTGAGTTACCACTAACTTCCCAAATATTAAATGTCATAAAAATATTAATCATTACATCATCTCCAGTCCTGTAAAATCATCCTGTCATTCTGTGCTTTATATGGAAAACAAATAGTCTGTGATCATACAACTCTGAATGATCCTACTTTTCAGGAGATTTGCTATCATTTCTTTTTCTATTAACTTAGTTCACCTTTTTATTGAGATCACAGTTTCCCTAGTGATTCTAATCTTATATAGCTTCATAATTAAAGGAATACTAAACATCATCAAATAAAAAGGGACATCATGATTTGGATGTTTTTGTACCATACTTTAGGCTGAGGAATGCCATATAACTGGCAAAACATTATTTCTGAGTGTGTTTGTACTTCCAGAAAATGTTAACATGTGAATTGACAGACACAGAGAAGATTGTTTTCTCCCATACTGTATAAAATTCTATTAGTTCTGTTTTTGTAGAAAGCCTGGTTAACATAAAACATTATGTAACTAAAAACATGTCAGTGGTTATGGTTTTTTTTTTTGAAAAAAACAAAGATATTAATTATTAAATTTTACTTCTTATTAAGGAGTCAATAATCCAGGTGAAAACACACAATAAAATTTTTAATAACTTTATTGAAGTAACCTACTGCTTACAGGGGACACAGAGTCATAACTAGTCAATATGCTGACAACAAGTGACTGTGGAGTCCTCTTCCCTAAATGGGACATCTATACCTCCAAAGCTCAGTGTATCGAGAAGGATGGGGGCAGTGTAAAGGCTGGAGCATGGGAATATGCCATAACACAGAAATCACAGCAACAGTGGCTGCCTACTCCGACCCACAGAAAACCAGTTCTGCCAGCATCTATAACGGATAGGGGGGAAGTTCATAAAACCTCAACACCTCCCAGAGCAGTTATTGACAGCTAAAGGTGGCAAGGAGAAGGGTAGGGATATTCCACAGTGATGTATCAGGGGTAGATTGCCCCTACTCAATGAAATAACCCCCTACCCATGCTCACACATGATACGCTAATTAAATGCAGTTGATCACAAATGATGATGATGAAGATGATGATATCAAATCTAAGCCTACCTTTTTAAGGCACATTTATTTTAAAAATAAGTGATTTCTTTATATGTTTCTTTCAGGCATAAGAATATTTGTTTTAAAAAAAATCCCTAAAATTCTGATTGAATTCAGTTGAACCAGAAAAGTTTTGGAAGAAGCAATTTTCTATAAGAAAGTTATATTTCGGGTTATAGCTTAGTGCTATAATAACTGCTCAGCATGCTTGAGGCCCTGGCTTCCAAACCTGGCACTAAAACCAACAAAATAATTTTCTTAAACTTTGTTTAATTTATTCTCATTTTTCCATTTACATTTATATGCTCCTATTCTCATGAACAATATATATATATATATATATATATATATATATATATATATATATATATTTCATGATCAATATTTTATTGGTGTAAACTTACTGGTACTGTAGTGACTGTAGTGTTTTGTTTTTTTTTTTTTTTTTGGTTTTTCGAGACAGGGTTTCTCTGTGTAGCTTTGAGTCTTTCCTGGAACTCACTTTGTAGCCCAGGCTGGCCTTGAACTCACAGAGATCTGCCTGCCTCTGCCTCCCTAGTGCTGGGATTAAAGGCGTGCGCCACCACCGCCGGCTTGTAGTGTTTATTATAAGGCAATTGGTATTTCTTTTACAACTGGAACATCAGAAAATCATTTTTCTCATAGAATTCTTTCTCCATGTTTAGACACACATGCTACATACATACTACATGTTACATATTATGCATAATTTAGTATTTGTGCATACAGAATACTTTTCATTCCATGTATGAACATGTTTATACATAATATATATAAAGTACTCACAATATTGCATGTCAAACATTAATATTAATAAACGTATGTCTCTTGATCCTCATTCATTTATTGATACCTTCTGCAATAAAATATTAACTTTTACCAAAGCTTTATCAGAGTGGTCTTCAGCTACTTATGTTTTAATGTTCATTACCAGGAAACCAAAACAATGTTTATTTCATCAATGTTATTTCTTTCCAGACATTCAACATTCCTCAGAACTTAAAATAGTGATCTGAAATCAATAATACATTTTGTAGTGAGAGTTGTGGTGATTTGGCTATTTCTATTAAGTGGCTTTTTTTTTTAAATTCAACACTGTCTAACTTGTATGTAGTTACATCAACTCTTTCAGGTATGCAGTGAGTTTTATATACTCAAGAGAGAAAATTTGTTATTACCGAAGAAGGATAATAAAATTGATTTGGGATTGGGATCTGGAAGGATCAGGTGTTAAAGGTTAGGCTTATAACTCAGAGGTTAAGAGCACTGACTGTTCTTCCAGAGGTCCTGAGTTCAATTCCCGGCAACCACATGGTGGCTCACAACCATTTGTAATGAGATCTGGTGCCCTCTTCTGGCCTGCAGTCATACATACTGTATACATAATAAATAAATCTTTAAAAAAATAGCAGTTGATAAATTTAATATCTTTTTGTCTAGATGAAAATATATTGTTTTAAATTTTATACATTTTCTTCCTTGTCAGTTTCAAGATTTACTTAATGTTCTATAGCAATTTCTTCCCAATGAAATGTTTCCTTCAGAGATAATGGGAAGCTCACAAAACTCTAGGGATAAAACATAACATGTGAGGGCTTGGTGCATAGACCTTTAATCCCATCACTCTAGAAGGCTGATGTCTGTGGGTTCTAGGCCAGTCTTCATCATAGAGAATTCTAGGAGAGCCAGCACAATATCGTGAGACTCTGTCTTGGGGAAAGGAAAACATCATGTGTTTAGGGGAAAGTTTCAGGTCTCTCAAAGCCCTCCACCCTGCTTTGAATATTAGTGAACAAGCACTGGTGAGGGAGACTGATAAGCAAGCTACCTGCAAGTTGTACAGAGAGATCCAAGGTTGCAGCTTTGTGAGTGGTCATCCACGGTGAGCTCATCGCATTAGGGTGACATAATTCAGAATCATTCTTGCTCCTGTAAGTAACCTCTCATCCATACTTCTGTTAATAACCCCAGTAAAATTCATTGGTTCACTAAATTGTACTTTGATGTAATCATTACTTTACTCTGTTATAGATTCACTTTCTGTGATAAATAGACATGTGTGTTATGATCCCAAGGAAAGGCTCTCACAGAACACTTAGGCAAGGGTTACTTATTGGTGTGAAATATCTCTAGTATAGTCAGAAGCTGGTACACTAAGCTAGGGAAGGATTTCTCTGCAACAAAACCTGTAGGCTCTTACTCAGGCATGTGATGCTGAGCCATGGTGGGAAAAAACTCAGGAAAGTGACTGGAGAAAACTGGTTACTCTAATCAAATCCCATGGAACTTAAATCTCTCCTGAACACAAGCTGTGGTGAGGACCCAGGGCCTGGGATGGACTGCTGTGGATATTGCTCTGTATGCTGTGAATGTGTTGCTCTGATTGGTTGATAAATAAAACGCTGATTGGCCAGTAGCCAGATGGGAAGTATAGGTGGGATAAGCAGACAAGGAGAATTCTGGGAAGAGGAAGGCTGAGTCAGGAGACATGAGCCCACCATTCAGGGAATAGCATGTAATGATACATAGGTAAAACCATGGAAATGTGGCAACATGTAGATTAACAGAAATGGACTGAGTTTAAATATAAGAGCTAGTCAGTAGTAGGCCTGAGCTAATTGTTGAGCAGTTATAAGTAATATTAAGTCTCTGTGTGATTATTTTATAAGCAGGCCATGGGACTGTGGGGCCCAGGTAGGACCAGAGAAAATTCTAGCTACAACAGAGTGCTAAGGTGTTGAAATGCAGAACCACTGGATGGGAAGACCACCCTGAAGTACTTGGCAGGATTATCACATAAAGAGAAGAAGATTTCCATTTACCCTGCCCCTGTGCTAGCCCAGTAATAGAAGGTGTCCTTTGCTGGGGAAAAGATAACATAAAGGGTCAAGACATGTTTGTTTAACTCTGTGACCAGAAGAGCTGCAAAAGTATAGGCCGTGAATGTTCAAGAGATGTGAGTAATAAACTGAAAGTGACCTTAACAGTATTTTCACCACTGCCCACATCGGTGTGTGAACTTTAGTTTTCCACCAAAGAAGACATCATTGTAACATCTGTGGATTTTGAAACTCTGAATCAGGGATATAGAAAAATGTTTTATAGTGGGGCTACTTCTCAAAAAGATTGAATTTATGTTTGCCTAACTAAAAAGCAGCATAACAGTATAACAGACTGTGCATAATCCATGCCACTAAAATATAATTCTTTCCATAAGACTCAGAAAGTATTTTAAAAGGTTGAATGGAAGGAAAGAAATTCTACAAAACACTTATTTTCCCAGAGGTTAATTTTACTCAGTTAGTATGAGCATTCCAAAGCTGACTGACTTTAGTGCTCTTGGAAGAACTTTTAAGTGGGCCAGAGACAACTCTCTTAAGAATTAGTACGCATATATATAAAAATTGGAACTCAGAATTGGAAGTGATGGGCCAAGCCTGTGATGCTATGGCAGGAGGATTTTGAATTGGAACTCTGTCCCCAACACCCGAACAAAAACAACAACACACACCCAAGCATGTGGTCCAGAGACCTTCTCAAAAGCAGCAGCCCTTAAAATAGAAATCACTTTGTTTCAGAAGTGATGAACTCTTTCCTTTCACAGAAATCATTTTGACTGAGAGTTTAGAGGCCTTCATGTATAGCAGCGTTACCTAGCTTATACTAGTTTTATCAGCTGTGTGATCTTTTCTGAAAAGGCTATTATTTTAGAATCGAGTGTGATAGACTGCTGATTAAATGCTTATTTTAAAGGTGTCCTACACTGACCTTTGGCCTGACAAAACACACTGAAATGCACTATGCTAGTTTTTCAGGGATTCTACTGACAGTGAAATAGATGTATTATAGTTTTCAGCACTCAAAATTTCTGTAACCTTCTAAATTAGTCACTTACCTATTAGTATTGGAAAATGAGAGAGCTTTTCTGTAACAAATTGTAACAAGATTTCAAGTATATCCAACATATTTTACTAGCAATATTCCAAAATGCAAAATGGATGCTCTAGTTTGCTTTTCTGTGGCTGTGATAAACACCATGACCAAAAGCAACTTGAGGGAAAAAATGGTTTATTTCATCTTAAGGCCATAGTCTG
This sequence comes from Peromyscus leucopus, assembly GCF_004664715.2. Lineage (NCBI taxonomy): Eukaryota > Metazoa > Chordata > Mammalia > Rodentia > Cricetidae > Peromyscus > Peromyscus leucopus. The sequence goes on from NC_051068.1 coordinate 59,091,915, forward strand.
TCACTAAAGGAAGCTGACTATGGCAGGAGCCTGGGACGTAAAGTGAAATGGAGACCATGGAAGAACAATGCTTAATGGTTTGCTTCCTGTAGATTGTAAGACTATCTCTTATACATATATCCCAGACACACCTGCTCAGGGATGGCATTACCCACAGTGAGCTGGGCTCCTTTTCTTCTTCTTTTTATTTCTGAATTTAAGCAAGCTTTTGTTAAAAATACTAAATAATGAACAAGATCGAGTTTTGATCAGGACCATCACCTGGAGATTTTCCAAATAAGTGGCTCCCTGAGGCACGAGTTGTCAGAGCTTATATGGGTAAAACCCATAGATTACTATACTTTCCCATGAGGCTTTGTTGTTAGTTTCTAAGAACTCCAACTCCCAGAATCCCAGGAAGTTACTTGGTCCCTGGGTAGGTGGGAATTATGGGTTAATTTTGGGTCTAACATTTCCCCCTGGAGTTGTATCCTGAGTCAAATCTTTGACTCTATGATGGGTACTGGCTTACATTTGAATATAATAACCATTAGCTTAATGATACCCAAGGAATTATCATTTAGTTATTGTATTAATGAAGTAAGAGCCAACAGTAATTAATAGAGTCAGAATGGCCAAAAGCCTTGTGATTGATAATATCTCTTTGCTTTGCATAAAGCAGGCCAAATGTTTTATCATATTGTAGAATCATTTTACTTAATGGATCTGCCTGTTGATAAATCAGAGCCCATTTTCCTGGTATATTAATTAGCATTATAGGTAGCTATTTCTGTTCCCTATGTCTCTGAGTTTGCTTTTGCCTTAGCCTTTATCAGACTGTTATGTGGGCAGGGATGATATACTATCTTCTGTAGCTGCTTCCAGCTGAAATGGGGTATCGATTGTCATGGCCAGAAGGCTGAAAGGCTAGTAAAAGACTGGGCAATGGGGCACTTATCAGAAGCATCTGATTAGCTGATCCAGGTGAAGGGACAGGGAACAATCACATCAGCTGGACTGGTTCACATAACTTTCAGTGTAAGTCTAGAGCTCAGCAGCTTACAGTTTACAGGCGCTCTGTGGATGGTGTGTCTGTCAGACAAGGAGGAATCTGCTAATATATAGACTAGGGACAGAAGTTAAGACTCAGAAATTTAAGAAAAACCTTACTATGGAACTTTATTGTTTGACCCATCAACAGGTGAATTCAAGCCTTATGACTTTGATTTCTAGAAGCTTATTTGAATTTTAGTTTACCAAAGAAGATAAAAGTTTTATATATATATATATATATATATATATATATATATATATATGCATTACTATCATACTGAAACTCATATTGTAGAAGCAGCACTTAATAGGCATCTGTAAAACAGCTGGAACAGATTTACATATTAATGTTATAGCAAAGGCTACAGATTTGGGTTAAAAAGCATGAACATTTCTCCTGTGTCTAGCGAGCCTGATATATATTTCAACCCAACAAAAAGCACCTTTAAGTCTATATTTAGAAAACAATCAAAGGGAATTTAAAATCTTGAGCTTGTGACTAAATAGTAAGTAGTTTGTGTTCCACCAATTTATCAGAACACTAATTCATTATGTTAAAACTTTGAACCCTCAAAATCTCAGTGTAACAATATATCTTTGCAGCTTGCATTTATTTATCTTAAAATATTTTGTGAGACCTTTAGAATTTACTTAAATTTTTACATCCTCAAACCCTTATATACCCTAGAACATTTTTTTAGAACATCAGAACTTAGACCTTGTATAAACTTTAATCATTTACCAGAGACATAAATAATTATTAGAGAACGGTCATTGTAAAGCATGTTCTTTTGGTGAAAAGGTACACCTGAAACCTGTTGACCCTTTAATGTGAAGCCTGTGAATAAGGCAAACCTGTCTTTTTTTCTTTAACAAGAGACCTAGTAGCTTTAACTAACTAATGAACTGAGAAGGTGGCTGCAGCCTTGGGAGAAGGAGATGTGAAATCGGTGAAGCTATCACTAGCCTCGCTGTCAAACACCATCAGAGATTTGAAAAGACCAACCAAAATGATGGAGACTTAGTGGCTGCAGCTACTCCAGGTTCCTCTGCGGCCATCGCGGTCAGAGGTCTGAGGGCTGCTTGGTCCGGAAGATCTGATAGACTTTCATGTGGAGTAGGAACTTGGGGGGACTGACCCACCTTGTCTAGGCAAAGTAGGGCGATCAATTCCCCAGTGTCCTGGTTGTCCACAGCCTGGACAGCAGTTGAAGTAAAGGGGCAGTTTTCACCCAATGGCCAGTTTTGCCACATTTAAAGCAAGCTCCAGATGGAGGTTCTTCTGGCCCATCATCTTCTTTGGAGGAGATAAGGTTGCTTCCAGGAGCCAGCATGTTTCTCTATCATGAAAAGCTTTTTTATTAAACATTTTAATTGCCATATGTTCAGATCTCTGAAGTGTTTGAGGACCATTATCTGTTAAGTATATCTAAACTAGACAAACGTTGTTTTAGGCTTAACTTTGAAAACGTATGTAAGAAGTTAATCTGAACATATAACAATTTCAGAATTGAAGGTCTTTTAATATCAACATAAGACTTTTAATTAGTATACACAGTTCATAAAGAGACTGGGAATTCTTCTTATCTTTACATAGTGTACCATTATAGAACATAACAGTTCCCTGTATGACTCAGTTTACCAAAATAGCCACATCATAACAATGCTTACAGAAAGCCAAGCATCATGGCACATGCCTTTAATCACAGCTTTCAGGGGGCAGAGGCAAGCAGATCTCTGTGAATTAAATGATATCCTGGCCTACAGAGGGAAATCCAGGACACCCAGGACTAAACGAAGAAACCCTGTTTCAAAACAAAACAGAACAAACAATGCCAGTAGAATCAAGGAGGTTAGATATATATCTTCAAAGCAGTCTCTGTTAGTCTGAATGGACCTTAATAAAGAAGAGACATTCTCTAAGCCAGTGGTTATAAGTTCTTTTTTAAACTGCTTAGGTCACCATCTTACCACATAAAATAGAAATATCTTAGTCTTTGGTATTTAGCTGTTGTCCTAATTTTCAACCTTTTATTTATCTATTTATCAAGACCATATATTAACAAAGACACAAAGACATTTAATAAAATACCCCATAAATTTTAAAATGTCCCAAAGCCTTATAAACTTAAACTTTTTTTTTTTTTTTGGTTTTTGGTTTTTAGGACAGGGTTTCTCTGTAGCTTTGAAGCCTATCCTGGAACTCACTCTGTAGATCAGGCTGGCCTCAAACTCACAGAGATAAGCCTGTCTCTGCCTCCCTAGTGCTTGGATTAAAGGCTTGCATCACCACTGACCAGGAAACAGACATTTTTAAAAGCTTTTTTTTTTTTTTTAATATCCAGCTTTTAAAACTTTCTATAAAACTCTAAAATTTCTTTTTAAAGAAGTTTAAAATCTCAACTGTGCTTTCTGGTAATATCAAAATAAAGTACCATTTTCATTTCAAGAGTGAAGAAGACACAGAGCATAACTGTACTCTGCATGAGACAAAACCACATTCCAGCAGTGTAAACAATGGAGTGTCTCTAAAATCAATACAAAGTGGATTATTTTTGTTACAAAGCAAGATATGTGTTGCTGGAGGGCTTCTTTCCAGGTTCCCCAAGCCCCACAGTCCCACAATCCACTTATAAAATAATCACTCAGACGCTTATATCACTTATAAACTGTATGGCCGTGGCAGGCTTCTTGCTAACTGTTCTTTTATCTTAAATTAACCCATTTTTATAAATCTATACCTTGCCACGTGGCTGGTGGCTTACCAGAGTCTTTACATGCTGCTTGTCCTGGCGGTGGCTGCAGTGTCTCCCCCCTCAGCCTTCCGCTTCCCAGAATTCTCCTCTCTCCTTGTCCCACCTACTTCCTGCCTGGCAACCTACTTCCTGTCTGGTCACTGGCCATCAGTGTTTTATTTATATAGAGCAATATCCACAGCACTATGTTCTTGTATATGAAAGCATGGAGGTGGAACTTTAATAACTCATTAAACAAGCATTGTTTTAAATCTTATCTTTTATAAACCTGGTTCTTAAGACAGGACAGGAATTATGCAAAAGTCTTATCCCAGTTTAAAGTGTCTCTTGAGACCTGTTCTCTCTTTGGCTGGCTTATATCACATGGTTGCCCTCAGTTAGGATGGCAGTGAAACCATGACATCTGGCTTCTTTTCAACCCTGGTCAAAATGGCGACCACCCCTGTGGCTGCCCTTAGTTAAGATGATGGTGAGCCACAGTGTTGTTTCTCAGAATGGCTCCAATCCCGGGTTGTTTTTTTGTTTTGTTTTTCGAGACAGGGTTTCTCTGTGTAGCTTTGCTCCTTTCCTGGAACTCACTCTGTATCCCAGGCTGACCTCAAACTCACAGAGATCCGCCTGACTCTTCCTTCCGAGTGCTGGGATTAAAGGCATGCACCACCACTGCCCTGCCAGACATTAGAGACTTTTAACCATACCCAAAAAGTTATTAATCTGTAATGAAGACATGCAGTACATAGTAATTCATATACTTAAGACCAGTCAGAAACAAACATGCAGTGGCCACATACATTTACATAGTTGGGCCTGAGACAATTTTGCTCAACTCCACATTTTGCAACAAAATTTACAGGTGCAGATCCATTTATACATACAAAACAACCAAAGCTTTTCCAATCTCTTCTAGTGCTAGAATTTCATGGAAGGAGTACCTTGTAAGCTTCTAAATTCAGTGTTCTCAGGCAAGAAGCAGGGTTACATCAGTGGACCTTGGTTGTGGGCCCTCGGCTCCACATTGCCCTTTGATTCCACATTGCCTGCCCCAAGTCATAGTACTCAAAGGCCAGACGTATAAGACAAGACATAAATGTTGCACGAATCCTAAATGGCCTTATAATACAGGGCAGGATAAGGTTAGGTGGTACATTCAAACTAGAGATGAGACAAAGAAGGGTGGAGTAGAGAGATGAAGCTTGCCACCCAAGGAGCAACAAGATGTCACTACGGCCGTGTGGCAACATATAGATTTATAGAAATGGGCTAATTTAAGATGGAAGAGCTAGCTAACAAGAAGCTGAAGCCATAAGACATATCGTTTGTAATTAATATAAGCCTGTGTGTAATTATTTTATAAGTGGCTGTGGGACCATGGGTGGGAGAGATTTGTCTGGACTTTGGGGCAGGGTGGGATTAAGAAACTTCTGCCTACGCATAAACAACAGAAAAACAAAGAGCCAACAACAGGAAACACGGGACAAAGACATTAAACAATTGGAGTTCTCTGTTCCAGAGCTCTATTAGTTTTTTTTCTGTACAACCCAGACACTAGTTATCCTCCAAGCTGAGCCACTTTGAGCTTCCACAGCCCCCAAATCCACGCTGGCCCTGTCCTTCAATATCACAGGATTACCATGACAGACAGAAGTCTGTTTAATTGCCTCTTTGCACAACCTCTGGACTGAATGACATCCCACACCGGACTCCTCTAAACTCTAAGTCTGATCCCCAATGTCCTGGGGCATCCTTGACTCCATTGTGCAGCCTAAGCGTTGGAACTTTGTTGGCAACGCCAAGGTGCTGGGCCTCCTTGACTTTGGTCCCCTGGCTAGGCTCTTCTATATTAATTAGCAATTAAGAAAATGGCACATTGTCATGTTCACAAGACAATCTGATCCAGAGAAGTCTTCAGCTGAAGTTTCCTCTGCTCAGCTAATTCTAGGTTTGTTGTGCAATTTACTTTACACTCTGTGAAGATGTGTCACTGTTACAGGTTTAATAAAGAGGTGGATGGCCATTAGCTAGGCAGGAAGAGGTTAGGTGGGACTTCTGGGGACAGAGAGAGCATTGGGAAGAAGAAAGGCCAGAGTTGCCAGCCAGATGGAGCAGAAGCAGGAAGAACAATACAGAGTAAAGGTAATCGACCCACATCGAAAAATGTAGATTAAAAGATATGATCGGCCTGTGGTGGTGCACGCCTTTAATCCCAGCACTGGAGAGGCAGAACCAGGCAGATCTCTGTGAGTTGCAGGCCAGCCTGGTCTACAGAGTGAGTTCCAGGACAGGCACCAAAAGCTACACAGAGAAACTCTGTCTTGAAAAACCAAAACCAACCAACCAAACAAACAAACAGACAAAAACCAAAAAACAAAACAAAACAAAAACAACAACAACAACAAAAAAAACCCTCAGAAGCTTATATTAATTATAACTGCTTTGCCATTAGCTCAGGCTTATTACTGACTAGCTCTTACATTTCTAGTCCATTTCTGTTAATCTATATGTTGCCACATGTCCCATGGCTTTACCTATGTGCCATTACATGCTGCTCCCTGGACAGCAGGCTGGTGTCTCCTCACTCAGCCTTCCTCTTCCCAGAATTCTCCTTGTTTGCTTATCCCACCTATACTTCCTGCCTTGCTACTGGTCAATCAGCATTTTATTAAACCAGTGAACAAAAGCATTATCCCACAGCCCTGGCCTGTGGAAATGTCTGCAAGTCATAACTTGATTGTAAAGTGATATAGGAGGGTTCCACCCAATATGAGAAGCACTGGTCCCAAGGCAAATGGTCCTGGGCCATATGAAAAAGCATGTGACTGTGAGTGAACCAATAAGGAGCCTTCCTCAGTGTTTTCTGGTCCTCTCTCATCCTGAGTTCCTGATGGACTTCCTCATTGAAGGACTATGACCTGACATGTATGGCAAATAGACTTTTCCCCTCCTAAGTTGATTTTGGAAATGGCATTTATTACAGCAACAGAAAATAAAGCATTCTCAAAGAAAACAGAACAAAATAAAACAAAACTGTTTTTTGTTTTGTTTTGTTTTCCTTTTTGAGACAGGGTTTCTCTGTGTAGCCTGGCTGTCCTGGAACTCACTCTGTAGACCAGGCTGGCCTTGAATTCACAGATTACTGAGCTTGGCCTGAGGGCCACGGGCTCTGCCCTGGACTCTGTCTTAGACAGGAACTCCAGATGATGGCTTCAACTGTACCATTCTCATAGTCTATTTATACTGAATGTTTGCAAGCCCCCAATCCGAGCTCTGATGTGGGTTCTCTCATCAGTTACTGACTATTAATTCTTTTACTTTTGTTTGCCATACACTTAATAAAGTCTCTTATACAAATCCAACATAGAACATAGTTGTAGTCAGCATGAGCATGAGTCAGGATAACAATTTTATTTCTTTTTTATCTCTTTATTTTTTAAATATTTTGATCATATTCTTTTCCTTCCCCAAGTCCTTCCATGTCCCCTCCCCCACCCACCCTCCCAACTTTAAGTTCTTTCTTAAAAAACAAACAGAACCCCAATAAAACAGTGAAATCCTCCATTAAAAAAAGAAACCAAGAAAACAAAATAAAATGACACACAAGATGAAAAAATACCATGAAATTGTAACCAAATAACAGCACACATACACAAATAAAAAGCTGTGGAGTCTGTGACATGTTGGTCCACTACTCCTCATGAGGCCTGTCCTACAGTGGTTGATAGACTCCATGTCACTCTATTGGAGAAAACTGATTTTTCCTTTCCCAGCATGTATAATTGACAATTTAGTTGTTAACTTTTATCCTAGTAGCTAGATTTTCATTCATTCATTCATTCATTTATTCATGCATTTTTTTAAAAAAAAATACAACAAAATAAAATATAATAAGATAAAACAAAAACTATCACATCAAAGTTAGACAGGACAAACCACTAGGAAGAAAATAGCCCAAGAGAAAGCACAAGAATCAGAGAACTACTCATTCACACACTCAGCATTCCCCTGAAAAACACAAACTAGAAGCCATAATGTGTACACTGAGAATGAGGTGAAGACCAGTGCAGGCCCTGTGCATGCTGCTCCAGTCCCTGTGAGTTTGTAAGAGCCTTGCTCGGGTTGATTTAGAAGCTTGGTTTTCTTGGTGTCCTCTGTCCGCTCTGGCTCTTACACTCTTTCCACTTCCCCTTGGGGAATAACCTTGAACTCGTTGGCACAGGAAAAGACTTTATGAACAAAACACTGTTAGCACAGGAACTAAGATCAACAATTAATAAACGGGACCTCATGAAACTGAGACATTTTTGTTTCAAAGGAGTAAATATTTCAAGGTTGCTGAGGAAATTTCTGGCTGAGAAGACTTCCCTTTTCACAGTTTGGCTGAGACACAGGTAAGGCAGGCCGGTCTTTGTGAACAGTGGTCTAGTAAGCTGAAAACTTTTGAGCCACACCATGTGGCTCTGGCTTTGCAAACGGTTACTTGGAGAAATTATCTGATGATTTTGACCTGGTAAGGCTGGTGTTTACTGACTACCTATCAAAAAGCTATTAAAAACTGAGATTAGGCAGGACAAGGAAAAATTCACTTTTAAAAAGGAGATGGCAGATTTACAGAGCTTGTAACTGAGCTGTCACTTATACCCTGCTGGGAGAGGGAAAATCAGCTTTCTCTAACAGAGTGACATTGGGTCTATCAACCACTCCAGGACAGTGTGTTTCTGTGTTGGTGTCTATTCTTAGGGACCAAGTGCATACTCACCACAAGCTAGTCAAGAAAGTCACAGGTAAAGGAGAAGCAAAATCAAGGCCAGGAAAGTCTCTAACAATCACTACAACAGGGCAAAATTGGGACCCTAACACCTGGGGCAGTAACACATGGGATTCATATAAAGGGTGTAAGAATATACTCCATAACAATCTGGCCTTTCATGTCTCTACTGATGAAATGACAAAGACAATAAAACCCTGCATCCAAAACTGCAAACTCAGAGTTAACAAGTGAAGAGTCTTGCTTCCCTGTGTATTTTTTCTTCTACTTTTTATTTGTTATAAAGTGTACTTACTTACTGCTCAAGGTCAACCTCAGCATACTCGGGCAACACTTAGACTATATATATATATATATATATATATATATATATTATATATATATATATATATATAGAGAGAGAGAGAGAGAGAGAGAATATAACCAGTGAGGAAGTTTGAAAAACAGATTATCTATCTTGATAGTTAATAAATGCATGTGGAAAGAACCTTAAGTTTTTTATACTAGTCCATAAATATAATTTAAGTAAAAAGGACAGTAAGTACTTAAGAGACAGATGTTTAAAAGCTATAAAGTTAAAAATATTTTTATAAAGGGCCAGGCGGTGGTGGCGCACACCTTTAATCCCAGCACTCGGGAGGCAGAGGCAGGCAGATCTCTGTGAGTTCGAGGCCAGCCTGGACTACCAAGTGAGTCCCAGGAAAGGCGCAAAGCTACACAGAGAAACCCTGTCTTGAAAAATCAAAAAAAAATTTATAAAAAAGAATTCATATGATGAAAGATAATTTAACTACATTTTCCAAAATAAAAATAATAAACAATGTTAACAAAACTTAAATCCAAGTCACAAGTATTTGGTAAGTCACCTAAGATTTGTAGAGAATAGAATTTATTGGTAATATGTTTAATAATTAAAGTTTATCAAAATGTGTAAGGTGCTATCAGTCTGCTCATGGAAACATTTATAAACATTGACCCATAGATAGATAGATAGATAGATAGATAGATAGATAGATAGATAGATAGATGCAAGCATGTTTTAAAAAGATAATTATTTGTATTTTCCTAATTTTATTAGGCTTTTACCACTTAGGGAAAGTAATTTAAACAAAATTAGATTTATTTAAAAAGTGTTTGCTTTTTTCTCTTCAAGTTTTCTCTAAACGTTATACCAAAGTTACAGTTATAAGGCTGATAAAGCTGTCCTTCTGGATGTTCAATAGACAAGGCGGAGGCCTACAGTAATGAAGAGGTCAGAAAGGACAGCCAACATTTTGGTCCTTGTCCTCTAAAGTCAGCTTGGATACAGCAGACAATAGGAACTCTCTGGTAACTTACCCATCCTCTTGATCAGAGATGTCATGGAGTTTTCGGACATTAAACTCTAACCAGTACACATCCTTTAAGAGGAGAGTCAACAGAGAGGGCCACGCTTCCTGTGCTTCCAAAGGTAGCTGCATGGACAGTACCGACTCTGACTGGTACCATCAATGGCACAGAAGCTGAGGGTGTCAAGGCTCCTGTCCTAAGTCCTTATGGATAACCCCTAAAGAGTTTCAACTAAGTTTAAGCATCATAAGATTTAGTCTGTGGCCACCCACACAGTCTTAAACTCCCCACAAAAGGTATAGCCTCAAACTGTTAATAATGTTGCTAGCTTTGGCCAATTTAAAAGGAACAATTTGTCTATTTCCAATAAATGACTGACTGGGCTTATCTGCTTAGGATTAAGTATTATTTAAAAGACAAGCAACAACACTCAAAAATGAATAAAAGTAGGGGGCTGCAAACTAATTAAAAACATATGCCTTCTCTTCAGAGGGGACTCCAAGCATAAGTAAACCTATGGATCCATGACCTATAGCTCTTGGTAGTAAAAGCATCCTTATAAGAAATGTCTTCATAGCATCCTAGTCACTCTTGCCTATGGCCACCAGGCAAATCATTTCTTGTACATTCCCTCCCTCCTTAAATGGCTAATCAGATTGATCTCTTACAAAGTTTGACAAATTACTTCTGAGGCATCATGGACAACATAGAATAGAGAAAGATTGGTTTGGGTGAATGTCCCTCTACTTGGATTTGTTTGATGTCTTATTCATGTTTAGACTGTGTTGAAAGGAAGACCATGGGTGTGCTAACTTCATGACATCATATTTAGGGTATACATTATCAACATCTTAACAAATCTTGAACTTTATTTTAAAAACGGTTTTATGTTTATAGAAACATTCTGAAGGTCACTGAATTCTCATGTATTTCACATCAGCTGTTCCTATTTTAAAGTATTTATGCAACATGCCATATATGGTACAATTAACAGATCCAGACTGATAAACTATTAACTGAATTCCATGGCTTTTTCATATTCTCATGGTTGTATTTATCCTGTGGCAATTTCATACATGCATATAAGATACTTTGATCATATTTACTCACATTTGCTTTTCCTGCCCCACCAAGTCATACTTTCTAACACAGCCCCCTTTTACTTTTATGTTTTTTAAACATAACCAGAGAATCTAGTGAGTTTAAATAGTGTTGATTCCATGTTTGTAGGTCCATAGGTACAGGGTTACAATTTACTGGATTGTGGATAGATTGCCAGTGGCTACAAACCTGAAGAAAACTGGCCCCCCAGCAGCCATTTACTATCAGTAATTCCTCATCTGGGGGTGGTTTAGTGTTCCTTCCCACCATCCACACTGAAATGGTAAAGGACCTTATCCCGTGCAGCTGCTATGAACTCATGAGTGCAACGGTCATGTCATGTCCTGAAGACAACATTTCACTGAGCTCCTCCCCTTCGTCCAGCTCTTGAGCTCTCTTTAACCCCTCTTCTGTGATGTTTCCTGAGCCTTGGTTGGCAGAGGAGGAGGGACAGGTGTCCTGCTTCTCCTCAGCACTCCAACAAGTTATGAGTTTCTGCATTCACTGCTGTGCATTCACTACATGAAATAACTTCTCTCCCTGTGGCCTAGAGTAGTCAGAATCTGTGGGTAAAGTCACAAATATTCGGAAGGCAGTTTAACAACCTATCCATTTAACAAAACCATAGTGGAAGATAACCAATAGAGAATTTTTCTTTCTTTCTTTTTTTTGTTTTGTTTTGTTTTGTTTTTTCAAGACAGGGTTTCTCTGTGTAGCTTTGAGCCTTTCCTGGAACTCGATTTGGAGGCCAGGCTAGCCTTGAACTCACAGAGATCTGCCTGCATCTGCTTCCTGAGTGCTGGGACTAAAGGCGTGCGCCACCACCGCTCAGTGCATCTGACATCTTTAGCTATGGAATTTTGATCAAGTTTTGATGCCAAGCATGACGGCCTTTCATGCTTCAGTCCTGAAGTTCAAGCAGAAAGTGAATGGTTGTACCCGTATCGTTCATGCCACTGTTGCACTAGTGCTGTGGTTCTCAACCTGTGGGTGGCAGCCCCTTTGGGAGTTGAATAACCCTTTCACAGGGATCACCTAAGACCACTGGAGAACATAGATATTTACATTACAATTCATAACAGTAGCCAAATCACAGTAATGAAGAAGCACTGAAAATAATTTTATGCTTAAGACTCATCACATGAGGAACTGTATCAAAGAGTCACAGCATTAAGAAGTTTGAGAACTACTGCACTAGTGAATCCATCTTGCCTAGCAGATTGGTATTGTAACACGGTTGTGGCAATGTATTGTGTTCCCCAATATACTGTGTCTCCCAATAAAATTTGCCTGGAGATCAGAGGAAAAAGCCAGCCACTATATAGAAGTCAGGCAATGGTCGCACACGCCTTTGATCCTATCACTTGAGAGGCAGGGATCTGTCTGGATCTCTCTGAGTTCTAGGCCACACTGGGAACAGAGCCAGACATGGTGGCACACATCTTAAATTCCAATACTAGTTAACCACGGAGGTCTGGAGGTCTATACACACAGACAGGAAGTGACATAGCTGGCCAGGAAGAGGAAATGATGTAGCTGGGCTGAGAGAGCAAATGAGAGAACAGAACAGAAAGGCATAAAGGTGTGTGTAGACAGGAAGTAGCTTGCTTTTGGAAGCTGCACAGTTGGTGAGGTAAGGTTAGCTGTGGCTCTCCCTATTTCCCTGATTGCTCAGGTTTCCACCCCTATATCTGGCTCTGTATTTTTTTATTTAATAAGACCATTTAGAAATTCGTCTACACAAGGTCTACTACTGGGTTTGAGCATTAATGATTTCTCCCCCTCAGCAGCCTGCATAAGCCTTCTAGCATGATAGAAATCAGCCAGAAGAAGGGAGGTTTCCAGCTTAATTCAAAGTTGATTTTTCTTTCTTTGCAACCTAAGCGTGTGGTGCCTTTAGCATCTAGTTACAATACGCAACCAAGAGCAAGGGCAAAAGCCTATTGCTTTAGGTACCTCAAAGGCATCCTCACCAACAATTCACAGGGAGGTCTCCCACTCCTGGCAATGGGATCTTCATGTAATAACCCATGGTTTCTGGGAGTATCATTATCTATTCATGCAGGGCACCTCCATTCAAACTCTCTTTAAAATTATGTTCTTACTTAGCTTATAAGGTAGTGGGTTTCTATAACTCTTTTCATACGTCCTTAGTCTTGGTTAATTCTTCCCCACTTCTTCTTTTCCATCATCAAATCTTTCATTTCTGATAATAGTAATTTGTGTCATGTCTATTTTTGTCTTCATTAGTTTGGGTAATTTTATTGATCTATTCAACTTAAATCTCTATTGATTTTCTGCCTACTTGATATGTTAATTGCTGTTTGTTATTTTCTGCTACTGTAACAAATCATCTTAGATTGGATAATTTATAAGGAAGAGTAATTTATTTCTCTCAGCATAGGAGACTAAGGAGTTCAAGATCAAAGGGTCACATCTTTGCTGTGGAATAATGCTTTTGTACACTGGTTTAATAAAACACTGATTGGCCATTAACCAGGCAGGAAGTATAGGTGTGATAAGCAGACAAGGAGAATTCAGGGAAGAGGAAGGTTGAGTCAGGAGATGCCATCCCACCACCCTGGGAGCAGCATGTATTGGCATACAGGTAAAGAAAGCCATGGAAAACATGGTGACATATAGATTAACAAAAATGGACTGAGTTTAAATGTAAGAGCTAGTCAGTGGTAGGCCTGAGCTAATGGCCTAGCAGTTTTAATTAACGTAAGACTCTGTGTGTTTACTTGGGTCTGAGCAGCTGTGGGATGGGCAGGACACAGGAAAACTGCCAGCTACACATCCTGTGGGAGCTTTTCATGTTATCCTAACATGATGGATGCTATCACACAGTGAAGAGCATGTATGCAGAATGGGGAAGAAAGATGAAACCGTTCTTTCTGCTTTGATCCATTACTGGGACAGTGGTATGAATTTATTCATAAGAGCAGAGCTTTGATCCGAATCAATTCTCAAAGATCTCAGTCCTTAGTACTGTTAAACTGACTGTTGAATTTGGACTTGTGTTTTAGAGTCCCAAGTAAAAACTAATCTGAAGATCTCAAAGCTCTCAACAACCTCAGTGTTGTCTTTAGGTTCCACCTTTATTTGTCTTGTAAATTTTCCTAGTTTTTGCAGACATTCACTGTTAGTGCTGGTTCATGTTTTTGGAGAGGTAACAATTTTTTGAGAGAGGGGTTGTTACTATGTAATCCTGGATGACCTGGGGCCACCCTTTATAAACCAGTTTGGCTTTGAACTCACAGAGGTCTTCTAGTCTCTGCCTCCTTAGTACCAGATGACTTGTGCTATCATACTGAGAATTGACCTTCTTATTGCTAGTCATGTTCTTCATGAAGAAGTCTGCTTTGTCTGAGATTAATTTCACTCAAAGCTTTCTGTTAGTTAGTGTTAACTTGGGATATCTCAATCCATCATCAATCGTTTTACCATTTTTGTTTTTATAATGCTGACACTTCACAGATGAACCTTTATATACAGAAAGTAGACTCCCTAAACTGAGCTACATTTCCAATCCAAGATTCATTTCTAACTCAGTTTATTTTTTAATAGTTTAAGTAAGTCCCTTATGAATTACATAGTGAAATTAATTTCCACCACATTTAGAACTATTCTCTATTCATCCATGTTATTCTTTTGTTTTCTTCCTTCTCTGGTTTAACAGACCTTGTGTATGATAGTACTTTATTTTTTCTTTGTACAGTCAATCATTTCTTCTACGTTCCAACACTCTACTTTTTGAATTACACATCTAAAGTTGATCTAAAATTTCCATCATCTAACACTACACCACTTTATGTGTATCACAGAAAGCTTTCAAGAGGATATTGTCGATTTCTGGGTCCAATCCCAGTGACATGGATGCCACTCAAAACACTTATCCATATTCTAAAGTCTTTTATCATATTGTTATTGCTGTTACTTTAAACAGATGGTTTTGTATTATTATGTGTTTATTTTTTAGGCAGACTTTTACTGTATTGCTCTAGCTGGCCCAGAATTTGCTATTGTGTTTGTTGAGGTTTACTCTTCTCTGCCTCCTAAATGCTGAGATTAAAGTCCTGTGTCAACTCATCCACATTTGGCAGTTCTTTGAGAGCAAAGAAGAATGGAAGAATAAGAGAAATTAAAGAAGAAAAGAAAATTTCTGGGCCTACTCATTTGTTTCCTTTTTAATTTTTGTTTGTTTTAATTTTTAAATTAGCACATAATATGTGAGAGAACATTATGATATTTCTGAAGAAAACATGCTTTAGTGACTCTCTTTCCCTATCTCTTGAAATCTTGCCATCCTTTATCTTTCCTTGTAGATCCATGGCAATTCTCTTTTCCCTTTTTCATGTCCTATATGTCCTTTGCCCACTGTCATATCTTTCCTAATCGTCTTCTCCTCTCCCTTGGACTCCTTGCTTCTTTTGATTTCATGTTTCAGTTCAGAAGGTTTTGACTGCTGCATTTTACTCTTCCCAGTTCTTTCCTTGCTTAGGCCATAATTCTTATGAAACAGTTGAAAACATTCTTCATTTCCATTATAGACATTCTTGTTTCCAACACTTTCTTCATCTTTGTTCTTAGTTTCTTTTTCTTTGTGTATGTCCTCCAACTGTTCTCATGAATTGTCTGTTTTTCATGAACCCTGAACATATTTATCTTATTGAAATTCCTGGTCTGATGAGTCCAACATCTGTGTTACACCAAAGTCAGCTTCCAGTAAGTTCTCTGTTGCTTTTTCTGCCATGGTTTGAAATCTCTTGTGAACACAAGCCATGTTGTATTAGGTAATAGGAATGGAGCAAGAATTGTTCTGCGTGAAGACTTAACATTAGGAAGAGCACAGGGTCTTCCTTGAAGTTTGCTTTAGCCATTTCCAAATTCCTCTCCTGGTCTTTGTTCATCTTGACTGCTAGCTCTAGGCATCTTTAAGTACTTGTTTCATTACAGAGTATGAGTTTTGCAACAATTCCAACACAGACCACTATCATTCTTCAGGAGCTCTGTGACGTGGTGTTCACTTGTGGCAAGTGGGTAGAGTTCCATCAGCTTATGACCAAACCTCCATTCCTGAGTGACCTGGTTGTGCTGGATAGTGGTGGTTATGTTTGTATCCAGTGGCATATTTTCTGTTGCCCTCTTAGGTTAAGCATCTAGTTGGGGAGAAGGACCTTCTTCCAAATAGGATTTAGTTCTCAGGAACAGGTTTCTCTAGAGAACAGAAGCATTGTCATGGAGATGCCCTTGAGAGTGTTTCACCCACACTTCTTTATTCCATCTCCTATCAAAGCCAAGAGAGAATTCTTCATGGATTTTTACAGTGAATATCTGATGGTCCTCCAAAATCACTAAAGTGTAGATGCCTCTGTAAAGCCATGGCACACGCAGACTCTCAGTCTCACCGAAACCCTGTCTACATTCAGCATCCTGAAGGTCATTAGAATGTCCTCTGAAATGTTCCCTCATACTTCTGTGCATTATGGCTTCTGTGACTGCTGAGAAGTCCCTGACTGTTCTGAATTCTCAATTTGCTCCCATTTTGTGGTTATGGTTTTATGCAGCTTCAGATCTGACTGGTAAAAAAAAATGTTAAGTTTCATTTTGTTCAGATTTCCCTTCTTATGAAGTTAGGGTGACCATCTACAACATCTACAAGCCCCTTTGATGCATCAAAGCTTCTTTTTAGGAGTATTGCTTATGCTATATTCCAGATACTATACAGAACTAAATGCTTCCCTTTAATTTATGCAAATGTGTTACCTTTTAAAGAAAAAATAAAAATAGATACATTTTGAAAGAAAGTATTTATGCAATAAAACCATCATAATAGTCAAAACTAAACATCTGGAAATTTATAAATTATTCCAGTTACTTTTACTAGATACTTCATGTTTGGTTTGGAGCATTAATTGTATGGCAGGCCTTCATCACCTATAGCTGTAAATCTCTGTGAAAGTGCTTGACTCTAATGCCCTCTTGAACATTTATGCTCACTGTCTAGTGTCATTGCAAAACTGTCCTTCTCAAGCTACATTGACTTCCCATGAGAAGTAAGTAACATGGACTCTGTAACAGAGTCCATTTATCTCTATTACATGTCAAGCAAACATCCACATCAAATTGAGTAAGAATCTTGCTTAACATCTGTTTCTCTAGATAAAGTAAGTTCCTGTGATGAGGAATTTCTTTGATTTGTGTTAAATTTTTTATTGCTAGGTGGTAGTAGATGTTAGCAATAATAATTTTCTTAGAAGTTATGGGGAAGGAAACATCTGACTTCCTCTGTTTATAGCAGAATTTCCTATGCCCTACATTAGAAGGCTTCAGAGTTCAGAGGTCTTTTCTTTCTCAGAAGAAAAATTTTATAGCTGCCAAGTTAGATAAATCAAAAGAACAGCAAAGATGCAGAAGTGAATGTGAAAGACATTTTCCCCATTAAATATTCTGCTCAGAAAGTGAAAATCATTTGCCTGAGGGTACCTGAGATTTCAGCGTTGAAGGGCAATGGCCCAGATCTAACACCTTTGCTGTGAGCGTTTCTTGTAAGATTCAGAAATGGAGGATATTACTGAAATAAAACAGTAAAAGAGAATGCCAAGTTAACTTTTCAAATAAAGTCACCATAAAATTTGTAATAAATGCACATCTACAAACCCAAAATTGTCTCTGTGTCATCTCAACAGTATGGAAACATGGCAATGTTGTTGATTTGCCATAATAAAAAAATCTTTTGATACTTCCAAAATTTAAACTGGCATTTAAAAAAGGGAATTTCCTAGTTCTAAGGGAATTAGCTAGTGTCCACCCTCCCATAAAAGGGATCTGGGCTCAGTGTATAAATGACTGAGCATAGGTCTGGGGCAGGCAATAGAGAAGATTACCAGAAGTAAGACCTGGTGGTCCACTGCTGTTCTTGGAGACACTGACTGAGGAAGAGGAAGGGCTATCACAAGCTCAAAGCTATTCCAAATTGCAGTGAGTTCAAATCCAGTCTATGTAATGTAGTGTCTCAAAACAAAGATGGAAGAGGAAGAGGAGGAGGAGGAGGAAAAGAGGAAGGAAGGAAGGAAGGAAGGAAGGAAAGAAGGAAGGAAGGAAGGAAGGAAGGAAGGAAGGAAGGAAGGAAGGAAGGAAAAGAAAAAGGACTGCTGATCTAAATAGCCTAGCATGAGTAAGCCCTAGGTTCAATCCCCAGCACTGCTGAACAGCCGACAGTGACCACAGCGATAGCAACAACTAGTAAACTTTACACTGGCCCATGCCATCATGTCAGAAAACAATAAACAACATAGAAATCCTCTATCAAAGTGATAAAAGAACGACTTTAAAATTTTTCAGGAGGTTGACGAGGTTGCTCAGCAGTTAAGAGCTCTTGCTGCTCTTCCAGAAGATATGAGTTTAGTTCCCAGAACCCATGTGAGGATACTTATAACCTCTTGTAGCTCCAGCTCTAGGGCATTTGACAATCTCATCCATCCCCCTCAAGAACCTAGACACATGTAGGAGATACACAAAGACACAGACACAGACACAGACACAGACACAGACACACACACAGACACACACACACACACACACACACACACACATAGACACACACACACAGAGATTGTATTTTTTGTTTAAAAAAACCAATGTTCAAAAATGAAAAACTTTAAGCAAGAAATGGGAAAATATAATATTAGATTATAATCAAAACTAGAAAATAAATATCTGTGAGTCTATATCGACCCAAACAATTAAGTAAACAAGTGGTTGAATATAGACAAATATAGAAGAATCTTAAGCAATCAGTGTAGATGATTCACATCAAAGGGGTGCAGTGCCTCCCCATTCCTAAGCTGGAGGCTGCTCAGAGTCTTCCTTCCAGAGCATATTCTGTGAAAGGGGAAATGGGGATCTTTATCAGAAGCCTGGATGTTAGTGCTTAGCCAAGAATAAGGCAAAGATGGCGTTAGGACCAGTCTACCATTCTGATAGAGTGCCCTTGGTGTAGTGTGAAAGACACCATCCCTGTGTGGCCTTCACCGCAAAGCTTGTAAATTCTGTGGAACTGTCAGGAAACTCTCAGCAAGAACACAACATGGGGTAGTGAACAATGAACTAACACCTTCTCATGGTTGAGAAGGTGAGCAGAAATGAGGGAAACCACTTACAGGCAAGAGGACCCAGAGGAGGAATGAGGGGAAGGGGACCATGACATGTGGATGGCATCCTTCAACACTGAAAGGACTTTAGTAATGAAGTGTGTGGTGCTGAGGTTATTAGGAAAGAATGTTCTTAGCTGTGAAAAATGCTTTCTCTTCAAGTAAGATGTTAAAAATGGGCACACAAAAACAAACAACAACAAAAGTCAGAAAGATCTTATGTGAGTGTATATATAAATTAAGACTACCCTAAAATTTTAAAATGCTTATTAATTCATTTATCATAGGTTTCCAATTAGTGTACAGAATTAACTTGAGGAGAATCAAGACCATATGTCTGTTGTATTTGTTTTTCTGTTGCCCAGACCAAATACGATAACCAAGGCAACTAATTAAATGAAGCATTGGTACTCAGGGGATCAGAGGGTTAGAGGTCATGTCCATCATGGCAGGGAGCATGGCAGCAGACAGGTAGGTATTTCAATGGAACAGAGGCTGACAGATTACATTACATATATAAGCAAGAGGAGAAAGAAAGACAGAGACAGAGAGACAGAGACAGAGAGAAAACTGAGATGTCATAGATTTTTGAAATATTAAAGTTCACTCCCATAATGCATCTTTTCTAACAAGGCCACACTTCCTAATCCTTCCCAAATAGTTCCACCAACTAGAAACAAAGCACACCAACATGTGGGCCTATGGGAGCCATTCTCCTTCAAACCACCACAGTGACAAATTAAGCACAGCCCCTCCGATTTTGGTAAGTTCCTCCTGCAGGGAGAAGTAGAGCCTATTTACTCATCTGCTCAACACATATATTTTGAGCACATATTGTGTGTCTTCACTGCTAGGTGTTAGACAGACAGCACTAGGCAACATAGTTTATTTTTTTGTCCCTGATCACAGGAAGAAGGAGAATAATAAATATATGATGATTATAATGGTTGACATTGATGGTCAGCTTGACTAGATCTACTATCAATGAAGAGACAAGCCTCTGCACAAACTTGTGAGGGATTATCTAGATTAGGTTAGTTGAGAAGACTCATCTTAATGTGGAAATCATTCCACGACTGGGATCTTGGACTGCATAAAAAAGTGAAAGCAAGCATAGCTCAAGCATGGGTTCCTCTTGGCTTCTTGATTATCAATGCAATTTGATCAATGGCCTCCAGGTCCTGCTGCAATGCCTTCACCCCTACGGTGGAATGTATCCTTCCCACTGCAGTGCAGAATAAACCTTTCTTTGCTTAAATTGCTTCTTGTCACAGCAATGAGACAAATAACTAATACAATGTTTTTTGTTTTTTTTAAAGCTCCAAGTTCTAGGGAAAGACAATGCAGAGAAGCCTGAGTTTGAAAGTAAATTCCGACTGTGCACATGAGAGGCAATGACGGGGTCAAATCATGTTTCAATATCAGTGAGGGTGAAGCTTAATTTTAGGGTGTGAATGAGAACAGAGGGCGCGCTGAGGATGAGGGAATGTTTCTGACAAAGAAAGACATATATACACATCTTTGAGCATAGAGGACAGAATGTACTTAGGGTCTGAAAGTGGATGAATGTGGATGGAGCAGAGAAGCCCGGCCCTCAAGAAGGAACTGATCATCCTTGTAGATGTTGTTTTGCTTTAAAAGTCCAGTAATCCCAGGAGGTCTGGGAAATCTATCCATCCTGTTCACAGCTCCCAAGCTCAAACTCTTCTGAGAAGGCACTGCACCCTGCAGGAAGCAGATGAGATGCTGTAGAGTGTGGGAACCCAGACTCAGCCCTTGGCAGATCCTCTGTGGAGATGAAAGCCGTGCTTTCTAATCTGACCCAGTACACACATAGTACATAATGTGCTGTAGCCCTATCCCCACAGATCCTCCTCCTCTAAGGACACATGAGAATATGAGACAGTGCTTAACTGACAGAACCCTAGCCCTACTGGCCTGCATGCCATTTCTCTTTCAAGTTCAAGAAGACACTTGAGATGTAAACAAGAGTGACACTGGTGTGGGGATGACCCATAACCTTAGTCTATTCTGTTTTCAAGGAAATACTGAATAAGCTTCAGTGTTTGTGAACATCAGTGACACATTGAACAAGTCCCACAAATCATCTCAGCAGAACAGAAGGGAGAGCTTCCATCTTATTTGATATATTCACTTATAACGAAAGGGATCTGGGGCATGGTGAATCTTGTATTAACAATTAAGGAATTTTCTTTTAAGACCAATTGACATAAAGGTGATAATTGTATGACTGTATTTTTATCCCAAAACCATTGGTCAAATAATGACAATCAGAATTTCCAAACTTAATTGTTCATATTGAAGACTACACACGCTCAGTGGTATTAGCCTCACAGATTGTTTACTTGTCTTGCATTTTGATCACATAGTCATTTATATCTCACCAGTTCTATGGTTGTCTGGTGACATCTTAGTAACATGTTATAGAATTCACTGGGAAGATATCAAGTCTTCGGTTTCTAGTTCTGAAAGGGGCACATACATTTACTCCAACCAAGATGCTGGGTTCATGGAAATTAGACCTTCTGTACTCTCTGCTACTTGCCTCTGTCACACAACTTGTCATCATTTTAATTGTCATGTGAGAAGTGTGGCTATTCAGAGAACCAGCTCTAGCATAAATTCTCCCCATTCAATTGCTAAAGGGTGGCCAATTTGCTTCACCCATTTTGTCAATGAGAAAATTAAATACCCGAAAAAGGCTTGCTTCAAATGATTATTAATAGTCCATTACTAATAGTTATTATGTATGTAGGGACTCTTGGTGAGGCATCATGGATGATTTCCACATGTGAAGCAGAACTATCTACAAAGAGACACATTAAATGCTACTTCATATGGAAAGCGCATTTGAAACTCATGTTCTCAGTCAGTTCTGAGATCACATATCATAATATCATAAGCCATGAGATATTATCATATGTTTCCACTGTAGCCAAAAACCATTGTAGCTTAAAATCATGCTGTCTGCTTAGCTCTGTACATTCCAATAAGGTCACCAGGGACCCCAGCCAGTAGTGCTCACTGAACAATGTCAGCCAACAGGCTGGTTTCAAACACCAATTCTTTATTCTAAGTAAAAATGACTAAAGACAATCTATTGAAGATTTTACTTAAAAAGGGCACAGCTGTAAAATTTGGCCTATCTGATGGAACGTGGAACAGAAACAGCTGTTTACTGACATCTAGCTTACCCTAGCAAATCTTTCTCCTCTGTTAAGACATTTTCTTCAAGGTTGGGGTTGATGTTTCATATAGCCTTCCCTGCCCCTAGCACTTCTCTCTGTGATCAGTTCTATTAGTGAGGGTTCATTTGGAAGAGTCTAAAAGAATATAAAAAAGAGGAACATGCCTTTCACTCAGAGCAAAAGTATGTATTCTAGAAGAGTAATGAATGCTTTCAGATTTAGTTTATTATGAATGTCCAATATGTTATGGAATCACAAACCACATGAAGGGATTAGCAGAAGTCTGGAATAAACAGGTCATAGTCAGGAAGTGATGAAGCAGTTGGTATGGGGCTTAAAACCAGCCTGCTTTCACCTTCCCAGATAACAGTGGATGGAAAATAGACCCAATGTTAATCAAATAGTGAGCACTTGGCATTTCAGAATTGGCAAGTGCTTCCTGTGTTGTCTTGGGACATAAGTCATGGGTAACTACCAACACCATGATCATGATTTACTACTCCATAAGAAGTGTCAGTACCTATGCAGAAGGAGGCAGTTGTCTGTATCTTTTAACACTTGTATCACAAACTAAGGTACAAAAGGCTGTTTTATATTCAAAGATATATTCTAAATTCAAAGTCTATCTACAATACATAAAGGGAAGAGAAATGCATTTGATTCTTGGTATTTGTCACATATACAGGCATTGGGGCCCAGGAAGGCAAATAAGTTTGCCTTTCTAGTAGCAGTGTGATTGACTGAAAGTAGTTTCTTGAGGTGTTTTGTTCAGAAAGACATTGAGGACATGGTGAAAATGTTAAAGAAATAGTTCGTGTAAGTTGCAAGCATTTGGGGAGGATGTAGTGAACAATGGCTTGTGTCAGTCAGCTTTCCAACACTGTAACATGTGCCTGAGATGATCAACTTATAAAGAGAAAAAGTTTAGGCTCACAGTTTTGGATGTTTCATCCAGTCACTTGGTACTGATGCTTTGGGGCCTATACAAGATGCAAGCATTTGGTGTAAGAAGCTGCTCATGTCCACATAGCTATCTAGCTGAGAGGAGAGACAAAGAGAGAGGTTAGTCAGGTCTCAGGCTCCATTATCCCCTTCTAGGGTATCCCGGTGGCTTACTTCCTCTCTCTAAGCCCCATCTTCTATGTCTTCCACCTCCTCCCAATAACACTATGGCCACTATGACTGGGAATCAAACCTTCAGCTAATAGGCCCTTGGGGATACTTACCAAACCACAGCATCTCCATCTCCCTAATAATATTTCTATGTCTAATAGCTGAAATTAGCTGAAAGAACAAAATGAATTCAATTACATACAGCCCTAAGTATCTTTTTAAATGTTTTATTACCAAAACCTGAATAATTTCAAATAAATACACAAAAGCTTTTCTCTCTTTAAGTCATCACTAGTGCGTAGTAGTCTCACATTTTTTAAGAGACTTCGTTATTCATAGGAATAAATTGAAGGACTGATTAGTTAACAGAAAGCACAAATTTTACTCTAAAATACACACACACACACACAAACACACACCAAAAAAAATCCCCGAAATTTCTTACATACTGCTTGGAGCATGGGTATGAGCATGTTCCTGAGTTGAGGTTTCTGAGAACTTAGATGCACAATGAAAGTGAAGTTGGTTTTATTATTATTATTATTATTATTATTATTATTATTATTATTATTAACAGCTAAGGGCCTTTGAAAAGAAGACAATATCTGTGGGTTGGGGATCTAAGTTATAGGAGGCACATTCCCTGGGTTTGCCTGAAAACACAAAACTCCTGCTGTCAACTGGAGACGTGTGTTCTGGGACTCACTTTTAATAACCTCACAAATACGAGAAGTTGGTCAACAGGAAGAACTTCAGAAGAACTCACTGAAACTTTTGGTGCTGTGAGCAGAAGCCTCATCTGTTTCTAACACCGCACAAGCATTCCTGCATCTATGGAAAAATGCAATGCCTTGCCGAGCACCAGGATGAAGGTCTACACAGACTCACACACAAATCTCAGACCCTGTCCAATGAGAATGGTGAAAAACACTAGTCCTGCTCAAAAGAACTTTCACACAGCCCTGTTTTCTTTAGGCTTCTCTTTACAGAAACTCTTGACCCTAGCTGATAGTTGGTTTTCAAAGGGAGAATGAGTCATATCAAGAATGTCAATTTTTATCTTGTGAGAATTGGCAAGAGACTTTCCATTTTCTCCCTATTTTATGAGATCCCAAAATAGATTTAGAAATTCCCCCAGCTAGACAGAGCATTGTAACATTAAAGTGCTTCGAAAGGACTCCCAACACTCTTACCTATGATCTGCAGCTTTGGTGGGACTTCCTGAGTAGAACATACCATTGCTCCCTTATTCAGGAAAGGAAAGAGTTAACGTGTTAACTGGGCATTTTCCAAGACTCATGGCTGTTATGAGGTCAAACCAAGGACCAACCCCAAGTGTCTTGGTCACTTTCTTAATTGCTTTCTTGAGCACTTTATATTGAAGACTGGGGAAGGTTCTACAGATGCACAGCCTCAACCCCTCCTCAGAAACAAATGTCTGTCCCCGAGAGCAATGTTTCTATGTAGATGTGGATTTCTTAATTTTATAAAATTTATTATTTAAAAAAACCTCGCAAGTAAATCATCAAAACATCACACACCAAAATTAACCAGACACAAATTCTATACAACTCAGTGAACTTCTCTAAGCTTTCGGAACGGAAGCTGTGAAGCTTCCCACAATTTCAGTATCAAATATGCTTATGCACTTACCTACCACCACCCAAACTAAGATATCCATGGCAGAAACTAGGAAAACAATTGACTTTATGTCTTCTTTGCTAACTCATGTCCATATCTTGTTTCATTCCTTCCTAATATTTACCTTTTCTTGATATTTTTTTTAATTCCTATCAACCTGTACCTTTTTAATAAAGGCTACATATTATCTCTCTACAGGAAAAATATCGGGGTTCTATCAAGCATAATCTTTTGTATCCTTGCTCACTTTGTGGCACATCCTGGATGACATCAAGGTCTTAGTATTGTTATAACAAAAACACCTGTGCTTCGGTACCTTACAAAGAAAAGTGGTTTATTTAGTGCACAGTTTTCTTTCTGGGAGTCCAAGGTTGGACTAGTCAGCCCAAGGAGATAGCTTATTGGCTCTCATAAAACATTAGATGGTATCACACAGCTTAGAAATCTCAGTTCCAGTCTTTGCCTATACTGAAGTGTGTTATTGGTTTGATCCTTGTATTTTTACATTCAGTTTATGGTGCCTCTCTTTTTGCTATAAATCTCACTTCTAGTATCTCTTTCTGCCCATTGTGTGATCATACACCCTTGTGGTTTGGATTAGGTTAGGCACTTTGCTTTGCCTCATGATAATGTCAACAGAAGTAACCTATATTAATTTTGATGATAGCTCAAGAAGTAAAAGTTTCCATATGAAGATCATGGTCTTTACTCTGCAATTTTCCCAATACAAAGGAGGATTGCAAAACTGTGTCCTGGAAGGATGATGTGGCCCTGAGAGGCCGGCCTGTGGCTGATTGACAAATGGACTCATGGGGAAAAGCAAACCTAGAGTTGGAGGCCACTGAGACTTAGAGGTCTTTTCTGTTACCTCACCACGTTTCAACTTAACCATACTCTTCCGTCTGTCCTAGAAAGCGTTCTTTGTTTTGATCAGCCTATTCTGTCCTTCTCTGTCCTTGTTTGTATCTATTCCTGAGTGGTCCACACTTCCATTCTTTCTCCTGAGCATAAATGTTACCAGGTAACTGTCAAAGTAATCAAGGAAAAAGAGAATTGAAAGGGAAGCAACCAAGAATGAGTCAGTTCTCTTGGCACCAATGCTCTGAGCCTTTAGAGTCCTGGGAGCCAGTTATACCAGGACATTTCCTTTGCAATGGCGACAGATGGAACACTGAAGGAAATCCTACTGCTGCTCTATCACACGCAATGTTCCCACTTTCTGTCATCACACCACCAACATTTAAAGATCCTCATGAAGTTTTTATTATCAACTGTAGCCAAGATTACTACTTTGCTTTGTGTGTGTCACAGTTACGTTCCATTTCCGTTGGCTACAAAGGACAGTTTATCTTAGGATCACTACTGAGCGCTAGTAGGCAGATCATCTGCTTTCAGACAGACTTAACAATCTTCCTTACTCTGGTGCATTTATTTGCATTCTTCTTGTATGTTTTATTCTGTTGTGTTTTTATGGTGCCAAAAATCAAACCCAAGATTTTAAGGAGGCTGAGCAAATGCAAACTAAGATTAAGGAGGCCAAGCAAGTGCTCTCCCACTGAGCCTCACCCCATATGTACAATGTGTGCTTTTAAACATGTTTATACTGCATGCAATTTTGCTCTACTATTAGGACAATCTTAGTTCTAAGTTAAAATCCCAGCATGCTTTTAGGACCTTGCTTTGTGTTGCATCGTTTATTCCAAAAAGTACAGTGTCTTCAATGGGTTTTCCTAATTTTTCATTTATAGTCTTTATCTTCCTTTTGCTATTATATTTACTTTTATAGTAGATTTATGTGCATATTTTCAACTATGTTCTCTCTCTCTTAGTTTTAACTGTTAATATTCTACCTAAATGTACACACATGATCATACATACACAAACACATATACATACATACAGATACATGTACAAACACTCTGGGACATTCTGATGCTCCTATGGGGTGGAAATATTAAAGTAAATTTCACAGTCTGTTTATGCATCTATATTGTATATATGCTTATTTTATGTATGTTGTGATATTTTGACATCTCAGAAACCTTTCTGCCTGAATGGGAATGGCCTGATCTGTGCTTAGGAATCCTCAGAAATCAAGGAACTAGTAAGAGAGGGTGTGCTTTTGATCTGTGTGCTAATTGTCTGGAGACAGATTCTGTACCCCAGGCTCCCAGGAGGCAACTGTCCTGTGCCTTAAGAACTTGGAACAGGGCCCAGGTCACTGGGGACCATCTGCTTATCCAGAGCCCACTGAAGTCATTCAGAGCAGCCCCAGGTTCTGTCCTCTGTTTATATTTTCTTTCCTGGTCTAATGCTTCCCCTGGCTCCTGTCACTTTGCCCCCCTTCCTCCCTTCCTCTGTCTTTCCTTCTCATTTCTTCTCTGCTCTGCCCATCCATTCTCTTGCCTCTCTTTGCTTTTGTACTTTCTTTCCCTTATCCTCCCTTCCCTTCCCTTCCTTTCTTTCTGCATGAAACCACCTATTTCTTACATTCATTCCAACCTCCTTGTTCTGACTATTGTTGGCACTGAAAATTTAGTCTGTGGCAAACCCATGGCAGAGCCCCAGGCATGCTGCAGTTGGTTCACTAACAGACAGCAAATCAAATATACTGATACCTAAGATATTATTGATAATTTAGATTGACTCCATGTTTTCATCTTGTTGGAAAGTCAGCTGGGTGTGGACTCTGGGTGATGCCAGCTGGGGATACCAACAGTTGTATGGTTAAACATTCTGGGTTTGATGATCACTCCTCTGCAACCTGACAGCAAAATATACTACTGCAATAATGGTACAGGTGTTATAGTAGTGACCAACCACATTTTTTTTTATTGGCTTTAAGTCCCACTCAATGAGATGGAGCCAGTTCCATATGTCTCGGGGACAACCTACTACTATTGTTCTACTAAAGGAACATAGCAATGAAATGATCCCTAATAATAAATTGCTATAACCATTAAGCAGAGCATGGTGCAGCCCTCACTAGAGGAGCTTCCTCTTGCAGTATATGGTAGTTAACAACTGAAAAATTAGCAGACAGTGAGAGACAATGGAGCACTCAGCCCTAAATGGGATGTCTTTATAAAACCCATCCCTTCAAGGCTCAGGAATAAATGTGAAAGAGGAGACAGAAAGCCTCTAAGACCCAAAAGTGATGAATGACATAAAAATGAAAATCAGTGTCATCTTGACACAGCAGAAATGATGCCCATGTGAACTCATGGAGACTATAACAGCATGCACAAGATCTGCACAGGTCTAAATCAGACCACTTCATAGGATAGAGAAGGAGAAGTGAGCTAAGTGTCACATCTCTAGCTGAGAAGCTGTTTACAACTAATTCTTCTGGGAAAGGGACAATAAGTTTTCTCCAACAGCACAACACTGGGTTTATCAAGCACACTCTAAAGAGGCCCCGTGCCCAGGAGTGACTGCCCAACACAATACAGACTCCATGTTTTGTGTATATGCTTTTTGTTTCTTTTGTTGTGTTTTATTTTGGCTTGGAATGTTATTTATTATCTTGTTGGTTTTATTTATTATTTGTTGGTCTGCTTTGGTTTTAGTTTTATGTTATTGTTTTTACATATTCCTTTATATTTTTTGTGTTTTGTTTTGCTTTTTAGAGACAAAGAGAACAATCATGAACTTGGATAGGCAGGGAGGTGGAGGGTATCTAGAAGGAGTTGAGAGAGAGGAGGGAATGTAATCAAAATACATTGCATAAAAATTTCAATAAAATTTTTTAAAAAACTTACTGGGTTTCAGATGTCAGGAACTCATCAAAGTGGAATCATCCAAGACAGCGAAGATAAAACAAAAAAAAAAAAAGAAGGACTAAGCAGGACTAGTGATAGGTGTGTACCTTGAGGAGGCATTCTGTTACCACAGGGTGTTACCGCAGTGGTCTTGCATTTGTGTTCACAGTTAGCAATGAAAGCAAAGAAGAGAAACCAGAGGTTTTCTTTCCAGATGACTGTGGGGTGGTGCTGTAGACTGAATATGAAATGTCTCCCACAGCCCATACTTTTGAACTGCAGTTCCCAAGTGGTGACACTGTTTGGGAAGGTTGTGGAACCTTAAGGAGGTGGGGTTTGCTGGAGAAAATGTGTCCTTATATATGTGCCTTGAGCCTTTATAGCTCCATTCTACTTCCTGTTCCTCCCAACCTCTTCCTTTCATCTTCTTAAATGTGGATGCAATGTGATCAACCATTTTCCTACCTCCTGTCAACTTTTTTTTTCTTGCCATGATGAGCCATATCCCTCTCGAACTAGAAAGCCAATTAAATCCCTGTTCTCTCAAGTTGAAACACTAAGTTGGATTCTCCAAGTGCAGAGAGTTCTGTACGTACAGAACAAGATTAAGAAGTCCTATTTACTGAGTTGGTATAGTGTATGTAGGAGTGGGGGAGGAAGCCCCTCTAGCATGGGGCATTGTGAAGATAAAGTTTCTTTACTTCTGAGAGCCTCAGGCTGTGAGCCTCCCTCGTCACCACTAGAATCAACCACCAAATACCTTCAGGGTCTTTCAAAGGCCTTAATATTTTCCTCCTTAGTACTTACCAAAGTAATCTGTGTGAGACATTTAGGACATCTGAGTCATAAACATTAGGGTTGCATGTATATGAAGGGGAGTAGATAAGGAGGGTCTTGGCTGAAGTAAAGTTGAAAAATGCCTGATGAAGCAAATTCTCAATCCCTTAGCAAGTTAGCAGTATTTCGAAATCACACATAACCATGTAAGACTGTTACCCACAGCCCATCCCCTGCACGGTGGACGTTATTCAAACATTCTGTGACACCTGAGTTTCCCACTGACCCTGCTATAGACACAAGGAAGCTGCGGCCCAGGGCTGTGTCCATCAGATCTGTCATCCATCCTCCCCTTGTAGGAATTGTCATTTTTCTGGGGATAGGGATGTGACACGGAGCCTTTAGTCTGCTAGCCTAGCAGTGTACCGCTGGGATACACTCCCAGCATCTGCAGATGCTGTTAAAAATGCCCTGGGTTCTGTTCCTCCAGCAATGACCTAAGTCACCTAAAGCAAGACTGAAATCTGCCTCCCCTAGCCATGGTCTACTTTCTTCTCTTTCTCCACCCTGGTGTCATCTTGATTTTCTAACCAAAGCATCACAGACATACTTCTTTCTCTGTTTTATTCTTGATTCAGAAAGCATAATCTGATCTTAAATCCTTATATTTCTTTCTGAGGCTTGAAGAAAAAAGAAATTAAAAAAATGTATTTGTCCTATCCAAACCCCACCCCTCCAAATCTACAATTAAAATTTTCTCTGTGCTTTGTGAAGGAAGCCTGTATACGGTTTCCTACCATTCTTTTACTTATTGGTACTTACTTAAGCAAAAAATAAATAAATAAAAAATAAAAGGAACAAAATGTGTTTTCTAACTTTTTCGATAACATCTCCCTTGTGGTTTTTCATGCATTTTTTTTTCTTTTTTCCTAAGCTCTCAAGAACAAGAATTGTGTTCAGTCTCAGTGTGTATGTGCAGGGGTTGGAGGTTCACCAGCAAGAATAGAAGTCAAACCTTAGGTTGCAATTCCTAATTACTTTCTCACCTAAAAAGGAAGGAGAACCCAATTACTGGCCTTTCATCAAGTTCACTGGCAAAATGACTGAGTTAACCACAGTTAGGGCATTGTTAACATGACAATTTGTTTGGAATTAGGCTGTGGGAAAGAGGAGTTTCTACTGAAAGTTAAGCCAAGTTAAACAGACAAGGGAAAAAATAGTGTTATTCCCTTTAATCCAAGTCTGGGTTAAAGGGTTGATTATGTGGGAAGATGGCAAGGGGTCAGAAATGCAGAACTCATGGAATCTGGCTTCGTGACAAATGCCTAAATATAACTTATGGCTTCAAGTGCTTTTTCCTATTTTGTTCCATCAATTTGGGAATTCTGATACAGATTGCTATCAGAACCCCAAAGGAAGTCATTTATTCTTCTTTACAAAGGACTTGGACATTTACGAAGCAAGTAAAAGTCACTAAATGACATAGCCTTTCATAAATGTTTGTGCGGATTTTGTACATGTTGCATTTTATCAGTGGAAAAGGGTGTACTGAGTGTGGATTGGAGACAAAGGATCTCATTATGTGGTTCAGGCTGGCCTCAACCTAGAGATCCTCCTGACTCATGGTAGAGAACAAGGACAGGAAACTGACCTAACAGAGAGTTACTTGGTCATGGAAGCTGCTGAATCTAAGCTGTAGGAATGACTTTCCTCCACAAATCAAACTCAGTTCAAGGGCATTGCCTGCACTGTTATGGGTTCACTGTCCCTATGGGTTCAGCTGTGCACTATGACTCGTTCTGACACAGCATTGGTGCAATACCTCCACTGTGTTATGGTTTCTACATTTACTAATATGATAGAGTTTTGTTCTTTGCATACATTGATTTTCTTACTGAAACAAAACAAACAAAAAAAAAAAAAAAGATGCTTCATTTCCAGGAATCATGGTGCTGCTCATCCTTTTGATTGTTTTATATTCTCCTGGTTGCAATCTTTAGATTTAAATGGATGTCTCTAAATCCAATGAATCACATACTACCATTCTCTCCTTTTCCTTTTCTTCTTGGTCCAATGTGGAATAGCTGCCCTAACTTAAATATATTTTTAAATTAACAGTTCTTTTAACAGGTAATTTTCCCCGGAGTCCATTTTACCCTGCTTGAGGATGTTCACAATAGTTCTAGACAGCATTAAAAATCCTTTTGAATGTGCTTTCCTTGCTAAGCAGGGGCTGTTGTTTGTCCTTCAAAAGCAGCAAACAGAAATGCCAGTGGTGATGGATGAGTTCAGAGTCCAGGTCTGAATTTACTGACAATGAACCAGTCCGTATTTTTCTTCGACCACAAGTCTTTCCTTTGATGTGTCATGTAGTTTTTGTTTCAGAATAAATGCAAAATGATCCATCCATCTTTCATAAATGACTTACAGTTCCTAACACAATTTCTGAACTGACTTACAGACTATGCTATCAATAAAGACTTTCTTTGGTAAAATTAATTGCTTCAATTAGAAAAAAATGGAAAACAAGACCTTACATGGGTGGAAAAAATTAAGAAACAGTGGTTTATGGTTCATTATATATTCTCATTCTGTCTGTGACCTAACAGAAAACTGGGGAGTTGGCATGATTGTCATTCTATAGACAGAGGGATATGAAAGGCAGCTGTGTTTAGTTGATTTTGCACAAATCCTCTATATACCCTTTACGTATACAATTTTGAAGACAATTGGCAAATTGATATACCATTTCTTATTTTGGTCCCTGATGCTCTCGTTCATCTTTAATTTTTTGGATACCACCATTGAAAACAAGGTGGGGGGCAGGGTATTACTCTCTGTAAATCCAAGTGTTTGGAATCACTAAGCATCCAGAGTGGATCCTTTGCCTTTTAGATGACACATGCTTCCTCTAAGTGGGAAAGTGAAAGGGAAGGCAGGGGTGATAAAGAGGCTGAGGGTACATCAGAAGCAGAGAAGAAAGGGGGAGCAAGGAAACCATGTCAGTGAGCAGGGTGGGGAAGAGTGAACTTACTCAAAAGACAAAGGAAAGGGCAGAAGAAGAAGAAAAGCATGAAGAGACGGGATCATTTAGGTCTAAGAATCTCCCGGAAGACCTCGTGTCTAAGGCTTGGGTACCAGGGCATGATGCTATTGAGAAATGGAGATTGTGGATCCTTTAAGATGTGGGACCTAGTGAGAGCTATAGTCCTGGGATTATGTCTTAGAGGGGCCCATTTGTGCTCTACTGACACTTTATTCAAAGTGATTTTAAAAAATTCTGCAAAATGTTAATAGAATAGAGAAACTTGGCTGATGGATGAGGCCATGCCAAAATCATACCATAAAAACAACATAGCGCTATCTTTGTAAAAGACTGCTGTCATAAATATGGAATGAATTCAAGAAATAAGTGATTGTGACCTAGATTGATAGGGAAGCTGCCCATAGATTTCTCCAATAATGCTACTTAATCCACGGCAACCTATTGCTTTAAGGTAGATGTGGGGAAAGAAGTTCGGTAGGCAGATAGAGTGCTCTGTAATGTGATGTACCAATGGAGAAATGTCCCATCTCATTTACCTTGTCCTTTTTATTAGAAGTAAGTCACAGGTCTGACTGACAGACAAAGGGAAGGATTGGACAAGGGATGAAAACCACAGAGTATACTGAGTGACCCTGAAGTCTGTCTGTTACAGTGTGTGGGGTCAACACAACTCCCTTGGCTATCATGTGACCTCGATGAACAGAGTTCTATGATAGAGCCAGCAAAGCCTGGCCACCGAATTATCTTATCACAGCAGAAAATAACCTTTAATTTGTATTTTCCTTTCTATTAGCTACTAAGCATAACTTTACTGGGATGGGGAGTAACTGGCTTATTTTACATCACTTTTAAGTTCTGTATTAGGTACATAATTGCACACACCTTTTCAGTTCTGTCCTTCATAAATCACGCAGCCAGGGACTCCTCCTGTCACAGATGGTCATGCTCTGTGTTATTATAAAGGCCTGCACTATTCATCAAAAGTTGGTAAGTTCTAAAGCAACAAATTTTGTCATCTCCACTCTCTATGAGTTTATTTTCTCCGATACATGAACATACTTCATACTCAAAGTCACTGTTTCTCTTGGTGTACAAATCAGAGATTTGGAAAAGACTCTCAGCATGATTGGACATGGTATCCCCTAGGGTTCAGTGTTCAGTCATGAGAACTAAGGAGGAGAAACATAGCATTTCATTACAATAAATGGCAGAAGCTCTACTTGGAGGACAGTACAAATGTCACCTGTGGAACTCTGTAGAGCCCTGGCAAAAGATTACACATCTATGTACATTGTGTGCACAGACAATGGGGAAAAAAAGCCCTGGCTTCAGGAAGACCTACCCTGTGGACCAGGTTTAGCCATCCATTCTGGAAATCCACCCAAACAGGCATGAGATGGTAATGGAAGAAAGGAGATTTAGAATTATGATCACTCCAAGAACAAAGGGCTCCTGATAGAAGATATGCCTTCCAGTATTTATAGTAGTCTCAGTGTATAAAGAGAACGTGATAAGCTGAATCATGTTTTTGTTTGGAGAAATATGGACTCTGGAATCTAGGGTTAGGAGAGCAGTAGAATGCCTAATGGGCCATATTAATAGGAACATGGATGATAGTCATGCTGAGGGTGATTTGAACTGTAGAGGCCCGGTTCAAGAGGTTTCAGAAGAGACATATTTATGTGGCCTAGAGACTCATGATATTTTGATAAAGAATGTGGATGCTTTTTTGCCCTTGTCCAAAAAGTCTGCTGGAGGCCAAATTTAAGAGCTTTGGATTATTTGTGTTGGCAAAGGAAATCTCAAAACAGCCTAGTATGGACTCTGTCGTGTGGTTATTAGTGTTCACTCTTATTCAAACCTATAATGAAGAGAAGTAATCTAGGCAAAATGTACAGTCCAAGGAGAAAGGCATCAGGAAGTGGAGTGGAGCTAACACAGGACTTGTATTCAAGAAGATAAACAGACTAAAGAAAAGCACAGTGTTAAATGGAATAAAGGAAGTGGTGACCTCACTCAGCTAAGCTTCCACCTTGTGAGGAATTAAAGAAAATCTTAGGGCCAGACATTGTGGTACACATCTTTAACCCCAACACTTGGGAAGCAGACATTGGCAGATCTCTGAGTTCAAGACCAGCCTGGCCCACAGATCAAGTTCCAGGATAACCAAGCTTAGGCAGTGAAGGAAACCATTGAAAACAGAAAGCTGGTGAAAATTTATTTAATAGGGGGCCATGTTCCAGCCCCAGCAAGCAGCAGAACTTGGCAGCTTCAGCCATGTGATTCTGGCTTTAGAGTCAAGAATACAAGAAAAAGGGGCTATAGAATCTCCCTCTGCAACTAAAGGAAGCCTATGAGGCTAGGAATATTTTAAGGATGTCCCTGTGTGGAAGCCGAGAGAGGTCATTGCATGAAGCTGTGAAGGTGAAGCCTAAATTGTCTTGGAGACCCCAAGATGTTGAAGATAACAGAGTTTGGGATACCTGCTGATGAGACCTGCTAACAGGGAGTAAAAACCAGTTCAAGAGAAAGAAGTGTGTTGCAGTCAACAAAGCTAGAAGGAGTTGGAGCTCTGAAGAGCACTTTGACATCAGACATGGAGGGAGATGCAGAGTTTGGAGTTTACCCAGCTGGTTTTGGTCTTGCTTTGGTCCAGTATTTCCTCATTGCATTCTCTTTCCTCCCCTTTAGAATGATAATGTATATCCTTTACCACTGTATGTTGGAAGTATGTCATCTATTTTTCAATTTGATTTTGTAGGGGATTATGGTTAACCGATTACTATGAGTCTCAGAAGAGACTTTAGACTTAGGACTTTTATAGAATTGAGACTGTTATAGACTGTGGGCACTTTGAAAGTTGGACTTAATGCATTTCTGCATTATAATATGGCTTCAAGGCTAAGGGGCCAAGGAGTGGAACATGATGGTTTGGAAGAAGATGACCCCCACAGGCTCATAGGGAGTGACACTATAAGGAAATGTGGCCTTGTTGAAGTAGGTAGGCATTGTTGGAGAAAGTGTGTCATTGTGGGCAAGCTGTAAGGTCTCAGATGCTCAAGACAGGCCCAGTGTGCCTCTCTTCCTGTTGTCTGCCAATTCAGATGTAGAATTCTCAGCACCTTTTCAACACCATGCCTGCCTGCACACCCCATGCCTCCTGCCATGATGAAAATGGACTAAACCTCTAAACTGTAAGCCAACCCAATTAAATGCCTTCTTGTATAAGAGTTGCCATGGTCATGATGTCTCTTAACAGCAATACAAACCCTAACTAAGACAGAGAAACAAAGGCAATCACTGGGAGTTTCTATCCTGGGCAGGCTGGTATTGCCATGGTCTAGTTGTTCATTACCTTGAGCCATTATTTCTGGATCAGCTGTGCACAGCTACACTGCTACCTGAAAGATCTCTGCTGCTTAAGTGACAGTTTGGGTCCATTGTCTTAATATGATCATCAATGAGGCTCACTCTTCCAAGGATCAAAGGTAATTGTGATAAATACTCGGTAAAGCTCAAATAGAAGAAAATTAAGTGGAATGGAGTCAGAAACATGATGGAGTCAGTAACTGGGTGTCCTTTGCATACATACACAGACACAGGTATACATATCACACATAGTTATGTACTTAAATGTTCTTGACTGCATGCTGATTTGTAAGCTCCATTGTCCCCTCTTCACTTACTGGCAATCTGATTTCATATGGGAGTCAACTTGATGTAAAGTTGAGCCATTTGGTCTTTGTGACTGAAACACCTAGCCTCAATCCTAGTATGAGTGAAAATCATATCCTCTCAGAAGACTGCTGTGATGAGAAAATAAGATATCACATATTAAATGCCATTACAGCATCTGGACATTATTAAGGACACCATAATCATTATTATTATCTGAATACTATTTCATCCTATTAAAATATCAACATATGTAACAAATCTCAAAATATTTCACATATTTGAACATTTCTGTTTTAATTCTTATAAAATGTTGCAGAATCTTCCAGAAAACATATCTAAGTCTAGTAATTATATTAAATAGTTCAAATACCAACTCATGTTATAAGATTAGAAAAGAAAACCTGTAAATGAAGTTCATTTGGTCCCAGTTGAAAATAGTTATTAATTTAAAGTATAAGGTCTGGACAATTATTTAAATGCATAGATATAGAATTTATTTATCATCTCGGTGTTTAATGCTACCAAACTTTCAAGAGTAAACATGAGAAAAATATGATCAAGAACATGTTTGTACAGGTGTGATTGTATAATCCACTGACTCTTTATTCATGAAGGACTAAATATCATGGGTTCAGAAAATAAATGTAGACAAACTTGCTGCACACTATGAATACATATTACTCTCATTGGTTAATAAAGAAGCTGAGTGGCTGGCAGCCAGGCAGGAAGTGTGGGCAGGACAATCAACCTATGGATGCTGGGATGAAAAAGGGTGGAGTCAGAAGAGACACCAGAAATGTGAGAAATCATGACATGTAGGAAATGAGGTGACAAGCCATGAGCCATGTGGCAAAGAGCAGATAAGAAATGTGGGTTAATTTAAAGTGCAAGAGTTAGCTAGTAACAAGCCTGAGCTATCAATCAAACATTTGTAAGTAATTAAGTCTCTGTGTTGGTCATTTGGGAGCTGGCAGATGGGACAGAAATGTCTGCCTACACAAACTACTCTACTTATCCTTTTTGTAAGCCATCTTCTAATTCATAATGATATGTATATTCTATGAATTACATTTCTGTAGTTTCTCTAGCTTTAATCATATGTGTTCTCCATGAACTACATTAAATAATGTAATATATTTTCCAATGACTGAAAGACAAAGATATATTTAAGAAAATAATTAAGTTCTGCAGGATGTATTTTAAAAACTTAAAACTTTGATATAAGATTCTAGAGTTGTTGGGTTGTGGCTGACTTCCTAGAAGCAATAGTTATCATTCTAATCTGCTTCTTTGCAAGATCTCAACAACACAAGGTTTCTGGCATAATTATTGAGAACATGATTTACTTCTAAACTTTGATGAGCCAAATCATTTGTTTTTCCCTTTAAATGGTGTTCCTAAGGAAATTAACTACATCTATGAAAACTTACATCACCACCACCAAGAAAAATAACAAAGTAACAGGAACCAAAAATTATTTGTCATTGATGTCTCTCAATATCATTGGCATTAATTTTCCAATAAAAAGACCCAGACTAACAGAATGGATATGAAGATAGGATCCCTCCTTCTGCTGAAAACAAGAAACACATCTCAACATCAAGGGTAGACATTACCTCTGGGTAAAGAGTTGGAAAAAGGCATTTCAAACAAATAGACCTAAGGAGCAAGCTGGTGTAGCCATTTTTATATCTAACAAAATAGACATCAAGACAAAAACGAATCAAAAGATGTAGGAAAGGACACTATATACTCATCAAAGGAAAAATTCACCAAGATGACATTTCAATTCTTAACATACATGCTGCAAATAAAAGGGCACCCAAGTTTTTAAAAGCAACACTACTATAGCTTAAGTCACATATTGACCCTCACACACTGATAGTGGAAGACTTCACTACCCCTACTCTCATCAATGGATAGGTCATCAAGTCAAAAAATAAACAGAGAAATACTGGAGCTAACTGATACTATAAACCAAATGGAATTAACAGATATTTACAAAACAGTTCACCCAAGCACAAAAGAATGTACCTTTTTCTCAGCACCTCATGGAATTTTCTCCAAAATTGACCACATACTCAGACACAAAGCAAGCCTCAGCAGATACAAAAAAAATTGAGATAACTCCCTGTATCCTATCAGATCACGACAGATTAAAGCTGGATATCAACAACAACAGAAAGACTATAAACGAATGGAAATGGGAAAACTCTCTACTGAATGAAAAATATGTCCAGACATAAATAAAGAAAAAGATAAGGACTTTCTAGAATTAAATGAAAAGGAATACACAGCATACCCAAACTTATGGGACACAATGAAAGCTGTGATATAAGGAAAGTTCATAGCACTAAGTGCCCACAGAAAAACTCCGAGAGACCTCATACTAACAACTTAAAAGCACAACTGAAAGATATCGAACAAAAAGCAGTAAGCACACCCAAGAGGAATTGACAAGAAATAATCAAACTGAGGGCTGAAAGCAGAATAAAAATAAAGAGAACAATACGAAGAATCAATGAAATAAAGAGCTAGTTCTTTGAGAAAATAAGCAATATAGACAAACCTTTATCTAAACTACTGAAAGGCATTGAGAGAATATCCAAATTAACAAAATCAGAAGCAAAAATGGGGACATAACAAAAGACACTGAGGAAATCCAGAGAATCACAAGAACATACTTTAAAAACTGTACTCCACTAAATTGGAAAATCTAAAATAAATAGATAATATACCACTTACCAAAGTTAAATTAAAAAATCAGATAAACAATTTGAATAAACCTAAAATCCCAAGTGAAGTAGAAGCAGTCATTAAAAGTTTCACAACCAAAAAACCCCCAGGGCCAGAAGGTTATAGCACAGTATTCTACCAGACCTTCAAAAAAAGTATTAACATCAATACTCCTCAAATTATCAAAATAGAAACAGAAGGAACATTGCAAGTTGGTTTTATGGGGCCACAATTACACGATGCCCAAACCTCATAAACACTCAACAAAGAAAGAGAAATACAGACCAATTTCCCTTATGCACATAGATACAAAAATAATAAAATACTTGCAAACCTAATTCAAAAACACACTAAAAAAGTCATCCACCATGACCAAATAGGCTTCATCCCAGAGCTGCAGGAATGGTTCAATACATGTAAATTACAAATGTAATTCACTGTATAAACAAATTGAAAGAAAAAGAACACATGATGATCTCATTAAATGCAGAAAAGGCCTTTGAAAAAAATCCACCCACATTTACGATAAAAGTCCTGGACAGATTTGGGATACAAGGAACATACTCTGAGCATAATAATGACAAATTACAGCAACCCTATAGTCAACATCAAATTAAATGAAGAAAAACTCAAAGCAATTCTACTAAAATCAGGAAGAAGACAAGGTTGTCCACTATCTCCATATATATTCAATATAGTACTTGAAGTTTTAGCTATAGCAATAAGACAACTGAAGGAGATCATAGGATACAAATTGGAAAGGAAAAAGTCAAAGAATCATTATTTGCAGGTGATATAATAGTATACATAAGTGCCCTTAAAAATACTACTAGAGACCTCTAACAGCTGATAAACACTTTCAGCAAAGTAGCTGGATACAAGATTAACTAAAAAAAAAAAAAAAAAAAAAAAAAAAAAAAAAAAAAAAAAACAGAAAAAAAAAAACATCAGTGCGACTTTTGTACACAAATGACAAAGGGACTGAGAAAAAGAAATTAGAGAAACAACATTTTTTAAAGTAGCCTCAAGTAATATAAAATAATTTGGAGATAACTCTAAGCAAGCAAGAGAAAGACTTGTATGATAAAAACTTAAAATTTTTGAAGAAATTGAAGAAGATATCAGAGGATGAAAAGATCTCCCATGCTCAAAAATCAACAGAATTAACATAATAAAAATATACCAAGCTGGCTTTAGAGGTGGAATTGGCTCACTCCCCCTCTAAACCCAGACATATTGCTTTAAAAAAAATGGTTAAGACATTCTTGTGTCCCAAATCAGAAGAGCCCTATGGTGTGGGACATAGAAAAACCAATATTTTTATTTAAAACAGGTTGATTATAAATGTGATCTCTTTCTAAAAAAGAAAAGGGGATATGATATAGATATATAGGGTATAGAGATGATTAAAAAAAGGGTAGATTAATAAACCTACTTTTAAAGAATAACAACTTGTTTAAAATGTTTTACACTGGTATAGATTTTAGTTTATGTTTAAAATGTTTTACATTGGTATAAATTTTAGTTTATTGATACAAACTTAATTTTGTTATCCTGTATATATATATTTCTATTCTTGTTTGAGATATTATGTTTATGTAACTCATTTAAAATTGTAATGGATAATTAAGAAATAGATTAATAATTAGTCATCTATGATAATCATATTTATAGTTATGTTAGATAAGTCTTCTAGGTATACATAGATATATTTCAGATAGATAGGTAGTGTTCAAACACTTCAAAGACCTAGAGAAGATATGGCATTTAAATAACTTAAAATTCTGTTAACATGAGACACAATCGCTCCTGGCTGCACCAATTTGATCCCAAAAGAATGTTGGACTTCTAAGACATTTCCATTTGGAAGTTTGTCTTCTTGGCACAAAATGGCCTACTGGGCAAAGAACTGCCCTAGCCTTGACGGCTGACAGTACAAATGCAATGCTGTCCTTCCTGGACAAGCGGGACACAAGGAAAGCGACCACTGTACTCTGCCAAGACTGGGTAAGATGGTCTCTCAGAATTCCTGCTTCTGAAAATGGTCTTTCATATACTCTAGGCCTGTAGCCAATTTGAATGCACCAACAATGCTGAGAAACATTAGGTGACTGTCCAGGCTGCCAGCTGTCTTGGTCTACTCTTACAAGATTCCCGAAAGTTGCTTGCATCCATCTACCATTTCTCAGGTAGCATTATATCCTTCTGAGGTCTTTGATGTGGTTGAAGACTAGATAGTTGTAATTTCCTCAGTTATGATAAAAGATAAGTTAGATATAAAACCTTAAACTCACAAATATAAGATAGATAGAACATCTTTAATATTGTAACTGTAATTCTTGCTTGATAATTGTTTTGTTATATGTAATTTTACCATGTTAAAGTTAAAACCTTCCTTTTTAAAAAAAGAAAAAAAATGGCCATCCTAGCAATATCAATCTACATATTTATTCAATCTCCATCAAAATTCCAATACAATTCTTTACAGACCTTGAAAGGACAATTGTCGGCTTCATGTGGAAAAACAAAATCTGAGAATATCTAAAATAATGCTGAACAATGAAAGCACTGCTAGATGTCTCACCATTCCCAATTCCAAGTTTTACTGCAGCACTATAGTAATAAAAACTGCATGGTTTGGGAATAAAATCAAACATGTTGATCAATGGAATGGAATTGAAGACCAGATGTAAATGCACACACCCATGGGTATCTGAGTTTTTTTGATAAAGAAGCTAGGAATACACAGCAGAAAAAATAAAAGACAGCATTTTGAACAAATGGTGCTGATCATACTGGAAGTCTGCATGTAGAAGAATACAAATAGATCCATGTTTATTATCATGCACAAAACTCAAGTCCAAGAGGATTGAAGACCTCAACATAAAACTAGATACATTGAATCTGAGGAGAAAGATAGCCTTAAAAGCACTGGCACAGGAGACAACTTTTTGAATAGAACACTGATATCTCAAGGCACTAAGCTCAACAATTAATAAATGGAACTTCATGAACTGAAAATCTTACTCTTATGTAAGGCAAAGGACACTGTCATTTGGACAAAGTGACAGCCTACAGAATAGGAAAAGAATTTTTTTTTTTTACTAAGCCCACATCTAATAGAGGATTAGTATCCAAAATATATAAAGAACTGGAGAAATTAGATATATTTAAAAAATCAAATAATCCAATTTAAAAAATAGGGATCCAGAAGGGAGGGGAGGTGAAGAGGAACTGGGAGGAAGAGAGGGAGGGGAAACTATAATCAGAATATAGTGTATGAGAAGAGAATCTATTTTCAATAAAAGAAAAAAAAAAAAAAGCCCAAAAAGCAGAGGCTACTCCATTTAAAAAAAAAAAAAAAAAAAAAAAAAAAAACACCTGGATTTGCTAAAGTAAATGCAATGCCATTTGCTAGACCTAGATTGGTGCTGAGCTGTGGTAGGGTTGAATGTAATTGGCCCCATAATCTCACAGGGAGTGGCACTAATGGGAGGTGTGGCTTTGTTGTGGTGGGTGTGGCCTTGTTGGAGGAAGTGTGTCACTGTCGGGGCAGACTTTGAGTTTTCTTTTGATCAAGTTTTTCTCAGTGTGACTGTGAGTCCACATCCTGCTGCCTGCAAGACATAGCACTCTCAGCTCCAGCACCACATCTGCCTGCACGCCACCATGCTCACAGACATGATGATAGTGTACTGAATCTCTGAAACTTTAAGCGAGCCACCCCAATTAAATGTTTTGTTTATAAGGGTTGCTGTGGTCATGGTGTCTCTTCACAGCAATAAAAACCCTAACTAAGACGTGAGCCAAAGTACTTTTCCTCTGTTGATTTTCTACCCAGGAAATATTTCAAAGCTTGTACCTTGTCTCAAGGGAAATTTCTGCAGCTTCCTTTTAGTTCACTTACAGATTAAGGGGAAAAAATCAAAGGACACAGATACCTGGAACAAATGGTCCCAAACTGGCAATTCTGTAGCATTCTAGAGAATGCATGCTGCTCAGTGCCCCAGGGATGTTGTTCCCCCGGAGCACTTCCCAAGCAGAAGAAAGTCCAGATTGAGAGGCCGCACATTTCCCCTTTCAGATTTTGAGTTTAAACGCAGTCTTCAGCAGCAGCAAGTCTCAATGGATGCTGGCCTTACCTTGCCAGTGTGTCATGTGCTGGCTTATGGTACATAAAGTGTGGCAAGTAAAACAATCTTATGTAAGCACTGAAGTGGAAGCATGGGTGCGCCTTCGCTATTGGAAAATATCCCAAATACAAAAACAGGAAAAGTAGTCCCGTACAGTGATTCCTGGAGCAGTGGGAGTTGTTAGTAACTGAGCAAATAGCAACAAGCTGGTCAAGATTATGGTTGCCAATGCACCCTATTCTCAGGCCAGTACTTGGAAAACCAGAAGACAACCAGTTTCTCAGAAGAGATCACTGTACCTTGTGTTCCTATCTTAGATGTGGCTATTCACTGCCATGAGGATGTCTGCTCTGGCCTGATCCACTGCAGCAAGTGTCCCTTTATAAGGGCAGGTGGAGTCTACTTTATCTTTATGTTTCCTAGGTTTCATCCCTTGGTAGTCATTTCCAGGCCCACCAGTG
The DNA here is from genome assembly GCF_004664715.2 of Peromyscus leucopus. Taxonomy (NCBI): domain Eukaryota; kingdom Metazoa; phylum Chordata; class Mammalia; order Rodentia; family Cricetidae; genus Peromyscus; species Peromyscus leucopus. Next base: position 59,135,606 of record NC_051068.1, read on the forward strand.
AGAGTTCACTTAGCTGGTACAGAAACTGAATTTTACAATAAGGAGTTTTGGCCCAGATGAGCAGGAAAAGTCATGGGATATTTTATAAGAATAGTCACTAATCATTGAGTTGATGAAACAAAATATACAACTCACACCATTGCTGTAAATAAGTTTATTTTAAAATATAGAATATGGGAGCCACTGTGCCTTTCTAAATACGTAATTCAAGTGTCAATGTTCTAGGTCATCCTAAAATGACAAGATCAACAGTACAGGAAATGCTATTAACAAATTGTCAGTTAAATAGAAGATATGATCTTCTTATTACATACATAATTCCATATAAGTATATTATGTATATACAATTATATAGTATATATAATATTTATGTATATAAACCTACATACAACACAAAAATATATCATTTTGCTTATTATTTTGTTATACCTGGTCTTGGAGACAGAAAAACATTTTTAAGGTCTTGGGATTGAACCCAGATCCTCAAGCATATTAGGTCATTCCTCACCATTGAGTTATATCCATGGCCTCCAGCGTCTTTTCTTGCCTTTCTTTGAATCAGCAAATACATTCAATGTGTTTTAGGAATGCATTCATTATTTGCTGGTAGCAAATACTTGGAGTAAAAAGCATATCCACTGGGCTACCAAGTGAGTTCCAGGAAAGGCGCAAAGCTACACAGAGAAACCCTGTCTCGAAAATACCAAAAAAAAAAAAAAAAAAAAAAGTATATCCATATAGTCTGTTTCCCTCTCAAATATATTTTATAATAAGAATTGCTTAAGGGAGGACTTACTCTTTTAGTGGAAAGGTAATTTTAAATAAGTATTTAGTATATCTCTTGGAAATTTTGATCCCCTGGATGTGGAGAATGTCATAGATCTATTTCTAACAATGCCCCAGGTGATTGTTTTAGCTCTTCCTTTAGAACATTCTATTTCCTGTTCTGCTGCCTTTTCCCACTGATTGCTAACTGTAATTTTCCTCATTCTTTAAGCCTCAAATGCTTATGTACTCTACCGTCACCTTGATTTCATCCCTGTTGTTGTAAGACACCAGTCCTCAGTCTCTCTAGGACTGTTTATTGCGTCACTGATACCTCTTGGAAGCCTGGAACGTCCTCCACTCCTTACTCAAAACTCTCAGAGGGAATTGTATTAGTTACCTTTTGTTGCTAGGGTACGGCATTCTGAGCAACAACAACTTAAGGAGGAAAGTTTAATTCGGCTTCCAATTCCACAGGAACTTCATGTTCATAAAAGTGGCGAGGCAGGCAGCGGGAGCAGGAAGCTGAGAGATCAGAGAACACACTTCAAGCATGCACAGGAAACAGAGCGCTGGTACTACTGGAAATGGGGTGAGGCAATGAATTCTCAGAACTTGGCTGCTGGTGATCTACCTCCCTCAGCGAGGCTCCAAATATCAAAAGTTTCATTAACCCCCCTCAAACAGCTCCACCAACGGGGGAATTAGTGTTCCAATACACCAGCCACTGGGGGACATTCAAACCACCCCAGGAACAGTCCTGAAAGATGCCTTTGGAAAACTTGTCCACTTCAAAAGACAGAGTAGGAGGATTTGACTAACAATTGCTAAATATTTACCTTAGATGTTTTATTTAGCCCAAAGATTGAACTGTTGTAAGCTGAATCTAAGTCTCAATTGCTTTCTTTAGAGATGACAATTACTTTTCTGCTAAAATCTTGACTTGTTTCTTTTGGTGTCATATTGGCTAATGTACAGAAATGGCAAGCATCTGCATTCCTGTCTAATAACTTATATGAAGATAATTTAGGTTTCAGAACACAAAAGAAAAACTCAAGCTTATAGAAGCCTATGAGTTGAAATGAACTTTTTTTTTTTTTTAATGATAGCTTAAGATAGAGGTATAGGTTCATTCCACTTACTTTAAAACAAAGCAAAGATAAAACAAGCTCTTATAAAGAAAAATAAAGGAAAAAAAATGTTTGTTTTTTAAAAAGAATGGATTAGAATGGCAAGTGTAGTTTTGCCTGGTCCCAAAATTAAGGGTTTTCCCCCTCCTTATTTTGTTGCATATTAAGCATTTTAAAATAGAGTGAGTATACTTATTATATTGTAAAAAGTATATTGGAAAGGAACTCACGTTGCTTTTCTTGTGGTATAATTCAAGATTTGTCTTCATTAGCTTGCTTTTCTATTCCTCTTTCCAAATGGACCTTGGAAAGTTCATTTGCTATTTGTTCAAACCTAAGCAATAAAATTATGCACCAAAAATCTGCCATGGAAAGTTCAGACTGAAGGGTGTACTTGATGAGATGACACTAATAATATACTGTCAATTCTATATTTATGTGTCTTCAATTCAATAAGAAATTTTTAGCTCTAGGTGGAAACAATCACCTTTTGTTCAAAAAGCAAAAGTGAACAGTGTTCTGAGCAAATGATCTGACAAAAGCTTTAGGGAACAGGCTATACATTTAATAATGGCACAGGTTTCTTAAAAAAAAAACCGTAAAACTACTTAATTTCAAATTTAAAATACCTTCTAAAAACTTTTATATTTATTTTGAAAAAATGATGGTTGCAGTTAGTGTAAAGAAGACAAATTCAGTAAGAACAGTGGGTCCCCGGGATCTGTCTCTGTTTCATCAGGGCTGGGATTATAATAGCACACTGGTGCATCCTGCTACTTTTAATTTTATTATTTTCTTACCATTATTATTATGGTTTGTTGATATATTTTTTTTTGAGAAAGTCTCAAGTATCTCACTGTTATGTAATCAAGGATGATCTCAAATTTCTGGCACTCTAGCCTTCCCCCTGTAACTGCTGGTATTTATTACAGGTGTGTGTCACTACATATAGTTCATGTTGTGCTAAGGATCAGTCCCAGGGTCTGTCAAGCTAGGCAAACACTCTGCCAACTGAGATACTAAACAGCCTCTTGAAAAAAAATTTTCATTCCTTCCTAAATTGACTCCTGTCTCAAGGATGCACACATGGTGGAAGCAGAAGCTGGCCCCACCAAACCACACCAATAGATTCGTCCCTGCACACAGACAGATCAGTCACTTAGGTCTGTGATGATCAGTTTTGCTGGTCTCCTTGAAACAATTTATAGAATTACCTGGGAAGGGAGGCTCAGTAAGGCATTGTCTAGACCAGTGTTTCTCAACTTTCCTAAGGCTGTGACCCTTTAATACAGTTCCTCATGTGGTGGTGACCCTCAAGCATAAAATTATTTTTGTTGCTACTTTATAACTGTAATTTTGCTACTGTTATGAATCATAAATGTAAATATCTGTGTTTTCTGATGGTCTTAGGCAATGGCTGTGGAAGGGTCCTTTGGCCCCCCAAAAGGTCATGACCCACAGGTCGAGAACTACTGTTCTAGATTAAGCTGGCCTATGGTCACATTTATGAAAGATTGTTGAGGGTTTTTTTCCAAAGAAATTAATAAAAAAAATCCTCAAAGTAATTTAAAATTTTAAAGATATCTGGACACCCTTTCCTGAATAAGATAAATTTTGAACAGTGTCAATAGCTACCTTTTCCTTATTCATACTGATTTGCTTCAATCTCATGTTCTAAATCTCTCTCAAGACCTAAGTAGCTCTACTAAATTAAGGCAAGGCATCAAAAAGTTACCTAAAATTAAAAAAAAACTCTATTAATGACAGAAGGCTAATAACATAGATTGAAAGGCCTGACAGAAACTGATTGTACATGCTGTGATTCTTCCTGAAGCCTCAAGGGATCTTTGTATGAAAACAAAGTCAGTGCAAGGTTGTTAGTAAAATCCCCTTCAAGTCAATCCTGCTGGCCATTTAGCTCAGCTGAATATTTATCAGTATCAAAGTGGACAGTGAAATTAATTCAGATGTGCTACAAGCCCTCTTCTTCACTTTGCACTGTGACTTAAGAACCTGATCATGAGCAGTGTGTCAGTCTATCCGGCCTTTCCAGCTTCTGGTTGGGCTTAAGCAATGATGGAAACTAGAAATAGATCAAAGAGACTGGAGCATGAAATCATAGACTCTGTTGTAGGGGTTGTCTAGAGTGGATTGCATCCTTTCGCCAAAGCACACAAGTCCCAAGCCAATGTCTTCCTTCCCATACAATGAGAATTGAACTGAATTTCACTCTTGGGAGTCCAGGCATGGCATACCACACTTGTTCCTTTTCTTTACTTTAAAAAACATTTAATATAATATTTTTATTTTAATTATTAAGAATTTAATACATGTATATGTCATACATTCCTTGAACCCTTCCAAGACTGACCTGGCATCTACATGTTCTTCCCAACCTCCTGTCTTCTTTTCTTTTTAAAATTAACTTTGAAGTTCAATTTGTGCTGCCCATGTACTCAGGTGTGGGCTACCCACTGGAGCATGGTTGACTCACTAGGGCCACACTCCTCATATTGACTATCCCTCCTCCAGAAGCCATCAACAGTCAACAGCTCCTTGGCTAAAAGTGGTGATCCATGAGCCAACCCCCTCCCATTTATGTTAGTATGTTGATCGACTTGATATTTAACAAGTCTTGCACATGATGGCTGTTAGCTTGGGGTAGGGGGAAGAGGAATGCAGATGGAGTAATTTCATGAACACTTTTCTCTCTCATATTCAGTTTTCTTATCTCCATAGTAGTTATTGCCACAGATGCTCTACATGGTTTTTTTTTGGGGGGGGTTGTTTATTCTTTCTTTACCTCCACTGTAAAACACAACCTTCATGAGGACAAAGACCATTACCACTGTTCTTCATTATTTTTGTCTCAGTGTCTTCAAGAGTTGCCTGATATATCAAAGATACTTACAAAATGTGTAGAATAAATAAGCAAATGATCCTCTGAAAAATAAAAAAAATAAACAAGCAAAACAAAACAAAAATAAGTCTTGCCCATGTAGCCACAGCTGATGTGAGTGCAGAAGTCCTGTTCTGTCCAGAAGACACTATTTCACTGCGGCTCTCTTCAAATCTCCAACTCTATAATCTTTCTGCTCCTTCCCTGTGATGGACCCTGACCCTTGAGAGAAGAGAATGTGATACAGATATCCGATCTGTGGCAGAGCACTCCACAAACACCTAATCTCTGTGCTTTGACCAATTGTGAGTTTCTGCCATCTACTGTACAAGAAACTTCTTTGATAGTTTTTAAGAGCTGTGCTTATGTATGGCCATATAAATTTAGGAGGGCAATTTGATTCTATGTCCATCCAGAAATTAGTAGTAGTAGATTTACCCCTTGGGACTATGAGATTCTCAACCATGAATTCTTGGCCAGATTTGCAGCTCCTGGCTTCCTCTGGATTGGACCTTAAATCCAACCAGAAAGTGGTTGGTTACCTCCATAACACTTGTTGCCACTATTGCACTCATATCTTACCTCTCTCATCGTTGTAGCTCGCAGGATTCACAGCTGGTAAAACTGTTGAAGACTTTACTTCTTGGTCAGTAGCAATTGGATTTCTTAATGTTCTGTGATCAAAGTTTTTTGTGTCCTTAGCAATATGGCCTTACCAACAAGTTCTGGTGGGAAACTAAGAGCAATGCTAATAGCCTACAGTGTTTGGCTAACAACCCACATATGGCACTGGTTTTTTATCTGCAGCTTATGGCTTATGGAAAGAGCATTATCCCTAGTGTAGTATGGCTCCAATTATGTCTTTTTATGTGATTGTATATGGGTGTATGCATATACATATATACGAAGTTTATAAAATAATAGACCTTTTTTATTGAAAATAGATCCTTCTCTCATTCAATACACCCCGAGTACAGTTTCCCCTCATTATACTCCTCCTAGCTCCCCACCTCCCTCTCATTCATATCCACTTCCCTTCCATCCTCTGTCAGAAAAGATCATGTCTCCAAGAGACAACAACCAAACATGACAAAAATAAAATAAAATAAAATAAGACAAGGCAAAAGTCTTCATACCAAGGTTAGACAAGACAACCAAACAGAAGGAAAAGAGTCCTAAGAACAGACAAATGAGTCAAAGACATACCTGCTTCCATGGTTAGGAGTCCCACAAAAACATCAAGCTAATAGCCACAACATGTAAGTCTAGTGTCCATGCTTTAACTGTGCTTACTGAAGGCTATGAAAGTGCCATTTTCTGTTTGGAGTCTACCTAATACAGAGCAAGTCATAGGACAAAGATGGTTCAAATTTGCTTGAGTTCAGGAACATGGATAAAGGAAGTTTTCTGCTATGTACACAGCATCCCCTGAACTTTACTGAATGATCTGATATACAACATACAAGAACCTTGTGTTTAATGATACCAAGCACATGTTACCAAAGCAGAAATGGAATTTCATGGACTATGTTATTAGCCCATATAGTTCTATGAAGGGCTGAGGAGAATGTCAATGGGTAAAAACATTAGCTGTAAATATAAAGACTTGTGTTCAAATCCCTATAGCAACCATATAAAAACTCATGTGTAGACATGCTCCTCTGCTAGCCCAGAGTTATGGGAGTGGGGAAATGGAAAAATCATACAGACTTGCTTACAACTATGTAAGCTCCAGGTTCAGTGAGAGATCCTGTCTCAAGGCAATGAGATGAAAATAATAAAGAAAGACACAGGACATTCTGGCCTAGCCTTCACACATAGTTGTGTACACCCATATACGCATGTGAATACACATGGCTCACTCTTTCACATGTAATAATAATAACAACAACAATCCTATGAAACTTTGAGAAAATTTAAAAATTCTGTAAGCCAACTTTCTAAAACCTCCACATAACATACATGTTAATAGGATTCTTGAAATGATCTTTATCAAGCTGGCACTAAACATTCAGAACACCTTCCCAGTTGCATTATTTAATACAGCAGTGCTCAAAGATGAGCAGAGTAGGACAATGAGAATGGAGGTAAATTGTGAGAGACCAGATTTTTTATGACAGGGAACTCTTGAGGGGAGAGGTATAAGAGATTTAGATAGAAATATAGAGGTAGAAGGATAGAGGGGAGAGAAACAGAAACACAGGATAGCCTCAGGAGGGCCTGGATTGTTATCCACTGGCACTTCTGTCTCTTCTAGAGGGCCTTTTATAGGAATGCCAAGGGGTGGAGCAAAGACCTCTTCCTAGCTCAGCCAAGTGTAGACCCTTCCAATCACCTGGTAACCATGCACATGTTCAAACCATCCTCTAATGCAGCCCTGCTGGGTAAAACAAATTCAGATCTCACTAGAAACCTTTGTGGGCCTCCACAGCAAATATGCAGAAGGAATCACTGGAGAAAATCCTGACACTGAATTAGTCATAAAGTTATAAATTGCTCATGGTTTCCTTACCTAGCATGATTTTGTAAAAGATCAAAACCCTTCAAAATTGAGATTGTGAACATTCTGTATGTTGAATAAATTTAGTTCTTTCTCAGTGTGCACTTATTGAGAGGCAGAAGCAAAAAGTATCAAGTTATAAATGGTAAACTGTGGGGCTCTTCTATCAGCTGGTACTGGCATCTACAAACAGGTGCAGCATGCATGTGAATGGCGGGAAGGTTGGCAGAGCTGCAAAGATTGAATGTGCTTGAAGCTGACTCGATTTGCATCTCAAACTGCTTGTTGGAAATAATGGAGGACTATTTTCTTCCTTGAGTTTTTTTTTTTCAGCTGTGTTTTTCATTTCTTCATTCATCTGAGCAAGCTTCACATTATCAGAGAAACATGCTCTGCCCAGTACTGCATCTGATCAGTCCTCTAATGAGCAGTGTTTGTCTAGTCACAGCCCAAACAGCAGAGGATGGAGTATACATTCTCACAGACCCACCTCTCTGTGTTTTATTAACCTTTAATTCAGCAAACATTTCTCTCTCAAATGTGAGACTTAGAAATCTGAAATATGCTTGAGAAGATAAAAATGTCTTGCAAGTGCAACCAGCTGGACTCCTTCATGGCTTGAAATGTGTTTTTTGTTACAAATGAGTTGGCCTTCAGGGAAGACGATTCATAAGGATATGAACCCTGATTACTTAATATTCCAGGAAAGACAAATTAAATAAAGTAAGCAACGTAACTTGGGGCTGTGAGTGCTGGAACCCACTGCAGAACACTTTTCACATAGATGTCTGAGTACATGTTGGAATAATGTGTGGGCCTGGGAATCCTCAGACTGCAATGCAGTTGATGGTCAGATAACCCTTTCTCGTGGCTAGGACTTTATGAAAAGATAAGGAGAAACATTTTGTTTTCTTGCAGCAACATTTATTTGCATAAAAGTACAGAAGCTTTTTCCCCCTGAGACATCTGAAAAATGCATGATTATTTCTAAAAATAATCTAGTGTGGACCGCTTTAAGCCTCAAAGAGAATTCAGGTCCCCTGGATACAGTGTACTATCTGCTTCCTTCAGCCACGACGACACTACCACTATCAATCTTTAGCCATCAAGCAGTCTCTTGGATGTCATAGAGCTGGCACTGTCCCTCTGTTTAAAACCCTGCAAGTCCCTCTTTCTTTTATTTTTGAGAAATTTATTTAGTTTATTGTATGTGAGGTTTCACCTGCGTGTATATGTCACCTACATGCTTATTACCTTCAGGGACCAGAAGATGCCACCAGATCTCCTGGAGTGAAGCTCAGAGGTGCTTGTAAGCCGCTACACCGATGCTGGGGACTGAACCCAGGTCCTCTGCAAGAACAGCAGCCGCTCTTAACTGCTCAGCCATCTTTCTCTCAGTGCTTTCATTTCTTTCAAAACAGAAGTTAAGTCCTTGACTCTTATACATAATTCCCTATCAGCACCATATAAACAATCCTCCCTCTAATCCAGCCATGTTACAGCATCTGATCCCAGATAACACAGGCACAGGCCTTTGCTAGCCTTTCCTCCACTGTAATGTTCTTCAATGAGTCTGCCTCCCTTGTCTCTTCCAGTTTGCTTAACTACTCCATCTATCATGACTGTTCTCTTTAATGCAGCAAGCAACTCTTTACCCCACCCCCTTTCACCCTTATTCCCTCTGTTCTCTCCTGTCTTTAGTCTATTCTCAGCTTACCCACCACCATCTAACATGGTGTTTAATTTACTTATATATTATACTGATTTTCATATACATCTGCATTCCACTGGTATGAAAGTAGCATGAAACAAAAACCATTCATGTTTACTCATTGAAGTGTCCTTTGCATATGGAACCCTGGCCGGTTCTAGTAATTGGCAAATAAATACTTGTCCAATATTGAAGACCTAAAACAAACACTTTTAAATTAAATTTATAGATCATTTAGTCTGATATTTTCAAAATTCATTTTAAAATTTAAAACCTCAAATATCTCAAACAAATGAATTCTACTGAGAAAGAAAGTACGAATGAGTCACAAGGCTTTGAATGTGTATACTAACTGCTATTAAGAGCAGTAGTCAGCCAATGATGTCTTTGGTGAACTTTTCTTTGTGATCCAAGCTTGACTAGAACACAGATGTAGCTGTTTGCTTGACATCCCATCGGGCTGTGCTTTGACTTATCTTGAAAATGTGTTCACAAATTAAGGAATGGTGTCACCTCACCTTTCAGGTGGTTGGCCTCCCACCCCTCTGATTTCCTAAGGTGACAGACAAACTGGTCCAGATGCCAGCTATTACTAAAATAACAATTTGAGACTCTTTGTTCGAAGAACTCTGGGGGGTCCAAACGGGAGTCAGTTTCTCATCTTAGCTTGCTCTCCCCACTCCGTTTGTCTCCTGTTTCTCCATCTCTTTTTACCCCCCTCTCCATTTAGATTTCTCCAGTAAACTATGGGCTTCACTTAGAATTGAACTATACCTGAATCCTAAACTGAAGAACAACTTGAAGTCTCATCATGTGTCTTTATTAATAATTGTTCACATCCCATGTTATTTTGCATTCGATTTGGTTTTGTGGTGTGCCGCATCTCCTTGTGCGTGCAGATGTCCTCAGTGGTCCCCTTCCTATTTAACACCCTTCTCTTGATGTTCTCTGAAAGGTATTGTCAGACATTACTATTCTATATTTATTCTTCCACAATTTTCTTGAAGGAAGATATAATTTTCCTTAGCATTTAATTCTGGAGGTAAAATCAGTGCACCTTATTTAGCATCTTCATTGTTAATCTAATAGCTTCATTATAATTAATGATAGAGAAAGGCAGATTAAGATGACAGATTTATCCTGATGCTGAGTAAAGCATTTAATGCCAGTGCTTTTAAGGGAATGCAGTTGGGTGCTATTTTAAACAACATTTAATTGGATGTATTCAAGGGCCCTCTCTTAACAAAAGTTAAAGTTAGCCAGAGGCATATACCTGTATAACTCAAACAAAAAGTCGTTTTTCCTTAATTTTGTAGGTATAGTTTATGGTACTTTTCTGTGTGCATGCAAAAAGGAGATATCTAGTTAAAGGAGAGACAGAGACTGATACTAGAGATTTGGCCCTATATGAAGTATTTAATATCTTATTAATACGACCTAAAAATTTGATAGTGAAAATGTAAAATGCAATGTAATGCTCCATATATTCTGAGTGGCTATTTTAACTATATAGGAGTTCATTGAGATGTATAGACTTTGGTGTTGAGTCTGATTAATTTCGCCGTGTGATTCCTTTTCTTTGTAATTGAGTTATTTATAATAAAGTTCTAATTTAAGAGAAGAAGAGACCAGCACCACTAAGATGAAATATTCTGGGTAGTATTTCTTTAGGGTTAGCACACAGGATCTGTGGTCTGCAGGACATAGGGAGAGAAGAAGGCTGCACCTCAAACTGGAAGCCAAATTTGGTACTGTGTAAGGGTCTCCTAGATGGTACCAGTTTTGAAGGCATGACGAGGCTATGGAGAGCAGCTGAGGCTTGGCCCTGTAAGAGGTCGGAAGCTATCATAAGCGAAGGTGCCGCCCCAGCTGCAGTGGATTCCCTGGAATAGAAGGGGTCATGAAAAGTAGCTGAGGTTTGACACCACCGTGTGGTATGATTGGAGTCCCTGAAGAAAGGCCGGGAGACCACTGAAGGTGCAGCTTCAGTTGCAGTGGAGACCCCAGCATATTGAAGATGCCAGGATGATGAGCGACTACCAAAGACAGTGGCAGCAGTGGAGTGAAGCTGACCTGAAGCTACAGACTAGGGTCATGTAAGAAGAGGGAACATCAGTTTGAAAAATGAGTGAGAATACATCTGGTTAGGAGACTTAACTACTGCAGCTCTCTCAGTGGAATAGCAATTTTATCCTCATTGATGATCGCTAATGTGCAATGATAGCCTAACAGAAAAAGAAGACTTAGGGCCAAATGACAGCCTTTAGAATCAGTGAGTAAGTAGATATTATGCCCATTGCATGTGTGATACCCTGCAGTCCTTAGATTATTAATTAATATGGCAGTTAATAGTATGCTTTAGGAATTCTCCAACTATTCAGTGTGTTGATTAAAATGTAATATACATGCCTTTTTAGACTCATCTAAACTCCAAACCTGTTTCACTGTTCTCAAATCATTCTGACACAATGAAAAATTACCATAGCTTCTATTTTTCCAATTGTAATTAGACCAATTTTAAATAGTCACTACATAGATCAATTTCTTCTAGAAACATCTGAGATGGCTTAGTGTTTATTTAATATATGATAAGATCATGTCTACAATAACAGGTGCCTACAAAGTAGGTGAGAAATACTAGATTTAGATATTGCACATTTTTTCCTTCAAGCCAAGACATTAACAACAACAAAATGAATAAGTGACTCAGTGCCTCAGAACATCATTCTAAGCACCACTAAGAATATTTGCCAATTACTGCAAAGCTAAAAACTAAAATATGAATGTCAAGATGCAAAATTTAGTGTTTTTATAGGAGTTGAGAGCAGTAGTTCTCTGGTGACACTATTTGGAATTCTATGCAATTCACAAGTTTTCATGACACCATCAGCAATTTTTCCTTTAATTGGGCATATATTTACTTCCATGATACTTAGTTTTATTTTAATTGATCTAATACATTGCAGTGCAGAGAGTATATATTTATCGAGTGTTATATGATAACCACTGTATAAGGAGATTAGGGGTAAAGTTAGGAAAACAAATCCCTGACACCTTGGAGCTTGATTATAGATATATTAAATGATAATTGAATATTATGATATGTCAACAATATAAAGTGTAGTTAGGAACAGGCTAGTGTAAAGGAAAGAGGGGAGCAGCATGGATGGTTTCTCCCAAAAAGTTACTATGAAGGCTCAGCGAAGAGGTAACACTTGAGCAGAGACCTGAGTAAGGTGAAGGGGCAAAATACATTTCTAAAAGAAAGGCATCCCCAAAGGGAAAACTGTGGTGGTATTGTGTTCCCCAAAATATCGTGTACCTTAATAAACTTATCTGGGGTCAGAGAACAGAAAAGCCACTAGTTAGGCAGTGATAGCACACACCTTTAATCCTAGCATTCCAGAGACAGAAATCCCTCTGGATCTCTGTGAGTTCAAGGCCACATTGGAAACAGCCAAGCATGGTGACACACGCCTTTAATCCCAGAAAGCCAGCCTTTAATCCCAGAGAGTGGTGGTAGAAAGCAGAAAGATATATAAGGCGTGAGGACCAGAAACTAGCAGCATTTGGCTGGTTAAGCATTTGGCTGGTTAAGCATTCAGGCTTCTAGCAGCAGTTCAGCTGAGAGCCATTGGGATGAGGACACAGAAGTTTCCAGTCTGAGGAAGCAAGACCAGCTGAGGAATTGGCAAGGTGAGATAGCTGTGGCTTGTTCTGGCTCTGATTTTCCAGGGTTCACCCCAATAACTGGCCTCAGGTTTGACTTTATTAATAAGAACTTTTAAGATTTCTGCTACAGAAAGAAATAAAGGTAAACTAAAGTCCAGCATGCTTGATGTTAACTAGATATCCCTCTAGTCTCCAAGGGCTAAAGCATGTATCAGTCTGGTTGGCCACACATCTGAACCACCTATTGACTTCTATGATGGTGGCTTTGGACTCCAGTCTCTTCATGTGTCCTGAAATAATTAGAATAGCTGTTTGCTCCTTCCACAAAAGAGCTAAATTACTTTATGAAGCAAAAAGTAAAATTCACCCAAAGAATGTTTCATTCTCTTGTTGCTTCTGAGAGCTGGACTCTTGAGAACCTGTTAATAAAGACCACAGCATAATGACAAAGAGAATATAACAGGTTGGTTCTAAGGACCCAGCCCACAAGGGTTTTTACTCTACACATGGCTTATTCTTCTCTCATGAGTGCTGTGGTTTAAATGTAGTCACACATAGTCTCTATATTAGAGGTTGAAATGCAATGTAATAGTAGTAAAAGTGGGTCTTCTTTAAGAACTAAATCATGAAGGCTCTCCCCCCATGAGTAGATGAGTGAAGTACCCTAGTCCCTTTCTCTGAAAGAAATGCCCTAGTCCCTTTCATACTTTTGTATGTCTTCTGCCATGTGAGAGTGCAGCAAGATATGCCACATTTCAAGCTGGGACAGCAGCCCAACCCAGACACTGCATGTGTGTGTTTGTGTATGTGTGTGTGTGTGTGTGTGTGTGTGTGTGTGTGTGTGCGTGTGACTCTCAGATTCCCAGTGTCCAGAACCATAGGAAATATATTTTATTTTTTATGAATTACATGTTCCAATGTAAGTCTTACAGCAGTATGAACAGATTAAGACAGCTGTACTAAGTCCTTGGTGAAGTGGAAAGCTAGAGGATTTCTGAAGCTGAGGCCTGTAACACAGAACACAGGGCAAGAGAAAGGACTTCTCCACATGGCTCCCCTTCTCTGAAATGTTAGCAGTGAAGTCACGACACAAGTTAAGATCCCAATGCATTATTATGTTTAAACTGCTGGCTTCACAGGCAGAGACTTGTTCTAAGAGTTCTTTTACTATTGTTTATTTTGTTCACATAGGTTTTCAGTAAACGTGAACTACACATGCTCACCTGAGTTCATCACATGAGTTCTACAATTTGTAAGTGTGCGTTAGATTTTCCTATAATAGACCTCAATATTTTTGTGTAAATAGGCCTCAAAAAGCTTCCCATAATGTTTTCATATTTTTTCAATTGAATATTTCTCTTCAAGCCAGTGTCCTTGTGAAAACTAGTTGTGACATGCTCACTTTCATTTCCTGATTGTTTGGATCATATTATGTCTCTTTCAGTGCAATTCCTCTCTATTATACAACATCCAATTCAAATTTCATTTTTTCCTCATAAATTTCCATTTAAGCAAACTAAATATTTGCCTCCCACCTAGTCTATTAAAAACTTACACAGGCTTTTAAAACCCAACTGTTACTTTTCAAATACTTTTTATGTTTTGTGTGTGTGATTCTTAAAGGAATATGATTCTTAAGGATATTAAATAAACCTTCATTTTTTGGGCTTTCTATAATACGTAGAATAACATTGAATAGATGACAGATATTCAGAACATCTCATGACTGTGGGTTAAATAAACAAAAGGCCAATGAGCTTCATCACTTCCTGGCCATGTTATGCCATTTAAGAGCCAGCCAAATTTCCTTGGTAGCAGTTTATGCCTAAGAAAAGCCACCTTGTAATCATGCAGCCACTAAACTAAGTGGGTATTGGTCTTCCTCTTTTTCAAGCACTAATGACTGTTTTTCTAAAACAATTCTGAGAAATTGACCTCTACCAAAATTAGCAAATAATATGTCTGTTTCATTTTTCATATTATATGGCACCTTTAGTTTCATTATTGTTTCTCACAGTACAGGTGGGAGCACATAGTTTAACATTTTTGCAGGACAAGTTAACAGTGCAATAACATGACAAGAGAAGTGTAGGATCTTGTTAGTAAGCTTTATTTACATATCTTAAGAAGCCTTCAGACATATGTGAAAATGTAGTTAAGGATGTTACCTTGGCATTATTTATACAGATGGAAAGTAGACATACTACTCTCATTAAGAAATAGGAATTATCAATATAAAATTCTGATATGTGTGTTATATATGTATATGTCAAACACGTGTAGTTACTAAAAATAATACAAAGTAATTTTATATGCATGAGATGTTATGGTAGAAATGGGAGATTGATACCATGGATGGTACTTCTCATAGGATATATAAAATATGTAAACATAAGGAAATAAATGAGATAAAGAAAGGCCCCAAAGAGTCATAAATAAGTAAAACTGATATTTGAGTAGATTCATGTGCATTTTATTCTTTTGTTACTATTATCTTGTATCTATTTTTATTAACTTGAGTTACTTTGTCTTTTTATTCTTTGTGTGTGTGTGTGTGTATGTGTGTGTGTGTGTGTGTGTGTGTGTGTGTGTGTATGTGTGTGTGTGTGTGTTATAGGTGTCTACAGAGGCCAGAAGAGGGCATTAGAATTCCTGATAGTGGAGTTTCACATGGTTTTGAGTCACTGCAGTATGTGTTGGGACTGAATTTGTATTCTGGAAGAACAGTACTCACTCTTTAAACACTGAGACATCTCTCCAGCCTCAACTGGAGCTTCTTTAGGAATAAGCAAAAGTAAAGAGCATTTCAAGTTAAAAATATGGGCAGGTTATTGTCATGGGAACACAATAAAGAGCTACATATTTAATGTGTTTCATTATGGTTGTGAATATTCCATTAATTCTGGAAGTAGAGATTTGGAATGAGGCTGACATATTTGCCAGAAAATTATTTCTACCTGGCTCCACTGGAGGAAAATCCATTTTCTAGAAGTTAATGACCTCTGTGAACAGCAGGCTTCTACAGCAGTCTGCACAATTTTATTTGCCTCCTCCAAATGATAAGCACACTAATTTACCATGAGATTCTCCTTCTGTGAACTAGAGGTCAAAGAGTTAATGGTGCAGACAAAGTTTAAGGACAGCTCTTCTTTTATACAAACAGTGATTAAAATGCTCACATCTTGCTTATTATAAATAACTCTGAAAATGACAATGAACATACAAATATTTTCATAAAGAAAATGAAGGCATTAAAAAGAAGTGACTGGGTAATGAGTTCACAGAAAATGACAGGTTGGCTAACCAATCATCATTGTTATTTTCATAGTATCTTTTGTTCTGGCTTCATAAGAATATTGTAAACAACAATTAAAATTTGTGCGCGGATTTAATGCCCAGCTTATTGTAATTGCTGTAGTTAGACTAGGGAAGATTCCCCACAGGCTCGTGTGTGAGTGCTTGGTCTCTGACTACTGTTGCTCTTGGGGAGGTGGTGGAGGAAGAACATCACTAGGGCTGTGTTTTTGAAGAACTTACTTAGACCCTAGTCTCTTCCCCTTTCTCTGCTTTCTGCCTCTCTACAATGAGGTGAGCTGTCTCTTCCTCCACATGCTTTAGCTGCCATGGTGTACTTTCTCATCAGGGGTAGTAATTATAGCCCAGGACTGGGAACTGAAATCTCTGAAAGACAAAATAAATTCTTCCTCCATTAGATTATTTCTGCTCTTATTTTTTCTCAGTAATGTTAAAATTGACAGTACAATAATATCTGGGCTGCTCACTCATCTATTACATTCATATTTTATGCATATCTATGTCTCAAAGCACTATGCTGAGGTTTAGTCATAAGGAGTAACCACACTTAAGGAGTTCATAATTTGAGGACTAGAGGGATTCCAATTTGTATTTTATGGTTTATGGTTCCCACTGTTAACTGCCATCTTGGTTTCTTGGCATACTACTCTGGAGTTTTATAAAGATACTTTTAAAAAAGGGAAAAAAAGCTTTAGGTAAACTTAAGAGAATTTATTTGGGCAAATTGCTATCCATTAACTGGAGCACTCTAAGCTCGAAGAGGCTCAAGGGCACCATTAGGAACTGTGGAGGTACCCACAGCCGCAGGAAGGAAGAAAAGTTCAGACACATCTTGAACAGTTACAGCTAGGCAGTTGCTGTCTGTGAGAATGTGCTGCACATGGCTGAGGTCTAGCTGCTGTAAAAAAAAAAATCTTAAATTAGTCTGCAGTTTGTTTATGTACTAAATTAGGTTGCATTACCTAGGAACTCAAAGTACAGAGATAGCCTCAGGCCTATGGTTTTTGCTTATTTAATTTAGCACTTTGAAAGGGAATAGACTATAATAGGGTATATTAGTCAGGGTTCTCTAGAACAGACAGATCGAAGGAATATATGTTACTAAGGGGATTTATCAGATTGTTTACAAGATATAGGATGGGTGGTCCAACAATGGCCATCTGAACAACAAAGAAGTTAAGAGCCTGGTGGCTGCCCAGTCTACAATTCTTCCAAAAAAAAAAAAAAAAAAAAAAAAAAAAAATACTAGAGGCATGTCTCTTAATCAATGCCAGATCCAATCAAGCTAACAACTAAAATGAGCTATCATAGTTTCCTTTGGTTTGCATTTTCACTAGCACTAAAAAGCCTCTAGATGAGGCATTTATTTATTATAAATGGTAATTCATCTGACCAGATGTGTCAGTGCCTATTTTAATCCCAGAACCAGAGAAGCTAAGAGGGAAGGATGATGAGTTTGAGATACAACAATGCTATGTAAGGAGACCACGTCTGAAACAAACAAATGAATCTGAGATATCTAAGTGATCTTAGGGCATTTTAGAAACTTAGTCTTCTGGAACTCCTTACACTAAGCTAAGTGAACTCACTATATCACCATTTTTCCTAATGTTGTGACTAATACGCAAGTCGCATGAGACATTTTCAGTCTTTCCTCATGTTGTAGGTCAAATGTGACCTACTTCTCGTTCTCTGGACCACAAAGGATGAAGAACTGTCTTGAGTCATACATCAAACATGCAAATACTAATAAAAGCTGATGAAAAGAAAGTCTGTATAAGTTTTGTGTTATTTGCCACCACAGAAAAGCAAAGAAGTTCTTCATATGACCCTTATTACATGGAACCTGTGTAGCAAAC
The DNA here is from genome assembly GCF_004664715.2 of Peromyscus leucopus. Lineage (NCBI taxonomy): Eukaryota > Metazoa > Chordata > Mammalia > Rodentia > Cricetidae > Peromyscus > Peromyscus leucopus. The sequence goes on from NC_051068.1 coordinate 59,153,457, forward strand.
CTCTGAAAATTGCAGAGCAGATCCCAAGTATGCAATCTCTAATTAAGAAAACAAAAGTGTCCAAATTATAAAATTTCATTGTTTTGAAAAAATATTTTACAATAAAGGCAAAGGAAAAGAAACATCCTAAAAGTAGTGGGGTATTTGAGAAACTAATGAATGGACATCAGGTTCAAAGTGTGTCTGCAGTTCTCAGGTGCTCATCCCCATAGCACGCTTCTAAGTTTTCTCTCAATGAGCTTCCTTCTCGAAAATGTCACTCACAACTGTAGTTGCTGCTAAAAAGGAACAAGATGACATGAATAAAATGTGATTATGAAGTAGGGGACATTTGTCTCTGGACAGATCAGACCTCTGAAAGTCTAGGAAAGAGACATGATCCAACTTCTTGTGTTGAATGCCAGGGTGAAGCACCGCACAACCTATTTGAAAACTGGCAGGCAACGGTTTTGCCGGAAATTGTGTCAAGAATGTACTGAAGTATTATTTTATCAGAAATCTTGGAGTCATTCTTCATATTTTTGCGTCAAGTAGAAAAATATGACTACGTATTTTTCCTGTCCACAAAGCGGTGGTTAGTCATTGTGTTGAAGCGAAGAAAATTGTCATCTGAGTTTGCCACAATAGCCTCAGTTTCCTCTGCTTCTCTATTATGATTTGGATTCAGTGTTGATACACTGGTTTCCACCGTGAAGGCACATGTTTAATTCATTTATGTGAACAGCTAACTCCTCTAAAGTTGCTAAATCCTCAACCTAGTTTCATCTTGAAGTTCTGGCACACATTTTGTTTTGATAAACTCATCGTAAGATTTTTCAACATCTAAGCCATGGCTTATCTAACTTACTTCTGAAACGTAAATGATATATTATAGTTAGCATCAATATTTGAAGGAATCCCCAAGACTGGAGATGATTTCATCCCTTAGTCCAGTTATTCTCAACCTGTAGGTCACAATCCCTTGAGGAGGTCAAAGAGCCTTTCACAGAAGTTGCCTAAGACATTCAGAAAAAAACAGATATTTACAGTATGATTCATAACCACAGCAAAATTATAGTTATGTAGTAGCAAGGAAATAATTTTATGGTTGGGAGTCACTACAACATGAGAAACTACATTTCTTATTAGGAAGGGTCACAGCATTAGGAAGGTTGAAAACCTCTGCATTAGTCCTTACAAAATTCACAGTCAATAATAATCCACGATATATAAGTGCTATACAGAAATTGCATACTTTCTATTAATTTACAATTCCCTCTCACCTACCATTACTGGTGCAACTATGAGTAACTATACAGGCTATGCTGAAAATGGACAAAGAAAACTTAACTCCTTTATATCCTTTGATTTTGCTGTGTCTTTAATGGCACTAGAGAAGCCATTTCTCCAATTGTTTGTCTGTCATCACTACTGCAACAAAGATAGTAAGTTGACCTGTATGCATCTGTAGCATAAAGGATGCCATTCATCCTTGAACATCAAATTTAAAATTATTGACTCTACTTTCTCTTGATAGATTTTCCAAGTTCTTTGGTTCACCTGGTTATAGTCTCATGATTCAAACTGTTTCAGATCTGCCCTCTACCCCGGCCCCTTTAAAATTTTCTGGACATACTGTAGTTGCCACACTTTCCATATATAAGTTAAGACATTCATTATATTCTTCCTTGATAATATGGGTTTGACTTTTGCTATTAAGTATGATATGCCACATAACTAGCTTAAACAGTAGAATCTGAATTGTGATGGTATTCTTGTTGTTCAGTGGACAGATACTTTTTTATATCAACCCAGTTGTATCCTTTTGCCACCACCCTTAGCCAGCTCTGAACTTAGCAGTGTGCTTCTTCATATAACGCCTTTTCAAATTACAGTCTGAAAATGCACAGATTCCCTTTAAATTAAATATGGTGCCTATTTGTCTTGACAAAAAGTAGTCATTGATTCACTTTTCCTTCAAGAATTTCCCTCGTCTGTCTTTTTCTTTCTTTTTTCTTTTCTTTTCCTTTTATGGAGTTGTCCTTTCTTTTGACACATGGTGGAAAGGATGATGGCATAAAGGGCTGTATTTACTTTGTTATGAAAATTCATTGAAAGGAAAATGAAAAGCTGTATTGGGGACTTTCCACATCTTGGCAGCCAATACACTAGGGAGTGGAGTGGAATGAGGCAGCAATTACATTATCCCACCACAACTCAGTTTCCTCTTTGAAATGCTATTGTGCTTCCTGTGCCGTTGTGAACTCTCTTCTCTCATACACATTCTCTTTTCCAGATGACTTCATCTCTTGCCATGACATCCATTTCCACCTATATAAGAATGCTAGGTCTCTCAGCCCAGAGCTCTCCTAAGTCTGCCTCTGGCCCTCTTCCCAGAACATAGCACACAGCAATTCTCACTGTACTAAGTGAAAAATCAGTATTCTTTTCTCCAACTATTTCTGTCTCCCCTCCATGAAGCTCCTTTTCAATAGACAGCACTACACTCCCTTTTGTATCCAGACACCTTGGCATTGTATTTAGCTTCTGCTTAGCCACATTGTGTATATGTAAGCCACCCCAAGTCCTATCAATATTTTGAAATCTTCAGAACTTATCCATTTATTTACAGGGTCCCAGCACTATTGAAAGTGTCGTTTATCCTGAGGTCTTCCTTCTACACTCCCTCTTTCCATATTCAGAAGTTAGAAATCTGATCATTCTAGCTCAATAAAATTCTTCAGGATTTTCATTGGGGTGTAACAGTGTTCAAACAGCATTGGCTTGACTATAAGGTGTGATGATGGATGGATGTTATGCTGACTCCATTGAATCAGTCCCTTCCTGGTTCCCATAGCTTTGGATAAGTTCCCATCCTTGTTGGCTGGGCCTCCATCTAGCTTCTAAACTATAGCACAGAGCTAAGGTGAGTAAAAACTCTCGCTAGTAGATGCTTCAGAAATTCTTTGCTCATTTAGTGAATCAAGTGGCTATGTAGGAAGTCATGTGGAAAAAGATTGGACAGATTTTAGGAACTGGAGGTCTTAAAGTGGCTGCTTGGAAGAAGCTTTGTCTCTCAGACCTATAACTGCAAGGAATTCTGTCAACAGCCTGAGTGAGTTTTAAAGTTCAAAACTTTCCCTGTTGAGCCTATGAAGGAGATGCATAAGATGAAATGCAAAAACTATTTCAAAGACAAAGTGAGCTGAGTCCAGGGAAGAACCGAAAATTCAGCCAAGCCTGCTCAGTTGCTCTCTGGCCTACGTTGTTCATAGTAATTAGTTGTAGAAGCACTACATGACTGCTATACAAGCTCCTGGCTTGTAAAACCTTATGGCACAGTTCTTCTATCATTTCTGGCCTTGAACTCTAATATCCTGAACAATCCAGAATCATGTAATAATTTCCTCATCCCAAGCCTGCCCTTCACCCCTGACTTGTCATTCCTGCATCCCTGTCTACTCTCTACATTATGGGATAGTTTAGGTCTTAGTTTGAGGCTAATTATTCATTGAGGACTTCCTAGATACAAAAGTATGTTGGGTCCTCTACTAGATCTTCCATAGCTCCTGAGCTTTATGTAATGACTATATATATATATATATATATATATATATATATATTATTATATTTATATATAATTATATATTTATATATAATATATATAATTTTGGAACAATTTGCTTTTTAAACTGTAAGTCTTATGAAAGCTGGAATTGAGTCAGTATTATTTACTTTGAGGTATCAACAGAAATAGTTGAAAAAGATTTTTCTCATAATAGTATAGTTTTAATGAAATAAAAGTAAAGCTGGAAAGACCAACAAAAGCATTATAAGCAGAAAGATGATGCTGATTTTCTTGTGCTTGAATTGCATATTTTATGAGCTTATAGCAGGAATTTACTATACAGATAGCTATATTAATCAGAGAAAGTGATGTTATTTATTTATTTATTTATTTATTATTTGTTTGTTTGTTTGTTTATAGACAGGGTCTTATGTTTACAGACTGGCCATGAACTCACTGTATAGCCAGGGGATGACCTTGGACTTTGAATTCTTCATCTATGACCTTTGAAAGTACAGAAGTGTAGGTATGTTCTGACACCCCAGTTTCTGCATGCCACGCAAGCACTCTGCTAATCAAGCTCTATCCCCAGCTCTCCACTTTAAAATATGTTTTTTTGTACATAGAACCAGATTTCAAGCTAGTAAAAGCAGAGGAGATGAATTCCTGCCAAATTAACAGATTCTGGGTTCAAGGTAGCTTCTTATATGTAAATGAAAGACCAAACAAACCAAACAAAATTAAGACCAGCTATCCATCAACAGATGAAGGCATAAGGTATGCACATATGTACAATGGAGTTTTAGTCATCCAGAAACAAGAATGAAACCCCTTCATTTGCAGCAAGAGGAATGGAGCTGGAAGACATTATGTTAAATGAAATGAGCCAGACACAGATGTCCTCTAATAGGTGAAATCTAAAAGATTGTTTACCTAACTGCTGACAGTGTTTGCTAGAGATGAGGGAGCCTACAAGAGAACCAGATACAGTTTGATCATTGAGTTGATATGCATATGAAAAAATACCACACTGAACTTGATTCATGAATACAATTAGTGCTTATTAATAAAATTTAATGCAAATTACTATAGTTTTAAAACAACAGCAATAAGGCCACAACTACAATAACACAATGTAATAGCATCTGACCCTAAGCCGAGTCCTTGAAATGAAAGAAACACAAAGCATCCTTCATTGCTGCCCTCAAGGGGACTGTTCAGGGGGTAAGGAAAGAAGTCAAGCAAGCACAGCAAATAATTGGATCATTGCCTTATGCTCAGTGGGAGTACAGTAAGGCTATTAGAGATATGATACATGGCAACCTTACTAATTTACAATCACTGTTGTAAGTGTGGAAGGAGAAAAGCACAGAAGCCCCAGGCCATGTTGAAAGTTTCTGTGAGGGAAATCATGTATTTGAGAGTGAGAATATTTGACACCTGTGGTCAGCAATGTTCTACAACCAATGCAGCAGACATATTAATGAAATGAAAGAAAACAGTGCAAAATAAAATTTAAAAAATTAAATCTATGCTTTACTGGGTCAATAAGTGTTGGTCAGTTGGGGCCAAAGAATCTGCTATGATTAATAATTGACCCACATCTTTGAGGTGAAATCTTCTGGGAACTATTTCCTAAAGATTAATACAGATGCTGTGGTCCAGAGGAGAGCAAGTCTATGTCTTGAGATAGCAGACAAACTTGGAAATGTGGAACAGTTTCCCACATGGTACTGGTTTTGAAGCAGTGAAAGGTCAGAGAAAACAGACGGGGTTTGGCACTATGTTACACAGTTGGAGTCATTTAAAAGAGTCCAGGAGAGGCTATTGGTGAAGGTACAGTGACAGTTCAGTGGGGATTTAGTCATATTGGAGGTGCCAGGTATGAAGGATGACAGACAAGGACAGCTGCAGATATGGAATGTAGTCAGCCTGAGCCTACTAAATGAGTTGTGTGTGTTGTAGATGGCAAAATGGGAGAAATGTGATTGTCCAACCACTCTGAAGTCTAGAACATTAGAGGTCCCAGATGCCAGACATGAGCAACAGCATTTGACTTATGCTGCTGGATGTTGGCTTTTGCTTTAATCTGTTGCTACTGTGTCCTGGTTCTTCCCTCTTAAAATAAAGTATATAACTTATTTTGGGTTTTACAGGAGTGCCATTAAAAGACTGGATATTTTAAAGAGATATTGGACCTTTAAATTATAGCATTTTTAAAGACTTTAGAACTTTCCAACTTATATTTTATGTTGTGATATTAACATACGACCTTCCAGATAAACAAGGAAGGAAAAGTTCAATAGTAATTTATTTGTGTATCAAATTGATAAAAGGTCAATTAGTGAGTTAGTTTTTGTAGACTTGACTCAATCTAGAATTACCTGAGGAGAAGGAACTTCAGTCGAGGAATTGCTTCTAATAGATTAGCCTGTGAGTGTATCTATGGTTCATTTTATTGATTAATAATTAATGTGTAAGGGTCCATTTCACTGTGGGCAGTGCTCCCTCTGGTTGGGTGTTCTTGGGTTATATAAGAAAGCAAGCTGAGCAAACCATGAGTAGCAAGCCACTAAACCTCATATCTCCTGCTTGTATTTCTGCCTCCAGATTCCCACCTCGAGGTCCAGTCATGGCTTCCCTTGCTGATGGACTGTAGCCTGTCAGCTAAACCCTTTCCCCACCAAGTCACTTTTGGCCATGGTCTTTATTACAGCAACAGAAAAGCAAGCTGATCCACTGAGCTTTCAACATCCTAGGGTTCTTCCCAAGAGACACTCCAAGCTTTTCCATATTCTTCCTCCAAACCAGTTCCAAGATTTGCTAAGAAACACATTGCCAGGTTTAATCACCGGTTGGCCCTGATGAATATCCATTTCTCTTATTCCTTTTCTTGTTTCTTTAATCAAATAAATGACACAAAAACAACGTAAGCAGGGAATGGGTCATTTGGGTTTATAGTTTAAGTGGATGCTGTCCATCAGGATGGGGTAGTATGGCAGCAGGGCCTCAAGGTAAATGGTCATTGTTTCCAATCAGGAAGCAGAAAGCAAACAGAATCGGGCCCTGAATATAAAATACCAAGGCTTATCTTCAGGAAAGGCTTTATATCCTAAATATTCTATAACCTCCCAAGCATAACACCATTTGGGGTCCAAGTATTCAACAAATGCATCTAGGGAGATCATTGTATATTCACACCCCAACTGTTTGTGCCAGATTACTCAGATAGGGTTCATTACATGTATTAGACTGGACCATAAGCTCCATTATAGCAATAGTCAGGCTTACTGTCTTCACTATTAAGTTCCTATATCATGTCAAAATATATAGAACATACAAGAAACAGTCTTAACAATTATTTACTCATCAAATGTTTTGTTTTATGTGTATGAGTGTTTTGCCTGCATGTATGTATGTGTACCCCCATGGAACTGGAATTGTGGATGATTGTGAGTTACCATGTGGGTACTGGTAACTGAACCCAGGTCCTTGGCAAGAGCAACAAGTGCTAATAATGGCTGAGCCACCTCTCCAGCCCTCTAAAATTTGTTTAAATGTAAAAATTAATCAGGGTTGTTAAGATGGCTAGAGGATAAAAAAAATGCTTATTGTCTAGCTTGACCATCTGAGTTGCACCCCCAGAACCCATGTGAAAAGCCAGGGGCAGTGACATGCATCTGAAATCCCATTCCTCTTACAGCAAAATTTGTGATAAAGACAGAATTGATGGACCATCTCACAGAGAGTACAGCAGAAACAATATAGCATAGTGTAACAGCAGAAACAATGAAAGACCCTGTCACAACACTGTAGAAGGTGAGAACTGACTCCTGAAAATTGTACTCTGACCTCCTACACTGCGGGAGATACATATCTACATGCACACACACCACACCACACACACATGCACAACACACACACACACACACACACACACACACACGCACACACACACACACACACACACACACACACACCTCTAAAAGAAGAAATCAATCAATTAACTGGCTAACAGCAATTACCTCCCTCCATCAGGAGCTTTCTGTAACACTCCACTGAGTTATCAGCAAATCCTTGAGTGAGTCTCTCCTGGAGCACAGACCATGCAGTGGACTTATCTCCACTACCAGATGCTTAAAGGGCATCTAACAGCTGGCCCGAGCAGCAGGCTGAGAGGGACATTTAGTATACATACATGCTTCTCAAATGTAATACTCTCTTTTAAAGCAAATGCAGATAAGCTAATTATCTTTTCCAAGGTTAATATTCTGATTTGGATCATCTAACTTTAAAGTTCAGCCTGTGACTGTGGCAAACAAGGACTGGGTGATGTAATGAAATTGACTTTCTTATCTGTCAACTTCATTTCCAATTGACATTGTATTCTGCACCTCTACAAGAAGGGGGAAAAAAGTATGGGATGAGAGTGGTTGCTAAGCAACCAAGGCACCAGGATGTCCTGGTTGCAGCATAATCAGTTAGAATCTGGCAAGGCTCCCAGGACTGAGGACCACGGATAATTATTTATCTGGCCTTTAATATCCTATCAGGCTGTTTTGAAATCTCTTCTCTCATACTAAAACCATAAGCATTATTTCAAATTTAGCATCATCTAAAATTTAATTACACTCTTAAAGATAATGTAAAAGTCTATTAGCTATTGATTTAATCTGTTGACAAAATCATACTATCATCCTTGATCCCTGGAAGAGTTTCTGGATGAACCATCATTTTTTAAAATGATATTTTTTTTCCTGATTTCTAAACAGGTATGCCTTATGTGTATAAGGTCATGTATCTAGAGAATTAAATGCTCTAAAATATAAATAACAACTAAATGTATTTAAGTAGTAGGCTCAGGATTATAGCTACTAATTAGTCTCTTATAATCCAAGAAAGACAGTAGGCCAGCACCCTTGTAGAACATACAGAACAGAGGTACAAAAACCAAATGTGTTCTGTAACAGGTGTGTACACTCTCAGCACCGTGAGTCTGACAGAAGGAGCCCTGATACGTGAGGACTGCGGAGAGTTTCTCTGGAGAAAACGCTGCTGTGAGCCCAACTCCTTTTACAGTGAAATAAGCTGTTTACTTCAAGACTAGTGAGGGGTTTCAGCTTGCCACCAAACAACCAGGGCTATGTGTTCCTTGCCTTGGCAGATCATGTGATCAGATGGCTTACACCTAAAACTCAGTGAGAAGATACCAGAGGTGAGTCTCTCAGAGACAGGGGCATTACCTGTATAAAAAAAAATCTGCTACTGACAACTATTTTAAGATATCATGGGGCTATTAGAGGAAATAACAGGAGGGGTGTCTGGGCCCCATGTTGAAGGCTATCGGGAAAAGTCAAAAAATGCTGGGAGAGATGCCAGAAGTGGTCAACAGAGGATGCACAGGAGCTGAGAGAGGCGCCAAAGGCCAGGTTGAAAACTGAGGGTTTATTTCCACTTACAAGAGTCAGAAGAAATGTCTCTAAGAGTGGTCTATGGAGAAAATGACAGAATTGGAGTAGTTAGAAGAGGAGGCGACAACAGCGACCATGGCCTTTTCCAATGGAGCCATCTTCCTGGAGCGGGCCAACCTGAGTGCTGACCACATTCAGAGACAGATCGCATTGGGCCACAAGCTATTTTAATTAGTAAACAGAGTCTGCTTGGAGAACAGTACAGCCAGGGGCCTCTTCATTATGGAGCTGTGAAAATGCATGGAACCCACCCCAAGTGAAGAATCTGAGAGACGACCCGGCTTGTGTGGCGTTCTGATGAGCATGGCACGGCAGATTTCTCTGACTCTCAGGCACCTGTATCCTAAAGACTATGGATACTTTTCTGATGAGAAACATTTCACCCTCCCATTTACAGCGTGTTGATGACCATGAATGTACCTGCCCAAACCTTTGTGGCTGGAAACGTCCGCGATAAGGAGTCGAATGAAGAGTTAAAACAACCGTGTCTAAAGGCTCTAAAATATTCACGAGCTTTCATCCACACAGCGAAGTCTCATTCATTTGAGCTAACTGAGTGGAAACAACACAGTGTTTTCTGTGTACCAGGCACGATGGCAAATAGGAACGCTGCACTGGACTCCCAGACCAGAGCCCTTGCTGGTGATGCTGAGAATGAATCTCAGGTGGGCCCAAATAGGAACAGGCAGAGAGGGTCGGAGGCTGAGGCAGCCGCCCCTGCCCTTTTGTTGAGCTGTCAGGATTGTTTCCCACCTTGTGCTGTCTTTGGGGAGGCTGAGAAGAAGGTTTCTTGGCAGGTCTGTGAAGTAAATAATAATAGTCACATGTAATGGAAATGGAAGCATGCTGAGTTCTACACTTTGCAATGTTTTCTTCTAAAATAACAGCAAACTAGGAGGTTAGTGGTTTTCTTTTCTATGACCTACAAAGCTTAAGTTTCTAACTAAAATATTTTTCTGAGTACAACTTGACTCCTTGAACAAAGCATCTGAACACTCTAACATTAGCAATTTTGATACAGCTGCTAAGTATACGAATTGTAAATTAGAACCAATATCTTGTATGTACTATTCTGAGTACCTCATATGCATACATTTGTTTAATCATCAGACAAAAATGAGCGGGAGACACTCATTCTATCCGCATTTTACAGTGGAGGAAACTGTTATGATAAAAGTACAAGTAACTGATATAATGCATCCCAGCAGACAAACAGGATGGAGGATCAGTTAGTCTGATTCTGGAGCCCATGTGCTTAGCAATGACTGGGCATTGCCTTCTATTTTAATTTTTGGTAAATGGTAGATGATGGAATCCACGAAGAAAGGTATAAACAGAGTAGCTAGAGCATATTAATTATTCTCAGGCTATTTGGTCACAAAGTGAAATACGTTTGCACTTATTAACAACAACCCCTCAGTGAACAGGACTGAGCAGGGCAAGTAGCAAGTAGTAGTTAAAGCTCTGTTAACACACGAAAGAAAGTCAGAGAAGGTAAAATGTAAAACGTGTGCTCTCTTCAAGCTTCCAATTTTGAAATCAATCTTTATAGTTTCATTTATATCAAAGTAGAGATTATAACATCCTTGAGAGTGTTAAATGAGGTTTTGTACCCAAAGTGCTTAGCACAGCACCTGCCACATAATGAGTTCCTAATGGTAGCTATTATCAAGTTCAAAATTTAAAGCTGCTAAAATAATAGCTACATTTTGCATTTTAACATAGCATGAAATGAAATTAGTTTAAAGATGCAGACCATGATTGGCATATCAAAGCATAAAAATACACATCATTATTTTTCTTTATTCCTGCAGTGACGGAGTAAGAAAGGAAACATCTAAAACAATTATCTAGGCTCTCTGAGAGTCCCCCATTCTCTAAACTGCATCTAACTGAAATATTATGTTAAATGAAATAAAATGTTAAATGGGAAGTGCTTGTGGCATGTGGTATAAGAAATGAAGGGGGAATGAGACTGAAAAGGCTAAAGTATTCTATAAGCTGTAAAACAATACACAGGTATAAAGCATTGTTATAGAAAAGCATGGTCAGAATGAAAATTCCAAAGATGATTATAGGTTGTATTTTGAGATTGTCGGTTTTCAACATGCATACCAATTTGAATTTGAATTTTGTTCACATTTGTCTCAAGATGGCATTTGTTTATTTGAAAATGACATCACTATAGGAGAAAAACTTATTCTGCTATTTTCAAAAAACACTGCTCCTTATTATGCAGGGCTCTCACTGTCTTGCTGTACAATTCATGTTGAGATTATGACCTTGGAGCTGGAGAGATGGGTCAGCATTTAAGACCACTGGCTGCTTTTATTAAGGACCTGTGTTCGGTACCCAGAAGCCATATAGTGGCTCACACTCATCTGCAACTGCAGTTCTGTGGAATCCAACATTCTCATGACCTGCATGGGCTCTGGGCATGCCCGTGGTGCACATACATACACTCAAAGCACTTATACACATAAAATTAAATAATTAAACCTTGAAAATGTCATTTTGCAAAACATTAAGAAGTGACAGCTTTTACTTGTAACTAAGGTTGGCTCACTGTGATTTTACCAATTGATTTCATCTTTTGATTCTTGCCCTAAAAATTTCATAGAATGAAAATAATTGAATTTACCCCTTTCTAAGTGTGTATTTCTCCTGGATGGTGAATTTTTTCATGATGAGGAACCATGTCTCTTAAAAGTTGGTGCTGCTTAATGGCATTGGCTTGTTTCACACAGTTTTAAGAAATATGCATTAACCAATCAGATGAAGAAAATTCTTCAATTCAGTCCTTCCAAACAGCCCTCAGCCATTCTGTTTCTACTGTCTGAAATTTCAGCCTAATACTAGTTTTCCTAACCAGCTCTTTTCACTGTAATTATAGAATAGGAGCTACTAGAGTGAGGGGTAGGGCCTGTGGATGATGGTCTAGAAGAAAGAGACATTATTATTTACCTTGCATGTAGCTTCAGTCAGGAAAGGTAGCATATGTGGAAAGATGGAGTGAAGAGTGGAAGATTGATGCTACTGCTTAAGGGATCAGGACAGTGTTATACTGGTAAACACTTACAATGGCCTCTGGGGTTGGAGAAATGGCATAAACATCATTGCAGTTAAAATCGATCTCATTTAACCACAGCTTAGAGAAATTATTATGAGAGTCATGAACACCTTCAGTAGCTGACACCTGAGAGGTTTCTGATTTGATTGCCAGTTTGCTTTGTATAAATGCTCCCACTTAGGCTAATTTCAAGCTACTTGTGTCATAGTATCAAACGAGAGTTGGGATCATGACTACAGCTGGCATCTGTGAGTCAATGCATCTGGCTCTGGGTCAACTCTGGGTGAAAGGTGTGATGTTTAGAAAAATGACTGCTTTTGTCGGAATATTAAAGACCAACCTCTAATAATGCTCACCATGCACATGAAAACAGTTTGAACCAAGACTATCTTTTATATTCTCCCACCCTGAGACTAAAGAGTCTGTGAAAAACCTTATCTTCAAGATTTGCCCTGCATAGTTTGACCCTCCAATTTAGGAAAACTGCAGTTATCTAACATCTCCCTTGACTTGTAGTGATTGCCATCCTCCGTGTTCTGGCAATCATAAGCTTTGGTTTCATTATCTTTTTCTTACCCAGCAGTTTCTTTTGTACTTGTTTTTTTTTTTTTTTTTTTTTTTTGAGGACATTACTGCTGTGTTATTTAGTTTTCTTTTTTTTTCTGGACGATTAAAATTACTTCATAGGAGATGACAAAATGTTTTCCTGACTATTTGAGTATGTGGTTAGGACATTTAATACAGAGATGGAGGTATTTTTCTAGACTTAAGATATCTGCTTTTGTACAGTAGCTTGTGTTTGTGCTGCCACTGAGCCTGGTCTCTGTGACAATGTGAAGTGCATGTTTATGAGACATCCTGGCCGCATCTGTGAGTCTTGACATTGAAGGGATGATTCTAATCTTTGGCTTGTCTGTCACTCTGACCAGGAAGACAAAAATCCAAAGGTTATTTCTACAGGAGGTGAAGGTCCTAGACAAAAGCTGTTTTATGTTCTTCCTTTGTCGTACTGATTTCATCTGCGGAGACTGACAGACAAAAGTGCAATCGAATCACTCAATAGTATCATTCAGTGTGCTTTTCCTTCTTCCCCAGGGTCACACTGTCAGGGATCAGCAGAGATGGGGTCTCCCAGATGGAAGTTCTATGGTTTTAGCCTAGCACACAGCCCCCCACAGTGGACTTGATCTGTATTTTTTTTCTCAAGCTTTAGCCAACTGAGAGTTAGTAAGTCCCACTTAAGAGGTTCCCCCCTGCCTTTTAAAATTATACTGAACCTAAAAGGCTGTTCCTATATGTAAGTTGGGAGTGGTGGAAGGCTGTTTCTGGCACTCCATCAGACCTCTGACTTCGTGGCTGTGGATGCTACTCTATCCCTATCTACCTGATAAGGACAGAGCTTCAAGGAGTGGGTTTTTCAAGAACAGCATTTCCTGTAAAGGAGAACCCAGTCCTTCTCAGATGCAGAGGACAGGGATGACTTTGCCTGGGGCAGAGGTGAAAGGCTGTAGTTTCCCATACCGGTACCTGTGAACTTATAATGCATGTAAAGTAAATTAAATACCCAGAATATGTTAAAGCAAACATGAAGATTTGAAAATGGTTTCCTCTGCTCCATAAGGAGGCACAATGTTTATTAACAACAAAGCACTAGCATAGAGAAACTGCAGAAGTGTAACTTATGACTATATTTGCTAAGGTTTGAAGGCGACATTAAATCGTTCTCTCTTCCTCAGCTTTTTAAAAGCAGCCTTTGCAGAGGCCCCCAGCAAAAGGCCTAGCTTATCACTAATCAATCAACTTATCAGTTAATAAAGATTCATTAATTTTTAGTAGGTATGTTTAAAAAACACCATTACTTAAGAACATTTTCAACAAAAAGCCTAAGTGTTGAAAAGCTTTAGAGAACTGTCACTCTGATGAGCAGAAGATGGGGGGGGGCGGCGGCTCTCACTCAGCATCCGAGCAATTAAGTGACAATACCCAATGTGACACAGGTTCACAGGGAGGCAGGAGGGAGGAATGTGCTTAATTTCACAAAGAAAAGTGTCAATAAAAATTTAAAGTCTCACCTCATCCACTGAGTCACCACGGGCCACACTGGCACAAATGACAGGCTTGGCATGTGAAAGAACTACAAGTCATTTCCCCCTAACATGAAATTCCCCAAAGCAGCTTTGCAGAAGAGCTGCAAAGAAAACAAATCACAGACCCTGAAATCCCAAAGTCAACACCAAGCAGAATCCTACTTCATAAATTAAGGAAATGCCACTTCTGCAGGGGTTGCTGGAAATGAGGTGCTTATCTCCCTAGTGGCTGCAAGGGACTAAGAGCAGCCCTGATGTCCAAACCCTGGCTCTTCAATCTGCTCTCCCCCAGACTAACCACGTCAGCCTTTTGAAAACTATGGCAATAAAGGTCTCGTTTTCTTACATTCAGCTTCAGAATATAGGATTGGAAAGAAAGTCTGAGGGGCTGATGGTGTTGCTCAGGAGTAGAAAACATATTAAGCATGCATAAGACCTGGGGTTTTATTCCAGCACAGCTCAATGCCCTGGCAAAGAATATTTTGAGTAAACCAAATTCCATGAGGCTTGACATTGTCAAATGCAGTGGTTCAAATAAAACACCCCCCAGAGGCCCCTGTGTTTGAATGCTTGGTCTCTGGCTGGTGGCATTGTTTGAGAACACTGTAGAAACTTCAGGGATCAGATGAAGGAAGTTGGTCACTAGGGCCAGGCCTTGGGCCTTTCCGGCCTAGACCCACTTCCAGTTCTCTGTGTTTTCTCACTGTGGACACAGTGTAAGCAGCTACACTATTTCAGTGCAGATATTCTGTATAAGCCCAACACAATGTATGTATAGATCTATACCTTTTGTAGCATTATTCACAATAACTAGATTATAGAATCAGTTTAGATGTCCACCAATAGGCAGAAAAACAAAATGGGTGTAGCCTACACCTGGCTGTGACTCATATAGGCAATCTTCACTCTCATTCCTGTCCTCCATTAGAGTCTCTCCAGTCTCATCCCCAGCATAGTGGCAGACCACTTACCCCTACTCTGCTCCCATTTCCTGCCAACTCCACTAAACCTTGTGGGGGACTCACCTTTGCTTCTTTCTCTGGATTCTCAGTCCCTACTTCTAACCCATTCCCGTTTCTTCTTCTTCTTTTCTTCTTAGTCTTGAAAAACATTATTCTTAAAAAAGATTTATTTATTTATTTAATGTATAGATGAGTGCTCTATCTGCATGTACACCTTTACACCAGAAGAGGGCATCAGATCCCACTATTGATGTTTATGAGCCCCCATGTGGTTGCTGGGAATTGAACTCAAGACCTCTGGAAGAGCAGCCACTGCTCTTTTTTTTTTTTTTTTTTTTTTTTTGTTTTGGTTTTTTTCGAGACAGGGTTTCTCTGTGTAGCTTTGCGCCTTTCCTGGAGCTCACTTGGTAACCCATGCTGGCCTCGAACTCACAGAGATCCACCTGGCTCTGCCTCCCAAGTGCTGGGATTAAAGGCGTGCGCCACCACGCCCAGCTGCAGCCACTGCTCTTAAGTGCTCTTAACCTCTGAGCCATCTCTCGAGCACCTTCCCCTTTCTTTTTTACATTTTTAATCGATTCTTTATGAATTTCACATTATGCATCCCTATCCCATTCATCCCTTTGTCCCTTGATTCTGCCCTCTGTCCTTGCAACCTCCCCTCAAAAAACAAAACAAAAAGTTAAAAGTAAAACTCAAAAAAAAAAAAAAAAGCAAACAAACAAAAAAAAATGAAAAAAACAATCTCAGCGTGGAAGCTGTAGTGTGGCCCAGTGAGTCACAGTATAGCCTTGAGTCCACATATCTTGTAAGCGTTCATTGCAGTGAATCTTGGTCTGGTTCCAGACCTCTGGCTTCTGCTACACTATCACTATCGAGCGTCACTGGGACTCCTCTTGGATAGCCTATTGTTGCCTTGTGTCATGGAGATCCTGTAGCTTTGTATCTGCAGGTCTGGCCCCTTCAGACACACTCTAGCAGTTCATAGATGACCTCATGTTGGGGTGGGGTAATTCACATCCCTGGCAGGTGAGCCAACCCAGAGGGCATGAGAGCAGCGAGCTGATTCTGACCCCCACCTCCTCTGCCATGTGGTGGCATGGGTAAGGGGAGGATGCCCTTCCCCTTCCCTTTGTCATCTGCCGAGGTTAGGTGGGCCAGAGAGCTAGCCCTGGTGTCATGAGAGTGGGATTGCTGGTTACGCCCCCAGTGGCCAGTGGCCGCAGTGCATGGGCCCTCCCTGCAGTACAGGGAGAGTGGACCCTGCACTTTGCCTGAGCAGCACACTAGAGCTGCTCCTGTTGGTGGGGCTTGGGTGAGCCAGTCCTGTGGGCTTCAGAACAGGAGAGCTGCCCCACTCCCTCCCTTGAATGCCATGTGGTGGCATGGGTGAGGGAAATATGCCCCCCCACTTTTGCCACCTGCAGCCAGTGGGAGAGCCAGTTTGAGCGCATGAGAACAGAAGAGCTAGCCCCTACTCATCACCAACTGCAGCTATCAGGAGAGTGGGTCCTGCAACTTACCTGGGCAAAAGAGTAGGGCTGGTCCTGGTGGTCCAAGTGCAGGTGAGCTGGACATAAGGGTGTGAGAGCAGGAGAACTGACCCAGCTCCTTGCTGCCTGCTGCACTGGGTGAGCTAGCCAGGACAGTGCTGTAGAGCTTGCCTGGGTGGTGACAATGAGGTAAAGCTGGCAGGCTGGCCAACTCAGCTACCACCATTCCTGCTTCTTTGTGTCAACCCCCATACTTAGAAACACTTTCTGCCTGGGACCCTTGATGGCCACACCCATCAGGGACTCAGGAAAGTGACTCACACTATCCTTCCTGTCCTCCATTGTGATCTCTCCATTCTGACCCACAGCCTGCACCTTCTCCCAAAGGTGCCCCTTCTCCCACCTCAACTCCACTGGAAACTCCAAATTTTGGTTCAGACCCAGGATCCCCCTAGTTCCTTCATCTCTGTCTCTTTAGGTTATTATTTGCCCTACTGTACCCACTTACAAGATGCTCTCTTCTCAACATCCCAATGCTCTGTGGACTCCACCTCTAAGTGTGAACAGGATCCCCTTAGCTCTTTTCTGAAGGCCCTCTCAAGAAAGGTCCTTCTCCTTTCTGCCACCCACTGACCTGCAGAAGCATTCCCAACCAGGCAATCCACAGCCATGACACTTTGCTAAGACATAGAGAGAGAAGCAGAAATCAAGGAATGAAACACTCTCTCAACAAAGACAAGACTAGTTATCGGTACCTAAAATCACCTCAATCATTCTAACCCCAAGTGCTTAGATATTTGCACACAAACACAACCATTAACAGTCAAGACAATCACTTCCACAAGAACACAGTAACCGTACTAGAGTAGATCCAGAAATGAAATATAGCTGAAGCCACTACATCAAAGTATCTGGATCCAAAATGAACACACATATCAGTAGACTTCTATATACAAATGACAAATGGATGAAAATAAATCAGCGAAACAGTAACTTTCACATAGCCTCAAGGAGATAAAATATGTTCAGATAGCTATAACCAAGTGAGTGAAAGGCTGCTATAATAAAAACATTAAGAAATTAAAAAGAAATTGAAGAAACTATCAGAAGATGGAAAGAACTCCCATACGTATGGATCAGTAGGAGTAATATAGTGAAAATGACCATCCTACCAAAAGCAATCTACAGATTCAACATAATCTACATAAAAATTCCAACACAAATCTTCATATATATTGAAAGGAAATATTCAGCTTCATAGAGAAAAAAAATGACTGGATAGCTAAAACAATCCTGAATGATAAAATAGTTGCTCGAGGTATCACCATTCCCAATCTCAAGTTGTACTATAAAGCTATAGTAAAAACAGCATGATATTGACATAAAAACAGACATATTGATCAATGGAATCAAACTGAAGACCAAGATGTAAGTCCCTGTATCTATGGACACATGATGTTTGATAACAAAGCCAGAAATATATACTGGAAAAATACAACATCTTCAACAAGCAGAGCTGGTCAAAATGGATGGCTCCATGTAGAATGCAAGAGATATACATTTATCACACTGCACAAAACTCAACTTTACATAGATCAAGTACCTCAACATAACACCAGATACACTGAATCTAATAGAATAAAAAGTGAGAACTAGTCTTGAACTCATTGACACAGGAAAAGACATTCTTAACAGGACACTGATAACATAGGCACTTAGAACAACAGTCAACAAATGGGACCCCATGAAATCGAAAAGCTTCTGTATATGTTAAAGGACACCATCATTCCAACAAAGTAACAGGCTACAGAATGGGAAGAGATCTTTAACAATAACACATTAATATATAAAAAACTTAAAACATGGACATCAAGAAAACAAATAATTTAAAAATGGGCTGCATAACTAAACTGAGATTTCTCAATTAAACACAAATTCCTGAGAAATACTATGAAATATTTAAATCCTTAGTCATCAGAGAAATACAAATCAAAACTGCTTTGAGATTTCATCTTACACCAGTCAGAATGACCAAGATCAGTAAAACAGAAACATCTCATCCTGGCAAAGATGTGGGGTAAGGGAACACTCACCCATTATTAGTGGGAGTGAAAATCTGTACAGCCACTGTAGAATCAGCATGGCAGTTCCTCGGGAAGCTGGGAATAGAATCTACTTCAAGATTCAACCACACCATTCTTGGGCATATACACAAAAGGACTCTATATATTACTACAGAGACACTTGCTCATACATGTTCATTACTGCTCTATTCATAATAGCCATAAACTGGAAACAACCTAGATGTTCATAAACAGATAATGAAATTGTAGTACATTTATACAGTGGAATATTATTCAGTAATTACAAACATAACAAAATATGAAATCATGAACTTAGTTAAATTGGTGGAGCTAGAAAAAAAATCACCTGAGTGAGGTAACCCAGACCCAAAAAATCAAATACGCTATATATTCTTTTATATGTAGATGTTAGCTTTTACTCTTTAAAACGTCATTGCTAAATGTAGATAACCAAAGAGGTTATATAAGAGACTAGGGGAAGGGGGAGTTGGAGGATCACCCAAAGAAGGGAGAATAGAAATAGATTGTAAGGAGAGCCGAAGGGGAGACAGGAATAGGAGGATGAAACAGAGCCCAGAAGGAAAGAGGGAGGGAAGGGAGGAAGTATACAGAGGGAATAACACTAAGGGTTATTTGAAGGGTCATATGGAAGCCTACTACAGGAGATGTTTCTTAAAATGTGTACAGATATGAAAGAAACCTAGACAGTGTCATCAAATAAAGGGGAGACAAAGTCCCAACCAGACAACTCTTTCCACCAAGTGAAACCTCCAGTTCCAGGAGCTGGTTATATTTAATTCAGTTGCTGGTCAAAGAGGCCCCATGGGAATCCCCAAAAACCTCAGGCTACTTGCCAAGGCTATTGCTATTGGATTGGATTTAAGGCTGACTCCATTAGATGGAACCCATGTCTGACATTGCTTGGGTGGCCAAGAATCTGAGACTAGATAGGCCATGTACCTAGGAGAACACCAAATACTATTGTTTAAAGGAACACAGCAATAAAATTACTCCTAAGGACATTATGCTATACTCATAGATCAGTGTCTAGCCCAACTATAACCAGAAAAGCTTCCTCCTCTAGCAGATAGGAACTAGTATGGAGACCCACAACTGGACAATGTGCAGAAAATGAGCAACCTTAGATCCCTCAGTCCTTAACTGGATGTCTTTATCAAACTCCTCTCCTCAGGGATCAGGCAACTATGAGGAAGAGAAAAGTATAAGGATTGTAAGACAGAAGGTGTGGATTACGCCAAGGAAACAGTGTCTTCCAGACACAGCAGGACTGTTGCGCATATGAACTCACAGAGACGATGATAGCATGCACAATTTCTGTACAGGTTCAATCCAGATTGGGGTTCCAACACTGAGATGGAGAAGTGGGCATCTCCAACTAACAACCACTTGCAAAGGAAAAATCAGTTTTCTTCAATGGAGAATCACTGGATCCACAAACCATATTTAAGGATAAGTCCCATGCCCAGTAGTAGTTAGCCAATACAAAATTAAAATGGTATTTTTGGAGACTTTTTTGTCTCATATTGTTTTGCTTAGACATTTTTTAAAATGTATTTTACTGGTCATTTGCTTTTATAATATGTTTTCTAACTTTCTTATTCTCTCTCTCTCTCTCTCTCTCTCTCTCTCTCTCTCTCTGTGTGTGTGTGTGTGTGTGTGTGTGTGTGTGTGTGTGTGTGTGTGTGTGTGGTATGCTTTTGTGCTTTTCCTTTCTTTTTTTCTTTTTTGTTTTTAGTCTGTTTTTCTATTTGTTTCCTAAAGAGAGAAAGAAAGCATGGAGCTGCATAGGTGGAGAGGGGCAGAAGATCTTGGAGATGTAGGAAAGAAAACTGATCAGAACATAGTACATGAAAAACATTTCTTTTCAATCAAATATTAGCATATGAATTTAACCTCCTGAGGTCTTCATGAAAGCCATATTGCTAGAGAGCAACTGTTTACTACCACAGGTGTCCTTGGGTTAAGATAACAGACCTATGTGTTTCAGTCCTTCTGATTAACCCAAGGAATGGAGATCCAAGGAGAAGTTTGTCCATGTGCCTGTGGCAGTGGGCATCACCTATATATCTTACCCTGGTTTTTTCAAGTTTCCTACCAAACTGTGCTTAAATTCTCAACATGAATTGCAAATACTTTTAACTTCTTTTATTTCTGTAGGCATTTTCATTATCCATCTGAAACAAAATTTTAAAAGTTTTAAAAAAAGAAAATGTGTGTGTGCAATGCAGTTTTATTCATCTATAAAGAGCAAAATTATACCAATTGCAGGAATGAAGCTAAAGAGCATCATGTTAGCAAAATTAGCAAGACTCAGAAATACAAATGCTATATGTTTTCCCTTATAAATGAGACATATATGATAAAATTAAAAGTGGGATTCTTTGGAGAGAGGAATATACAAGCTATAATTTGGAGATATACCATTATTTTATGGGTAGGGAGTGAATATAGGGAAAGTATATGTTATACATGTATGAAAATTATTTGTACAATAAAGAATATATAATCCCTCACCTATATCATTGTTTCTGTGTATGATTTAAAGGAGTCAAAAGAAACAAAGGAATGTCAAAAGACATGGTAGATGCAGTGGCAAGGGTCTATCAAAGGAAAAGTAGGGGGAGGACAAATCACAGCTAGAGTTTGCAAAAAAAGGCACGGATAGGTATTTCTACAGTCTGATATTTGCCTTAAAAGAAGGGAAGAAATTTTATCAATCATATAAAAACAAAACAAAAAACAAAGGTTAACAAAAAAAGCAGGATATGAAGTTGAAAAGAAACTTGAAATCTCTCTGGAGACACTGGATATGGAGCTGATGACTGCAAGAAATAATTTTCAACAGGTTCTTGCCTTAGAAAAATGAGAACATTCACAAAACATCTAATGTCTGCCCTACACGCGTGCAGTGAATCAGAAATAACTGCATCTTTCCAGACATCCGAGTATCTCATGCAAAGGAGTCAGATGAAGGCACTATGAAAATTCCATCATTAGCTTCACTCAAGAGTAATGCTTCCTCATTCAGGGTTCCATATTAAAAAATAAAAATAGAAACACACGCACACACTCAAGGTGTTGTGATACATCTATATGACCAAATTTGACTTCTCTAAATCAATAGTGCTACAACTAAGAAAGTAAAAAAATTCTAGTTCCAAGTTAAAAAATAATAGCATTGTGAAATAATCTTTTTGTATACTGCAAAGACATGTCACTCTGATTGGTATAATAAAAAAGCTCAACAGCCAAAAGCCAGGCAAGATTTTTGAGCAGAGAGGACTCTGGAAAGAAGAAGGGCAGAGATGCTAGGAGACACAGAGAAAGCAGGAAAACAGGATGGACAGTATATAGATGAAGTAAACCAGCCTTGTGGTAGCACATAGATTAATAGAAATGAGTTAATTTAAGTTATAAGAGCTCTCTAAAAAACAAGCCTAAGCTACCAACCAAGCTTTTATAATTGATAAGTCTCCGTGTTGTGATTTGGGATCTGGCAGGAAAGACAGGAAAATATACCTTCAAAATGGGGACTAGAGAGATGGTTCAGCAGTTAAGAGCAAAGCAACCAAGTTCAGTTCCCGGCACGCATATAGTGTGAATCACAACCACTGTATTCCAGTGCCAGAGATCCAATACCATCTTCTGCCCACCACAGGCTTCTCAAGTCATGTACACACACACACAAAAAAAAAAGAAAGAAAGAAAGAAAGAAAGAAAGAAAGAAAGAAAGAAAGAAAGAAAGAAAACATGTACACATAATTATAAAATAAAAAATTTGTAAAATAAATAAAATGCACAATTTATCATGTGGCAAATTTCTTGTATTTCCCTGTATTTTTCTACCATTTCTATTATTTCTCTATTTCTTATTTATTTGTCACTTCCCCAATGCTTTCATTTTTAATGCATTTCAATTCTTGAAAGCCCATGTTATCTTGCTTCATTTACATATTATTACAGTACAGCATCAATAAAAATGGGACCTCATGATGTCTGAGTCTTGTTTTTTTATGCCAACCTTATACTGGCATACATTTTACCTCTATACAATATAAATAATTTGAAATATATTTTTCTTTAAACAATTATTCTTAAATGTGTTTTATTTTTATGCCCACAGCTACCATTTCTACAGCTTGCCATTTCCTGTGTAGACACAGAATTCTGCCTGGTATTATTTTCCTTCTGTCTGAGAGAATTCCTTTAATAAGGAAAAAAACTTGCAAGTATCCTAGTTAAAAATGAGTTTGTATTTCTTATATACTAAGAATTCTTTTTTTATTTTCTAATTTTGATTTTTTTCTCTGCATAAAATCTAGACTGAAATTCCACCCCCCCCCCATTATTTTTGAATACTTCAAAATATTTTTGGTCTGTAATCTGACTTGCATGGTTTCCAACAAAAGGAATCCCTCTCCCTCTGGCTGAACTAAGGCATCTGTCTTTCATGTTGTTTTTTGGGAGATTCTTCCTCTGCATTTATCATCTAAGCATTTGACTATTATGACTTAGTGCAATTTACTAAATGGCTTTGATGTTATTATGACTGAGATACTTGCAGTCTTGGCACTTTTGAGCCTGTATGCACATTATGGTTATCAGCTCCTGGATGTTCTCAGTCATTATTTCTTCAAATATGTACTCATGCCTCCCTGTCTTTGGGGAGGGTGGACTCCACTTGTACATACATGGGATTTGTCTAAAATATTCAACCCCTAACTGATACCCTATGTTTTCAGTCAGTTCTTTATGTTTTACTTGATAGTTGCTGCTTCTATTTAAAGCCCACTCATTGTTCTTTCCATGGTATCTAATATGGTACACACAAGACTTGCACCATTCCCAGGTACCTTTCTGTGCCCCCTCCTTGTTGATTCGGCTGTCAACTCTCAGCTGAACCTGTTGTCATATCTTTGCTCCACCATCATGGACTCTCACCTTATGAAACTGTAAGCCCAATTAAAAACTTTTAAAAAATTGCCTTCCTTTTTCATACACATGGACAATTTACAGAAAACCACAACTGTTTAAAATGCAGAGAACACAATGATCCACATGTTAAAGGCTTATAACATGTTTATACAGCTTATATAGAGTGGGATACCAGGAGGTAGTGGAATCTTTAAGAGAAAGGTAGAGCCTGGTGGAGGATCCTTAAGCCAGAAGCAATTGTGGAACCTCAGGCTCTTGACTCACTACTCTATGGCCCATGGTGTATATGGTTTGTTCTAGCACACACTCTTCTACATTATCACCTAATATCCTCAGCAGGAACACAATAATTGGCTGCTGATCTTGGGCAGCCACCTTCAGAATCATGAGCCAAAATAAAGCCCTCTTTATTTAATAACCAGACTGTGTCCATCACTTCACCACAGTGATAAAAGTTGATGAGCATGTTCTATTTTATGATACTTTGCCCCATTGTGGTATTAAATCACATGGCTGCATTTGGGGCAGAGTACAAGGTACATGGTAGATGTGAGCCCAGCTGCTTCCTTTGACTCTACCTTATGAATTCATGGTCTACTGATGCTTTGCTGTTTAGTCCATTATTCAGGGCACCAGGATTTAGAGTCCATGTCTCAACACACCACCTCCTCTGACTCAAGATCTAAAAATCAATGGAATCTGTTCTAAACTCTAGTCCCATGGATACCACGTTCTGTCATCACTTTATGTGATCCTGAAGATGAATTTTAATTGGGAGTTTGCTATTAACTTACGAACTGTTTATGTCATCTCTACTACATTCTTATATGCCCACATTCATTCAGCAAAGAAGTATCTTCCAGGTATTGGCCACCATCTGAAACAATGCCATGAGAAAATATGTATTATATACTGAGGTGTGCATGATTTCCAATTCCCAAGTAGTATCAGTAGGGATTACCTACTAACAACAACTAGGAAGCATAATGCACTCATACTGTCTGTTTTTATAAGCCTAGAGAATTTATGTTAAATTTATGTTCTGATTAATGTCCAGTTGACAGCTACCTCTTACATTTGGGGTTTCATATCCTGTGGGATGACTCATCCCTCACGGGCTTGAGGGCCAGAAGGCCCAAACAAGTAAAAAAGATACTTTCTGAGAGCCAGCCTGGGTCTGCCTGATGGTCTTAGCAACAGTACCTGAAACATGATCTGGAGATGACCTGGACCAATGAGAGACAGCCATGTCACACCAGCAGATGCATGTTCATCAGACCTCCCCCCAGGGTGGGGTGGAGGGTATATAAGGCTTGCCTCTTCCTGAATAAACTGAGCTTGTTGTTTCAACATTCTCCCAGAGTCTGTGTGGTTTGACTGTGTGCTTACTTGCCCCTCCCCAAGGGAATAACAGCAAAGGACCCTGCTACAATACTCAAATACTCTGGAACTCTGGAACTCGTCAAAAGTGTATTGCACATTTGCTTCTACCTCTACGTGAAGTGTATTAATCAAAGGGAGTCAGTCACTGTTCTACATTCAGAGATGATTGCTTCAGGTGATTCCAAAGAGGGCAGTTTAACCAAGCAGAACAGTTTTCTAGGAGAGTAGTTCCAAATCTTTACTTTGTAGTTAAGATGTTGAGATTACTAATGGTAGCATAGAAAACATATTCATAAAAGACCTATTATATGTTATATATTGTGAATGGATTAATTCAAATTTCCCCCAGGAACTATAAAATACCCTGTGGATACATTTATAGAAGCAAGACCAAGAAAACTGTACCAGAAGGATGACTGCCAAGCATCTGGGATTTTCACTTAACCTTTCAAAGACAGTTTTACCTGTCAATAATTCACCACTAGTACCCAAGTGAAATAATACAAAAATGAACAGTATGCTGCCCACATATCTAGAAATCAATACATAACACAGTTTTCCCAGGCACTGGAAGTGCTGTGTCTGAACTGTAAAGCAAGATCTGAATAAATTAGATGGTAACTTCAGGTGTGAGTCAATATGGAACAGGTGCTTATGACACTTTTCAGATAAATGGTTATTTTGGGAGCATACTGCAGAAGTGTACTTTGCTATCATATTTGTATTTTCCTGTAGTATGATGGAAGCCTTGTTCTTCAAGTGCCCTGTTGGCCAATTTGAATAGCACAGACAATTGTCCATGCAACCAGCTGAAAGCCGGTTGTTGTGGACTTGAATTAAGACACACACAACTTAGCATTAGGCCGAGATGGTTCTCATCAATTGAAATGGATGGAGACCTGGTCATGAGACAATGTACTGACGCCATATGGGTCAGGGAGCACAGAGAGATGGTCTGTGGAGAAATGCAGGTTAGACAGGGTAAGAAACAAGAGGGGAAGCGTTTTCACTCTTTTTTTTTTTTTTTTTTTTTTTTTTTTTTTTGGTTTTTTCGAGACAGGGTTTCTCTGCGTAGTTTTGTGCCTTTCCTGGAGCTCACTTGGTAGCCCAGGCTGGCCTCGAACTCACAGCGATCCACCTGGCTCTGCCTCCCGAGTGCTGAGATTAAAGGCGTGCGCCACCACCGCCCGGCGTGTTTTCACTCTTTATGTGGAATCTCCACACCTTGCCCTAGGAGTTCTTGGAGTCCCAGTTCAGTGAGGGTAACTGATGTGAGATTAGCACTAGTTTTCTGTAAGCAGTAGTATTTGGGGAGGGTCATAGAGGACCATGAAATAAGTTAGTGCTCACATCACGTGTGCTTCAGGGTCTGTGCAGGAAGTGAAAAACAGATGCTGTCCTCCTATGTGTCCTCTGGATGTGTGTGGCACAGAGTCCTGTGGACTGCCATCTCCAACATTTCATCAATGCCTCTCCAGAGCAGCTGGAGAAACAACTGGGACAGGAGGAGATTAGTGAATATTCATGAGCTTTAGCTGCTGCCAAGGTGAATCTTCACAAATCCTGATTATGTTTATTTAAGTAAAACATCTGTCGATAAAAGGAAGACATGCTTCTAGAAAGGCTGGGGCTCCAGCTTCTGTCCTCTGAATGATGATAATATTGACACTGGGTTCCATTGTCTTATTCTTGGTAATAGTCTTTTGCTACTTTTATCAGTATCATTAATAGTACACTCTTTTAGAATGAATTTCCTTGTGCTGCTGAGATTGACAGTAGCTATAGGTAGAAAAGAGCTGTTTGTTGTCTTTCCTGATGGAACATGGTTGATGGCTTCAAGAGAAGGACTCAGGAAGCAACTGAGCTTGCTAACATTAACCAACAGAGGATTTCTTTCTTGAATTTACACACTGACCAGTCATGCACCAGCTGAGACGTGTAAGAACAGTCACAAAAAGGAGCACTTACTCCTCTCTGCCAGGGATATGAACATACTCTTGAAAACAAGCTGAATCGTGTGCTTTTCTGTTTCTTTGAACATCTTAAACTTTCCCCCTAACTCTCAGCTGCTGAGAAAATCCACATTTCAGTGATGAATTGCATGAGCTTTTGAAAAGTTGCCTTTTCCTTTCCCACACAGAGAGCTATTAATAGTCCTATTTTAATTGGATAGAACTTTCATTTTCATTTTTTCTTTTGAGAAAAGCAATCTGTGCTAGTTGTGGAAACAATTAACCAACATGCAGTTTAAAAGCCTATTAGCGCAATCTCCCAGGAAAAGTCAAAAGCCAGGCAGGATTAGCTTTCCAAGAGAGAAGATTTGTTTACACTCCAACGTTGCCCAATCTGGAAGATTTATTTTTAGCATAATTTCAGCTATTTGATTTTCTTCTATAACTGAGAATGTTAAGATGATTAACATGATTTCAAATCCCTCCACACTCTCACATTAGAAAGTCGGGATTTAGAATATGTGTGGAAGGGAAACACAGAAGAGCTAGGAAAATCCTTTCTACCTGAATTTTTGGTTAGTCATTATCCAGATAGTCTTTTCTCTGCTATTTTTAGCAATTCAATAGTAAATATAGAGAGTAGTAAAAATACGGTTTCAAAGAACAATATAAAATTGACATGCCTTTGAAGAAATCAATTTGGAGTCTTCGCTGAGTGTTAGATTCTTATTTATATTGTGATGATAAATGTAAAGATGGGAAGCACTATGATCATCCCAACTTGAAATGAATATAAAAGAAACTTTGAAAACATTTTGAATGTTCTTCCTTTGGTAAGTGGGTTGCAGAAGGAAGGAGGATCTGTGGACAACATCATTACAGAGCTGAATGAGCAGCTCACTGGCAAGGCCTTTTAATTTCCTACCTCCAACATGTCCCTCAGGGATCTGATCTGCTACCTAGAGGAAGCTGTCAAATATGCTGATATCAGGAAGGTGGCTAAACAGACATGAGAGGGCTGCCTAAAGGGTCTCCTGTGCCATGCTGAGGTTGAGGCTGTTTCCTGCGACCTTGAAAGTGGCACTCACTCTTCTATCTTTGACGCTGGTGCTGTCATTGCCTACAGTGATCATGTTATCAAAGTTCATTTCCTTGTATGACAATAAATTTAGCCATATTAACAAGGTGATGGACATCATGGACTACATGACCTCCAAGGAGTGAGGAGCCATGGATCATGCACCCCAGTAAAAGGAAGAGAGAAATCTTTGGATGCTAGGAAGTCCCTGCTCCAACTTAGTCTCTTAAACACTGAGCACCTCCCTTACATTTTCCATCTTAGACCCCCCCCCCAAAGAAGAGATTGAGAATTGTTATCTCTCAAATACCATTAATAAAGTTTATGGCATATGAAGATGTAGCAGGAATCTTAACAGTTCTTATTCAAACCTGAGGCCAGGTATTGGGGTGAACTCTGGAAGATCAGAGAGACAGAAGAAGCCACAGTTAACCTCACCTGGCCAACTTCTCAGCTGATCTTGTTTCCTCAGACTGGAAGCCTCTGTGTCCTCATATCCAAATGGCTCTCAGCTGAACTGCTGCTCAAAACCTAAAAGCTTAACCAGCCAAATGCTTAACCAGCCAAATGCTTCTAATTTCTGGTCCTCACACCTTATATATCTTTCCTTTCTACCATCACTCCCTGGGATTAAAGGCTCACTTTCTGGGATTAAAGGCGTGACTCACCATGCTTGGCTGTATCCTTGAACAGATGGATTTCTGCCTCTGGCATGCTAGGATTAAAGGTGTGTGCTACCACTGCCTAACCTTTATATTTAACATTGTGGCTGTTCTGTCTCTGACCCCAGATAAGTTTATTAGGGTGCACAATATTTTGGGGAACACAATACCATGAATCTATTAAGAAATATTGCCCAGCGGTCATTAAGATGATTTCTATGCCTAAAGAAATAGGATGTTTAGTAAGTAGTCTTCTAAGCATTTCAAGTTCTTGCCCATCAAAAGAAAAAGAGCTGAACTCTTGAGTGTGCTTTACATTGTGCCTTTGGCCTCAGAGGAACAAAGGGGCTCTAGCAATATGAAAACTTTAGGTTCCAGATGCACTTCTTGGGAAGAAGATCTGGGGCTTTATTGTCATTGAGATCCACAGATGCAAATACACTAGATGGCCCTAGTGCCTAGCCCCATGGCTGCTGTGATGCCTTCATCTCTGCTCAACTTGTAGGTCGCTTAAGTTATGAGTATAGAGGGAGATGTCTTTTCTACTGAAATTACCATTCTAGTGATTATATTAAAACCTGAATTACCCACTGTCCATCAGAAATGTTTCATTACAGTTAGAAAAATGGAATAATAGGCTTTAAAAATCAGGAGATTCTACAAATCAGTTCTCATTATATTCCCCAAAGACTTTTTTCATTTAAAAATGAAGACCAAGTCAATTAAAAATTCCCTTTACGTGTAGACATAATAATCATAAAAATAAAAAGGCTGGTTTTATTTTTGTTTTGTTTGAAATTGGTTTGTCTTGAAAGTAATGCAGAAACAGGTGGGGTTTGTACACATTTGTTACAAAAGTAGAGGCTAAAACTTTGCCTTTCTGAGAAAGTTCTTTTCTGAGAACATTTTTATATTAAAACAACAGCATAATGACAGAGTACTAAAACTGTCCAAATAAGGTTGCTTTAGCAGCAATGCTGACTTCTAGGATGAGCACACTCAAGAGACAGCTACAAAATGAGGAATGTCCAAGCAGGCTATGGACAGAGTTGGGCAATTGTTGACACCTCATAGGATGTGCTTCCTGAAGTTACCTCATGTGAAGGCTGAAAACTTTAGGTATATAATAAATTCAATTGTTTATATCTACTTCTTGCAGGGTAAGGACTTCTGCTGGAATATCCTGGAGCTACCTCTTTTAAAAAGATTGGCTATTTTGATGAAATTTTAGGTGATGTGTTTGTGTGTTGAGTTGACAAGGAGTCAGTTGTCTGGATAGGTTTATGTCAACTTGACACAAATTAAAGTCATCTGAGGGAAGAGCACCTCAATTGAGAAAATGCCTCTATAAGACTGTCTTGTAGGCAAGCCTGTAGGGCATTTTTTAAAATGAATGATTGGCATGGGGGAGGGCTCAGACCAATGTGGGTGGTGCCACCCCCTAGACTAGTAGTCCTGGGTTCTATAAGAAAACTGGTTGGTCAAACCATGAGGAGCAAGCCTTTAAACAGCACTCCTCCCATGCACTCTGCATTAGCTCCTGTCTCCAGGTTCCTACCCTGCTTGAGTTCCTGTCCTGACTTCCTTTAGTCATAAACTGTGATGTGGAATAATAAGCCAAGTAAACTGTTCCTCCCCAATTTGCTTAGTCATGGTGTTCATTGCAACAATAGTAACCCTAACTAAGATACATAGTATGCTTGAGACCCTGGGTTCCATCACCATAGCTGAATAAAAAGTAGGGAGGAGGAGGAATATTTGTGGTCCATGAGAAAAAGAAGGTATTCCCTTCAATAAGATCAAATGATTTTTTCTTATCAAATAAGATAAAAGTTTAAATTATAGCTGTCTTGGGAGAAATGGAGCACACCAATATTTAGTTGATGATTGGTACGCAAGCAAATGTCTTGTTGCAATACAAATATTTTCCAGAAAGATAAGACTAGAAGGTTCCTACAGAGGTTTTGAGGAAGTTGTTGCCAGAAGGTAGAGATATTGAATTAAAAGCAACTGGGAAGTTTTGTTGTTGTTGTTGTTTACTGTGTATTTATTCACTTTCTTCCTGTGTGGTGCATTGGAAATAAGTCTGTATTCCAAGGTGATAACCATTGATACATAAGAGTGTGAAAAGAGGAATGGAAATAAAATATAAGGTGGAAATTGTACAAAGAATAGTAATCAGAATGTGGAAACTGTAGAAAAGTCAAGAGTAAATTTTAAGTTAGAAACTGTAAGATTGTGTCCTGGCTGAGTCTTTAGGACAGGGGAGGAGAGATGCTGTGAGATGAAGGGGCTTCCCTGAGTTCCTAGACCTGTCAATCTCATAAAAAACTTGAAAAAATAACAGAAAATCTGAGTCTGGTTCTGAATGGTGAAATATATCAGCTGTTTAGCAAGAAAATGAAATCAGGGATTGGCATTAAGAAGAAAACAAGTCTGCAATATGTTCTTCATCATGCATCTGTTTAAGAGTGCAACCAGAGCAGTCAGTCAGTGCATCTGTAATTTAACTCTGGTGTATAAATTTTGTCCTGCTTCCCCTCCTTCTGAGATACCAACACCTGTTTGCAGAACCTCGTGGAACTGTGATGTACTTCAGTGAGTTCAGACTGGAAGAGACACTTTCGAAGAAGATGAAACAGGACTGTTAGGTAGCTCGTTAGATATTAGCAGACTTTAAGATGATTGAGGATGGAGCATTCCTTCATAGGAACAGCTTAGGAAAATGTGAGTTGAAACTACAGAACTCTGGTTCCTGTCAGAATAATTAGATCTAAGTCACCTCTCTAGTCATGATATTCTCAACCACACAAAAGTACAGCATCCAGACAGTCAAACAGAAAGTCAGATGGACAGTCGTTTGATGGGCCCTGTCAACAGTGGACATCCAGTTGAGCTGAAGCTCAGTGTGCAAGTCTCTGACTGTCAGTCCTTGACACACACCAGGTAATCAGGTAAGGGCCATCATGCTAGGAGTCTACCTTTTTATAGTGTGCAAGTGAAGGAATTATACCCTTTTCTTGTTTATTGTGTTAATAAATTCCTAGTCATAGGATAAGAAAGAGTTGGATACCCACTCCCCAATACACAGACAAATACATTTGACCAAACTGTAAGGAAAGAAACCAATTTTCCTATATCAAATTTTATTTCATAATTTCTTTTAAAGTACAGGGAAACTAAGGTATGGTGATATTTTATTTGTGCACCCCAATAAAGCTTATCTGGGGATCAGAGGAAAAAGCCAGCCACTATAGTAAACATAGAGGTCAGGCAGTGGTAGCACACATCTTTAATCCTAGCATTCGAGAGGCAGAGATTCATCTGGATCTCTGAGTTCAAGGCCACACTGGGAACAGAGCCAGGTATGGTGGCATACGCCTTTAATCCCAGTGCTAGTTAACCATAGAGGTCTGGAGGTCTGTACAGACAGACAGGAAGTGATTGGGCTGGGCAGGAAGAAGAAGTGATGTATCTGGGCAGAGAGAAGAAGTGAGACGGCAGGGCACACAAAGGATGAATACATGAGTACACAGGAAGTGGCTCTCTCTTTGGCTGAGAATTTCCTAGCAGTAAGAATGTGGCTGGCTTCTTTCTACTTCTCTCATCTCTCAGTTTTCACCCCAATATTTGGCTCTG
Organism: Peromyscus leucopus; assembly: GCF_004664715.2. Taxonomy (NCBI): domain Eukaryota; kingdom Metazoa; phylum Chordata; class Mammalia; order Rodentia; family Cricetidae; genus Peromyscus; species Peromyscus leucopus. The sequence goes on from NC_051068.1 coordinate 59,185,841, forward strand.
GGTTTTTTATAAATAAAATTGTTTAGCATTTTGTCTTACATCCCAGCTAGCCCAATCGGTAGAGCATGAGACTCTGAATCTCAGGGTTGTGAGTTCAAGCCCCACATTGGGTGTCAGATATAAGGTGAATTGCTAAACAGTCTTATTAATAAAAACCAGGAGCCAAATACTGGGGTGAAAACTGAGAGATCAGAGAAGCAGAAAGAAGCCAGCTACATTCTTACCACTAGGAAATCCTCAGCCAAAGAGAGAGCTACTTCCTGTATACTCACACGTATATCCCTTTCTGTGCCCTGCCATGTCACTTCCTCTCTCTGCCCAGCTACATCACTTTCCTCTTTCCACCCAGCTTTATCACTGAAGTGGTAGGGTCATGAATCTCAATGCCTAATAGCAGTGTTTGTCATATTTATTCCTAGATTCTCATTAGAAAATAAATGGCATTAGTAGACATAATAGTGACAGGTGAATTAATTTTTAATCACTGTACCATATCATCTAGGACCTTGAAGTTTTTCTTTGTTCTTTATTATCCAGGCTTATCCCTCATCTCATCTCACAGTTAACCAGGGGGGCGGGCAGCATATGCAGTAGCATCATTATATATCTTATATATCATCTAGCATGCTTTATTAGACACACTCTGTAGCAGTCTTCAGTACACTATGCCAAAAACTAAAACTAAAAATAAGAGAAAGAAATATCTCAGATGTTCCAGAGTTTTAAGAAGTTGAAATGGTCCAGCTGGGGACATAGCAAGTTCCATGTCACCAGAATTATTTACAGAGAAGCTACATGGAATCTCAGCAGGAAGTAGCATTTGTTACGTTGGGTAAAAAGGTTGTTTGAGGACATCCAAAGTTTTGTCTCATCCTGGTACAGGCACTAGATGGTGGAGCATATAGGAACATAGATTGAACATGAAGCCATGGCATAGACTGGGCATTCACACTAATCAAACACTCAAACCTCTGCAGCATTTATAAATTAAGTGGCTCGAAATTCCAGAAAACTGATCAAAATTACTAGAGCTTGCAAGCTCAGAAAGCCCATTAATAAAAAGCCAAGGAAGAGCAACAAAAGCCAAGGCAAGTCCAAAATTAGGAGGAAGAAGAAAAGCTGGGGCTGTCATCGGCAGACAAATCCCTCGAGACTTTGAACTTAGGTTCCCAGAGAAAACACAGAAGGGAGAAAAGCTTCAGCTGTGTTAGAAGTTCCTTGCGGCCAAACCACTGAAATTCGTGGTTACAAAGAGTGGGAACGTTACAGATCAGGGCCAATTTATCTTGGGCTTTTTCTAGTTCCTTTGAAAGTACACCCCCTATGCCTGGCCTCACATCTTTTTTACTTCAGGATCTTTAAGATGACTTCATAACAAACCACCAGCTTCCATCAATCTAATAGCCAAGAATATCACGGTTATCATCTTCAAATTATGAGATTTTCTGAACTTTACTATCTGCCTATCTGTGGTCCCCAACAATGTATTTGATAAATGCTCTAATTTTAAGTTTCTTTGAGATGTAACTAAGCTGATGTGACCACTTTCACATGGAACATGGTAGTTAGACTAGCATGAATCTGTGTATGCAAGCCATGGTCACACATGTTTCACTACAGGATAAACTAACTACCTCTGTGCCTTTTGAGATGAACACGTGATTTTGTGTCAACAACAGAAAAGGCCTCAGAAACACTAGGAAACTTTAAGTGTCCCATTGTCTTTGGTAAAGGAGGTCCTGAGGTCACTAGAGGCATAGCTTTGATTAGGACTAAGGGACTCCAGTCTCCTCTTTACTTCTCAGCCTCATGATGAGTGCTTTTAGTCCAGCACATGACCCCACCATTAAGGCACTGCCACACACTGAAGCCAACAAATCCACCGGGGCATGAACCAAAAACCTCTAAAACTGTGAGATAACATGGGAGCATCAGCTGCAATAACGGAACATAACACACAGACATCAAAATGTACTTTGGATATCAAACTTAACTGTGATTTCTTTCAACCAATATCTGGTCCTTGAATTAGCAGAAAACTACTTTTTATTTCATAAATTACTCCAAGAACTCTTGGTAAAACACAAGCTAGATCTCACTAGAAAGAGCATTGCCAAGAATAGTTGATCACAATGCTTTGAATTATGAAGTCGGTTAAAGTCTAATCAAACCCACTTGTTGTTCTTATTTCTACTATATGTTATAGTGAAAATTTCCAAAACATTCAACTAGATAAAATTTGTTGAAGGCACTTAAGAAATACAAACTCCCTCTATTCTTTTACTTAGCAAATATTATTTGGATAATTTGTCTGGAACTAGGAACTTGGAATGAATATTTTAGTAATTCTGAGTAATGTTGCCATGGCCCAGGAGAGTATATATCTCTTCAAAGTTCTGATTCTAATCCTTTTGAACATATACTCTCAGTTCAGATAGCTGGATTATAGGTATTTCTAATTTTCTGGGAATTCTACTCTACACTGTTTTCCATAGGGTACGTGTTCTTTTATTTTCCTACCTACAGTGTACAAGAGCTCCGTATTTTATACCATTTTACTATATTCAAAAATACATATTTATTTGTGTATATGTACATGTTTTTGTGTGTGATGTCTATGCCAGATATGTGCAGAGGCTCAAAGGGGCCAAAAAAAGGATTTCAGATCCTCTAGACCTAGAGTTAAAGGCAGGTTGATGTTGGTGCTAGAAACTGAACTGTCCTCTGCAAGACAGTAAAAGCTTCTAACCACTGAACTATCTTTACAGACCCTTCTAATACATTTTTTCATTTGGATATAATTTAATATTCTGGAATTAGATGTTTTCATTTTTCCTCTTTCTTTTTTTCTTATTTTTCTGCAAATTTCATGACTTCATTTTTCTTTGCAGCTGAAGAGAATTCCACTGTATACAGTTACACTTTTGCTATCCATTCAACAATTGGAGGACATTTGGATTGTCTCCATATACTCACTATTCTGAATAAAGTGGCAATGAACATGGCTGAGCAAGTGTTAGTGGAGTACATATCAATTCCTACAGGCCTATATCAAGTAGTGGTATAGCTCGGTCATATATGGATGTTCTACTTTTAGCTTTCTGAGAAATTTACATACTGGTTGCCATAATGAGTTTATCAGTTAGTAATGCCACCAATAGTAAATGAGGGTTCCCCTTTCCCTGTATCCTCACCACCATTTGTTGTCCCTTGTTTTCATTAGGAAAGCAAAAAGGAGCTATGTGGAATGTGGGAGTAGGAGCTGGAGACAGGAGGACAGTGGAAGACTAGCACTGTATCAGGACAGCAATGTTTAGGGCTTGTGATCTTGCTAACATTTTTGCTAATTATGAAAAGGGAGCAAAATTCCAGATTGAAAGTATTTCATCCTACATAATAAAATTATTCTAAGTATAAGTTACACATGTCAACACTAAATTGCACATATAATAATAAAACTTGGAGAATAAAAGCAATAGAAGAGAATCAGGATCAAGACAACTTATTGATTCACACAGTCTCTGAAGTTTATAACTGTTTGGTGGTAAATTATTGAAATTCTACTTCCTCATTCTTACAATAAGAGAGTCATGGACTGACCTACTAGATCGCAGGGAAGTGTGTGTTAACATACTGAAAGAATATAGAGCAATAAGATAGTTAAAGTAAATGAATGCTGTCCTTTGGTATTATTGTTACTATTTAAAAGGATCAAACACTATTTGAAAAGTGTGATCATTACTGAATTTGCCTAAATTATAAATTTTAGTCTTATTTTCCAAGAAAATATCTTTCTATGACTGATTCTATGTGACAATTACATCAACTTTTTCATTCCTCTCCCTTCTGGCTAAAAGAAGATTTTCCACAAGCACCCAGCATGTTGGGGTGGACAGGCTTATTAGTGCATCAATAACACCTCCCGTTACCTCTTCGTTCAGTATGATGTGTGTATGTCAGGGCGTTGCATTTTAATAATGAGCTCCCTCTTCACTTGTCATTTATTCAGAGTGCTGGTGAGGGGAGAGCTGAAAAACAGAGCAGAACACCCATGAACTTCGTTTATAGTATTGTGTGGTTTCTCCTCAGAAGGGAATTTAAAAAAAGGATTAAATAAGCAAAGCTGCTAAAACTTGCTTTAAATTCTTGGACATTGATAATCTTTGCTCTCATCCTCATACACATTGTAGTGGTTTGTGCCTTGCGTGTAGTGCAGGTCAATGGTGTCCCTTTCATGTTATTGTAATACAGTAAGCATATTATAAAATACATTGTACAAATCCAAGGAGATGTCTGAATTCTACTCATCTTCTGTCGCTTATTAGCTATTTTAGTCAATTTAGGAGAAATTAACTTAACGGAAGTGTTTCTTTGATAAACCTCCCAGAGTTCTTAACAGCATTGATTTTTCCCATCATTCCTTGCCCGAGGCCAGCAAGGAACGAGGCCATCAACAGACTGCCTCCAATCAGGACACCAGGCATGAAAAGTCACATAACTTCTCATAAAAAAAAAAAAGGCTCCTTAATCACATAACTCAGAGACAGAGCATTGAACCAGAGATCAGAAAGCCTCACCCTCGATCTTTCCTTATCTTTCATGCACAATGTCTTGTTTTGGAAGCAACATTTGACTTCATATGAATCACCAATCAAAGTGCCTGAAACCAGAAAGAAGATAACGGCTTGAAAATTTTAAATAAATCACAGCCCAGAAAAATAACCACAACCTTGTCAAACTGTCAAGTAGAATAGTTGGCAGCTGTTTCTTTCCTTTTAGGAGTTTTCTTTCTAGAGTTCACATGCAGGTTAGAACAGAGATTCGTTCTGGCTTACTGCAGATAGACTCTATTTAGAAATGACAGCAAGCAAATTCTAATCGGAAACATGAGACGCCTGCATGTTTATAGCATGACAATTTGGTTTCAATATACGGAATATGTCAACCAGAAGTAAATCCAGTCCTATCTACTCTAGAAAACACCACCCTGTAAAACAAATGCTAATTTTCACAAACCACCTGCATTTTCCAGGTCTAATGAGACTCCCAGCATCCTGATGTCAACATTCATGAGAAAATCCAGGTATGGTATCTTACACCTGTGATTCCAGCACTAGAAAGTCTGAGGCAGAAGGATTGCCATGGATTTGAAGTCACATCATGAATTACAGGCCAGCTTGAGGTACAATGTGAAACTCTGTCTCAAAAAATAAATAAGTAGCCCCAAGTCTCCTGCCTTCCCAGGAAAGCCCTCTGTCAGTTCACCCCTTTCCTCCCACAGACACACACTCCACATGGCTAGAAGAACCCTCTCCCTACAGCTCCTCCTTCTTGAATGCCCAGCCCCACTTTGCCAGGTCTCCTCTCCTGCTTTGCAGGACTCACAGTAATTGCCTTGCCGAGAGACCAGGCCACCCTCTCCATTGTTCTGGCATTTCCATCCCCAAACCTACTTGGGCTTCTGCTGGCCCCACAGGTGGAGACCACACTTACTTCCCTCTGACACCTTATCCCCACCATGTAAATACATGATCTGAGTCTCAAATCATTCCACGGTTGAATACTTCATTTCCATCCTTTTCTGAAATGGTTAACATTTCATCGCCATTTAAGAACCTGTATAGAGAGCATCAGAAACAGCTTGACTTATCCCCTTCCTGGTATATCAGGACATGCACAGATCATTTGCTTTTCCCCGAAGCCAGCAGTCACCCAGATGCCTACCAGCCCTCAAACTCTACATGTCAGCACCTTTGTGGAGCCACTGTGTGCTCTCCAAATCAGAGCCACACCTCTGCTACCCCAGCCAGGCTAACTACTGTTGCCGCACTTTCTGGTGAAGATGTGGGAATAAGGGATCCTGTTCTCACTATTGTTGAGAGAGTAAAGTAGTGTAGACACTAAAGTAGTGTAGAGTTTCCACAAAAATCTAAAACAGAATTTCTATATACTCCAGCTATACTATTCTTTGGAACAGAAATACTTGCTTACCCATGGTCATTGCCTCTGAATTCACAATAGCTATAAAATACAATCACTGTGGATGTCCAATAACTGATAAATGGATAAGGAAAATATAATGCCTACATATATTATACATCTTATTCAGCTATAGAGAAAAATTAAGTGATGATATTTGCTACTAAATGGGTGGACCTGAAAACATCGTACTGAGTGAACTAACCCATCCTTGGAAAGACATAAACCGTATGTACTCTGTCATATTATGGAGCTAGCTTTTAGCCTTTAGTTCTGTGTGTTTAACTTGGAATATTCATGAGCGTCAGAGAATTAGGAAGGGGCCATTGATATGGAATAGTAGAACATAGGTAATATATTAGTAGAAAAGAAGAATGCTAGGGATGGAAAGATTGAAGTGGGGAAAGAGGTACCAGGATTAGAAAGCTAATGAAATGATGTCAGGGTTAACCAAAATGATGATTCACTAAAAGGCATATGGAAATCTGCTGTCTCATAAGCTACTTGAAACTTACATATATCTAAGTATTTGAAAGAGCACTGCCTTGCATGACTGTGGAATTGATGCTCCTAGAAGCTACAGGATATTAAACAAAAATCCTAATGCCCAGTGTGAGATGACTCATTGGGAGTTGTTGGTCAAGAAAGACTCATAGGCTCCCAAAGCAATAGCTACTGACATTCCTCTTGGCTACCACCAGAACTAGATGACAAGGCACTATTGCTCAAGTTATCACACATGTTTGTAAGACATGGAGAAATCAAACTGGGGTTCAGACAAAACCCTCCTCCCAGATAGCTAACAGATAGTGTGAGAAAGAGCTAAGCAGGCTATTGGGGGAGAAAAGACATCAATGGTTTTGCTCAGCTGTAAGTCCTATAAGCTCCAGGGGACCCTGTAAATGTCAATGCAGGTGGTGATCCATGAAAAGATGAGAAATAAAATACAGCTCAGATTGACTTTGTCAACCTAAATCTGACTTCAGGGAGTCAGTCTAATGCCAGGCAGTTCTTTGTCAGCATATTTAAAACACAGTACAATTTGGGAAAATGTCTCCAGGAAACAATCATTCCAATTCCAGATGCACAATAAAGCTTAAAGTGTGCATACATAGAAACTCCTTTACAAAGTACATGTGATTATGAGGGTGGATTCTATAGCTAAGAAGCCTTCATTCAACAAAATTGTAGTAGAAAGTTCAATCCTGAGGCCTATGATCTTCCTAATTATGGTTTCTTGGCCAGATATACAGTACCAGGCATGTGTACTGCATCTGTAGAGTGGGCCTTAACACCTTTAAATCCATTCAGAAAGCACTAGTTACTCCCATAATATTCATGCCACTATTGTACACATTGTCCTATCTTGCCTTGTGGGTTATTATGGTAGCTTGTAAACTTCACAGTTGAATAAGACTGCTGATGCCCTTTACCCCCATCAACTTTCATAGTACCTGCTGGTACTGTGAAAACTAGCCAGGGAAAAGCTTCTTGGTTACTACCAACCCAACTTGACCTCTTCCTATCCTATGATCAAAGTGTGTGATATATTCAGCAATTGGGTCACACCATCAAGTTCTGGTGTACATCCAAGAATAGCACCAATAGTCCATATTATTGGGAAGTGTCCTTGGACCACTCTGCCAACAACATTTGTCACTAACTTCTTTGGTTATTTGACAACCTATGTGTGGGTAGAGTTTTTCTGTCCTATCAGTCAGCTCTGTCCCACAAACCAGCTCCCAAATAACCACACAGAGATTTACTATTAATTATAAATGATCAACCAAGAGCTTAGGCTTGTTGTTAACTAGCTCTTACATGTTAAATTAATCCATATTTCTTATCTAGGCTCTACCATGTGGCAGTACCTTTTTTCAACACAGCATATTCATCTCCTACTTGCTCTGCATCTGGTTGGTGACTCTGCCCTCCTTCTTCCTTGTGCTTTAATTTTGTCTGCAAGTCCCGCCTAACCTCTACCTGCCTAGCTATTGGCCATTTAGCCCTTTAGTAAACCAATCTGAGTAACAAATCTTCATAGTGTACCAAAGGATTATTCCAAAGCATTTATCCCTTTTTGTCTAATTTAAAAGAAAAGTTTTAACTTTAACCTAGTAAAATTGTATTTCACAAAAACAGTTATCAAGTAAGAATTACAGTTACCATATCCAGTTCATTGTATTTGGCAAAATTAGAGAAAATACTCTATTATGTATCTTGTCTTTGTGGGTCTAAAGTTTATACCTAATTTACCTTTTATCATTACTAAGGAAAACTACATGTCTAATTATTTAGTCTTTAACTATATCAAAGACCCCAGAAGGGTGTAATATTGACTAATGACAGGGACATGTGGCTGCCTGGACAGTCACCCAAAGTTCTTCTTTAATGTTGGGGCATCCATCTTTGGTCTATAGGCCTAGTGTATCTGACTGATATTTCTGAGAGCAGAAAATTTTGAAGGACTGTCATACTTGTCTTGGCAAAGCTTGGCAGTTGCTTTCTTTTACATCCTGCTTGTCCAGTTTGGACAGCATACTTTCAGCCATTGAATCAAGGGCAGTTTCTTGCCCAAATAGCTAGCTTTTGACATAAACAAAGCAAACTTCATTTTGGGATTCTTCGATGCTCATCGTATTTTTTAAGTAAATTGGTGCTTCCAGGAGCAGTTATCTCTCACTGTCATGAAAAGCCTCAGGTTATTAAGCATCTTAAATTTAAACACCATATTCCATAGGTCTTGAAGTGTTTGAAGACCATATATCTATCTAAATATATCTGTTTAACATTGAAAACATACCTGATATGACTACAAGTTTGATTATTATAGATGACTAACTACTAATCTGTATTTCTTAATTATATCACATTTTTAATGAGTTGCATAAGCATAATAATATCCCAAACAAGAGTAGAAACATACATACAGCATAACAAAAACAACTTTGAATTTGTATCAACAAACCAAAATCCATACCAGTGTAAAGTAAGATCAATAGTTGCTTTTTGAATTAAAGTAGGCTCAATGATCTACTGTTTTATCACATTATTTCCATATTCTATTCTCTATACCTAATTTTCTCCTTCAGAAAGAGATCCTTGAATTTAACTTGTTTGCTTAGTATTTTTTTCTTCACCATGACCAATAATAATTTGTAACCAACCCCCCTGCCTCCTGCAAGATTTGTCATTTGGATTAGTTTAATAAAGGGATAAATGTCCAATAGCTAGGCAGGTAGAGGTTAGGCAGGACCTGCAGACAAAAAGAAAGTGCAGGGAAGAAGAAGGGTAGAATCAAATGCCAGATGCAGAGGAAGCAGAAGATGAGCTTGCTGTGTCGAAAAAAGGTACCACCATGTGGTAGAGTGTAAATAAGAAATACGGGTTAATTTAAGATGTAAGAGTAGTTAGCAACAGGCCTAAGGTGTCAGATGAGTATTTATAATTAGTAATAGGTCTCTGTGTGGTTATTTGGGAGCCAGGTGACAGGACAGAGCTGACTGGTGGGACAGAAAACCCTACCTATACCTGTGGCTTCTGGGAGGAGCACTAACCCCCTGTGTCGGAACACTCCAATTTCCAAATAGATCCAAGATATCAATGTTAGACCTGAAACTCTGAAACTTCTAGAAGAAAGAGTAGGAAGCACCCTTCAGGATACAGGTTCAAGCAAAGACTCTCCTGATGGATCCTGGCTGTCCATAAAATAGGACCAACAGCTAATAAATGGAAGTGAGCTATGGAACTAGACAGAGAGCCAACAAGAGGAGGAGTGTCAGCCTCCCTTAGCTACCAGGGAAATTCAAATTAAAACTATTTTGAGATTTCATCTCTCCCCAGTTAGAATGACTAAGCAAAAGAAAAACAAAAAGGACAGCAAGTAATAGTGAGGATATGGAGAATGGAGAGCCACTATGTGTAATTGGTGGGAATGGGAACTGGTACAGTCTCTGTGGAAATCAGTGCAATAGTACCTCAGAAAACTAGAAAGAAATTTATCCTGTGACCCAGCCATACCTCTCCTCGGAATGTACCCAAGGGTCTCTGTGTCCTACTATAGAGACATATGCTCATCCATGATCACTAACATTCTAGCCACAGTAGCAAGAATATGAATGCAGCCTAAATGTCCATCGACTGATGGTTGGATATTGATAACTCAGACAGGTTAAGGAATATGATGTTGTGGAATATTAATTGAAGGTGTGTTATATTTGTTTATGCTGTGCAATAATTGCTTAATGATGCAAAGATGTGCTGCATTCTTTTATGTTATATTTGTTTAACTCTGTGAAGCTGTGTTACTTTGCCTGCCTAAAACACATGATTGTTCTAATAAAGAGCTGAACAGCCAATAGCTATGCAGGAGAGGGATAGGCAAGACTTCCAGGCAGAGAGAATAAATAAGAGTGAGAAAGAAGGAGGAGTGAGAAAAGGAGAAGGAGGGAGGATGCCAGGGGCCAGTCACACAGCCACACAGTCAGCATGGAGAAAGAAGAAGAGAAAGAGATATAGAATAGAGAAAGATAAAATCCCAGAGGTGTAGACAAATAAGACAAACGGTCTTATTAAATAACAAACACAGAGCCAAATATAGGAGTGAAAGCCTCAGAGATCAGGGAAATAGGAGAGACACCAGCTAACCTTAACTCACAGTGTTGCTGTAGCTTCCCAAGAGAGCTACTTCCTGTCTACCCAGGCTTTTATTGCCTGCTGTTCTGCCCTCTCATTGGCTCTTAGCCCAGCTACCTCACTTCCTGCCTGTCTGTACAGACCTTCAGGTCTCTATGGTCGGTACTGGGATTAAAGGCGTGTGCCACCATGCTTGGCTGTTCCCTAGTATGTCCTTGAACACACAGAGACGCTGCCTGCCATGTGATCGGATTAAGGGCATGTGCTACCACTGCCTGACTTGTGTGTTTACTTTAAAATGGCTGGGTATGTCCTGATCATCCCAGAGCTTGCTGGGCATTGATAGTTTATTAATGTGGTCTTGCTGAAGAGTGATCTGAACAAGAGACCACTGAGGACCGTGATAGGGAATATCCAGAAAGGCTCTACGTCTACCTTATAGTGGGTCCTGCCGTCATTTTCATTCCACAGAGAGGACAGTGGTGATGAGCATCATGCCTGCCCTGGTTGTGTGCAACAACAGCCTCTGTTTTTCTCATGAGTAACCCTTCAATGCTTTGGAAAAGCAGGAATCAAGGGCAAGTTCTTTCCTCTTGTCATAGAGCAGATGAGCCTGTCATTCTGCAAAAGAGATCATGTGTCTTGCTGCACAGCCCTGCTTTTAAAAACAGAGAGAAAAATACAATGGGAAGAGGGCTATCTGTGGTGATGAGAAAGTGACAGGAACTTGGAACTTAGCACAGCTACACTAATAACTCAGGAAAATTCCCGTCTCACTAATCACTATAGTTTCATATTACCCACCTACCTGTCGTGTCTGTCTATCTGTCTCTCCCCTCACCTCTCTCCTCACACTCCCCATCTTAAGGGAAGAGAAGAAATGAAAGGAAGAGGCAGAGATGCAGCTTATAGCTTGTTCTTACCCTCTCTGAGATCTCTTATCCCAGTGGTAATCACCGACTGTCATTTCTAGACTTCAGCCAGGCAGTATAAAAGCCCTGGGTGGAGATTTTTCCTCCTCTTCATTCCCTACACGATGTCAGGAAGTCACACTCTGCTCTTCCCCTGACAGTCCTGTCAAGCCCTGGCTCGCACCCACCTTCATGCACGGCTGCTGTCACTCTCACTGCTTTTACTGATCTTATCATTTCATCCTTCCTTGGGGAGAAGGTCTTGTCTATCTATTTTATTGCATTTATATTACCATAGTGTCTATTCTAATTCACAGGGAAAAAAATCATGTAGACTTCTCGGTCAGACAAAACAGCCTTTCAATTTTTCATGGGTCAGATTCGCTTTTTCAGCTCCCAAACAAAACTAAACATGAGCAAAATAAAAGCAGCTAACAGGAATTGATTAGGATGCAACTGGGTTTCCAAGCCGAGTTTTTCCTCTCAGTCCTCAATCAGGCTGCCAGTGTTTTCCAATAGGCCCTTTTAAGCTGATCTCTTGTGATATCTGCTGGGACATAAACTATCAGGAGGCAGAGAATGCTGAAATCTCGGGACAGAAAGGTGTCAATTAACAACTAACTGCTAAGCAAGAGATGCTGTCATTTTATTTTGAACTTATAAAAATGTCGCAGAGGGATTTTGTAGTTTTTGGGACCTCCTCTTTCCCTTCTCTGCTCCGTTCCTCCATCTCTGCCTTCCTCTTTCTTCTGCCCTTCCTTCTCTTTCCTTTTGTTCTCTTCTGACATTTTCCTGTGAAGAAGAAACTGGCTCAAGCCAGCGTTTAACTCTTAATATGGATGTACCCATGACTGCTAAGCTTTATGCACTTCTGTCCTTGAAAGCGTCCTTCATATATACAGGCATCTTTTGCAAAGCCTGACTCTTAATTTGTAGCCTAAATTCAGCCAAGCTCCAGCATCTTTTGCAAAGCCCAGCTCTTAATTTGTAGCTGAATGCAGAAGCACAGCTTTACCCTCCAGAGCCATTTCTTAATTTAGGGCGTGAGTCAGAGCCTAGCAGAGACAAACCATGATTCTACAGTATACAATCCCATTCTTGGCATCAGGCCAACAAGACTAACTCTTAAAAAATAATGAGAAATCATAATTCTTTAAAAATCTCATAAAAGTGAAAAAGAAAAGGCTTCAAATCTTTAAAATTCTTGTTACGTTTACAGGCACCAGTGGCTTCAATTATGACAGTGGGCAAAGAACTTAAAGTATTTATCTAAACGTTTCAATAATTAAATCATGTTTTTTTTTTCACGTCGCCTGACACTTGCTGGCACTGACAGCACACTGTCTCCTCAGAGGGCCAAGGAAATCGAGGCTAATGATCTCCCACTGCTAATCCACGGGAGGGTTTGTGATTTTACTGTAATATATTGTAAGGAATAAACTGCAAGTTTGCCAACACCGAGCAAACAGCTTGAAATGATAGACTGAAACAAAGGGGGTGAAATTAGAGAGAAATGCATGACTGGATATGTCACCCTAAATTTAGGCCAGGCAAACTTGCTGTGTGGAAAAATGGACTAAAAGGAGGCTTGCGACAAGAGATAGTTCATTTTTTTGTAGGTTTAAAATAAATTACAGTAATGAAGAAGCTCTTAAAAAATACCAATTCTACTTTGGCTTTTATTAACTAATGTGTTCAATTAAATACAAGACTCTCTGGGTGTTGTTGAGAGTTCTTCCTGCTAGTGGGCTTTCCTCCACAAGGATACTGCATCATCTGGAAAATTTCCTCATGAGGATTGATAGAAGGGAACAGGGATGCTCAGTGTGTACGACTGAATTTAGAAGGAAAATAAAGGACCAATGTCCTCAAATGTTTAAAGGTCAAACATCATGGAGAGGGATCAGAATGATTTTCTGTGACATTTGTAGAAAGACCCAAGTAAGGCATGAGGGTCATGGAAAAGTCTTACTGTACTTTGGATCTGGAATGTACCCCTAAAGCCTTGGTATTCAAAGCCTTGGCCAAGTTGGTGCTGCCAAGAAGAGCTAGAACCTTTAAAAGGTGGAGCCTAGTGGGAAGGCTTTGGGTTATTTGGGACCAACCTTGAAGCCATTATATTAATTAGAATTTTCTGTAAAAATAAAGCCAATAGAGGAAATATCTATTAAAAGGGATCTATTAGTTTGACATATAAAACACAGTCTGGGTGGTCCAACAATCTTTCTGGATATACCAGAAACACTGATAGTTGCTCAATCCATGGTGCTGGGTGGCTCGGCAGTCCCAATGTGATGTTGAAGATTTATGGAGAGGCACTGGTCTTCAGTACATGTTGGAAGGCCAATGTTGGATTCAAATATCAAGGAAGGAATACAACAGCAGCAACAGTATAGATGAACTTGACCGCATCAGTGAGAGTGAAAGCAAGCAAGCAAAAACAAAACTTCCTTTTTTTTGTCATTTATCTGGGCTGCCACCAAAAGATGACACCCACTTCAAATAATCTGATAGAGAAAATCTCTGTAAGAGGGTCCAGTGGTTTTTCTTTTAGTTAGTTCCAGATCCAGTCAAGTTGACAGCCAAGGTTAGCCATCACAGGGACAAGGGACCCATTATCTTCTTTTCACTCTCTTTTGCTCCCTGAGAGATGAGTAATTTTTCCTGTCATGTAGTTCCACCATGTTTTTCCATAGCATAGGCTACATCATCATGAGGGCCTGGTTAGGAAATGAGTCAAAAGGAAGCTTATTGTTTTTATAAACTTATTGTCTTAGATATTTGTTATAATGATGAAAAGGTTACACACAAGCAGGCTCAACTCAACCTAAAATATAGTTTCTAGTTGCCCTTGTTTGATCTTGGTTGCTTTAATAAAACACTCTGACAATAAGCAACTTAGAGGAGGAAAGAGTTCATTTGGCTTACACTGCAATCCACCATTGAGGGATGTCAGGACAAGAATTCAAGCAGCCGACGGCGAGCTGGCCCTCCCACATCAGTTGTCAATAGAGATAATGTCCTAGAGACATACTCATAGGCCAATTTTTTTCATACTTGATTTGAGTTTCCTTTAATTTTTAATAAATTTATTTATTTACTTATTTTACATCCTGGCCACAGTTTTCCCTCCCCCTTCTCCTCCCACACCCTCTTCCCTACACCACCCTCTGTTCCCACCCCCTCAATCCACTCTCTCTTCATTTCTGTTTAGGAAAAGGCAGGTCTCCATGAGTATCAACAAAACCTGGCATATCAAGTTGCAATAAGACTAAGTGCCTCCCCATGAATTAAGGCTGGGCAAGGTGGCCCAGTATGAGGAGTAGGGTCCCAAAAGTCAGTAAAAGAGTCAGAGACAGCCACTATTCCCACTGTTAAGAGTCCCACAAAAAGACCAAGCTTCACAACTGTAACATATATGCAGAGTTCTTAGATTAGTCCCATGTAGGCTACCTGGTTGTCAGTTCAGTCTCTGTGAGCCCTTATGAGCCCAGGTTAGCTGATTCTGTGAGTTTTTTTGTGGTGTCTTTGACCCCTCTGACTCCTACACTCCTTTCTCCCCGTCTTCTGTAAGATTCCCAAACTCCACCTAATGTTTGACATGTTTCCTCCATCAGTTGCTGGATGAAGGCTCATGGGCTAATTTGATAGAGGAAGTTCTTCAGTTAGTATTGCTTCTTTCCAGGTAATGCTAGTTATGTCAAATTGACAATAAAAATAAACAGGACTCCAGTTCTGTTTTGTCTTGTTTTTTCATACACATCATTGTACCCTCTCTAAAGTGTTGGTCTATGTTTCTGATGCTGAAGGAGATGATACAAGAAAAGATGCTGTATCTGGTGAGGAGTTATCTATCAAATGATCACTACATTCATCCACTCTACAGAGGGCTGAGTCAATACCTTTGTAAAAATGAACTAGCATGAACAGATGGTATGTGTATACAAATGTGGTCAAAAATTGAAAATTAGAATGTGGTTCAACCCTTAATCCTAGTCAAACCCCTATGACAGATGTCTGAAAGGTATCTTGAAATTGGTTTTGTTCCATGTTTGTTAGTTAAATATTTTTATCTTCTTTTAAAAGGTAAGTAGTTTCTACTCATTCTGTTCTTTGCCTTGTCAAGTTTCTAAAGGCAGTGGTTAAGGTTCATGAAGACATGATGCCTAACCATGACACCCTTTCAGACATTCCAAGATACCCAATTCTTTATAATGGAGCCCGCCAAACTTCAATGATACCATTTCTAATCAGATTTGTGTTACGTCAACACCACAACCTTTCCATGTACTCAAGTCTTGGGCATGATCTGAGATTTTAGGGGTACAGCAGCATGTCATCAAATGTCCCTTTTGGGGACAGCGGAAAATGAAATGTGGTTTTCAAATAAACAATGCAATTCTGTGTTATCCAAAATCATAGTGCCTCACTTTGATTGCTGAAATTAGTAGTAGTAGTAGTAGTAGTAGTAGTAGTAGTAGTAGTAGTAGTAGTAGTAGTAAACATTTATTTGAAGCAGTATCAGGTTGTTGGACCTGAGCTGTAAGTACATGTGAAAAGGGCTAAGATTCTTAATATTATCCACCTGAAGAAAATCTATCTAGGTATGTAGTATTATTTATACACACAGTTGTAAGAAGCTTGCAGGGAATGTGTTAATGAGGCAGGGGTGAGCATGTGTATGCAGGTGCCCGTGTTTGTGAATGCAAGTGTAGGCCATAGGTCAACTTTGGGTGTGATTCCTTAGGGCCACCACACTTACTTCTTGACACACTGTCTTTTACTGAAACCCAGGGCTTACTGATTGAGCTAATCCAGTCAGCAAGTTCCAGAGACCACCCGGTCTCTATCTGCCTAGTACTGAGATTGCGTTTGTCACCATTCTCAGTTCATGTCCTCATGCTTTCTTAGCAAACATTTTGTTGACTGAACATTGCCTTAACCCTCTACCATTCACTTTAAATAAGTATAAATAAGTCGATCTCTCTCCCTCCTCTCCTCCCTTTCCTTCTCTCCTTACACCATTTCCCACGGGCCAACCATAAGCAATATTCTAGAATTTTCCATGGATAATTTGTGCAGAAATACACCAGAATCCAACCTACTTATGTTTTGGAACTACTAGCTTTAGAGATCTTGGAGAAAATAATAGATGATTGTTTCAATATGTATCACTCCCATTTATAACTAAAACTGGAATTAAAAACTAGAGCGCACTATTTCTGAAAAGTAGGTTTTGCGTTTATTAGGCCCAAGGTATTGTTTTTCCATTAGCAAACAACAGAGCCAGGTGGCAAGGCCATGTGTCCAGCTCTCAGGGTCACTTGCTGTAGAAGCCTTCTAGCCTGTTCTCAAACCACAGCTTTCTACCAGAGATGGGCAGCTGCTGAGTGTTGCTCAAGGGCTGTATTCTCCTTATCCTCTAGAACAACGAAACATCCTCAGAGACATTGACTCCTGAAAGGCACATCGTGGGAGGAGTCCTCAGAGGGAACAACTCAGGGAAAGATTTCATTAGTTACAAAAAACAAAAGGAGCTATCAAATTAGTTTCCAAAGAAACTGACACTTACATATGCAGATAGATTACATGAATTTGGCTAAGGGCAAAGCTTATAATTTGCTGCGAGCTCTCTGCAAGAGAGACTAACACAGATGATTATAAACAATTTGAAATGTATTACTACCTGTATGGGATATGGACTTAGAATATGTCAGAACACAGCCAACAGCACCAACGTTGATAGTATTTAACTAGATTGCAAATTACAAGAACCCTAGTAACTATTCTACCAAAATGAAGACACTCTCATATTCCCTAACTGGAAATCTTCCAGCCTCCTGCTTTTCTATTGTCTGTACATATGATAATTTGAAATATTCTCTGCAAAGTTCTACCTGCTTTGTCACATAAGATTATGTAATAATTATTTCATCTTTGATTTCACTTCACCACAAGAAAGTTAAATACCAAATTGATAGAAATATGGGTTCTAAAAATGTCTTCCTTCCCCAAATTTCCCATTTACTATTTCTTCAGATAGAATGTTCTTATTTGAATATTTGTAGCACTTTTAGCAAGAATTGTCTTTTTGTGTGTGTGCCATAGAGCTGGCTCAGCAAATATAGATGCTTGCCACCAAGAATGTGTGTGTGTGTGTGTGTGTGTGTGTGTGTGTGTGTGTGTGTGTGTGCTCACACAGGCATGCACGCACAGGCACAGAATCCATATCTTTGTTTAACGCTGTTAAAATATATTCATCTTCAAAGCAACGGGGAAGCTAGTGAGGGAGAGAATTTCCCAAAAAGACTTTTGGGAGAGCACATACAGCATCATCGATGAAGGCAAAATTAGGACTTTGGGTATCTAAAAGCTATGAACACATGTGAAGCACTGTGCTTTCAATGGGCCATCTAGATCCCAGTCCCTCCCCTGAGCACAGGAAGCAATGTGGAGGAAGGTCAGAAAGGTTGTGCCAGAGATAGGGAGATCTGTCAAAACACAGCAGAGAAGTCGTACCTGTGAATCTACAGCAGCTGTAGTTGCTTCCACAAGACTTTGATTGGATCAAGGCAGGAAAAATCCCAGCATGAATGGGGGTGATGCTTCTGAGGTCCCACCCATATCTAAGGCTTTTTGACAGGTTATTGCTTCTGAGAGAGAGAGTAAGTTTTGTTTGACGGGGACATGGCTCCTAGTGGGTTTTCTATGCTCCATTAGACGGCCCCACACCCATGCACTTACTGGCAGAACTAACTATACTCAGTGGGAAAGAACAGGGAAGAGGAGGAAGAGGAGGAGGAGAGGTGATGCAGATATATGAAAAGAGTCGGAAGGGGATGGATATGATCAAAATATACCATATATGTCTGTTAAATTCTCAGAGAAAACAAAAATATTATATTAAAAACTGTGACTTCGCTATTTTTTCAGACATAAAACTGAAGAGCTGTTATGCTAAGACACAGAAGCAAAAGCCACACAGAATGAAAACATGTGTGATGTAATGATTTGTTCATCACTTTCCATCCAGCAGACATTCCACTGTATACGCATTTGCTGAAGCTTAGTACCTGGTGACTGTGGGCTGAGTTGGATGCAATGCAAAGAAACATCTGCATGCAGGAAGCACCTACTGCAGGAGGAGAGACGCTCAACAGAGGACAGCAAAAGGAGCTGGCAAATCCTTAACAGGTTTTAAAGCACAGCGCAGGCTGTGACAATTATGTTATTGCTGATGGAACTAAAGTGTCAACATTCTATGTTTTTATAAAAGGCATTTTTATCACAAATTATTAAGCTAAATGCTTCTTTGGTGCTGCAAAAGTTACTGTTTCTTACCTGAGTGCAAGCCTCAGCACTAGGGAAAAATATTGCTTTAACATGATTATTAGCCTTTAAAATATATTAAATGATCTAATTATAACTCAAAATGAGGTACTACTACTGAAATCCAAGCAAATATGATACATTATCCTAACAACATCAACAAAAACAAAACTAGTTATAGCTGTAATGATGCTCTCCAAAGTCTTTAGTAGCCTATAAAAATACTGAGTCAGTACTTCACTATTAGATGAGAATATCAAGAAAACATGTAACTACATATTGCTTTGGAAGTGAATACATCACTCACTAGAGCAATGATACTATTTCTACTGTAATTTGGTTTTTACACTGTTCATGGAAAGTCTCCCCTGGAAAGCAAATCAGGAAGGAAAGAAAATCAACTGGTCTCTGACTGTGAAGAAAATTAGACACATTGAAGAAAATTTTGGGATTGCTTGGCATCTATGTTACCACTTTCTTTGTGTTCTCAATGAGGTAGGGAAGCTCTCTAGTTCTGATTCAACACAACTTCCCACCACAATAAAGTCTACTTTCAGATTCTAGGGCAGCAATTCTGAACCAGGGGGTCCAGACCCCTTTGGAGGTCAAATATCAGATGTCTTGTATATCAAATATTTACATTATTATTTATAATAGCAGCAAAATCACAGTTATGAAATAGCAACAAAATAATTTTATAGTTAAGGATCACCACAAGATGAGGAACTGTATTAAAGGGTCACAGATTTAGGAAGGCTGAGAGCCACTGTTCTAGGGGTTTCAAATTAGTACAAGTGGAAATGGTTTCCTTATTTCTCTCTCTTCCTGTTAGTAATGTTGATCACTTACTATCCCTTTTCATAGAAAATCAGACCCCAAGAAAGTTCTGTGAACTGTTGGGTATAAAACAACTGTCCAAAATGTATTTTTCCAAATGTGAACTATGTAGATGAAGACAATGAGCATTGGTTAGTTAAGCACAAAACAATCTTTGCAGTTTCTCATTGTCAACTTAGATCCTACAAGCCGTGCTAGAACATTCATAGAATTTTTCTGACCTTCGGTCTAAAAGCAACATAAGCTAAGAATTCAGTGTAAGGGGTAAAGCGCCAGTCTAGCATATCAGAGGCTCTGGGTTTGATATCCAGTACCACCTACACGAGGTCATGGAAGCATACAGACCTCTAATCCCTGATGCCCCAGAGGTAGAAGCTGGGGGATCAGGAGCTCAGGCCCATGCTAGGCTTCAGCCAGCTCCAGGCCCACCTGGACCACTGTCTTAAAAAATGAAAGATTAAGTCTAAGCATAGCACAAAAGACCATGAAAAATTTTGAACAAAATCAAAAGTTCCAAGAAAAAGAAAAAATATGCAACACTGCAAACAATTTATTAATAAGTACTTGTTAAAACTTCTGTCTTTCAAGTCACATACCCTCATCTCATGCTCATAAAAAAATAATAATTAAAAGGCTTCGGGGGTTGAGCTTTTTGTTTTGTTTGTTTGGAGAGGTTGTGTTTTGTTTGTTTGGTTGTTTTGGTTTTGGTTTTGGTTTTGGTTTTTACTTTTGGTTTTTACTTTAAGGGGTTTGTTGGTTGGTTGGATGGTTGGTTGGTTGGTTGGCTGGTTGGTTGGATGGATGGATGGATGGATGGATGGATGGATGGATGGATGGATGGTTGGCTGGTTGGTTGGTTCCCAAGAAGATTGAAAACTATGGGAAATGTCCTTGTTACCCTCTGGTTTAGCAGGTAAATATTCTCTTTGAAGAATAAATTCTGTGAATACTGTCATCTGTGTTGAAAAATGTCACCATCTTAATTTTAGGTAAGGGGCTAATATCAAACACCTGCCCATCAAAGAGGTCTGCAAAACTGTGAGATGGCACCTGGCCTTTCCTAGCTTAGTATGCTATTGCCATAGGCAGATCACTTAGATCTGTTACAGGAAGTTATTTTCTCCTGGCTCTGAAACTAAAGCCTTAACACAAACTAAAGTGGCCAGTTCCCTCTGAAAGAAAGTCTCCCTGTGTCCCCCAGTTCCTGGCATTTGCTGGGCCCTCGGTACCCTCCTGACTTGCACAGACTTCACTATGTCTTTATCTTCCATATGATCTTCTCTGTGTGTGTGTATCTGTCAAATCTCTCCTTTTCAAAAGGGCACCAGTCTGTTGGATAAGGGCTCCGTCCACCCCAGTATGACCTCATGTTAATTTTATAAATGATATTTGGAAAGACTAAATGGAATCACACTCTAAAGTATTGAAGGATAATTCTTCAACCCATGAATTTTAAGGGAAGACAGTCATCCCAAAATCCTTTCTAATGGAGAGGAGGGAAATAGAAAAATTGAGGCTATAGCACAATAATGGTAGTTTTTCAGGATGGCTACACTAGAGACTCCAGTAAGCTAAACATGGTTACACATAAAAAGTAAAATTTATGAGTCTACCTGCAACTCAGGATTTAATTGATTGATGCAGTTCATTAGAAGTTCAAATGATTAGTAAAATGTTTATTTGTAGTGAAAGAAATCATTTTCCAATATACTTAATTTTAATTCCTCTCTATTCTTGTTCTCTTCTAGTTGTGAAACTAGATGTTTTTTAAATAGCTATACAGTTTCTAATACAAGAGATATTTAGAATGGACTCAGCATGCAAAGTTGAGTCTATGTAATAACAAGAATATAGAATGTATTTTCATACATTGATAAAAGTATATGTAATACATTTTGTAATATGTTGTAGTATGATGATTTGTATTTTTGACAAAATGATTTAAATTAAATTATATTTCCCCAGTTGCATGTGAGCCTAATTATTGGCATAGTATTATAAACATGTACTAATGCTCTGATGGAAAAGAGAGCACTACAAAGACATCTTCAAGTCAGTTAGCTCCTAGAGGCTGTAGTTTCTATTTTCTTTTGTGGGTTTAGTGCTTCTTCAATATTTCTAAGAGAGGGAATTTAAATGCCCACCTTTTCATTATTTGCATTTGGTTCCACCATCAGCAGCTGCTTCAACACTAGAATAGGTACACAGAGAATGAAACCCACTCAACAGATAATTCCTGCTAAGACATTCACTGTGCTAGATGGCAGTGAAAAAAAATGGATAAAACCCTTCCTAACTTGCAAGTGTTAAACCTAAATGTTCTCCTTGGAGAATGGAGTTCCCTGTCTTCCTCTCATGACCTAAATTATCTTTCTATTCAGTCCTTTGACAAGCAAGCCTAGGACTGGAGATGGCATCTCACTGACTTCTTTTTTTTCAGTTTTCATTCCATGCCCTCTCCTTCTCTGAACTCTCCGTCTTCCAACCCCGTCTGACAGACATACCCTCTGTGGAAACCCGGCCCCAGTCACATACCTCAATGTTTATTCGTGGCTCCTTGACTTTGTCTGACTCAGACTGTTAATATGTGTATGTGTACTTCTGATCCCTTGCATTCTCAATCTCTAAAACCCTCCAAAGATGTGCCTTGCACTTGTCTTTGTTTGCTGTTAAATTCAGTCAGTCATTCTGCAATTTCCATTCCCTAATCCTGTTTCTCCATCTCCTCTCCTTCCAGCACAACCCTTTGTTTCCCCAGCATCAACAATTTCCTAAATCTTCTGAAAAAGCCTGCCTTGGAGCCAAAGCCTTTTGGGGTCACTTCCATCTTTCTTTCCTTTTTGCCCTGTAGGTAGCTAAAACCCTATGGTTTCTGAAACCCCATGAAACACCCATGAAAATTTTAACGCTTGCTGTTCTCAGCATATGTTAGGACTGACCCCACTTTCCATTAATCCTGGACCTCCAAAGCAGTAGAGTGTGTTAGTGAAAGACAGAATTGTGTTTTCTATCCTCCGTGCTCAAGGTAGACACAGAACTTCCTGCAGACACCTTGACCATCACTTGTTCTTACTCCTGCCCTCCTCCATGCCACTCCCCATCATTTCAAACTCCCAACGCATACTCCTCCATCACCAGTCCTAGTCATGAAGCTGCTTCTGCTTCTAAAGCAGAGGGGGGATGGAACTCCTAGCTTAAATTCCCAGATTTCCTTTTTAAATCACCAGCATACTAATTTCTGTAGCCCCAGACGACCAACTGCCTGTGCGTTTAACCAATGCAAACCCCTCCCTCCACTGGTTCTGAGATCTCCTTCACCAGCAATTCTTCTCAATGTCTTCAGTTTCTCTGAGATTTCTCCCTCCAGCCACGTGTTCACATGTGGCTCTGTCTGTTGCTTTAAAAGAAGTGGAAATTCTCATTTTGACCCCACCTTGTCTGCCAGCTCCTAATTCTCTCCCTAATTTTTCACTTTCAATTAAAAGTAGATTCAGCTTTTCAATAGTTTGAAGTCATTTATGCAATGTTCAAAAGCAGATGGGGAGCTCATGCTGACAAATAATTGCAATAGTGAGAGTGATCCCTGGAGTACTTTAGGATTGCCATAAAGATGGGTGGAAAATGATGAGTGGTTTGCTTATGGACTCTCAAAGGACAACACCGTTTGCACTGAAAAGGACTGATGCTTTCCTGTGTATCAAAGGGTAACTGGGAAAGGGTTGAATATGATAAAAATAAAAGTATGAAATTCTCCAAGAGTTAATAACAAGAAATTACCTCAAAGTTGAGTGGGAAAGGATGGGATTGTGGAGTGAGAAGGGGAGGAACTGAGGGGGGTGAGTATGTTCCAAATAAGCTGTGTGAAATTTTCAAAGAATTAATTATTTTTTTCAAGTAAAAATAAACAAGTGTATTTATTTATTATTGTCTAACACAGTGGTATTCCTCACTGGGGTGCTTAGTGTCCTCTCAGAAAGAAAGGTCTGTTTAGGGGACACATTTTTTATAGTATTGCAGTAAAAGTTAGCAATTGAAATCGCCGAGTCCTGTAATAGGGTATAATTATTTTTTATTCATTTTAACTAGTTTCTAGATTTATACTCAAATAAAGGAACCCGTTTTTATGAAAGATAAATTACAGGAGTTCTGTCTTGCCCTCAGTTTGTGTACTTTTAAGTCAAGACGTTAAAGGGCCACATGCAGGTGTTGCACTCTGTCCTGCTTGGATGTCTGTCCAGCTGAGCGCTGCTCTCATCTCATCTCCACAAAGTTTCATCTCCAAATAGTTGTTTGAGAAGAGATGTCATTCCCAAACAGTCAATAAGCTGCAGACAGAAGAGGGTCCAGTCATGATATGGCTCTCAGTTTTCTCCCTTTAATGCTAAATCGGGCAGCAGGAAGAGAGAGACACTGGGCCTGCATGGAGCACTTGAAACCTCAAAGGTCACTCCCAGTGACACACTTCCTCCAATAAGGCCAAACTTCATTGTAGAATCACTCCCTGTGAGCCTTTGGGCCCGTTTTCATTAGAAACCACCACACATGCCTACATGCATATATATTGCATGTATGTTCTTAAGTATGACCTGCTTGGTTCATATAATGCTGTTCATATGTATATTTTCAGGGTTGACCATTTGGTATTAGATAACCAAGTGATGTGTTGTTCTCTGGGGAATACCATTTCTCTTCACTCTCGGCATCCATTAATTGCCCATAGCTCTTCGTGTAGGGCTGAGGCCTCCTGGGATTTTACCCATCCCCTTTGGCACATCTACTGCTGTTGTCTTTATTGAGCTCATGTTCAGGCAGCCATGTTGGTGAGACTTTACAGGTGTAGCTTCTGACACCACAGCTTTTTTAAAGTTGCCCTTCTCTGCATCATGCACACAGGAAAGCCAGTCAGGGTTTTGTAGAAAGAGTTTTATTGGGTAAAAAGCAGTTGCCACATGTAAAAAGCCAGAGGTCAGCAATCCCGGTGTTCCTGTGGGGAGATGGGAGGCAGAATCAGGAGAATCCCTGGAACCTAGGGGACCAACTGACCTAGTATATGCAGTGGGAAAGCAGGAGTGTACCTGTATTCACACACAGGAAAACAGAAAGAGAAGGAGAGGGATGGAGGAAAAGAGGGAGGGAGGGAGGGAGGGAGGGGAGAGACAGACAGAGAGAGAGAAAGTAGGGCCCTAGTCCTTTTTTATTTTTTTCTGTCTTCCAGAACACATGGAAGCAGGTTTGCTCTGCCATACTTCCTCCACCACAGTAGACTTGCTTCACCAGCTAATAACTCTATCTTGGTACTTATCAATTGCTGCAATAAAGCACCATGACCAAGACAACCCATAAAAGAAAAAGTTTATTGGGACTTACAGTTTCAGCACATTAGAGTTTATGACCATCTTGCAAATGATGCCAGCAGGAACAGCTGAGAATTTACATCCTGTCCTCAAGCAGGAGACAAAGAGAGAAACTTTTGCCCTACTGACATACTTTCTCCAACAAGGCCATACTTCATCCTTTCCAAACAATTCCACAAACTAGGGACCATGCATTCAAATATAGGAACCATTCTCACCACACACACTTTGGTTCCTGACTCTAAAGATTATGAATATATATTTCATAATCTATATGTATATGCATGTGCATATGGCTTTTCTTTGCTCAATTAACTGCGATCAATATTATTAATATTTTAGGATAATTCAAGAAGAATAATCAAGTGGTCTGGAGACGGGGCTCAGGGACAGGGTTCTGGCCTATTGTGAGTGAAGACTCATGTTTCATCTCCAGTGTTGGGGTAGAAGGAAAGAGTGAAGAAAAAGAAGGAGGAAGGATAATTGATTTGGTGCACATTTGAATAAAGGCTTTAGGGTCATCTCTGGCCCCACAACCAAGCAGTGCATACATAGGACCTAGCCACAATGAGTTCCCACATTTATAAGCATCTTCGACCTCAGCAAAGCTGAACATCAAGCATACTTTAAAGAATAATCTATACGTAATTTATAATTACTGAAATTGCCAGAGATATAAAGTGGCTACTTAATTATTTTTATCAGTGGTAGCCATTTGTTACTTTTAGAACACTATCCCCCAAGCATAGAACCTATACATATAACTGTTGAAATACTGTGAGCACACAAAACACCTCACAGCCAAGTTCATAATATTCAGCTTGGCAATTGGCTTATAAGTACATAAAACGTCCAAATTCCAGCCCGTTCCCACAGAGTGGGGGTCAGGAAAATTTCTACCAACACACTGTGTGTCACCATCTATAATGATCAACACACAGCCCTGTGGCCACTGGCAAGGAAGCAAAGATGCAGAGTGAGCTGGCGGCAAAGACATGTCACTCCCCATTATTACTAAGAGAACAAAATAGACTCGCTCTGATAACAAAGTGCTTTTCCAGGTTAAATTTAGACTCAGCTCTATGCTTTTGTTAATTTTGAATTTTTCACTCTAACAGTTTTAAGTCAGAAAAAAAAATTGCACTATGAGCAGTAAATTCACCAAGAAAGTCAAGAGATTTTTTTTTCAGATGAGTATGTATTCCCTCTGGCACCCGGTCCTTTCCTCAGAGCAAAGTGCTAAGTAAAGCACGTGAAAAGTGGAAACATGTGATCACCATTCCACTCTCCAGAACTCAGATTGCTTTTATAAACCAACACGTAAAGCTGGACTTAGATGGCATTTTAGAAGCATACTGGTAGGCAGACAAATGTTAGCCTAACACAACACTTAAAGACCCCTCAAAGAGTAGAGTAAGGCAGATAGGTGATGGCCTTATCTTTTAAGTAAAGCTTCCTGGACTGTAAACAGTCATTAAGGAGTCTGTGTAGACCAGCTTTCAGGCACTGTGACAAAATGCCTGAGATAACCAAGCTGTAAGAGGGAGGAATTTATTTTGACTCACGGTATCAGCACTTTCCAGTGCATGATAACTTGGTCATGGCCTCTGGGCCTGTTGATAGGTGGCACCCACAGTGGGAGTGCACGGCAGAAGAGGGCACTCACATTATGATGGCCGGGATGGAAAAGGAATGTTTGAAGAGCAAGATATCCCAATATTCCAATTGAGAATGTGCTCCGCAACAACCTAACTTCCTTCCTCTGGGCCTTGCCTCTTAAAGATCCCACATTTCCCAGTAGTATCAAAAGATGGGGACCATGCCTTCAGCATGGGAGTCTCAGGGGTCTTGAACTATAGGGATCATCTTTTATTTTTATCTTTCCTCACTGACTTTCTAAGCCTTGTGATGGCCCATTATCTCTACACTATGTGTAACATAATCTAAAGCAATGTATAAGCCAACATGGTGAGTGATAGTCATAAGTTACATTTTTCTGTCCTCCCTACTTTTTCATTCGCCTCAACAGCTCTGTAGGCCTCAACCCTGGACTGACTCCCTCACTGACAGCTCTGCTACTTTATCTCAACTGTCCTGGAAGACTAGAGGGAAGCATATGGAAGTAGAGCTCTGTTGGGCAGTAATTGTTTAATTCTGCAAAGACTAAACACACCTTGCATTTGTTTAATTATGTAAGAGATGTGTTGCTTCTTTACCTTGCCTGCCTAAGGCACCTGATTGGTCTAATACAATGCTGAGTGGCCAGTTGCAAGGGAGGAGGTCTAGGTGGGACTTCCAGGCAGGGAGAAGAAGTAGGAGGAGGAATTTAGGCTCAGGTAAAGGAAAGAAGAAAGAAAAAGAGACGTCAGGAAGATGCCAGGGAGATGCCAGGGCTTACCCAGCCAGATACAGAGGAAGCAGGAAAGTAGGACATATAGAATGAAACAAGGGTTTAAAAAAAAAAAAACCCAAGACAAAACTTAGAAGAATAGAAACAGTTTAAATTGAGTTTAAAGAGCTAGTGGGACAAGCCTAACCTAAGGCTGAGCATTCGTAAGTAATAGTAAGTCTTTGTATCTTTATTTGAGAGCTGGTTGGCCACACAAAGAAAATGCCAACTGCAGAGCTTGGTCTGTGTGCCTTTCCAGTGCCGTCTGCTGAAGTCTGGCACCCAGCCCCATGCAGGCTCTTGCTGTAGCTGAGTAAGAAACCCAGAGATCACTGTGATTTCTCCAAATGTTAGCCTTAGTCTCCAAATCTACCAACCACCCAGTCTCTTCTCCTCTTGTTTATTGAAAAGTATTTCATTTTCTATATCACAAGAAAGATCTGAGGAAATAAAGCGAAGGGAAACCAGCAAGGAGCCCACCAATGCCTCGCTACAGTCTGTAGAAACACCACTCCTTCCCACCACTCTCACCCTGCTCTTCAGGAATGGCATCACTTCATGTCCACATTTGATATATCAGTCTTTGTTCACAGATCTTTAGAGACTTCATTAGGTCATATGCGTTTATCCCCCAAATTCTTAGATTTACCTTTTTACAGTGTAATCACCATAAAGAGCTTTAGACTTCAACAACAACAACAATAAGGCCGTTTTTAATTTCCTTCCTGATTTAACAGCCCTCGGGGATTTATTATCCAGTCATTAGCCACTGGGTCATCTGTGCTCGAGCTTCTGCTTCCATCCCCGTATTACTCAACCCATTGTGGCTGGACTTTGTCCCCACTGCTTCTTCCCGTCTCTTGTTAAAGTCATCTGTGACCTTTCTGATGGATTAGCTAATGGACGTTTTTCTTTCCTCGTCTTAACTTCTCAGTGGAATATAAAGTCACCTTCATCTTCAGCTGTGGTGACTACTCCAATGCTCTCGTTTCTCCTTTATTACCCTCTGCTTACTCCTCACAGTCTGCTTTCATCTTCAACTCTATTCATTTTTAAGTTGGTACTCCCCAACATCAGCATGGAGACCTTTGCCTTCCTATCATTCAGTTTTCACACACACACACACACACACACACACACACACACACACACACACACAGTGACAGTATCAACTTAACAACATCCTGAAGTTCTTTTCTGAATTACAAATCAAATTATGGACACCTTCCTAGGCTTTATAACTAAATCAAGGTCAACGTATTGGACATGGAAATTTTGTCTGAGTCCTCTCTCTGTGCTTGTTTGAATTCCTTACTGAGTCTAGTTGTTCTGGATTTTCTTGTTTCTGGATTCTCTAATACAGTCTCATCCATCACCAGCTTTCAGAGATTTAGCCACAAACGATTTGGATTCTTGAAGTCCCCAATTATCCAACCATTTCCCTTGATAGTGTGCCACCAAGTAAACAGGATATGTGTGTGTGGGCATGCATTTTGTGTGTGAGTACATGTACCGTGGCATTTGTGATAAGCATTTTATATTTCTGTTTGCATAAGCAAAGGAAAAAAATTAATTATTTTTTAATTCAGTTTCATGCTTGTTCTGAAAAAAAAGTTTGATGTGAATTTAAAGAAAACTAATTTCAAAGATTTCCCTTGATTTAATACAAGTCAAAGAAATCTGCATTTAAGACACCCACCTTTATTTACTTGAACAGTAATAAGATTTAACTAAAAGGAAATCATTTATTGAATTTCAGAAAGCATTTACTAAATTGCATTTTGTAACAATCATAGTTAAGTATGAGAGAACCTCAATTCACTCTCTGCTTCATTATTTAGCAACTGTGTAATCTCCAGAACACTTCATGTTTACATGTGCTAAAGGGATGTCCAGCTTACAGGGTCCTGTGGGAAGACTTTGTCAGAAAATGATAGAACTCTAGCAAAAGAAAACAAGGCACTTTTTCAATAATAAATAGGATTTTATAGTAGACTATTGTTAAATTTTGAATTAAGCTACATTTCCTTCCATTTGACAAAAATGTCCATGTGATTAAACTCCACTCTATTAAAAAGGAGACACCCTCCCCCAATAGGGCCCTTTCTGTGTGATCATGAACAAATTTCCATCCACACCCCTCCAGGAGGAAGCCAGCTCAGGGAGAGGTCCACTCTGGCAAGAAGAGTCCTTTATTACTATTGATGCCTGCATGCAGTGAAAATAAAGGCCAGCCTTACATGTACTCGTTTTACTTTTTTAACTCTTAAATGACACTGTGTCGGTAAATAACCTGTATCCAAGATAAAAGAGTCTCACTCCCTAGCCATTGGTTATGTGTGTATTTATCCACCAATGAACAAGGTTGTCAAGAGGCAGTTGGAAAAACTTCTCCTTCCTTTTTCTTTCTCTCCCACCAAAGCAGGACTATAAAAATATATGTCAGTGGAGGCAAGGCGATTATTGATGTCAAGTTATCTGAAACTTGGTAATATGCACACAGTAAGTATCAGAGAAAGGCTAGCTAGCTAAGGGCTCAGAAAAAAAAAAAAAAAACACACACACACACAATTTGAAACATCATCCAAAACTAGGAACATCTGGTAACTTTTTAAAGTATTTTTAGTGTCTTAGTTTAAATATATTCTAGGTTCTGCTTTCATCAGTCAGTTCCGGGGCACATGCATTGCTATGTCTCAGCAGTGGCAGCAGCAGCAGCAGCAACAGCAGCAGCATTTCCAGATGTCTTGTTCAATCTGCTTTCCAAAAGCAATCCAGGGTTAGGGCTCAGAGATCCGCTCCCTTTTTGCCCATATGCTCCTTTTCCTCCTGGGGAGGGGTTAAGCCCCTTGATGTCTGCCTCTTCTCAGCAGGACCACCTTTTATCTGCCTTGCTCCCTGAGGCCAGGGCACTGGAGAGTGGCTGTTTTCCCTAATGCTGATAAATTAATTAACAGCATGGCAAGCTTAAATGGTTTAGAAAGATTCTGAAGCCCTCTGGTTGGTGGCTTTCACTGAGTAGAACATGTTTATCCATTTCACAGGACCTATATTTTTAGATCAATGACCTTTGGCTGCATGATTCATTCTGAGTTCATTTTTTCCCCAGAGAGTGTAGTTTCACATAAACCTATTTAACAGCAATAAAGCAAATGATGTTTCAAATGGAATATAATCTATTCCACACCTGTTTCCTTTGACTATTTTGATAGAAATGAGCTGTTTCTGTGATAATTATACTTTTGCTATACAATATGCAGCAAAAATATTTATATATTTTTCATTGCTGTAGCATATGAACATTTTAATTTTAAATGAGTTCTGTTAATGTTATTTTCAGCAAAACACCCATACACACAAACCAAGACATTTTCAGTTGCAAAGATAAGATATTTTCTAAGTACCATTTATCTGGATGAAATTCTTTTTATAAAATTTCCCTAGGGTTTCTTATCTCCTTATGTAATGAAAAATGTATCCAGATATTAATAACTACTTTAGATGAAACACTATCTGCTTACATGGTCCTTCCATTTTGGTTGCCAACTATAATGTACTTTCTAGTAGATCCTGATATCACTAAGTAACCATTTGTGATCTAGAAAGATAATCCTAAAGTTTGCAGTAAGTGTTTTTACACAAGATACTGAGCATCCTACCTCTGTTCTCTGTACTTTCCATATTACCTACTGGAAGAGAGGAATGAGCTAGTGCAGATTTGATTGGCTTTGCATAGTCCATCTGGTACAGGGATGCAATGCCTTGCTTGTTGCTGTGCACCTGCTTGCCATTGAGTGTTTGGTTGTCTTGGTTTCCATAGTCTCTGATGAAATAAAGAGCATGAAGACATTTTTGAACATGTTTCTATGTAAATAAATGAAATGTGTAAAATAATGTCCACAGGTGGTCTAACACAGTAACCATAGTATATGCTCCATAACAGCTTAAAGTAAAAACACAGCAGACTAAGAGACTCAAAGTGACTGTCTCATCTTCTTCCTGTATTCCACATGACTTGAATCTCCTGACCATTCCTCAAAGATAGGACATTCAGCACGAGAGTTTCAAGAGAGTGTCTGAGGGCTAGCTTATGGTTTCAGACAAAGGCAGTCTTAAGCAATCTTTTTTTGTTCAGCGAGTCCTCTAGCAATTGCATTCTGAAAATACCAGGATGGAACCATTAGAACTTTGTCCTGGATGCTGATCTCTCAGCCTCCTCTTGAATCTTTCATTCATATTTTTTTTTTGCTTTGTTTTATTTTTTTAGCAGCATCAGTAGTTTTAACTGTACTTTACTGGATTGAGTGTCCTGGGTACAGTTGGTGAAAGCTATAAACCTTGAGTTTAAACTATACTTTTACCAACAAAAATTTGGCAAATGCTCAAAGAGTACAGTATGTACTGAAAGCCAATAATTATATACGCCAGGTTAGGAGTTCACAAGGCCCTTAAGCCCAGGATTTCCATAATGGGAGCTTATGGTGGTGTTTGGGATTGTTCCACGGTCTTTGAGAGAAAAGAGGATTGGCTTTGGCTATAATGAAAGTGGAGAAATTCCTCTTTGATTAAACATGTGTCCCTATGAAACTTTTACTTATCTTTATCCTATATTTTTTTCCTTCCCTTCCTGTTGGCCACAGCTGTCATTACCATCATTGATACCCCACCTTCAGTTTCACCGAAAACCAGAAGCATAATAGTGTCTTCTTACTCCAATGTCCTTTTGCCATGATTTCAGCATAGCCAATATGATTGCCTTTTCCTCTGTGGGCTGGCAATTTCTTCAAGTTCGTGGATATCTACAAACATATACTATCCTGGCCAGAGCCTCTTCCTCTTTCTGATAAGAAGGAGGTATAAGAAACAGCATATAGAACTTTGACAAAGCTAGTTCACCTATTCAAGTGAATTAAAGAAAAGTGAAAGCCTCAAGGAAAAAGAAAGACAGAGCAGGCAAGTGAGAGAGAACAAAGAAACACACATTCTCTCTCTCTCTCTCTCTCTCTCTCTCTCTCTCTCTCTCTCTCTCTCTCTCTCTCTCAATCTTTCCATTCAAGAACCATCAAGATGTTGTTGTACTCTAGATCCTCAATCTAGGACTGTATTTTTGTACAAACCATGTGGCTTAAGTCCTGGAACCATGAGTGGGTGGCAAGGGAATAAAGAAAGGAAAGACGTGTAGTGAAGCTATGATCAGGTGGGATTCTGCTGCCCTCACAACCCAGGATTCTCAGCATGTTCATTAGGTACACACAGTACAAGGGGAGAGATCAGCTCATCTGGAAAGGAAGTCTTTGCAGGCAACAGTCTCAGGTTGTAAACATCCAGGAAAAGGAAGCTGCGCTTGCTAGTCTTGGCACACACTGATCAATCATCCATAAACTCATACTCGGACTCCCAAGGACAGCTTTGTCATGCCTCTTGAGCCTGGCCCTTATGGAGAAATGCCTTTGCCTACATTCTATGAATCTGAGGCTCGGGGAGTTCTCAACATGACTGTGCTCATGCCAACAATACACATTTACTTAGGACTTTTCTCACTGGGGCTCCCTCTGCTCCTTACACATCTCTGGGCTTTGTCAATGTTCATACTCAAGTCCTTGCCTCTGTACTTTGAAAACCCATTTGGAAATGGCACAATATCATTCAGTCAGAAAACAATCATCCAGAAATTAATGAATTGACTCTAACGATTTAACTTTTTTTTTTTCATCTGAAAGATTGAATGTCTTATTTTTCTGAAAAATAAAGTATAGTTTTCAAATACAGGAATTATATCATCTCACATATGTATCCTGAGTAGAATGTAGATAAGTATAGATGTAATTAAATATATTTAAATATGTATATATACACATATATTATTTCTGATGACCTACATTAGACCAGAGATCATGGTCAGAATATTGCAAAAGCCAGACTTGGCAAATTATAAAATATATTTGCTATGCTGGATGCTCTTTACTCTTCCATCTCCAATCTGCTACTAAGTCTTAACATGAGAAAGTCTAATGTCTAGTCACCTAAGCAGCCACAGAAGACACACAAGCTAATGCTAGCCCTGGGGCCTGTGAATTGACCCAGACCGAAAGCTCCAGAGGACAAAAAACATGGCTTCCTTGTTGAATGTCTGCACTTGTTTTCTTGTGCCTAAAACATTTCCTCAAAGTGCGTGGGTAGTAAATAGTTGAGTGAAAAATAAAACAAACAAACAAACAAAAAATTATGGTGAATTTTTGTTTGTTTTTTTGAAACAAGGTTTCTCTGTGTAGCCCTGGTTGTCCTGGAACTTGCATTGTAGACCAGGCTGATCTCAAACTCTTAAAAATCTGCCTGCCCCTGTATTCCAAGTACTGGGATTAGACGTGTGTGCCACCACTGCCTGGCCAGTTACTTATGGTTAATTTTAATGTTGATTTTAATTTCAACATAATTGACCATAATATAATACTACTTTTGGTTATTTTGAAAACGAACACCCAGTGGACTATTACCATCATTTCCTGGCCCTTGAAGAAAATATACACTTTTGTTACATTAAATGAAAGTATGTAAGTATTGATGGCCAAAACTGAGACAGAAACCTTGGTAACTTACACTCAAAGCCTTTCCTTTTTCTTCGCAATAACTCTCTGGAGGATACTGTTTACAAGTACGTTATCTGTCACTCGAATAAATAATCCTCCTAAAATGGAGTCCAGATGTAGTAACACTATATTGAATTCCACCTCAGCATCCACCAAACAGAGATATCTGAGCTCTAGAGAGAATTCCTACAGAGAACAGAATGAGCCTGTTGGTTACTAAAAATAATCAAGAATATTTATCAAAAAATAAATTTTGTCCTTATAAGTAGTACAAATAATCTCAGAGAAAATGTTTTGGTCCCCATCCTAGGATAATATTGAATCTCTGTGGATATTTGTGAGTTGGCAAGACAAGATTGGGGGGAGGGAGTGGACGGTTATTTTTATATATTTGTGCCCACAATAGCCCTGAGTGATTTATCAGATGCAGCATAAGATTATTTGAGTACCTGGAGGTACTCAAATTGTTCACCTCTGATCTGGAAGAATATTTAACAAAATTCCAGCAATTTTCCAGGTTATACACCAGCCATACATGCACATGCATATACAGGCACATGTATACACACACTCTAAAATTAGACATTTTCCAATAAAATTGCCTTCTAAATTAAATTATTTGTCAAAGGTACATGTCAGTTAGTACTATATACCTAACATTTCTCTGTTGGTTACATTCAAACACTGGTTGCTATGGCCACAAAATCACTATGAAATATACATCTGAGCTTTTTTAAATTTTTTTTTTATTTGTAGAATCACATGCATTCTACTTTTCCATAATTTTTTTTTACTTTACATATTTTGTGATCACATTTCCATGAGGCTCTTCCAAGTCAGTGGTCAATATCCATAAAAGAACAAAATTGCTCAGATTCACACATGAAGAGTCTTCATCTGTACCTTTCTCCTCATTTCAATGAAATTAGTTGGTGCTCAACATGGCACCTACTCTCTGTGAGAAAGATTGCTGGTCTTTGACTTATACTATGTGCAAGTATTCTCTCTTTATGCGATGTAACTTCTTCAAAGAAAACCATTTCACCTCAATCATGTGGTAGAAGAAAACTTAGGAAGGAAACAGAACATAGAAAATTCAAGTGAAAGGGAGATGATTTGAGTGGCTGTGAATTTGCCATAGCCTGTGTTGCCTGTAAAATCCACAGGGGGCAGCAGACTTGCACACAGGTAGACATGCACAGAAGCCTTGAGCAGCCTTCTCCTACCTGCATTGTGGGTAAACCCCCTGTGTTTATGGTTAATCAGCAAAGATCATCCTATGGTGACTCATCATTTCAAACTAACAATAACCCTGGAATTGATACTGCCTACCTACCGGTAACTGTGATTTACCTACATGAACCATATGAGAGATGCAGTTATCATAGTGAAGGAGGTTAAGGTTAACACCATCATGAAGTCAGTAAGAACACAACTTTCAAACAGGAGATATTACAATATATGAGAAACAAGAGGAAGAGATGAGGAGTCAACCTAAGATTAATCAACCCTTGTGTAAGTTTAAAAGCATCACCTGCATCCGTTCCCATATTACCACACCAAATGAGTTCTCCACAGTTCTAGCATTTCTATTCTTTTGGAAGCTACAAGGGTATAGACAAATTGAGTATTTATCACAGATTCTTGATAAAACTGAGGTTTAATCCATGAGAAAGGAGCTTCCTGCCACAGCTGGCCACTTTGTTTCTGTGAACAAAAGTGCTTCAGGGAGGAATTGATGTTTTATTTAATAGACATTAGATCCCCTGTGTGTCTAGTCATGACCCTGGAAAGAAGGCTGACATTCTCTATTCTGGTTGAAAAAGTAAAGAAGGCAATAAGATACAACTTATGTGGGGCAATAAAAATACTGGACAAGGAAGGATAGGTAGTGGTATATCCCTTGAGTAGCATGTATAGGGCCCTAGGTTCCAACATCAGGACCTTCAATTCACCAAGCTACTGAAAAGAAGGAGATTGTGAAAATACTAGATGATCAATGTCTTTAGTATTTTTGGTTAATTTTTGACAATTTTGAGGACTTTTGTATTTAGAAGTTACTGAGTGTCCACACAAAAACCTTCATTTGTCTATGCAGCTTTATTTATAATCATCTAAACTTGGGAGCAACTAAGATTCTCTTCAGCAAATAAATAGGTAAATAAATTGTGGAACATCAAGACAATGGAATATTAGTTAACACTGAAAGGAAGTAAACTATCAAGACATGGAAAGACATAGCAGAAACTTCAGTACATATTGCTAAGTGAATAATTAATAATTAATTATAATTACTAAGTAAAAGGAAGCATTTCAGAGAAACAATTCTAATTCTCTCATAGTCTGGAAAAGTCAACTTGTAGAGGCAGTAAAAGTAGCAGTGATTACCAGGGGTTGAGGGGAGAGAGGGTGGAATGGGTAAAAATGAAGCAATTTAGGGCAAGAAAACTATGCTGTGTGTTATTATGATAGTGGATTCCTGTCACTATCTAACTGCACAAACCCACAGAATATGCACAAGAACTGAACCACCCATATGGATATGAAGTTCAAGTGAAAGTGGTATGTCCATGTAGGTCGATCAGCTGTAACAAGCGATTGGCTTTATGGGAGGATCCTGATAATGGAGAAGGCTATGCGTGTATGGATGTGGAGGGGTGTAGAATAATTCTGCACTTTCTGCTCAAATTTGCTATGAACTTAAAATGGTCCCAAATCAGACTATGGTAAAACACAAATACGTTTGTGTAGGATACGCTCATAGTATAAAATACAAAATCTGACTGAGTTAGAGTAATGATCAAAGTTTATTGCACACACTACAGAACAACTCTGGAACCAGAAGGACTCAAAGTCACTGCAGAAAGACACCAGACGCACATGTGTCCCAGCACAGTTTGTCAAGCACGGAGGAGGAAGCCTGCTGACCTTTCCACGGTGCCCTGCTATGTGTTATCGTTCTCTTGAAGGCAATCAGAGATGGTCCAGCTGAGTGTATATAGATAACTATTTAATTTCACTGAACCATGCTGACAAGGGCATAAAGTTTCAAGTCTGTATTTTGTTTATGATTAGAACTAGTGTTTCTGGGAAAGCAGGATGACTTATGGTTTGTGTACATAATTATGGTGGATAGTCTTGGAATGTGTTTCAGTTTGAATCTTGAAGGCTCCCCCAAAGGCCAGTAGCTACAGTTTGAGTCACCAGCCTTTGGTGCTGTCGAGAGAATGTAAAGTCTCTAATAGTTGGATGTAATAGCCACAGTCCCTTCTCTTTGTATACTAGGGGCTAAGGTCCTATTATCCTCTTTTTACTACTATTTTTGTTTGAAATAAATGCTACTGATCTAGTCGATTTTTAAATCTAGTCGATTTAAAAAATGAGAAAAACGCTTATTTTCCACACTTTCCTGATCTTTAATACTACATATTATTAAAGAAATAAAGAAATCTTAAAATGGGCCCTATAGTGTAGAAATGCTACACGGTATACATAGTGGGTATTCTATCACTGAAGCAAAATAGTTCACAGAATCACCTTGAAAGGTGGGAAAGTTTAACTTGGCTCACAGTGTCAGGGGCTCTTGGCCACCACTGGTTGGCACACCATTGTTTCTGGGCCTGTGATGATGAGACAGACACTGTGGCTGGAAATGGATAGTGGAGCCATTAATCTCAACAGCTCACCAAACAAGCAAACTAAAAACATCTGTCGTCCTGCCTTGCACTTTGGATAAACCTTCTCCCATGGCTGATTTCATAACACTATACACTCAACATTCAAAACTATCTTGTGAAACTGTGAAGATCTTTTAAATTTAATATATGATATCATTAACTAATAGTGACTGATAACTCCATTAATCATTATGCTTGTGTGTATTTCCTATAACCTCATGAAGATTTAACATGATAAACAGAACTGTGGAACAGGATGTTAAGATTGACAAGGACACAGGAAATGGTCCTGTTACACTCTATTACATAGAAAGAACAGACCCAAGGTTGTATGTGACAGTTGTACATGAATAGACACTTTAAAACAGAAGGAAACATTTGTATTTGAAAGATGAGAGGATAAAGAAGCATGCTCAAGCTTAATATTGCTTTTTGTCGGTTTTGGGGTGTGCAGATAATTTATTCTGTTCTATATCATCTGCTTAGTGACATCCTACGCCTCCTACACTTGATGATAAATGTTCTACTTTGGGCTATTATGTAAAATCAAAAACTGTGTGTATGAGTAATTGTTAGGTGTAGTTTTGGTCAACAAAACATATATTTAGCATGAGTTTTGAAAGTATCATATGCCAGTTTGCAATTTCCATGAATATTTCACATAATTCAATAATGAATGTTACTGTGGTGGTTGAAACAGCAAATCAACTTGCTATTTTTCAAGTATAAATTATATCTGCATTATACACTTTACCAAATACATATCTTCAATCTCAGAAGACTTCTCATTCCTTTTAAAACCCTTCTTTTAACTCACATGTGATTAGCAAAACAGTGATCATGTTGGCATATTTATTCTGAAATGGAATTATGACTATAATGATGTTTGAGCATAAGTGTTTTGCATATACTTCTTGAAGGTTAAAACTCTGTCTATGATAAAATCATCCTAATGATCCAATTTTCAGTTCCTACTACAGCTTCAAGAAAGGGGAAGAGACCTGAACAAAGCTTGCCTGTAATGAATGGCTGTAATCAGTGCTCTGACTTGGTTGGTTAAAGAAGGTCACCTTGGCAACCTGATCCTAGGGATAGACTGACCTCTGTTTAGTACGGTGGTGTGCAGTGGCTCTGCAATGTCTGTGCCACTAACACTAGTCCATTAATCATATTAAATATTGTGATTAATAGGATACATATTTAAGTATTTTTCCTTACAGGCAATAGAAAATTTTATTTTGTTTTCCTAGTTGGTCCTTCTCTAAGTTCTTATTTCTAATCTAGTCTTCAATCACTGCTTTTGGGAGAATAAAACAAATCCCCAATTAACTAGATTTTTGGGTGATTTGGGGTATTTGAAAGGGGCTTATTTATGTCTCTCTCTCTCTCTCTCTCTCTCTCTCTCTCTCTCTCTGTGTGTGTGTGTGTGTGTGTGTGTGTGTGTGTTTATGTGTGTGCGTGCATGAGCATGCACATGCATGTCATGATGTGTGTGGAGGACAGAGGACAACTTGTTGGAGTCACCTCTCTTCTACTGCGTAGGACTAAGGGGTCAAACTCAGGTTATCAGCCTTGGTGGCAAACCATCTAACTGTCTTTTCATTACGTTTTAAATTAGAATTTTAATTTTATGATGAGCACAAGTACCCTTCTAATACGAAGAACACAGATAAAGAGACCCCGTGTGTCCTCCACTCTGTGTCTACCCATGGGAAAACTACGGCACCATGGGAGGATTTGCTCTTCCCTGGCCTTGAAGACATAGTGGTGGAACAGTTTCTTCTGTGGTGGCTTTTTGGCATAGAGTAGTTACTGTCGACATGTTTGCCTCCCTGTTGGCTTCTCTTCTGCTGATCTTTTGCCTAGGGAGAATGTGATTTTATTGAAGAGTCCTTATTTTCACCACTTTTCATCCCCTTAGACTGCTGACTTCTCCGATTCAGGGTCTTGGCTGCAGGAGGAAAACAGAAACCCAATTACAGGTCCCTAGCTTCTCCACCTCCCCCTGGTTTTCAGCTTTGTCTCCTAAATAAATATTCACAAGTTTTAGCTTATTTAATTGGAGAATTACGAAGAATATATCTATTATCTATACTTAGAAGCAAAAGTTAAATTCCATATTTCTTAAAAGAATGAAAGCCAGCTGCCTCTGTGCCTGGCATTATTCCATTATGGCCAAACACATCTAATATCCTGCTTTCCCATTATTGTCCTGTGGAGGAATAGTCACAGTTTCAAGTGCCTACAAATAACACATAGCTTGGAGAGGGGTGCACCCCTGAGATGGTAGTACTCCAGAGGCTGAGGGAAGAGGATTTCAAGTCCCAGGCAGGCCTGGGCTACATGAAGGGTTACTGTCTGAAGGGTGCATGCGTGTGTGTGTGTGTGTGTGTGTGTGTGTGTGTGTGTGTGTGTGTGTGTGTGTAATGTGCGTGTGCTGTGTGATAAATCCTAGTTTCAAAACACAAAACACTGTCACTGTATCTTAGTTAAAGCTCACATTTGAAGCTTCTGATGAAATGAGTTAGAAAGTGAAGGGATCGGGCACCTCACCCTGCTTTGTGTGACAATGACCATATCATGTCACCTTTTCATGTCACCTTTTCAAACCTACGACTTGTGATGGAAACGTATATCCAAATTATCTTTTAGTGCAGCCTCTTGGCAGCTTCTTCATGAATAAAATTCTTGGTAACAGTTTTCAACTAGGAAGCTGCTTCTTTTTTTTTTTTTTTTTTTTTTTTTTTTTTTTTTTTTTTTTTTGGTTTTTCGAGACAGGGTTTCTCTGTGTAGCTTTGAGCCTTTCCTGGAACTCAAGGAAGCTGCTTCTTAGAATGAGTTTGTTGCTTTGGGATCCCATGACTTGCTGTATAGTATTGATTATTGTCTATTCTTGCCCATCTTTTGCAATTTTGAGCATTTTACGTTGTGGTAATAAAGCACAGAAAAATGATTTGCATCTAGCTGGTAGAAAGTGTGTAGCATCAAGAACGAAACCACGTCAATTTGTAAATCTTAATCTCTTAAATTGATGAGCATTTTTAAAGGAATAAGAGAAGATAACTCAAAGAACAAACAAAGGTTTCTATCTTAAATATAAAAACAGCTTCCAGCCTTGATCTGCACTGCCTTAAGCAGCCCCACCCCTGCTTTTCTGGAAATCATATTCTGCACAGGCTTAACTCCTACAAAAATTTCTGAGTTTATAAAACTGTTTTTAGACAAATAAATTTTTAGACATCTGTTGTATACTGTTGATTTGGATGAAATCATAAAAGAAAAATAACAATGGTACTTAGAAATAGCAGCAAGACTCTGATATGGTACTTTACACTGAACAAAAGCCATGGATTTATCCATGTTGTCCGATTGACACAAAAATCTGTAAATTAAATATTGCAGCTCTCACTTCAGGGAGAAACATTAATATTTACCTTGGAAATCTCTTACTCTGGAGTCTGACTTTTCATGCATTCTAACTTCCCATTCCTTTACAATGACCTCATTATATGCTCCATTAATTCTAACAGTATTTGCACATTGGTTTCAATCAAGCATGTTAAATAACACAATTTGCTTCATAACATGTATTTCCAGCTTCAATAGTGTGGGGCTGGGGAAGCACCAGTAACATTGCTGTTGTCCTGGGTACTCACCTGACCTCAATCACTGCAAGACGACAGGCCCAAAGGTTCCTGTTTGTCAGTGACACATTGTCAAAATCGTCTTCACATTCTGAAGTCTACAGTGTATGACTCCTAGGCAGTCAATAGTCATTCTATATTGAAATCAAATTAAAAACTAAATCTATGTGTTTTCAGCCACTATCTGCCAGGTGGACATATGCTAGAGTAAGATGTGTTAGATTCTGTTCCATGCAAATTTTTGAATTTCTTTCCACACTTCATTAAAATGGTTATATAAGCAAAAAAGGCACATGAGTACAAACTGTGTGCCTCAACCACACACACACACAAATGTCTTATGATGGGGCTGGTTTTATTGGGGAGGGGATTGTCACACAAACCTGAGGACCTGTGTTTCATCACCAATGGCAACATGAAAAAAAAAAAAAAAGTCTGGTCACCATGGTGTGCACCATTAATCTCAGTGCTGTGGAGATAAAGAAGGGCCTGCAGCATGATCGACAATCAGTGTAGCTGAACTGACAAGCTCCAGGTTCTGTGAGAGACTCTGTCTCAAAAAAAAAAAAAAGTGATAGAGGTAGACATCTGACTTTGACCAGCATGCTTGCATGCGCGCCACACATGCACACGTGCACACACACACACACACACACACATTCATTCATTCAAACAAATTTTTGTTACAGAATGTCACTCTAAATCTGTCTTTTCCTCTCTTTCCAGCTGCATGCCCTTTCCCTGTCTCCTGCCTTAGTAACAGACGTGGGACTGACCCAGCGGATTGTGAGGATTGATCAGGCACCCTTCCCAGGCTGGCATGCACAGCCTCTCCTAAAAGTTCCTCTTCTCCTGTGCACTGACCACAGTGCTGATGCTCCCAGGGTCATCTCAGAGGCCATACTAAGGATTGCAAGTTTTCCCAACACCCTGAGTCTGAAGACTGTGTGAAGATGGACT
This sequence comes from Peromyscus leucopus, assembly GCF_004664715.2. Lineage (NCBI taxonomy): Eukaryota > Metazoa > Chordata > Mammalia > Rodentia > Cricetidae > Peromyscus > Peromyscus leucopus. The sequence continues at coordinate 59,228,143 of NC_051068.1, forward strand.
GCCCACCCATCTGTTCCCCATCTTACCATGGGTAATGCATAAGCAAGAAAATATGCTCCATTCCGGCTTTCAATAGTCTTTCATATTTGCTTGTTAAAGCCAGGAAGGGATGTAGATTTTATTAATCTTAAGATTAACAAAAAAAGCTTACGCTTAGACAATTTTAGAGGCCATTTTCATGAAACATAATACAAATCACACACATCACAACAGAGTATTTATCATTAAATAAAAAATTTTTAATTCAAATCTATTATAGATACTTTAGAAAGTAAACTCTTTTCCCTGAGAATTCTGAAGAAGTTACAAGATTCTTTACATGAAAAGTGTTTCCTGTCTGCAATTTGCCTCCCCAAACACCTTAAAACCCCTAGCAACTCACAGAGCCTGGACAAGGGATGGATCCTGGAGCCTAAGCTCGCTTCATTGGCTGCATTATAAATTTGTGCTTGATTTGCATCCATTCACTTATGCCAATATGAAGATCCAAGTATTTCTTGGGTCTTATACTCAGTGCAAATGACATGCACAATAACTAGAAAGCTTAAAGCCTGGTGCTTTTCCAAACCAGCAACATCCTCTTGAGATACAGGGAGACAGCAATTTGGTCATATTTGCTGTATGTTACAGACAAGTAACTTCAAATCTTTCTCAAAATTTAGCACCTGACGCTTCTCTCAGAGGGCATTGTATCTTCCGCTACCTCACTTCCTTCAAAGACTGTCATACTTCAAGCCTTTCCTTTGAAATCTGTGAAAATTCATTTGATCTGTCTCATAACTTGTACTAGAATATAACATAGAAAGTATATTTAATAAGCACATATGCAAATGTATCTGTCTACAAACCTTCTGCGTTTAATATTCTTATGGTTTTAGAAATGTTCAAGAAATGTTAGTAATAATGATGATGATGATGATGACGATGATAAGGACATGGCGTTGGGAAGGAAGGAGTAAATAGTCAAACGTTTTGGGGAGAATTGGAGAGAGATCGTGGGCCATACGATCAAAAGACATTATGTAAATGTAAGAAATTTTCAAAAAATAAATAACTATATAATCAAAAAGAACTCACGGCATGAAAGCTCCATTGTAAGAAACCATGTCCTCATTAAATTGTCTATACGTTAAGGCTACACATTTCTAAAACCTCTTTTAAAATAACAGTTTCAAACCAAATTACGTGATCTCAGTGTCTACGTAATGACAGCTCAGCCATGCCCCACGGGTTTGAGAATGTCTGGACTCTACTGAAGGGGTCAGAGCTCTCCATGCTGTCCGCTGAGAGACAGCCGGGACTTTGCTCTGAACCCGGAAGAGATCCTTAGTGGGCTCGAGATGTCTGCACAGCAAATACTCCTACATTTAAGGACTTTCCGAGTCATGCAAACCTCTAAACTAGAATTTAGAGGACAAAGTCCACCATTCTCTGGGCAAATGTCAGGATCCCATGCTTCGTTCTGCTTCTCCAGAGTTCTGGCAACAAAAAATGCCATCTATGCAAAGCAACCCTTGTGAATCCAGAATCCTCTGTTCTCAATCCTAAATGTGATATGCCAAACCTCAGCAGTATGCGCTCTTTCCATTTGTGCATGGCAGAAAAAAAAAGAAGAAGAAGAAGAAGACGAAAAATATCATCTAAGGACAAATTCTGTTTTCCTTTAGTGACCTTTTGCCTAGAAATGGCTCATTAGCCAGAAAGAAAACTAGGCAGGAAAATGATCTCCAGGTTTGACTGTTCCTCGCACTTCGTGGCTGCAACGTTGCGCCATACTGCCTCCTTGAGGTCATTTTCAGGCATTGCGTAAGTTCTCACTGTCGCCAAAATAAAAGGCTGTGTGGCACAGAAACGTGCTAAGACACATCGCTTTGCCCGGGGAAACTCGTTTTCAAGTCTTTTTAGAGTTGTAGGAGAACTCATAGGAATTCCTGAAGCTTGCTGAGACAGTGAGAGACCTCCTCCTTTTAGAATGAAGATTGTATTTAAATTTTGGATGACAGAAAATGCAAACACCAGTATTGTTTAAACTGGGGTACATAGGCTTTTGGAAGCACATTGTCTGGCGTATTAATGTTGGAGATACATTGGAAGAAATGAAAGAAGTGGGGGAGACGGAAAAGGAAAAGGAAACAGAAGCAGGAAGAGTGAAAGAGAGAATTTACAGTGTAAAGCATCCAGTCTTCTGTGTAAGGCTTTGATAGCATGAATTTATTTACATCAGGCAAAATACTAGACCACGGCAGTCCAGCCTCACAGCACACTGTCCAGCCCATTTCCCCAGAGCCCCTGTCCCACTTCAGCACCTCATTGCTGATCTGCTCTTCAGGTCTGGATGCTCCCGGAAAAAGATATCCATGTTATAAAGGGCAGAGTGCTGCTTCCCTGATGCAGCTGAGGGAAAGGTGTGATTACAGGTGCAGTGGTCCCCAACAGTTAAGGCCAGGACTGAGTCAAGAGGAGACTCTGAAAAGAAAATTACTAAACTGTGTAAAATCACACAGTGGCACACAGTTTCTTCATATGGGCTTCTGCTAGAACACATTTACTTGTAGGCATTTAGTTTGTCTGAACATATGAAAAGAAAGTATAGGTATTTGTGGAATTCCATGGGGCTTCAACACATCTCTACATTTTGTTATGTTTAATCCAATGAAATATGAATTGGATTTTTATATTAAGACATTCAAAAATCAAGCCCAACGTGGTGATGCACACCTTTAATCCCAGCACTCGGGAAGCAGAGGCAGGCAGATCTCTGTGAGTTCGAGGCCAGCCTGGTCTGCAGAGTGAGTTCCAGGACAGCCAGGGTTGCATAGAGAGACTCTGTCCAAAACAAACAAAACCAGCAGCAACAACAACAACAAAAAAGACATTCAAAATCTTTTCTTCTAGTTTTTGAAATTATTGGCAGTTGCCCTGTTCTGGAGGAACACATCAGAAATACTTGATACTATCAAACTATAACTTATTGCCCCATCTCTGCCTCTCTCCTGGAAGGCTTTACTAGCTGAATAAATGTTTTGGTCCAACCAGAAAACAGTTGAACATATATTAGATCAGTGGTTCTCAACCTTCCTAATGCTGCATCCCTTTAATACAGTTCTTCACCTTGTGGTGATCCCCAACCATAAAATTATTTTCATTGCTACTTCATAACTGTAATTTTGCTACTGTTATGAATCATAACGTGAATATTTGATTTGCAGATGGTCTTAGGAGACCCCTGTGAAAGGGTAGACTGACCCCAGGTTGAGAACCACTGTATTAGAACCATTTGCTTCCAATGATGTTCTCAGTCTACAAATATCTGTGGACAAGGCATGTTTCTACTATCAATCTTGGTAGTGAGCTATATTTTCATAGGCAAATTGTAGACAGAGAGAAAATATATCAGTAAAAATGGGGGAGGAGGTTATATAAAATGTATTCATATATTTACCAGCAAACAAAGGCAAATCTTCCTTTACACTTTTCTAAAGTGACTTTATGAAATTTAACTTGGCTAAAAAAATTATTAAATTGGAAAGTCACTTAGAATCCTTCTCCATGCAAAGGAAGGGACTAACACTTTTTTCTAAATTATGCTTTATGAGCCAATCAACATTTTTTATTCATAATATCTAGAAAACACATTTATCCCCCAAACATAGCTTTGTTATCAGCTCATCTGACTTGGAAAAATTGAACACCAAGATTTGAGAAAATAGAGTCCTGGGTATATATTAAATGATGCGCTAAGCATATTTCCTACATCTGCATCTGCATATTTCTCTGCACTAAGGACAAGAGAAGGTGATAAGCAGCTGGACAACCAGTGCTTACTGCTGACAGCGAAGTCATGAGTTAGATGCCTAACAACAAAAAAGAAAGAACTAAACAAATAAACAGTCCAGTGCATTTACATTTGCTTAAGTTCTCCTTATAGTCTAAAGAATTGTCCTATCCTCTACAGTTGCTGTTTTTGTTATTTTTTATCTTTCCTTGTCTTTTTAAATTTTTGTTTGTTTGTTTATTTGTTTGTTTGTTATGAGACAAGGTCTCTTTATGTAGCCCTGGCTGTCCCGGAACTTGCTATGCAGACCAGGCTGGCCTCAAACTCACAGAGATCCTCCACTTGTTCTACCTCCCAAGTTCTGGGATTAAAGGCCTGTGCCACCACACCCAGCTACCTTTTTAAATTTTAATTTAAACTATTTTTATACTGAATTCTGAGCATGCTTTTCACCTCTCCCAACTCTTCCCATATCCTCCTACCTCCCCATCTACTCAACTCCACAATATAAACAAAAACCAAATGAACAACCAAATTAAAAAAAAAAAAACAAGGAACACACACAAATATATATATATATACACACACACTCATATATACAAGCAAAAGACTAATAAGACAGAAATTTTTAAAAAATGCCCAAACAAAGCAAATGAAGCAAAAAGTCTATGAAAATACTATTGAGTTTGTTAGGTGTTGGCCAACTACTCCTGGGCATAGGCCTACCCTAAAGTGTGGTTAAAATACCTAGTGAGATTCCACTGGAGAAAATAAGCTTATCCTTGGTCAGTAGTATCAGTTATAGATAGTTTGTTGTTAAGTGTGGGAGCCTATGTTCACTTCCCCTATTCAACCCTGGGACCCCATCTGGCTTGAACCTGTGCAGTTAATTTTTTAACTTGAGGATTTTATGTTTCAGGCTATCCAGATGTATACAAACTATACAATTATGCTTGGGAAAAAAAAGTCTGAATTTACAGCTTGTTTTGAACTACAATATTGTTCAAATATGAGGTGTATATGATGTTTCTAATGGCCTCATGGGTTGGAAAATAAAATTCTTTCCACTTGAAAATCTTCATCTGCCTAATGGACTACATAATAAAAATGCATTAGGAAACAGATTAATTTTTGACATAGTCCCATTATCCAAGTGCCTATGTATTCAAGAAAGCTATTGTAATATTATCTAACACCATAAAATCTTGTTCTTCTTATGAATCCCTTATTGCTTAATCTTTTCAAGAATATTGAGTAAACACTCAGAATTTGAGAAGATAAAGATAAATGGAATTGGTGATTTTTTTTTAAATCATGTCTCAACTTAAGGAGACTATCACAAACTAATGAAATGTCAAACTTATTCCTTAGTTTTTCTGTGACTTCCTGTTAACTTTGAAACTTTTGCAAGGGTGAAGTGCTCTCATCTTAAAAGAGGGTGAATGAAAATTAGTCTCCATGATGAAACTTGAGTGGCAATGTTTCCACAAAGTGAGATTAAAAACTTGACTCCTAGCTGGGTGGTGGTGGCACACACCTCTAATTCCAGGAAAAGCACAAAGCTACACAGAGAAACCCTGTCTTGAAAAACAAAAAACAAAACAAAACAAAAAAATCTTGACTCCTTCATCCTTTGTAGTAACCTAGACAGGCTGACATTAAGCTAGAACTTATTTTTCTTTGAATATTTAATGATCTGTTTTAAATTTTAAATTGATGAATAATTAGCATGAGTTTTTATGGAAAGGAAAAAACAAAAGTGCTCAGGCCATTTCAAACTTCCCCTCTGCATTCTATAAACAGAGGTATTTTCTTAGTGGAACATGAACTCTGGTCCTTACTTACACAACCTTCCCCAGACTTTTACGCAGCACAGGATGACGTAAGACACAAGACCCCTTACTTAGCTCCTGAAATGCGCCAAACCTGTCTTTCCTAGATGGAACAAAGGTTGTCACTTGGCAACCACGAAAAGGTATTGGCCTACAAGGCAGGTATATTCCAGCTTCTTTGATAACCAAGTCAATTCTTTTCCAAGCTTACCCACACACTTGTTATTAATTATTGCACAATTTCTACCAAATGGTTTCTCTCCTGTCAGACTTAGGCTTATTTGGAAATGTTTTTTCTCCTATTCAATCTTTCCCGTAATGAAGATGTCTATTATCTAAAATTATTTTATATATAACAAAGAAATATGAGCTGTAGTATAAATCAAATGTGCATAAAATAGAATTTTTATGATTAAAGAAAGCAGTGTGATTCTTCTGGAACCCCCAAAAGACTAGCTAGTAATCAGAACTACATTCTGTTATTTTGCCTTTTTATATCATTCTTCAGTCAATTTTCACTACCCTTTGTACTTACAAAGAAATGTGTCAACTTTATCAGGCCATCTCATTGGGTATCTGAATGAGATGAATAGGCTTGATCATAGCCTATGTGTAGAATTAGTTTAAACCCAAGCGAAGGGTATAGTTGAGGCAGGATGCCAAACTAGATAGTGTTAGGATCCTGCCGCCACTCCAGCTGCATGACCGCACATGCGCATTTCAGGAGCTAAGTAAGGGGTCTTGTGTCTTACGTCATCCTGTGCTGCGTGATTGCGCATATACATGCAGACTGGTCACGCAATCACCGCGAGCATGGCATAGCTTTGTAAGCCTGCATGCCCCTTAAAAAGTCGGACATGGACTCCTCTCTGCTCTCTCCTCCTCCCACTCTCTCTCTCTCTTTCTCTTTCTCTCTCTCTCTTTGCTGTCTGCACACGCTTCTCCTAATAAAGCTCTGATACTGGGTTTTGTCATGGCTTATGCCTCATGAACGTTCCATACAGGACCCAGCACTGCTTATCATTTATAAAACAACAGAGAGATGTTACAATTCTGAGTACAGCCACCACATTATAGCGCATAATTCAGCTCCAGGAGAGAATTAAACGAAGTGATAAAATCCATTTGCATATCTTAAAATTCCCCTCTATATCTTCTTGCTCTATAGAAGATGCCCATCTGTCTTCTTTTCTGTCTGTACTGACTCGGAGCTGATTATGGCCCAGACAATATTCTAGGCATTGCTGTCAATCAGAGGCATAGAGAACAGTGCCTTAAAAATCTATCCTTGAGTGGGAGAAAAGAGGCAATTAGCATAACTCGAGCAAAGAAACAAGGCACTATTGTAACTTTTGGGGAAATGCAGAACACCGTAAGAAAAAGAAGCAGCAGAAGCAGTGTGTATCCCCTAGGAATCTGAAATTAGAAAACAGGGTGCAATGTGCTGGGGAAGTAATGATGACTAAGGACATGGGAGAGGTGATGAGCAAGCCTAGTACAAAGAGCTCAAGGAACTGAGGCAGTTGGTCTATGTGGGGATTCCAGTAGGCCAGCATGTTGAGAGGCAGAGCTGCTGCAAGAATCTAGCGACATGATGACGGCATAGACCACATGGTGCCATGCAAAGAATAAGGAATGGTCATATTCTGAAGGTGTATTAAAAAGGAAAGTCTATAGAACATTATAACAAAAACTAACTCAACAGTCACCATCAATCCATCATTATTGAGACAGGAAATGAAAGCAAGTTCAGGCTTCCACTTAATGAATGCCTGCTGCAGGCTAGGAGCAGTGCTGGGCTCTGGTTTGAGTCACACAACAGCAAGCTCATAGGAAGATACAACCGCAGCTCACCGGGTTTCTGAGTCGGCAGTCTTCTCTCCAGTGTTCTGCTAGCTTATACTCTGTTTTAATAACAGGGCTGGACTGCATAAATGGTGAAGAAGAAAAGAAAGAGGATTAGGCTGTAGCCAGATTTTTCACTCTGAGTCCTTAGACAATCCTAAAGTGAGTTATTAAAATCTATATACTAGAGTTTGTGGAAAAACACATTTCCCAAAGACACAGAGTGGACAGGATCCCACCCCCACCTCTGGGGAAGGAAACCCCAAAATAGAAAATTCCTAGGAAAAGTGGAGCTGCCAAGGAAAATCTTTATTTGTAACAATGAAGAAGGCGCAATGTAATAGTGTTTGTAACAAGCTTCAGCATTTTTCAGAGAATGCATCCATCTCTAGTCACAGGAAAGATCGGTTCTCATGACACACTGTAGTTTGTTCAAAGCATAGAAAGAGCGCCCAGTATTCTCGACACTATCACCTGTATTCTTATAGCAAATGGTAAATGTCCAAAGAGTTCCTATTAATCAAAATAAACGTTTTTTTCTCAAGAACACAGGGCTGCCTTCAGAGGATTATCAAGGACTATCCAGGAATCTTATTAAAGTTCAAATAAAATACTAAATATAGTGCTTATACTGAAGATAGAGGAAACAATCCCATATTAGGAAAATAGATATAGCTACCCTTTTAAGCAAGAAGCTTTGGAATAGATAAAAAATTTATTTACTTAGGATGTTAAATCTTTAGACACTCTACTGATTCTATATGTGTTTAAAAGAAACGATAATAAAATCTTCCAAATTAGGCAAATTATCTGGGAAGCATAGCTAAGAATCATCCAAAAATATACATGTCATTTTTCATCTTTTTAAGGAAGCCAGGGAGATCAATGAAAGGAAACATAAATTGAATATGTGAAATGTAAATATGGGAATGCAAATTGGATGTATTCGAACAACTCAGTATAATAAGGTAATTTGTGTTCTCTTATGAATAGATTCAAGCAAATTGCAGATGCTGGAAAAAAGTTTCATAGCTGTAAAAATCTCATTTCAAAATTTCAAAACTACAGTGTTTTTAGAGAAATTATGAAATATTGTCAGATAAATTTTAAAAGCCTTTATTGTACAACATTCATGAACTTTACAGCACAAAAACTTGCTTGACTATGCAATGTACAAAATGTGCAGTAATTATTGAAATGCTATTTTTCAAAAGTTTTTCCCTGTCTGAAATCTTAGTATATTTTCTCTAATGGCAAAAAAAAGAATGTGTTTTTTCTTTCAGCATTTACTGTGAGGATAGTTCAGTGGAGAGGTTCATTACCTAACACCACAAAACATTGTTTTGTTTTTTCCATTTAAAAAAAAAAAAAAAACAAACTTCAGTGGTGAAAGAAAATATAAACACCTGAATACTTCCTATATCTGTAAGCTATTAAGAATTCCACTATTACAAGTTGTAGCAGAAGTATTCTGAATGTCATTGGAAGCTTCACTAATTGAGTAGACCATTTTTATATCTACTATATTGGCTTAAAAGTTAAAAGAATATTATGCTGACAATTCTACTACAAAATCCCTATTCTCAATCCCCTTGGTCATGATTAATAAAGCAAGTCTTGTGAACTAACTTAAGAGCAAACAATTTGCACACTGATGGGCTGTCCTTGAATTTGATATCTAAATTTGGCCCAACAGCAGCATGCACCTGATGAGACCAGCCTAGTCATCATCATTTCTATGGAAATGAGGTCAACCTTCAGGACACCTGTAATTAGTATCAAGGATGGGAGCTCAACTGTCATAGGAGCTGAATCACAATGGGAAAAAAAGGCATAAGAAGAAGATAAATAACCTCCAGTTAAGTGAGTGCTCTTTGGTTCATTTCCTCCAAAGTAGACACTGGGATAGCATCATGTGTAAGACTTAAGTTAAAGTATTACTCTAGGGCCTAGGGTATGGTTCAGTGGAGGAAAGTACTTGCTTCATAGGCATGAAGACCTCAGTTCAAATCCCCAGAACCCAGGAAAATGCAACAAATATATAATGTCAAATGTGCTGACATCCTAATAGCCAAAACAAGTCAGGTGGCAGAAACCAAAATCAAGAAGCAATGAATTGGAACTTATCTTGTAAGAAAGAGCGGAGTGTGCGGCAAAGGGCTTGGATACAGGAATGTGTTAAAGTCAGGGCTATTCCCACAGTTAAATAAATAATATGGCAGAACTAGCCATGAGGCTATGTTTTTGTCTCCCATTTTTTACTATTCTACATTGTCTCTATCCTCTGGGTTAGAAAATGTAGTAGCAAGATTGAGCCATTCTGATAACAGCTAAGAGAAGAAGATTAATTCAATGTAGCATTTTAAAAATGTAACAGAGCAGGTCAGTGCAGCCATTCCTCCATCTCATATTCTTGCTGAGGACATTTTATGTTTAAGAAGAACTTGATCTCCTTGAAGGGAAGCCCCATGGAAAATTACCCAACTCTCTTCTAGGAACCCGAGGTCAAGATGTCCCTGCTTCTGTTAAACTGCCTGCTTGCATTAAACCTCCTTCTGCATCTGCTGAATTAGATACCAGGATGTGGTTTTCATCTTTTAAAAACCCTTACTCTGAACACTCGGTACTACACTTGGGTCCCAAATACCTGTGCATAGTATCAAGCGGATTGGAATTGGAGTGATCATCTCTGGTGGGATCCCTGTAACAAAAAATAGGTGCCTTTGTATAAACAGGATGCCTAGGTAAAATATTTCTGAATAAGGATGAAAAGTAGTTTTTAAAGTGAAGAAATAGATTGAATCTGCCAGGTTCCAGCTTTGTCTAGGGGTCAGATTGTTCTCAGCAGTATAAAGAGTCTCTTGTTTATTTTGTTTCCCTATTCTCTCATATTCCTTTCATTATAAAAGAGTTCAACAAAAAAAGAGGACTCGAGGGGAGAGTAGGAAAAGAGAAAGAAAAGGCAAGACTACATGGCCTGGAGAATAGGTGTAGAGGAGGAGATTCATGTAGACAAGGAAGAAAAGACAGACATACTTCTTCCTGTACTCACACAATTTCAGTTTCTGGGAGAATATTCTTGCTGTCTACATGAGTAATGGGGAAACAACAGGGACAAGTCATCCATGAGGAGCAAGAACAGGCTTGCTCATTCACATTCCATTGGAGAGAGAGTTTTAGCCCCTGCTCTATACTCAGGTATTTGCTATCTACAATATACGAGGTCACTTGTATTGGGTCATCCTACTCAGGAAACATGCTTAGGGTTGGTGTTGGTGTTAACTGCAAGGTTTTTCGGAGCCTGGGAGCTCAACTTCGACCTCATACCTTCTGTGTCAGCATCTGCATTTTAACCTGCCCCCTGGTATCATTTACAATGCACTGAAGATAGAGATTCCTGGGCCTAGTGTCCAAGGATTTGCTTTTGCATATCTATTCTCAGAAGCTAAATGGTTTTATAAAGATTGACCCCTTAAAATTTAATCCTTGTCTCAACATCTTGCTTATTATACCTCAGTAAGCACATGCACCTTTGCCTAAGGCCTGTGGACCATGAACAGGTTGCATAGTGCTCTGGAAATCCTCAAAAAGAAACTCCACAGAATACTAGTATTACTTACTTGTAAAAATAGCTAATCCATTTACAAATGCATCCATGGTATGCTACTCTCTACCTGTGGAGGCTGCCAAGCAGTTAAAATGGGTAGACAAAACAGTACTCTATTATCAAAGCATTTTTGTGCAATGCTAGGTTCAAATAAATCCTGAAAACAATGCAGAGTTACACAATTAGGTGTCTCAGATTTCCATGGCAGTCATTCCAAATGCTGTGCACTCCATCAACTTCAGCAATGACTTCACTGGACATTTCATTTAAACTGTTAAGGAAAATAAGAAAAGAAAGAAACAGAGAAAAAAGGCGGCTACCAGGCAGTTCATCTGCTTCTTCATTCCTGGTTGAATAACAGAGAGATGGTGATCTGTTTATCCCAACTCACCAGCTAAAGCTTTGTCCAAAAGCTTTAGTCCACCAAAAGAAAAAGATGAAAGAATTGATGAAGAGGAGAGATTTGAATAGATTATTTGGAATAGGCATAAACTTTGAGCATACTGGGTTATAAATGCTTCATCTGAGTGCTAGAAGAATTGAGAATTGTCTTTTGGAGAAGATCACTTGATGTTCCATGAAAGGTAGAAAGCTTTTTTTTTTTTTTTTTTTTTTTCCCTTCGGGGCAGAGGGAGGTTATGTAACCTCAACAAATTACATTTCTTCTCACCAAGTCAGGTTTGGCTAATGTTACTATTGTATGTCTAATGTTCCCACAAGATATATTAATACAAAGCATTTGCTAGAATACAATATGCAAAAAGAGGCAACCAGTCACCTTTAGACAGTGTCTGTTACTAGATGGTAGCCTCAGACAGTGTCGAGTTTCACCATCACTGGTATGTGCACACTTTGTCACCATCATCACGTAACATGTTTGCAGTATGACACTTTTACCAACAGTGTCCTCACAGGACTGTATTTAATTGCTTTTACAAATCACTTGGTTGACACCATGAGATTCGATGACTGCATCTGTACTCCCTTACCCAGAAGCAAGTGTCTAAGTATTCTGGTTGAATGACTAATTCAAAAGTCTCTTCCTGTAATCATGAAGGCTGAGTGGCTCTCCCACAAGATACAGAGTATACACTGGAGCAGCGCCAATAATTGTAGCTGGTTTTCCAGAGGGATGTCAGTTCCACAAAGGATCAAAGGAGAAAAGGCTTCTCTCACTGTTATTCTTGATGAATTACTTAACACATGTGTTTCTTGACCCTGAAAGATTATATTCCCCTTTCTGTGCAGGTCTTGTTTGTTAAGGGATAATACTTTCCCATGGAGATAAAACAAGGTTTCCATCAGGCAAGAGGAAGGAATCAACTCTTCTTTCTCCTGGACAAGCACTGGAGTAATTTATCCCAATTTCATGGCAATAGTGAGTTGGTTTTATCCACTAGGCACAGGATGGAGGGTTATCTGGAACATAGGGTATGTGCAATGTTGATACAGGAGAAATGTAGTCCCCTCTTAGGGGACTTAGTCTCATTAATAAGGGAACTTAAGAATGAATTCAACCAAATGCTCAAGGACAATTTTATCAGAATTTAAAAGAAAACATTCCCTGGGCAGGCCAGAAGGAAGGCAATGGAGGATAGAAGGAAAAGAGCCATGCCATTTCATTAGACATGGAGGTGAGACATATGGTGGGCAAGCAGCCATTTGACAGGACAGAAAGCTTTAGAGAAAGAGGAAGGAAGCCCAAGATTTGGGGGAAAGCCAATGTGTTCAGGAGAAGTCGCTTTTCTGAAGTGACTTTTGCACTCACAAAAGGGTGCAAACTGACAGAGCTGCTTTGCTGTGGGCAAGAAACTGCTCCTGGGGACAGAGACCCTGGGAAGGCAAGTGCAGTATCTCATTAAAGGAATGATTATTCCACCTAATTCTTTAGAATGGTTTAAGGTGAACCCGCCTTCCTAAAGGTAGTTAGTTTCATTGCTAGTTGGTTGAACCAGCCCGACTGGAATGTCAGGTCTCTACACAGGCCAGAAATTAGATTTGATAGATCAGATGGATTTTTTTCTATTCTAACAATATAGCATGTAATATTGTTATATTGCTATAATAAAATGCAGACCATTAAACGTAGGGTATATCACACACAACATAACGTTCCTGGCCCTCTAATGGCTACTGACTTTATGTTAAGCATTTCATTATATGTATTTCTTGTTTGCTTTCATTAACCTCCTCAATAGTTATCAGATAGTGATCTTATCATTTTTTTTGTTTCTGTTTTATAGAGGAAGATGTGGAGACACATTGAGGTTGTGAAACTTATGCAAAGTCAATGGTTAAGTAAATGAGCAAGAATTTGCAGATAGAGGTCTAATCTAAAATTGGATAAATAAGAGCAAAACAATCTATGGTATGATTAGATGCCAACACAAAACAAACATTCAGATTTTTACTTTGAAATTGAAGGCATAAGGCCAGTAACTGACTCAGCAGGTAAAGGTGCTTATATCTGAGTCTATTCCACACTTGTCCTCTGACCTCTGTGTACGGCCTGGACCAACAAATAATAAAGGATAAGTGACAGATGCAATAACACATTTTAAATTGAAGATATAAAGCAGAAATATGAAACAAGCATTACATTAGAGAAATTTGTAAAAACAAATCACAAAGATGAGAGACACAGGTTTAAACTGATTAAAGTATTAGCATCAGTAAAGGAGTTACAGCACAAACACGACTGTGAAACCTCAGAACCTATTCTTTAAATGAACAGACAGCACTTGTCAGTTTTTAGGTCACTTTGAGAAAAATTCTGACACCTGCCTATTAATCTAAAAATAAAACACTGAGTGAGCTGAGCCTCCTCGGGTGTGATTGAAATCTTGATGATGCTATTGTTAATTGGTTATAATTCATCGTCTGATAATGGTTTCTAGCCTTATTCTTCCTAATATTTTCTTTCTAGCATGTTTAAAGACACTTTCCTTGCTGTAATCCGGTCCTTCGATTACCTGTGGTTTGTAACAGTCCATGCCATGTGGCCCCTCTTTCATCTGTCACTCTTCAGTGAGGATGCTCCCCACTCATCATCCAGCCATAGGGTGTATATTTTAAAAAAGCATACATGTTTATTTAATTATTGACTAATTTATTTAACGTTTGAGGCAATTATGAATTTTTGTGTATTCTTTTCTTATAATTCTACTGTGAGTTTCTATAAAGTAGTAGTCTTCAAACTTTGGGTCTTGTATATAATATTCATACTGAACACTTTACTAACATATATCTGTTAAATTGGAAGATAATACCAAACTGGAAAAAATATATGCTTACAGCACTTAAAAAGTGGTGGCGCACGCCTTTAATCCCAGCACTCGGGAGGCAGAGGCAGACGGATCTCTGTGAGTTCGAGGCCAGCCTGGGCTACCAAGTGAGCGCCAGGAAAGGCGCAAAGCTACACAGAGAAACCCTGTCTCGAAAAACCAAAAAAAAAAAAAAAAAAAAATTGGATGCAGCCGGGTGGTGGTGGTGGTGGTGGCGGCGCGGCGGCGGCGGCGGCGGCGGCGGCGGCGGCGGCGGCGGCGGCGGCGCACGCCTTTAATCCTAGCACTCAGGAGGCAGAGCAGGCGGATCTCTGTGAGTTCGAGGTCAGCCTGGGCTACCAAGTGAGTTCCAGGAAAGGCGCAAAGCTACACAGAGAAACCCTGTCTCGAAAAACAAAACAAAACAAAACAAAAATGGATGCAGATGGAAAGATTTGAAATGAATGCCCCAAATCAAATTAAAGCACAAAATCTTACATTTAATCCCAAAGGGTCTATTGAATCATATGGTAGTTGGAAAATCTATAAATTTAGAGCTCAAGCTATTAGCAAAACCTGTCAGACAGAAGAGGAAATGTCGGTTTGAGCTCGGGCTATGTTAGGGGCAGAGTGTATATCACAAGGAGATGACTGACACTCTGTGCAGGGTGGACTTTAACTCTGCTTAGATTATCCACAAAAAAAGCATAACCAGGATGTTGACAGGTTTTAAAATGGAAATTTATTTAAGCAACAGGAGGCTTAACCTTATTTCCTGGGATGGTAGAAGGGAGTTAGTACCAGTATACAAAAGATGGAAAAGCATTTTAGCTGAATGTGGAGAATACAACTATGTAGAGCTTCCCAGCAATGAGGTTCTTGTACTGTGTGATGAAGTCATGCTGTGTCACCCAATGTACGCAGATTCTTTCTCATGCTACTTCAGATGGGATCCCTCTGTCAAATCACATCGCAGCCATGGTGTGCTAGTTCAACTGCATAGTGAAAGTGCAGTAAACTTAGCTGTTCAGCCCACTAAGATAACTCTACACATGGAGCTGAATGCTCTTGATTTTGACTAAAAGTTGTTTAAAACACAACTGTGAACCCTCAGACTGATGCTGGACGGCAGTTGCAGAACATCATCTCATTAACTTATTGCCTAGCTTCAGGTAAAAGAGGGACATTTCCTGTTTCCAAACTGAGTCCAAACTTCCCAGAGACTTAGATATTGAAATCAAGCCCTCCAAAATTATTTTGAATTGTCTACACATTTTCAATTATAGCCACTTTGGGTTCAGTCCCTACAAATTCATGATCCATTGTTCCAAGATTCAAAACAAAACAAAATCCTCCATAGTTACAAAAAACATAAAATACTCTCTCCATTTTGTGCAGTGTGGCTGACAATTAGCAGAGGAAAGGTCTTGGTTAACATAAAATGCTGACATTCATGGAGGAAACTCACTATTGCAGAAAGGTAGACCCTGCAGTGTGAAGTGAGGTGGAAAGTCTACACACAGTTTTACAGGGAAGATCCTTTTCACTTGTCTGTAACAGAAAAACCTAGCTGGCTGTGAAGTGCTTACATGCCATGAGATGAAAAGTGTGGTCGACATCTGGAGCAAATCCAAAGATTAAAAGCCTCACCTTAAAATATTTACTGAAGGGCCAGAAAAGTTCATTCTGAGGCTAAGTAGCTCACATAATAGAAAACTTTTATCAAAGTTTACTCTATCGGTTGGCTACATCGCACATGTGTATAAAATATCCAAAGTTGAATGCATGACGAGGCAGCTCACATCTTTGAAGTCACATAAACTATTTGGTGGCTCCTTCGCATTCATCAAGGCTTGTTTTAAACATGAAGCACTTTAATTTATGTTATTTTCAGTTCCCATGACCTAGTGATTTCCTCAACAAAACTGCGTTCAGTGGTTCCTGTGAGTAATTGTTATAGAAGAAAGTTAATTCAAAATACTTTCTTTTTACCTATAGACAAGGCATTTCCTGTCAAATTTGAATGATTTTCCTTCCCTTCATCCTTTAATGTTTAATTTTAGAAATTGAAGGAAACAGTATTACATTTAAGTTTCTATTGGATATCTAGTATTTAATTTATGGATATCTGTGGCATTATTTCTGAAGGAGAAAATAAACTGAGTTGCATAAAAAGTGAGAAGAAAGTTTAGGAAAGAAATTTCACCTTCTAGAGTATGATAAGGGTACCTATCTGATTTATAAATTTAGGTAAACACTACTCTCGTGGTATTCATGAATCGTGGATAGAATTACAAATGTTTGGAAAGCATTTGTGGTGAGAAGTGTAATTACAGGTAATAGATATATATTTTGCTCCACTGATTCTGTGTATAGGGTTTTAGTCTAAACTAGTTTAAAAATTTATATTTATTCAAAAATTCTCATGAAAGCTCAAAACTATCCAATGGGTAACCAATAATGATCCAAAAATGCATGTAATTAAATGCATGCCGCTTTTAATTAACATACAAGGCTATTTGAATGGCAGAACCAGGCTAGAGAAGAGTATGCCTTATGTCAATATATTTTATGCTTTAAAAAAGTTATGGAAAATAATTGTAACTATTAACAATGATTATAATTTTGTTTGGGGATAGTAAGGAGTCAACTTGGGTAAGTTACTGGTGCAAAACTTGTAAAAAGAATTTTAAATGTTTTCTTCCCACATTAAGTAATAAGCACTTAACTTGATAATACAAAGAAAAAATTGATTGTGTGAAAAACATCACAAAGTTATTTAAAATACATGAGGTTTTAATTTTGTTTTTAAAAGTTTAAGTCATTTTACTCCCAAGTAAGCCTAATTTTTGCCATCTACATGGGTGCAAATCCTTTGCTGCCATCTCCTGGAGCTTAGTAAGAGTGCATGCCAACAGGTTTCTTTCCCATTCTCCATAAGGCTTCCCAGAGGAGACAAGGCAGAGATAATCGCATTCACAAATCAGAGCAACATGAAATGGAGATAGGTTTCTACTAATGTAGTGTGTGAGTCACTTTATCTCATGAACCTACATTTGGCCTTGGACATTCCTTGAACGTCCTGAAGATATTGATCTTTCACAAAGTTCCCATTTCACATTGTCTTGGGCTTTCTTCAAAACTGGATTTTATTTCCACAGAAACTTACACACTTTGAAATGCAGAAAAATTAAAAAAGAATAAACAGAGATACAATGAATAGGCACTACTTTTTATCTTACAACCAAATCTGACTTCAAGGGAAGGCACACAGGGCAGAAAGGCACTAAGCAATGAGCAAACGGCCTTGGGGAGCTAGCTATACACAGGAGAAAGCTGTGTATACACACGCTATGTGCACTAGGTGATCAGCAAAGAAGCAAAACACTGGATCAGTATCTTACACAACAATAATGTGTGCTTGTAAACATGAGAATTTATTAAAATGAAGATCCCTTAAAACTTCACAATGTTGACTTGCTGTGGGATGTTCTGTATGCTGTGAATGTGTTGCTCTGATTGATTGATAAATAATGCTGATTGGCTAGTAGCCAGGCAGGAAGTATAGTATAGGTAGGATAAGGAGAGAGGAGAGTGCTGGGAAGTGGAAGACTGAGTCAGGAGACACTGCCAGCCACCGCTGCCATGAGAAGCAAGACATGAAGACAAAACTGGGAAAAGGTACCAAGCCATGTGGCTAAACATAAAATAAAAATTATGGGTTAATTTAAGTGTAAGAGCTAGTCAATAGTTAGCCTGAGCTAATGGCCAAACAGTTTTAATTAATATAAGCCTCTGTGTGTTTATTTGGTTCTGAGGGGCTGTGGGCTGGGCAGGACTGGAAAAAACTCCAGCTTCATTGACTGAAACATTTCCTGGGACAATTTGTTGAACTTGTGTCTCTAAATGTTGGGATACCTTATTCTTTCTGTCACCATTAACCCCAGGAACAAATATCAGGGATCTCTGTCCCTCCTGCCTCCTCATCCCCCATTCACCTGTAACCACACCTTATTCCTTACCAAGTTAAGTTCATCTTCTTCCTTACCAAGTAAATGTTTGACTCTTGGATGGAAGTGAGTAGGGAAAGCCTTGATTTATAGCATTGTGGTATTTGCCAACTTAAAGATCCTTCCACCATAGCTGATTTAAAGCTGCTGCCTTGATGTCACTGAAAGCGGAACTAACTGAATGTGTCTAAGAGACTTTCAAGGGCAGGTGCATCTCCACTGTTCCTCCTTCTGAAGCAGCAGTGCTCACCTGGGCATGATGCAGACCTTCTAAAACATTCAGTTTCTCTACCGCTGACCAGTGGGCAGCATTGGCCACTCCCTTATTGGAGAGCCATTCTCCTCTTCCGGTTCTCTCTCTATTTCTGCAGCAGATACTTGTCTTTTTGTGCCACATGCCACCTGCCCAGTTGATGTTTCCCAGGGGTTCCATTTCGGGCCCCATTCTGTGTTCTGTCTTCACTATCTGGGTTTCATGCCCCTCCCTCCCCTCATAAGCTCCAGTCATCTGACTCAGCAAGTGTGCACACAGTGTACTGCTGCTTCTCTTTGGCTTACCACACGTGCTTTTAGCAGAATTTTCAGTCCTGACATCTTAGACTCTTTTTATTCTTTCTCATTTTCCCTGCCACTGTCTGATATTTTGATCATGTTACATCTACCTTGAGGTAATGCCACAGCTTTCCTAGATGATGTCCTTCTTCCAACTTCTTTACTGGTTCTTCTCTTCTACACCAGCTTATGATAGTTAAAATTACTCTTATTTAGAACAATCCAGTCATAACTTCTCCCATTTTCACTATAGAATAAAATTTTAAGTGTGTGGTTCATAATTTCTCTTGCCTTCCCACAATGCATAACACATAACATAGGAATCCAGACATATTAATATTAAATAATCTACCTTCTACTTAATTTTCCCATTATAAGCACAGGATCTTGACTTAAAAAATCAGGTATATGAAAGAAAAAATACCTCGTGAATTTTATGATTCCTTATGCTCCCGTGGCATGTTAAAACACAGTTATTTACAAACAACACACATTTATGCTCTTACAGTTCACAAAATGAGAAGTTGTGCAACTCTTCCCTCTAGAATGAAACATTCCCAACTGGAGGATGGGGGAAGGCTACAGACTCACAAGAAAATCACAACCCATGAGACCTCTCTTCAATGTCATACAAGGTAGACAGTTGCTGGGAGAGAAGAAACCCTCTGATGTAGCTACTTGCAAATGATGTAGGGAACCGTGTTGATGCAGCTTTTGTGTGCCACTGTTCATGCTGGGGTGGACTTTTTAATGTTATGTTTGCTGGAGTCACACATGCTCCTGCAAGAAAATCTAAGAAACCCATTGGCTCCACAAGATAGGTATGGGGTGGATAATGTCTTTGGTCTGCTATTGGTTTTGTCCAACATTGGTTGACAGGGCCACAAGTCTGGAGGATAAAAGGAGAATCCATAGAAGCTGATCAAATCCTCTGGCTAAGGCCCTGGATCACTCCAGCCCCTGTCTTCACTGTCCTCACACAGGTCACCCTCCCACTGTTCTCTTAGGAAGACTCATGTGACTACATTGGTTCCTCCAGAATCATAGAGGATAGTTCCTGCTATGATTTTGAAAGCATTAAGCTAATTAATTTAAAAAATAAGGTAATGTATTTCCCAAATGCTAGGGATTCAGCTATGGACTTCTCCCCCTGCCACCTTCCCAGGAGAAGGCACACACTACCTGCTTAAACTGTTAGTTAAGAGCACCAGTTCTAAGTTAGTCTAACTGGATTCAATTTTATTTGTAGTTATTAACCACTAAAATAAATATCCTGGGAAAAATAATTAAGTTTTCTAGACCTTCATTTTCTCACCTATAAAATGTGACCATACAAAATGTTGGTGTTTTATAAGGACAGATAAAGGTTAAAATAAACAACATTAGCAAAGCATAAAGAATTATACCAGACCCAGCATAGTTAGCAACAGTTCTAGTATCCACCCAGACCATGTGTCTAACTAGAACATCTGTAGTGACACATTACCCAGGACATTAACCTAACAACAAAGACAGTTTGTTCAAGATGATGAGTTCTTGTAGTGATATATTTATAATCTAAGAAATAAAACTTGCTTGAAGATTAGAGGACAGAGCCAGCCACAGAGTTAGCTGCAGAGATTAGGCAGTGGGGCACACACCTTTAATCCTAGCACTCGGGAGGCAGAGATCTGTCTGGATCTCTGTGAGTTCGAGGCCACCCTGGAATACACTAGATTAATCCAGTTGAAAAGGGAAACAGGCAGGCAATGGTGGCTCACACCTTTAATTCTAGCACTTGGGATCACACACCTTTAATCCCAGTACTTGAGAGTCACACACCTTTAATCCTAGCACTAGGAAGATTGAGACAGGAAGTGATATGGCTGGGCAGAGAAAGGAATATAAGGCAGGAGGAGACAGGAATTGGGCCCTTTCAGCTGAGGACTCAGAGGCATTCAGTCTGAGAATTCATGGAGACAGGATCTTCTCTTTTTTGGCTGAGGAGTTGGTAAGAAGAGAAGTGACTGTGGATTGCTTCCTCCGATCTTTCAGTATTTATCCCAATCTCTCACTCCAGGTTTTATTATAAGACCATTTATTTTTGCATTTCCCTGATGATTAGGGATGTTGAGCAATTCCTTAAATATTTTTCAGCCATTTGAGCTTCCTCTGTTGAGAATTCTCTGTTTAGCTACATAGCCCAAGTCTTAATTGGACTGTTGGGCATTTTGATGTCTAATTTCTTGAGTTCTTTATATATTCTGGATATCAACCCTCTGTCAGATGTGGGGTTGGTGAAGAGACCCCATGGGAATAGGAAGAAGCAAAGTGCTAGAGAGGTCCCCAGAAATCCACAAAGATACCTCCACAATAGACTACTGACTACTGGCAATGGTTGAGAGAAAGCCCAACTGACCTACTCTGGTGATCTGTTGCGATAGAACTCTCATCCAATGACTGATGGAAGCAGATGCAGAGATCCACAGCCAGGCCCCAGGTGGAGCTCCAGGAGTCCAATTGGCAAGAAAGAGGAGGGATTGTATGAGCGAGAGATATTGAGACCATGATTGGAAAAAGCACAGGGACAAATAGCCAAACTAGTAAAAACATGAACTATGAACCAATAGCTGAGAAGCCCCCAACTAGATCAGGCCCTCTGGATAAGTGAGACAGTTGATTAGCTTGTACTGTTTGGGAAGCCCCCAGGTAGTGGGACCGGGACCTGTCCTTAGTGCATGAGCTGGCTTTTTGGAGCCTGGGGCCTATGCTGGACACTTTGCTCAGCCTGGGTGAAGGGAGGAAGAGACTGGACCTGCCTCGACTGAATGAATCTACCAGGCTGAGCTGAATCCCCAGGAGATGGGAATGGTGGGTGGATTGAGGGCAGATGGGGGGGGCAGGTGGAAGGAGGACAGGGGAATCTGTGGCTGATATGTAAAATTAAATTAAATTATAAAATTAAAAAATATATAAAAAAGAGTTGTCATGGTCATGGTATCTCTTCACAGCAATAAAACCCCAAGACAAAAAAAAAAAAAAAAAAAAAAAAAAAAGACCATTTAGGATTCGTGCAATAAGTCCTGTTTTAGAATAAATGATCACGTTTCTCTTGCTGTATAGTAATTCAAAAGTCCCTAAATAAAATGCAACGGTGCATAGTTATATTTGGCAACTTGAATTTTTAAACCAGTGAGATTCTCCAAAAACAAAAAGGAAATTGTTTGGCAATAGCAGAACATTGTCATGGGAACATGTACATTTTAGCAAATTATGGACATATGCAAGGACATTGGAACAAAAGATCAAAATGGGATATTTTGAAACAATAACCTTAAGTCTCTGGTTAATAAAAAGAATGGGGTCATTTCCAGTCTGAACAGGTAGGTATGAAAAATTACACTTAAACCACTGCAGTTTACCATAGGGGGATGACTTTCCTTGAGATTCTGATGTCCACGTTTGTGAGTCCCTTTCTTACAGCAGTGCACTCCCCCATAATTCCCCAACTGTCAGTGTGCTTGTATCTGAGCTCAGCCTTCATCCATCAACAGCCATGGTGATTCAGGTATAGCACACTATCCAGTGCCCAAGGGCAGCTGGATTTATCATCCCGTGTTGGCTGTGAGCACAGATCCCTGTTCCTTTTCTATTTTTATTTGACCCGCACCACAAGCCACACAAATACAGATAGCTTCCTGCTGTGTGAGGATAAGGAACTGTTGAAGAAAAGTCCCATCTCAATTGCTTTGTCCTGTGAAAAGGGGTCTTCCTGCTTTACACCCTGCCCCTCCCACAGACACACACATAGAGGCACCCAACACACACATACACACAGAGGGAAAGAGAGAGAGATACAGACACATACACACAGAGACATAGAGAGAGAGAGAGAGAGAGAGAGAGAGATACACAGACACACACACACACACACACAAGACACATACACACAGAGACATAGACACACACACAGAGAGAGAGAGAGAGAGAAAGAGAGAGAGAGACAGACAGACACACACAGACACACAAGACACATACACACAAAGAGACATAGACACACACACACACACACACCAAGCCCAACAGGCAGTACAAGCTGAATAAACACCACAAGCGTATCTTAAGCACTAGCAAAAGGTGTGGTGATATATTGTGTACCCTAATAAATTTGCCTGAAGATCAGAAAACAGAATAACTCACTAGATTAAATAGAGAAACTAGGCAGTGGTGGCACACACCTTTAATCCTAACACTTGAGAGGCAGATATCCAGCTGGATCTCTGTGAGTTCAAAGCCATGCTGGATTACATGAAATTGACTCAGTCTAGGAGAGAAAACAGAGCCAGGCAGTGGTGGCACACACCTTTAATCCCACCATTTGAGATGTCGTCCCTTACTTGGGAAGCACACACTTTCTTTAATACCAGGAAGTAATATGGAAGGGCAGAGAAAGGTATCTAAGGCAGGAAGAGACAGGAACTAAAGGGTCTCTTTGGCTGAGGCCTTTCAGGTGAGGACTCAGAGGCTTTCAGTCTGAGGATTCATGGAAAGAGGATCGACTGAGGAGTTGGCAAGGTGAGGTTGCCTGTGGTTTGCTCTGCTTCTCTGATCTTTCAGCTTTCACCCCAATATCTGGTTCAGGATTTTTTGTTTGTTTGTTTGTTTGTTTGTTTTTTAATAAGACCATTTAAGATTCGAACAGCAAAAAGGCAGCACCTGTTCTCAACCACTCAAAACCACTGTCACATGGACTCCGTGGACTGACTTCCGGGCCTGTCTTCTCTCCTAAGCTTGGTATTCAGCTCACACTCGCATCTGTAAAAACTGAAATACTGCCAGGAAGAATTCTTTTTAGAGCTTCTCATTTTGTGCTTGTGGGGAGCAATCATCTGAACAGATTCCCATTGTGAATTTACTCAGCCTTGCAGCCGTGTCCTGTTGGGAGCCAGGAACTTGGTGTTCTCCATTTGGACTCTCAAAGTCAGACTCAGAACGTGTTGTTTCTATGAGTATAACAAAGGGATAAGCCCAAAGCTTAGACATGGAGGTATTAAACTCAACAGACATATGAAATGGTAATACGTAATTTAGAGAAAAATTTAAAGCTACTGAGATTTTTTTTTGTGCCCCGCAGAGCTTCTTTTTAAAAGAAAGTTATCTGTGAGCTTTTGCAGTACTTTAATAATGTCTTTCAGTTAATGTATTATTTGGTTATTCATGAGCTTATTCACTCAACAATTATGGGTCTATAAGTGTGCATCAGAAAAAAATGGCACCACAATTCTGATGTTAGAAAACATTGCTGTTGACATATACGGAAGCCACTTGAAAATATTAACATAGCACCAAAATTTTAGTTGCTTAAAATGTGAAAATAATGAAAAGACATTGTAAAAGAAGTTTTTTTGTTCTGACTGTCCAGTTCCAAATAAACACACAGACACTTATTTTATTTATTTATTTATTTATTTATTTATTTATTTGTTTGTTTGTTTTGGATTTTTGAGACAGGGTTTCTCTGTGTAGCTTTGATGCCTGTCCTGGATCTCACTCTGTAGACAAGGCTGGCCTCAAACTCACAGAGATCTGCCTGGCTCTGCCTCCCAAGTGCTAGGATTAAAGGCATGCACCACTGTGATCAGGATCTATTCCTGGTGCATGAGCTGGCTTTCTGGATCCCATTACCTATGGTCAGACACCTTGTTCACCCTTGATCCAGGGGGAAGGGGCTTGGTCCTGCCTCAACTGAATATACCAGGCTTCGCTGTCCCCCCATGGGAGAACTTACCCTTTTGGAGGAGGGATGAGAGGTGGGTCAAGGGGTTTTAGGCTGGGTGTGGGGTGGGAGGAAGAATGAGAGAAGGATCTGTGGTTGGTATGTAAAATGAATAAAAACAATTTCTCTTAAATAAAAAATGTTCTTCCAATAGTTCAGGCTTATTACTAACTAGCTCTTACTTTTAAAATAACCCATTTTATTAATTTATTTTCACAGGGCTCGTGGCTTTACCTGTCCTCTAGCATCTTGCTTTCCTAGAGGCTGGCTCGAGTCTTCCTGAATTCTGCCCTTCTTCATCCCAGTCCTCAGTTTGATTGTCCTGTCTAACTTTATCCTGCCTTGCTATAGGCCAATCAGCTTTATTATTAACCAATGAGAGTAATGCATGTTCACAGAGTACAGAAGGATTATCCCACAGCAAGACATTATGCATTAGATCCTGTGGAGAAATCAACCATTTTAGGTGAACTGTTTTTGTTTCCTGTAGCTTTCTATAGCACAGCTATGTCATTTACTAATTTTTAGTATCAATTAAGAAATTGAAACAAAATCAAATGTATCCTGTAGGAAAATAAGATCTTCATTCAAGAGCCCTCTTCACTGATAATTTTGGAGATTTTAAAGACTTTTTATTTGTGTGTGTGTGTGTGTGTGTGTGTGTGTGTGTGTGTGTGTGTGTGTAAATGTATGCCATTATCAATGGAGATCCAAAGAAGCGGTTGGATCTCCTGCAGCTGGAGTTAGAGGTGGTTGTGAACTGCCTGATGGGCATGCTGGGAACCAAACTAGGGTTCCCTGAAGAGCAGGACACACTCCTCACAGTTGAGCTGCTTCTCCAGCCCCTTTATTGATGGGTTTGTAATTTTATTTCCATCAGCCCTGCCTAAATTAACGTTCTAGCAGCTAAATGGATTAAAAAATGAACACCGCCTTTACTTTTTTATATCTATAATGATCTCAACGTTATCAAAAAATTAGTTCTTCCCATATGAGAAAAAATTGGGTACCTGCTTGCTGAGGGTTACAGGGGCTTTAAGAGAATCATCGTTGTTAATAAAAACAGAGGTTAGGGAAGTTCACAGTAGCTGGTGTGAATAGAAAATCTTTTTCTTACGCAAATATCCACTTAAAATAGTTTATTTATCTATGTGGGTGCTTTTGTCTGTGTGTACATTTGCACACCACAAGGGGGCATTGGAATTCATGGGACAACTACAGGTATAGACAGTTGTGACCAGCCATGTGGATTCTGGGAGCTGCACTCTGGAAGAACAGACAGTGCTCTTAACCACTGAGCCATTTTTCTAGCTTTCATTTTTTTTTTTTAAGATAGGCTTTATTTTATTTATTTATTTATTTAATTTGAGACAGGGTCTCATCATGTAGCCCTGAGGGGTGGAGGTGGGGGCTAGAATTTGCATTTCAGATTGGACTTGAATTCACAGAGTTCTGTCTGCATCTGACTTCCAAATGCTGGAATTATTGGTGAGTGTCACCATGCCCGGCCCCACTTAAAAATATTTAATGACAACATAATTAAGTAAACCAAATTTACCAAACAGGAACAAGTTGAAAAACAAACTGAGCTTTCAAAAAGGATCATTGCAAATAAAATTCAAAAACGTTTTTTCTTACTAAACTTCATATTTATCTTTATGCACATTTAAAATTTTTACATGGTGATTTATTAAATCTACTTTCAGTGTTAATTCTTTAGAAATAATTACTAAGTAAAATATTGTGGAGATATAGAAACAAACTAGTTTAGTTACTAGTCAATGAATTAATCTTTACAAACTTGTTTTCAAGTTAACAACAGCTGAAACCTGTGTAACTTAAAATTTTAAATGTTTTGTGTATTAATATTATGGATGATAATTAAATGAAAAAGATATTGATTCCTTCAGCGGTACATTGCCCTCCAGCCTACTTGTCCATTTTCTTTTTTGACTGATTTTTTTTTTTAGCGATCATCCGCTAAACATAGAAGAAACTTTCCATCAAAGATGTGAAACAGCCTTTATGCTGTACTGCATTCGTTGCAAGAAGCGCTCTTATGTAATATTAGCCAAATGCAACTCTAGACACTTCCCAAATACTTCACTACATACAGCATTCAGTATTCACAGCAACTCTTTTAAGTCGAGCATCATTATTAGTTTCAGAAGAAACCAAAACCTAGAGACCTTAATTTGCAAACGCCAAGAATCAAACATGCAGTTTGACTCCAAAGATTGTAAACGTCACTACCACGTTATTCTGTCCGGTCTGCTGACACTGCTCAGGTTCACAGATTCCACGTCCTAGCTGGCAAAAAGACGCTTTGCATCGCGGTTACGCTATACTGGCACAACTGAGCATGAGCAATCAAGGTTCCCTGGCTTGATGGCAGAGGGCCGGTCCTGTCTCCTAGGCAACAGCCATTGCACACAGGCTGCTACGGCACGGAGCTCCCAACACCTACGCCGGTGACGTCACTTCCTTCGGTCTGAGCCGTTGTCCTAGCGACGCAGGCGGAAAGGCGGTGTTGGGTACCCGAGAGACCAGGAGAGTTGGAAGTCACTTCCTCCCGGGGACGCTGTTGCCTAGCAACCGCCTTCCGCCTCCATCTTTTGCCCCGCCTCCTGCTTATTCCAATACCTGGTTTCCCACACTGCCAGGCCCTGGCTGGAGGCGACATCGGTGCTGGAGCCCAGCCGCTGGGTTCTCAGGTGGTCACAGGAGCCTGGGCGCAGGGGGCGCGGGGGTGGTGGCGGGACGCGCGGGCCTTGGGGCGCGGAGGAGCCGAGGGGACCGCGCCGGGCGTGCGCGGCCTGGCGCGTGCTGGGTCGGGAGCCGCGCGGAGCTGGGGACAGGGACGCCACCTGGCCGGCCCGGGGAACTCTGGGCGGCGGCCGCGATCCGAATGGGCCTCCGGCGTCGCGCGCCAGAAACAGCGACTTTAATGCAGCCCGGGGTCGAGACGTCCTTTGTGTGTGTGTGTGTGTGTGTGTTTTTTGTGAGAGAGCAAACGAATGGCTTAGGAAAATGTCGCTGCTGTTTGTGGTTAAGCATTGTATTTGAATACGGTTATCTGCAAGGCATTTTTCCGGGGCAGGGTCATATAACCTTGACTCTGACAACCCTCTTGGTCTCGTCTTGAAATTAGTCATGCTGGCATCTACAATGCTATATTGTCTAATAATGGAAAGGTGAAAAATATTTGGCTGCAATTTATTCATCCTTAAAATAGTTTAGAGCAGTAACTTCCTTTTGTATTTTCTTTTCGTGAAAGCAAATTTGTTGTGAGAATTTTATGTCTCTACTAAAACACCGTTTATATTTTTAGGTGAACATATAGGCCAGCGTTCAGAGTGGTTTCTCTTTATTTGGCAGGGAGGGCACTAACCCCAGGAATAGAGTATCCCGATCGTGTAAAGCTTCTAATTCTTTTATATCTTTCTGTTTCTTTCAGCCAACATCAGAGTTTGAATGAGTAATTCCAATTATTTATTAACAATTGTATAAAAGTAGCGAAAAAGAATACACTATGTCCGATGAAATCTTCAGCACAACTTTGGCATATACCAAGAGTCCAAAAGCTACCAAGAGAACTTCTTTTCAGGTAAAATATGTCAAAGCATTTTGGTTTTGAGTATGCTAGGACTCAGCATTTGCTGATTCTCTGGGGTTCTGGCGAGAAGTGGGAGGAGTTCTTGCTTCTCTTTTGCTGTGTTGTAGGCGATCTGTTAACTTTGGACTTGCTATTAAAATATCCATCTCTGTGGCTACCCTTTCTTCAATATTGGCTGCTAAGATGAAAGTAAAAGAGCCACTTCAGAGTCCGTCGTTGTCTAGACTTCAGTTTTCTCTCGTAAGCATAGAAAGGACTCACTGTTGGCTAACTACAATTTCCAACTCTTCCTCTGCATCTGCAGTATTGATTATGCCCATCTCTGCAATGTGCTGTAACGTACCAGCGCAAGGCTGAGCGTGTGGCTCCCTGTCGGCTGTGTGCCTACCCTGCTCGTCAGACCCAAGCCCCTACCTCCCTCTCAACGTACAGATCTCTACCAAAATGTCAATTTCTAATAAATCCTATCTACATGAATGCCCCATCATTAATTAGCATTGAGCTCAGATCATAACCTGCAATTAATTTATCTGATACTAGCAGTCACTTCCTGTTCAATTACGAATCCCGTAGGAGACGGCTCCGATTTCAATATTCTGCAGTGAGTTGGATGACTTGGGAGCATGGGACAGAGTAGGCTTAGAGTGACTGTAGGTGAATGAAACTGACATCTGAAAGCAGAATAATCAAGTATTGTTTGTTTAAAAATTACTTCTAGGTAGGAGACATCCCTGCTTGGATGGGAACTGATATTACTGTTCTCATTCCAGGATGAGCTGATCAGAGCAATTACAGCCCGGTCGGCCAGGCAGAGGAGTTCTGAATACTCAGATGACTTTGACAGTGACGAGATTGGTATGTAAGGACACAGACAAATGAACTCATTTCCTGCGTTTTGCTTCCTTAGTTCCCTTTCACCTACCCACTAACTCCTTAGGATAATACAGTGCCTATGAATTCCCTAGTTTCAGAATTCTATGTGTGCAATGAGTTAGAAAGCCATGCTTTACTTTCAAGAAGCTAATGGATTATCTTTTGCTCATTTCCGAATGTGAATTTAAAAATATATAAATACATTATTACCGGGTCTACAGTCAAATGATGATGCCTTAGGAGAGAGCTATATTGGAAAGTAGTTCCATCTTTAAGAATTCTCCATTTAGATAGCACCCGAGCTCACGGGAGGCTCATGAGGAACACTTTGGTAAATGCTTGATACAGACCAGATCTGGGGTTGGAATTGTGGGGATGTGGAGCTTTTTTCTGCTTTCTGTTGCTGGTATGAAGCATCATGACCAGAAGTGACTTGAGAGAAAGAGCTTATTTGAGTTTATCGTTTTAGAGGGATGCCAGTCCATCATGGGGGTGGGCACGGTAAAAGCTGCAGGCATGGTGGTGGGAGCAGGGAGCTGAGACAACTCCCAAAGCAAATACAAAGCAGAAAGCAAACTGGAAGGGTGTCAAGGCTGTGCGCTCTCACAGCCTGAGTTACGGACTTCTTCCACAAGCTAATTCCTGCTCACCAAGCAGTGTCACCACCTGGGGACCGAGTAGTCAAGTACTTGAGCCTCTGGGGAACATTCCCATTCGGACGACCATATTCCACTGGCTGTAGCCCAGGAGCTCAAGCACATTTAGCAACTTAACATTCCCCCCCCAGTCTTCAACATTTTCAGCGCTGTTTAAAAGTCCGATCTCCTTTGAGACTCAGGGCAATCTCTTAATTGTAACCCCCTTGAAAAGTCAGAAAAGCAAATTACATGCTTCCAACAGGATATATATTACCATTCCAAAAGAGAGGAATGGGGGGCATAGTGAGGAAATACTGGACTAAGGCAGGACTGAAAGGAACATAGCAGGGCAAATGTGACGTCTCATATGGCTCCTTATCTAGTGGCTGGGACTCTAGTTGGCTCTGCCCCTCAAGCTTTTCTCTCTGCAGCAAACATCTCTTTTGGGATGCTTCGAATCCTGTGTGTAACTCTCTTTGACAGAGGTCTCATGGCTCTGCATCTCCGGCATCTTGAGGTTCCCACCACAGCCCAAGTTCCATTTTCACGATTGCACACCATGTTTGTTTGTTTGTTTGTTTGCCCTCTTAAGGCCTTCAAGCAGTGACTTCCTGGTCACAACTTTACTAGCCTGGAGGCCTCTCTGCATCGCATAGGAGGAGACTCGGTGATCCTCTCACATTTCTGAATTGCGTGCCTCCAAAGTCAGTACCAACTAAATGGCACTGCTGTCAGCTTGGGGTGGGCTCTCACTCCCTTGAGTCACCCCCTTTTTTATCCCATTGATTTCAAGAAGCAGAATTCCATATGCTCTTTCACAACTGGAAATTTAGCTACTTAGCTGGGAGGGGTCTTTTGCCGGGAGGGCATCCTTCCCTTTGTACCATTGCGGAGCTGGGAGCCTCCCATAACAGTGCTGATGTCATCAGCCTCCAGGGCTCTCCCGGGACAAGCTGTGCTGAAACAGTAAGCCTCCTAGGGCTCTTTTTCTCTCCTGGCTGTACTTCCTTTTGCATAAGCAAAATCAATAAAAACCACGCCACAGATCCAATGCTGCACTGTCTTCAAGCTTCCTCTTTCAAATGAATTAGTCCATTACTTTTTAAGTTAGTGTACTCTTTGTTTTCTATTGCCATGGTAAAACATTAACCAAATCCAACTTGGTGTGGGAAGGGTTTATGTGGCTTGCACTTCCCTAGAACCATCCATCATTGAGGTCTGTCAGGCAGGAACTCTTTCAGGAGCTAGGATGGGAACGGAAGCAGAGACCATGGAGGAGCCGTGTTAAGTGGCTTGCTCCTCCTTAGTTTGCTCATCTTGCTGTCCTACACTCTTAGGACTGCCTGCCCAGGCGTAGCACCGCCCACAGTGGGCTGGACCCTCCCACATCACTCATTAATCAAGAGCATGCCTTAGATGTGCCCACAGGCATTCTGTTAGAGGCAGCTCTTCCTTAGTAGCTTCCTCTTCCCAGATACTCCAGTTTGTGTCAAGTAGAGAAAAACAAAGCAGCACATTTATCCCCAGGCAAGATCTTCTGACAGGGGCAGAAGGCATCCAGATTCTTCACCAAGATATCACCGGAATGGCCTCTATGCCAGAGGCTATTAAAGTCCTTGCATCCTCCTGAAACTTCCTGAACTCGGCTCCTCCAGTCCCCATTACTCTCAGAACGTCAGTCTTCCAGGCTCCTACTAGAACGGACTTTCCAGCTCTCCTTACAAGGTTTAACCACTACTCTAATCCAGAGTTCCAGGGTATTCCACATTCCTCCAAAACCAGTATGATCAGGTTTCTGACAGCAGCAGCCCACTCTCTGGTACTGACTTCTGCATAGGTACTCTTTTGTTGCTATGAAAAAAATACTATGGCCAAAATGTCTAATAGAAGAAGTTTATTCTGGCTTCTGGTCTCAGAGAGATGTGAGTCCATCCTGGTGGGGGCAGCATGGCAGAAAGGTGCAGGCGTAGGTGGAAGGAGCTGGGTGCTGAGGGTCATGCCAACAGCAGACGGGAAGCAGAGAGCACGCTGGAAGTGGGTCAAGGCTGTGTACCCCCCAAGCCTGTCCTTAGTGACGTACTTCCTCCACAGGGCAGCAGCTCCCACCAAACAGCGCCACCAACTGGGCACCAAGTGTTCCAGTACCCGAGCCTGTGGGGGACATTCTCCTCCAAACAACCAAAGTGGGTCATTTTAGAAAACAGCCCCTTCACATGGATATGGCCACTATTTTGGTTTAACTTGGTTTCTTTTAAGTGAGCAAAATATTCCACTTTAGATTTCTGGTATAAGGTTATAGAATTCTGAATCTGAAGTTGAATGTGCTACTTGGTAATATTCACTGAATAAATGGTCTCTGTAAAAGTATTCTGAGTAGCCGTTAAGTCATGTTAAGTTGGTGTTCTTTATTAGACTGTAGTATTTTGGGGTGGGTGATACACTGAGCA
Source organism: Peromyscus leucopus (assembly GCF_004664715.2). Lineage (NCBI taxonomy): Eukaryota > Metazoa > Chordata > Mammalia > Rodentia > Cricetidae > Peromyscus > Peromyscus leucopus. Next base: position 59,260,356 of record NC_051068.1, read on the forward strand.
ACCCTCTGAGGGACACACCCCAGAATAAACACAGTGCTATAGGAACTTGGTAAATATTTTAATATGCTAATGAAACTCAGATTTTATTTCATAAATGCCAACAAGGAGTGCCTAGATTAGGTGTTTTCAAGAGTTAAAAAATAAATTTGTACTAATTTGGTATTGTTGATTGATTTCTAGTCCTTTCTCTTCCTGAAGATAGTTGCTTTTCAAAGAAATGGAATAAAACCTTCAGATGTTTAAAATACACTGTTGAAATCGCCTTGTTCATATTTCAGTTTCTTTAGGTGAATTTTCAGATACCTCAATAGATGAAAGTCTAGTTAGAAAAAAGATGAATGATTTTCATATATCTGACGATGAGGAAAAGAATTCTCCAAGACTGTCTTTTTTGAAAACCAAGAAAGTAAACAGTGATATATCCAAAGATGAGCAGGAATCTGTCATACAGAACAGTGAAGACATATCACCTGGTGTTCATGAAGATAGGATTGGAAATTCCTTTTCTGAATCTCAAACTGATGATCAAGAAGTTGGAAAAGAGATCATTACAATAAAGCCTAAACCCAGAATTCTTCCCATCAAAGGAAATATATCTTCAGGTAACTTGGGAAATTATTATAATTACATTTCCAGAACATTTGTTTTAAGATAAAGTCACAGAATGCTTTTTTTATGGTAGTTTATATATTTAACTTTTCAGTTTCCCAGCTTAACTTAGTAACCATAGCTACAGAAGCCCTTTGAATATCCAGCCTGGAATTGGTGCTGGTGCATGACAGAAAGCCAGAGCTGCTGTGGTACCCACAGATGTAACTCCCAAACACCTGACTCATCAGCTTCAATTCTGTTTATGGGGATGGAGCTGCAGTCAATCTATTCTGATCCCCACGTGTTCCCCAGATTAAAACAGTCATCTATAAGACTGGGGCTGTAGTGAGGAGGTGGACAGGTGGCTAGCTAGCACAGGGCCGTGTGTTCAAGCTCAGGCCTATGGAAGCATTTCTTCTATACCAGTATTTTGCTTTTATTGTTAACGAAGCTTCCAGACTCTCCTTAAGAAAACAGAATCTTTCTTTGGTCTCTTGCATGGGACTATCAGCCAAAACCCAGTTTCCTGAAGGTAGCTTCCTGGTGCAATTAAGAAGGACTGGGGTATTTCACTAGTCTGCTGAACTCTTGACTTTGGGAAGAGATGGAGGACAGCCAGGTGGCACCCTGGGAGCCTGTGGGAGATTCAGTGGAACTAGCCTTTGGAAAGGCAAGGATTCTATGTCTCCTGGTCATCTTCTTTTTCTGTTTTATAAAGGAAAAACTAGTTGATGCTGAGCAGCATCAAATGTTGCCGCATCATACTGTGTAGCGCTGTCAGATATTTTATAGTTAACGGGGTAGAGGGTACCAGTAACATCAAATACAACTTTATTTCAGGCATTTGTTAAGGAATCCTAGGAACTTCAAAAGGATAAAAGTAGAGCAGAGACCCCCAGAAAAGTGTCCAAGACACTGATTAAAAACACTGCATGGCCGGGCATTGGTGGCGCACGCCTTTAATCCCAGCACTTGGGAGGCAGAGCCAGGCGGATCTCTGTGAGTTCGAGGCCAGCCTGGGCTACCAAGTGAGCTCCAGGAAAGGAGCAAAGCTACACAGAGAAACCCTGTCTTGAAAAAAAAAAAAAAAAAAAAAAAAAAACACTGCCACATAATAGTTATGTGTGACTTGGGCAAATGGATTCAGCCACTCTAGCTTCATGAGTAGGAGGGCAAACCTGTTTTTCCTGTCCCACCATATTGTTTTGAGACTCTTTTGAAGTATCTAGAAAATGCCATCAAATGTAAGCAGTCAGTGTAAGGAAGCTGAATTAACTTCTAACCCCAGCCCTCCACGTGCAGTGGTGGAGTCATAGGTAGACAGGAACGTAGGTGAACTTAGTTATTCAGAAAATAGGAGGACTGGGAATATAGTATAACAATAAAGTTCTGGCCCAGCATACGTAAAGGGTCCTAAATTTGACCCCCAGAACTGACCAGAGAAATGAGTAAAAAAGGAAGTCAGAGAAGAAATGTGAATACAGCGTATAATTACCATTTTACGGCAAGTGTCAAGCAATACTCCACCTAGGTAATGTCTTAAAGCTATGCTAGAGCCTGATGTGTTAATGCGGACATGAAGTCCTATCCCTCTAGAGGGTGAGGCAGCAGGATTGCTGTGAGTTTGAGGCTAGCCTGTGCTACATAGATGTGGACTGAAAAACAAGACCTCCTTTTAGTTCCTAGAAAAAGTGGATGGGGAAACCACTGTAAAGGTGAACTAAAAATGAGTAAGGCAATACTATGTTCCAACCACAAGGTGGCAGCAGAATTCTGAATGCCCTCTTCGGTGTGGATGCCCGAGTGTTTCCATCTAAGTAGACAATCTTGTTAGGGTTGAAGCAAAGCATTTCAAATGACTAGAACTTAGTTTTCTTTCTGAGAATTTGACAGTATTTCTGGAAATGGAATTGGGGCATAAAATATACTAAAGTTGTTGGGTTCTTCTGTCTGAAGAATAATAATTGAGGTTGGTGGTTCTGAAAAGTAACTGGCACAGAATTCATGAAGGATCTAAATCATGAAGGGTCAAAATGAATAGATGAATACATAGCTGATCCCTTCATTTAAAAAAAAATGTACTTCCTGGCTTTAGCTATGCTGACTAAATCTTTTTTTATTCTGTATTTAGGATGCTGGGGATTAAACTGTTTTCTTGAGGGCTAAGCACCTTGTGAACCACCATAACCACTGAGCACTAAGCACCTTGTGTATCACCATAACCACTGAGTGCTAAGCACCTTGTGTATCACATAACCACTGAGTGCTAAGCACCTTGTGAACCACCATAACCACTGAGCACTAAGCACCTTGTGTATCACCATAACTGCTAGGGAACCTCTTTGGATGGAAGCCTTGTCTAATCTGTCACTTTGCATCCCTTCCTCCAGCAAGAGGCCTTCCATCCCCTAAGGGCCAGCATCATTTTCTGCATTCTGTGACAACACTTACCTTTGTTTTGTCATTTTCTTTATTTAGAGTCATGTGTTTTCTCTGCCTACAAAGTCCTTGGATGGAGACCTTGTTGCCAAATGGTTAAAAGGGCTGGTTTTGTATGGAGGGCGGGGCTTCAGCAGAGGTTCATTTCACAGAGGGAAGGTTGTGTGATAGTTTATGTTTTGGAAATGTTTTTTGGTTGTTTGTTTGGTTGTTTTTTTGTTTTGTTTTATTTTGTTTTGTTTAGTTGTTGTATTGTTTTTCGAGACAGGGTTTCTCTGTGTAGCTTTGCTCCTTTCCTGGATCTCGCTCTGTAGCCCAGGCTGGCCTCGAACTCACAGAGATCGTCCTGGCTCCACCTCCCGAGCGCTGGCATTAAAAGTGTGCGCCACCACCGCCCGGCTTGAAAATGTTTTTAATACTAAGAGAACTCACAAAAATTGAAATTAACTTTTTGTAAAACTAAATTACTAAATAGACTAGCTAACTACAGGATGGCAACACTTGTTTTAGATTTGGGTTATGAAACCTGTGCGTTGTTAGAGCTCGTGGAGAAGTGTGTGCTCGCCCGATGCTCCAAGCACTGCAGCAGCATCTCCAGGAGGGCAGCTGAAGCCGAGGTCAGTTCCACACACACCTGAAAGCATTTCCTTTTTCAGGGGAAGACAGCAGCAGTCATGAAGCAGATGGCCACATTAAGCCTTCACCTCGGCCAAGGAGCATGAAAAAGAGCAGCCCCACGGAGGAGGGAGACAGACCAGAAGATGATGAAGAACACTCCCCGAGTGAAGACTCTGCTACCATGCCTTCCCTTCCAAGGCAGAATGGCACAGAGTTGGAAACTGAGGAAAAAGTACATTCCAAGAACCTTGATCTTGAGGTTGGCATAATATGCAGCTGTTGAATTGTTCTTTAGTTCAGACCTAACGTGAGTGTGTGCATGCATGTTGCATTTTCTTTTGAAATTGTTAAAAGAGTTCTCATTAGTTTTTGTTTGTTTGTTTGTTCATTTTTTATTTTTAGTATACTAGATTCCATTAAGTCTAAAATTCCCTAGACTGTAAACATAACATGATTTTACATGCCACTAGAAATCTCTACCACAAAAATTATAGCAAGACTCATCCATTTCAAAAAAGATAAAATGCTAAAATAATCTTGCTTTTCTGGGTATTTGTAGTGTTGCCTATCTTCAGTTATAATAATTTATGTGATTATTTGTTTGTCTTTGCTTATATGATATTTGGCTAAGGACAGTTCAGTTCATGTCGTTCGTCTGGCTAGACGCACTTTCAGATTACTGTTGTGTCTTCTGTGAGACTCGGTACCTCCTCAGGTTTCCATGAGGAGTTAGGATCGCTGTGTCACCAGGGAGACCACCTGTCGCCTCTCTGTACTTCACTGTGAAAAACCAACTTCCAGCTCGTGTCTCCGAAGAGTAATTGTTCCCCATAATCAGCTTGAACAGACAGGGAAGCTGAGTGGCAAGCAGACTGGCTGGCTTCCTCCACTTTCCCCTCAGCGCCAGGGAGGGAGGGAGGGAGGACCTGCTCCCAGGAGCGGGTGGAGAGAGGCTTTGGTACCTGGAGTCCGTGGATTCCTGCCACTAAGTCAGACCCCGGAGCCACATCTCCTTTAGAGCTGACGGTTTTGATCTCACTTGTGGCTCCTCTGGCTAGTGCTTAATTTATTCTGAAAAACCAAGAGAGGAACTGGAACAGTGATTTTATGTATTTAATACAATTACCTGCTCAATTGGATATTGCATTGGTTTCCTGTAGCTGCCGGAACAAACTGCCACAAGCCGGGAGATTGACAAGAGGAGAAATTTGGTCTCCCTGTTCTGAAATCTAGATGTCAGGCCACTCTCTCTAAGGCCCTAGAGAGGGCCTTTCTTCTTGTCTCTTCCCAGTATGCCAGCTGCCATCTGCCCTCCTTGGTCTAAGGAGACATCACATCACCCTGCGGTTGTCTCCAGGCCTTGTGTCTCCTCCTCCTTTTCTGAAACAAATACTGTCAGAGTTAGGGCAGCATGCCTTCATCTTAACTACAGTGATATCTGTAAATATGGTACTTACAAGTGAAGACCTCTGGGTAGACATGCTTGGGGAAGAGAGCGCCATTCATTCAGGGACAGATTCTTTTTTTAATGATTTACTTATTTTATGTGCATTGACGTTTTGATTGTGTGTATGTCTGTGTGAGGGTGTCAGATCCCCTGGAACTGGAGTTATAGATAGTTGTGAGCTGCCATGTGGGTGCTGGGAATTGAACCCAGGGTCTTTGAAAGATCAGCCAGTGCTCTTCACCCCTGAGCCATCTCTCCAGTCCAAGGGACAGATTCTTAACTGTACAGGTTTCCTTGGATTTCCCCCTGACTTGAAATGAGATGTATGTGTGTGCTCCGCCCTCCCCCCACCCCCAGTAGTGTCATGCTCTTGCAGAAAGGAGCATGTACGCATGTACGTATTAAATACGTACCCAGCCATAACCCCTCTGCCTCAGCAGTGACACTGTTCCTCCCTTCCCGGCTGCTTTCCTCGTGTCTGCCATCACGCTCGTTGTGTTTTGTGTTGGACTTCTTGTTTGTAAGGCATGGAGTCTTCCCATGCTGTGAGGTGGTCTTGAAGACACATTCACAAGTGTCTGACATAGCCCACAATGGAGAACTGCTGTCCTGTTGGGCACTCTGTTTTTGACGATTAAATGTTCCCTAGTGCTCACTGTAAGTCTCCTGGCTGTGCTCTGACTCTTCTTTTTTTTTTTTTTGGTTTTTTGAGACAGGGTTTCTCTGTGTAGCTTTGCGCCTTTCCTGGAGCTCACTTGGTAGCCCAGGCTGGCCTCGAACTCACAGAGATCCGCCTGCCTCTGCCTCCCGAGTGCTGGGATTAAAGGCGTGCGCCACCAACGCCCGGCCATGCTCTGACTCTTCTATAAGGTCACTCTCATGGGGATTTCACATGGAGTGTGACCAGGCCTTCTCTTCCCTGGGTGCGTGATCTTTGTCTCTTCAGTGGTCAGTTCCACGAGTGTTCAGTGGCGCTCAAGCCCTTTCATCTTGGTGTGAGCTCTCTGATCAACTTCACCTTCTCCTCTGCCTCAACCCCGCAGATCCCACACCAGACAGGGAAGAGGTGGAAGTGAATGACCTTTGCTTCCTCTCTGCACGTTCTTCTTGCCTTTCCTCAGTGTGCATACCTGTGCGCATGACTGATGAGCATATCAATTATACACTTCCTGCCTTAAACCCTGATTGATCAAGACACTGTAAGCTTGGTGCTTTGATTTCTTACTCTGTTGTTAAACCTTCCATCTATACATGTCTGAAGTCCATTGCTGTATGAGGATTTTTTTCAGATGTTGTAATCAGGCTTAAATGTCAGATGGGATTACTTCTCATTTATTGTGTTTGCCTTTCTGTGTCTCCTCTCTATTTACAAGAAGTTTGTTATAAAACACAAAATTATGAAAAGTTAAATTAGAAGGTTCACCAGTTACACTATTTGGGACTGGAGACTTGTTTTGGAGAGGTCTGTGCCATTTTGTTTTTTTTTTTTCTTTCTTATTTCTATTTTGTTTTACATTTTATATACTTACTAACTTTGTTTGTTTGTTGCCTCTGTGACTCTGTGTATGCTGTGGTTTGCCTGGGGAGGAAAGAGGACATCTCTGTGGAATTTCAAATCTTCCGGCCTTACATGGGTTGTGGGGATTGAACTTAGGTGGTCAGGCTTGTACAGCAAGTGCTTTATCTCCTGAGCCATCTTGCTGGCCCTTGTTTTTTTCTTCCTGATAGTTTGGCATGTGTTGTTGAAGGCAGAAGAGAGTGTCCCATCCACAGGAGCTGGGATTACAGGCCGTTGTGGGATGCCCACATTGGTTCTAGGAACTGAGCTGGGGTCCTGTGGAAGAACAGGAAACACTGTTAATCCTTGAGTCAACTTTCCAGCACACACAGACAACGTTAATGATCTCTGTTGCCTCTGGGAATCCTTAGGGCTAACCTTATATGGTAAATACTTTCTTAACAGGACTCGCTCTTACAAAGTCTGACCTCATCATCCCTCAAAGAAAGCCCTGGAAAATGCACCTCACCAGAATCTCAGGAAAAAGCATCCATAAAAGGTAGTCATACCTATTACTATACCTTGTTTGGGAACTCTGTATGACTCAGTGTCCTGTCTGCAAGGGAAACTGCATTTTGCATATTTATGGGAAAAGATACATTTGCTTTTGTGTGAGTTTTAACCCTGATTATGCAATGACTGGGTGACATTACAATATAGAAGTTAAATTCCCAGTGCCTCAGATTCCCCGCTGTACTGTAGAACTGTCTCAAAAGGCTGTTGTGAAAAGTAAGTGTTAAAGTCTTTTTTGTCCCCAGCAAAGTCTCAAGGACAGCTAGAATGATCATTTAAGGGGAACCTGTATTACGTGTTTGATGCTATAATCATGCAGATAACACAGCGTAATGGCTACCTGGACTTTGTATCCAGACATAGACAGATGGACACAGTAGCAAGGTTCTCCGGACCTGTGAATTATCCTTAGAGTCATCTACCTCATGTGGTTGGGAGAATTTTAAAAATTAGTAATGCTTAGAAGGCCATGAGACCACTACCAGAGTAAGTGCATATTAAATGTGAGGAGTGTGTTGGGAATGTCATTTCCTTGGTTAATGTTGGAGCATGTGTAGCTTGATGCAGCCAAAAAGAGCTGGTTGCAGGGACTGTAGTGTGGGACTAGCATTCAGTAAGTGCTATGCAGGTTAATTTTAGTCAACTTGGTATATGCCTAGACATGTCTCAGAAGAGGGAATCTCAGCTGAGGGCATGCTTGCTTCATCTTGGTCTTGTGGCAAGATGATGGATCATTTTCTTGATTAATGATTTATGTGGTTAGAACCAGCCTGTTGTAGGTGATGTCACCCTTGGGCAGGTGGTCCTGTGTAGTACAAGAAAGCAAGCTGAACAAACCATGGGATTTAAGCCAGTAAATAGTGTTCCTCCGTGGGCTTCACTCCAGTTCCTGCCTTGAGTCCCTGCCCTGGCTTCCCACAGTAATGGACTTTGAACAGGTCATGCAAGCCAAACAAACCCTTTCCTTCCCAAGGTGGTTTTGTTCAGTGTTTTATCATAGCAACAAAGAAGTAGACAAGGATATTTACTTATGATGTAGTGTAATTTTTGTCATTTCACAGATTTAAAAGAAAAAAAAAAAAAAAGTGCAGAGTTATTGAGACACATACCTAAGGTCTGTGATGGAGACATGGTTTGAGCACCTCCTAAATCCTTGTTCTTTTCACAGCTCCAAAGAGTCCAATAATGAATTGAGTCATGGATGCTCTTCAAATTCAAACCTAACAGCTGTAATGACTAAGTGATTTTGAAACTTAGTGACTCCCCAAAATCTGCCCCCCAAATAGCCATAATGAAAGCCTCAGAGTTAAGACCTTTCAGTGACTGGAAGTTAGATCTTGGTGGAAATCAAAACTGCTCATCCACAGGGATGGCTGCTGGCTCTTCTGTTGAACATCACTCAGTGATCACTGGCTTCCTTCTGTTGGCTGTCCCGAAGTGTCATAGAGTCAGTATAAATAGAAGCAGTTCTTCTTCTGGGCAGCTTAGGCTTGTGCCGAGGAGTCCTGAGTGTTCAACAGGCCAGTCCTTGGTCCCCTCTTTGTGTGAGATGATGAAGAAATGAAGGGGTGAAGCGGGCCTGAGCCCGGTTAGAACTCTGCGTAAGATGAGTTACAGGGGATGATGCTTCTCTCCCCATCTCTGCAGTTCACCTGAGCTGCTGCTACCTGCGGTGCTGTGGAACTGTTTGCCTCCTGATTTCCCAGCATGCTCTCTTAGCTTTAATTGGATGGATATTTCGGTTTCAGTTACTTGATTTGTACATCCACATGTTCTCCTTTCCTTGGGGGTAATTATTCCATTCTAATTATACATATGCTGTTATTTTCTAAGTATGAGGCTTGTCAAATGTTAGGTTGAATAAGTATCTTTGCACTCATAGATTAAGTGTGTTCAAATTTAACTGGATAGTTTTCATTGTGTTTTATTTTGTAAGAGAAAAGGAGATTATAGTCAGGCATCATAGCACATGCCTTTAATTCCAGCACTTGGGAGGTAAAGGAAGATGGTTCAGGGGTTCAAGGCCAGCCTCACCTATAGGACGCCCTGCTTCCAAAAGAGGGAATCAGCAATTAAGAGCACATATTACTGCTATTATAGAGGACACCAGTTCAGTTCCCAGCACCCACATCAGGCAGCTCACAACTGCCTGTGACTCCAGCTGCTGGGGATTTTGACTCCTCTGACCTCTGAGAAGGACACCTGCATTCCTATTCACACACACACACACACACACACACACACACACACACACACACACACATTTAAAAAAGTTATAACAACACTCATTTGAAGGATAGTAAATGAATCTGTCATACACCATGTAGAATCAGAAGGATTTAGTGCTCTCGCTCCGCCTCTAAACAGATCATGATGGAGAACCGACTGAAATCTGGGATTCCTTGATATCAAATGAAAATGAAGAAAATTCGGTTTTGGTAAACTGTGTTACTCCTGAACTTGAGCAGCCCAAGGCAGGTCTCCCTAAGGCGGCTACAGATGACACTGAAGAAGAAAAAGAGAAGGCTGCATTTACTGATGATGACTTCACCACTGACCCACTGCTCTCCACGTCCCCGAGTGTCATAACACCCACTGAGACAGCAGAGCCAACCAAGGTACATCTGTAATGGATAGCACTGGCCCTGCACCTCACACAGGAAATAGAACCTGCAAGTATCTCATTTCCGTCTTCACACTCCTATAGCAGTGTGGAGAACATCTTTTGATAGTGGTATTTTCAAGTAGATGTTACTTAATTCAACTGAATTTCAATTTCACGGCAAGTTTGCACTTGGCAGAATGAAGCCAAGTGTTCACTGGAAAGTGTCAGGCATAGTATTATAATTTAAAATATTTCATAATCACATAGTATATGTGTCTCTTCATAGGTTTCTATAGATTAGGTCATAAAAATACAACTGTCTAGAACAGCTATGAAGATGTTACATCAGTGAAATTTTAATATCTCTTCAAACATAGACAACTTTCATGAAAGGTTTGAAGAGCACCTTGGCTACATAGTGAGTTCCAGGCCAGTGTAAGCTATATGAGACCCTATTGAGAGAGACAGAGACAGAGAAACAGATGAGGGAGAGTATAAAGAAGGAGGGAGAGAGGGAAAGGAAAAGAGAAGGGAAGGTTTTTAAAGTGCTTTTCAATGTCTGTCCCTTTTCAAGTGGGTGAACAGGGACGGTGGTCAGGAAGATGATGGTAATGTTTGGAGTGGATTTGTGTTTTCTAGGATGATTTTGCCCTATGATAAGACTTGTCAGAGTCCAGGGCTTTTACAGTGGACAGTGCGGCACTTGTGATCTTTATTTCTCTCAAACTGCAATGCCTATGGCTATCCATTTCCAGTGACTGAGAACTGGCTTACATAATACAAAATCCAATGTGAATGCATCCAAATTAAAATACATAGTTTACACACTATGATAAGGCCAGGGTCTTCTTCCGAGGTGAACTTTGGTTTTATTCTCATGCTCTACTGAATGATCCTTCCTACTTGGAACCCAGTAATCCCCCTGTTGCGGTTTATTTGTTGTTTCTGGGTGTCTTAGTTAGGGTTTCTATTGCTGCAAGGAGACACCATGACCACAGCAACTCTTGTAAGGAAAACATTTCATTGAGGGAGCTTGCTTACAGTTTCAGAGGTTCAGTCCATTATCATCATGGCAGGAGCATGGCACTGTGCAGACAGACATGGTGCTGGCAAAGTTGTTGAGAGTCCTATATCTTGTAGGTAACAAAAAATGGTCTCAGTGTCACACTGAGAGAGGGAAGCTTGAGCAGAAGAGACCTCAAAGCCCATCCCCACAGTGACACACTTCCCCCAACAAGGCCACACCTACTCCAACAAAGCCACACCTCCTAATAGTGCCACTCCCTTTGAGGACCACTTTCTTTCAAACCACCACACTGGGCATGAGTGGCATCTGTGCTTCTTTCCACCATCTGATGAGCTCCCCAATGCTCCTCAGAATGCGTACTCCTCTCCTGTCTCACTGAGCCTCAGCACTGTGTTTGTGCACGTGTTAACCGCGGCTGGGCACCTGGGCTTTCTTTGTTTCTGTAGACCCTCACATTGCCCTCCACTCCCCCTTGCGGCTCCCACCATGCTCCCAGGGCCCTCCCCGGGTCATCTTCACCTGAGCAGCCCCTCAGCCCCTCTCTAGCCACTCACTGTCCCAGTGTTGGCTGTTTCATGAGCCACAGTCCTTCTGCGATCGTGCCATTCATGCTTAGGATGCTTCAGACCTGGAGGGTAACCAGGGCACTGACCCAGTGCCTAGAGTGCTTGACACTAGATATAGAACAGTGCTGACTTCTTCAGTTTTGCTTCCCAGCCTGACATAATCATGGTGAGTGATCCAGTTATGTGTTTTTCTTCTACTAGAAATCAAATGAAGATCGAAACATGAAGAATAAAAAGTCAACGACTAATAGAATATCCAGTGCCTCTGGCAGGTAAAAGTTACCAACATCATCATGTATGGGCTCACATTCTAGCAAAAACGATCCTTAGTCTAGAATCCACGAGACAAATTTCCCTTGCTGTCAGGGATTTCTCTAGTAATTTCCATTGTCAGATGGGATAGATATCTCATGATGAAACTCTCAGTCGGTTTCATTCTTCTGTAGAAAGATCTCCATTTATTCAGTATTCTTGGGTTTTTCTCTCCAGCTGCGTTTTTAGTTTTTTCCTAATCCCACTGCAGAACTCCTTGGCTAACGCTCCGGTTTTGATGAGACTCTGTATAGACGGTTGTAAAGCTGAAATCCAGCACCGTTTTTCTATTAAGTGTTTTTGTCAAACACAGGAAAAAAATGCACAGTCTCCAGGGGCTAAATGGGTGTATTAAAATGATAAGATCTGAAGCTAAGCATGTTGGCACATACCTGTCACGCAGCACTCAGGAGGCTGGAGCAGGAGGATTGCTGTGCATTCAGGGCCAACTTGAACTACATAGTCATGCCCTGTCTCACATCAAACCAGGTGATAAATAATAATAACACTAAATGCTGAGAATCCATAGGGCTCCCTCCCTACTCTCTGACTGATGTTGCCAACTCATCAGTGTCCTGGAGATCTTCTGACTCCTTTACATTACTAGACAAATGAAGCCGGACAGCCAACTCGGCCAGTACGTCGGTATTTTACATTTTATGAGCCGTTCTATTCCTGCCTCAACCACTCAGCTCTGCCATTGCAGCCCGAAGGAGGGGTGGGGCATATGCAAATGAGTAACTAGAGTTGCCATGCAGTAAGCTTCATTCATCGAAAGAGAAGATAGGCCAGGTTTTCCCATAAATATCTGAAATACAGGGTCCTATTCTTCTAAATTCATAGAGTATATCAAGTAACAGAATAATACAATAACATATTCAAAGAGTGATTAAAATCTACTTTTACTGGTAGTTTTTAATGTATTTTAAGATGTGGCTTATGTTTCAAACTATAGTTCCAAGTTATAAAGTTTAAATTATGATAGCAAAACTAAAAAAACATGACTTTTCACTGGATTATTTTCAAAGTAATTATAATTCATTGCATTTAGTCATAATTTTGTTTCATTTTGATTGCTTGAGACAGGGTCCCACATTTAACCCAGGGTAGCTTGGAACCTACTGTGTATATCAGGCTGGCCTTGAACTCATGTCACAGTCTCCTGAGTGTGGGATTATACATGTGAGGTATCACACCTGGTTTTAGAATGTAGTTTTAGAGATAATAACTGTATATCTGGCAGCTCTATCTCACTTGCTCTTGGTCCATTTGGAACTTTTCAGGCTTATGACCTCAGAGTTTTTAAAGAAATCCGGCCCCACAAGGAGAAGTCCATCTGCAGCTACCCCTTCTCACTATTTAGGGTCTTTGAAAGTTTTGGACAAGAAACCATCACGGAAGCAGAGCCTAGAGCCAGATAAAGCTGATCACATAAGGGCAGCTGTTTATCAGGTAAAATGGAAACTATTTCTTAAAAAAGAGTTGATCATTTCCACAGGCCTGCTCATCATTAATAACTCGCCATCTACAATGATAACTTGTTACTCACTGTCATTGGAAAGTTTTTTTTTTTTTTTTTTTTTTGTTTTTTTTTTTTGTAGAAGTGTGTGCTCAATCCTAAGGGTTTTTCTGAATTATTTGCTGCCATGTTTTGTTTAAAATATAAAAATAATGTTTTTAAGGAAAGAGAAGATACTGTTATAATTTATAGAAATTTAGCAAAAGCCACTTTGTTGTAAATCTACATGTATTTTATCATGTTTCTTCTGAAAGTTTATACTGTTCATGATCAAATTTTTTAAACTTTTTCTTGAAACAGACTAAGATTTTCCTACTTTTTTCCCCCACAATTTCAAGAAAGATCCTTTTTGTTATGTTACGCAGAATATAATCTCCTTTGGAAATTTTTACACTTGAATTTCAGTATAAAATGTTGACATATTTAGCCATTATATGAAATCATTGAGGTCTTACAATACAAGAAAGATAATACACAGAAGATTTTTTTAGACAGCAATATTTATCTCTAAGTTTTACAGTATCACTGGAAAAAGAATACTATTTTTGACAAAATACATAAATTTCTTGGTTTCTTTTTTAAACTTTGAACAAATATTTCAAAAGTAAATAAAAATTCTGTGTCATTTGGACACCTTATAGTATCATATAACCTTTTTTTTTTAATTTCACAGGAGTGGTTAGAAAAGAAAAATGTGTATTTACATGAAATGCACAGAATAAAAAGAATTGAAAGTGAAAACTTAAGGATCCAAAATGAACAGGTATCATAAAAGAAAGAATTTTATGTCAGTAAAAGATCTCTGGATATTTGATGTTACCAAATGAACTGCTTTGAAGTGGTAAAAGTGTACATAAAAGAACTGATTTCTGATTTCATTTTTGGGTTCAATTTAACTTTTACATAAAAACACATACACTTTAAGTTTCATATGAAGGGGTGAGGCACAGCAGGGCTGACTATTATTAACTTAGTGTTTGTGTGACCCCCAAATTCAGTCTCAGAAATTGACATTGATTAGAGTCCGGCAGGGACGTAGTCAGTATACACCAGCTTCGTTTTCCTCCTGTCTTCCTTGCCAACCGCTGCTATGGCTCTTGACCCACATTCCCCTTCGCTGCATGAGACTTGTCCAGCCCTTCCTGTGATTTCACTCTGCCCCCTCACCTGCCTGAGAGCCCACAGTGCGCTCAGATCTTTCTTTTCTTCCCACTTCATTGGATCGATCCACACTAAAGTAGGTCGACAGGGAAATAGTCTGGAAAAGAGCAGCCCGGGGCCAGTCAGTTCTTTGGGTGGCTCCAGGGGCTGTGCCTCTGAGCTCCTTTGTGCCCTTGTACTGCTGTGTGGGACCTGGGGTACTTTGGCTTCTGAATTATGTCACCTCCATGGTGCAATCTATGTCTTCTAAATATTGGCCTTAATGGGCTTAGAGAATAAGTTTGTAACATAGCTGTAGTTAGTACTGCCCCTACACGTTTTACAGTGTGGTTCCTTTATTTGACATTTGGTATATGATCATGTCATAGGAATATCATGCTTTCCTATCAAAACGGGGTTCAATCCAGACACCTGTACCTACTGTGTGCCTTAGGAAATTTACCTTGCTTTAAAATCTTTTAACTTTCATCATTTTTTTACTAAACATTTTACAGTACCAGTTCGCCTGTTGTCGTTCATTTTGAAAACATTTATTTAGCATACTTCCAAAGTCAATAGATGCTTCTTTCTCATGAATACAAAATAGGTCAACACCTGATAAGTGCTTTGACATTCTAAAAGGCAGTCAATTTTTGTACATCAACTTGTCCAAGTAATTCTTAAATAAATTACCTGCTTTGTAACTTCTTTGTATGGCAACTGTTGAAAGATTAAAGACAAATACATATTTATCTATCTGTGTCTAGGCCTGGATTCGGGTCTAGATATATTTACGTATGCCATTTTTTTTAATCAAAATAGAAAAGAGCTGCTAAAAGAGAGGAAGCATTAGCATCATTTGAGGCCTGGAAGGCTATGAAAGAAAAGGAAGCAAAGAAAATAGCTGCAAAAAAGAGGCTGGAGGAAAAGAACAAGAAGAAAACGGAAGAAGAGAATGCCGTGAGGAAAGGCGAGGCCCTGCAGGTGAGTACCCCCGGCCTTGACTCTGACTGGAGTTGTGCGCCACACTTGTGCTTGAGTGAAGGATCCATTGTACTTTTACTGACCTCAGAAAAGTCGTGGCAAGTAAGAAAACCACTCTGAACTCTTTTAGGCATTTGAAAAATGGAAAGAGAAGAAGCTGGAATACCTCAAAGAGAAGACCAGGAAGGAGAAAGAATTTGAGAGAGCAAAGAAACAGAAAGAAGAAGAAACAGTTGCTGAGAAAAAGAAAGACAGTTTAACTGCTTTTGAGAAATGGTAATCCTGCATGATGCGCAGTTCAGTGGTTTCAAGCTAATACTTGAGGCTTTCCTAGGACCTCCTGCTTACAGGTCTACTCAAACTCACCGCTTCCAAAGCTACATTAGGACATCTCTAGTGTATAGTCTCCTTTAACTTCCAGTGTTTCATTTCTCCTACACAGGAGTGAAAAAAAGGAAGCCCTTCTCAAGCAAAAGGAAAAGGAGAAAATAAACGAGAGAAGAAAGGAAGAGCTGAAGAGAGCGGAGAAGAAAGACAAAGACAAGCAAGCCATCAGTGAATACGAAAAGTGGCTGGTAGGTGTTGCGTGTGATGAACTTCCTTTTTAGCTGGCTCTTTATTCCTTTTCTGCCTCTCATTCCCACTCTGTTCTGCCTGGAGACTGCCTTGCTGAGCTCAGCCTTCTGCAGATCAGATGCCCCCAGGGCCTCTCTTCTGTCCATGCTTCTGAGGTTGACGCAAGCATCTGAGCTTACATCAGTTGTCATGTTCTAGGCCTGCATCCCCACCTCCGTCCCTCCCCGTCGTCATGCCTGTTCTTCCTTCTGTGCTTCTTGCCTCTGACGTCCTAGAAGGCAGACAGGTGCACTGAGGGTGCCGAGGCTTCTAGGCAGAATCAGTCATTGCGTGCTGTAGCACTGACACTGATGGTGAGGAACTTACTCCATTTCTTAGACTCTTTTGCTGTTGCTCATGATCCGGGGAAAAGGGTCTTATTTAGACATTGTCCAATGAGAGGATCAGTACTGAAGTTGGAAGGTACAATATCCAGCTGCCCTTTACTAGATGGTTGAGTAATAAATATTTGGTTTTAATTTACATATGTTAACAGGTTACTTCTGGTACTGTCAAGCAAAATACAATCTTCCATTTTAAAACAAATACTCATTTTGTTAATTTTGAATAAATAACACCCATAAATATTGTACTTCGTGCAAGAAGATGACATCTTATAAATAGTTTATATAAAATTTCTCCACAATCCTTTTAGTAGTTTTTTTTTTTTTTTTTCAATCTGACTTAACTGGATTCATCTCAATCTGCTAAAAACATCATTGTGAGTATTTTTTGACTTGCATACCTCAGCCTGAACTTGAGCATGTTTTCATTTATAAATATGTGTTAATAATGGATATTCTGTAAATTCTCCCTTCATAGATGCACACATTTTTCTGTTGGATTGTCTCTGTCGTACTGATTTCTAAAAGCCTCTTCAGTAGGGAATTCCTCTATAATTTCTAATGAAGATGCAATGTTTGCACCCGCTCTGTTCTTGCTTTCCCAACTTTGTTACTAGTGTCTCAGGCCGTGCCAATTCCACTTCATTTTGGATTTCTGTCTTTTCTCTTGGTCTCTGAGTCTCAACCCTAGGTGAAAAGCCCTTCCCCATATTTGGAGCTACTGGGTCTCCTTCATTCATTTACGACTCCAATATCTCACTATCTTAGCATTTTCTCTGCCTTCAAGTTATTTTCTTATACAATGTGAAATTTGATTCAACTTAACTTTCCCAGGATGTATGTTTTACAAACCAGCACATCTTTTCCTGGTGGTTTAGAGCTCATCTTCATGATAGATCCCTGCATTTGACGTTCTGTTTCTTGACCTTGTGCCCCATTGCTCAGTCTCATTATACATGTAATTTCTCTAGTACCGGTCAGTTTCCTTACGAGGCCTCACGTGTCATGTGTGGATCTGCATGCTTCCCCATCACAGTTCCTCGTTCACAGTGCTTCTCGCTGTGCTTCCCTGTTTTTCGTATACATTTTAGAATTAGCACTTCCTAGAGCACAAAAGACCACGTTAAACTCCTTAAAAGTGGTCCGCTATACAACATTGAGGTGTAAAGTGAATGATCATGTAGGACCAACCTAAGGAACTCTGTAGAACTCTCCTGCAGGCCAAGACTTGAGGAAATGCAGCACAAAGCTCTTGGGTAGGAATGACCTTAAAATGGTGATATAAAGACGTCCATTCTGTCTGAGTCAGCAGAGTCCTGATTGTGAAAAACCAGTATCATTGTCGTTCTGTGTGGAACAGTGTGTTGGCGTGATCCCGTTCTCATCAGTCTATTCCTCAAAGTCTTCACAGCTAGCGCTGCCTCGTGCAGTAGGACTTCACTCTGGAGGGCTTCCCAGAGCAGGATCAGATCCCACACTGCTGCCCCACTCTCCATCTTCCCCATTTGTTACTTTACACTCGCTGCTGGCGGAACAAAGTGTGGTGAAGGGGGGAGAGTGGAGAGGAAGGAGCTCGGCTGCCCACAACTGTCAGCATACCTCACTAAATTCTTGTAGTTGTTTTAGCGGTGACATTGTTGATTCCTCGTGAGGGTGATGGCTGTCTACTTCCTGGCTTTTCAGCATCCTCCTAGTAAGGTCACACTTGTCTCAGGTTTTATCTTAGAAAGTAGGTTGGAGAAAAAGAAGCGTGGCTGGATCAAGTGAACTAAAGACAGCTTTTCCTTTGGAAGGTTCTAAATCGTTCCCCTTTGCTTCAGTAGGAGCCTCAAGCATTCAGACCCTCTCATGGAACAAGGCTTTGAACGTTAAGACCTCTCCTCACTTCTCTTGCCTTATGAATATTGTCTGCGAATGGAAATCTTACATTGTCATACTGTTTGCATGACACTTCTCAATCTTCATATATACTGTTGAATGATGCAGACAGCCAACACCCACTCTGGTGTCTTCTCCAAGCCATCAGCCTACAGCGACAGGCTTGTCTAAGGGTCTCATGGAAACTGCTGCTTTTCTGAACAATGTGAGGAAGCCACATACAGGAGAAACTTCAAAACTTTTGTTCTTAGCAGAGAAACAGAAACAGAGAAACAATCCAAGTTTCAGGATGGAAAAGCAAGTGCTGTTCAGACACTAAGTAAAATGTGTCTAGATGAGTTTGTAGACTTTGTATTAACCCCTAAATGAACATTAACTCAACAGAAGTGTAAATGAGAAGAGGCTCGAATTCACCTGCTGTAATAATGTAGAAACATGAAAGATACCACTTCAACAATAATAGGAAATGCCACTAATCCTCTATCCGAGCAATAAAATAGAAATATATCATGCCTCCCCTCTGTGAAGCTGCGTTCTTTCTATCTCCTTGAATTATCTGCCTCATGTGTCATAGAAATTAATCAGAAATAAAAATGAAGTAATGAAATCTACTCAGCATCCCCTTCCAGCTCTGATCCCTCATATTCTGCTTTTCTTAATTTCAGGGATTCTTCACTTTTTCCAGCGCTCTCCACCCTTGCCCTGTCCCTGTCTCCAGCACAACCAAAGCCAAGCTAGAAAAGTTCTGGCTTTTACCAAGCCACCTGATACCACAACACTTGATTCACTGTCCCTGTATGAAAATAGAGCGCGCGCGCGCACACACACACACACACACACACACACACACGTCCTTCGCTAATTATGTCCCTAGTTGCAGTGTTCTGAATTCTGGATGTTACCATGGCCTACTGTTATTGGTGTCCTTTTCTCATCTGGGGCCACTGTTCCTTCCCCCAAACTTTGGTCACAGTGGCATCACCAGCTCCCAGCTCCTTCTGAGCTGTGACACTTCAAACCTCTCTGCTTGAAACCTCTTTTCCCACAGAATCTGCAAATGTTTTCTCTTTCCACTGTGTGTCCCTTTAGATTGATGTTCCTTTAATCCACTCTTTGGTGGGAGCACGTGACCCTTTGATTCTTTGTTTCAGAGAAACTCACCCAATTTTGAATCTTATGCTATTAATTTACTTGTTTCTCACCTGTCCATTTTGAAAGTTTTCTGGGCAACAGAAGCCATGTGTATGTGAGTGTGTGAGTGTGTGTGTTTGGATTTGATAAGCACTTTGTGTTTGACACCAAGTAGAAGCTGAGTGCTTGACATTTGAATGAAGAAACAAAAATCAAGGCTGCCTGGTGCCAGAAGAATTCGAGCTCCATCAACACCTCAGAACCTTTTTATGTAGGAACGTGGTGTGTGAGGAGCAGCATGAATTAGGGTGGCAGCAGAGTGGCTATGGGGTAATTCCTTTGATATTTAGACTCCAAAGCTTAGCTTGGAAACAGGAAAAAAAATGCCAAAGGGATTAATGCAATAAATAGGAACTTACAAGCAATTGGACAAACCGAAAGAAAACGTAACACTGTGTTCTTCCAGTCTCCTGGATCTGACGCACTTTCTAAACCATTAAATGCTCAGTCACCAGGGAATGAAGTGGTGCTATCAAACTGAAGAGCGTTAGCATATAGTAATCTAAAGCTCAGTGTAGGTGCTGGTGGGCAAGTCAGTTCCTCCAGCTGCTATGGGAATAAATGGTTGTTTGGTGAAACTGAACGTATGTAAACACTGCCAAAAAGGTTGGGAGAGGGGAGCTGTGGTGGGGGAGCTAACACAGAGCCTTGAGAGTTGGGGTTGTGTTCACTGGGTAATCACCTATTGTTAATATTACACAGTTTTCTGTAGTTGAATTATTTCTTAATACATTGTGAAAAAGTTAACACTAGAATAGCGTAAACAAAATCACACAAAACAATATTTATATTTGAAAATACTCAAACTAATAAAAATTAAAAGTACTGTTATCCATTCATTTAGATAAATCAAGTAATTAAACAAAAAAAAAAATCACAGAAAGGACAACATACTGTTTTAAAATGTGCTCAAGCACAATAAAAAATAAAAGGTGAGACTAGATTTTCAAGAATCTGGATATCCTGTGTTGCCAGTCAGACGTCACTCTTGCAGGTCTCCTGGAAATTCGTCCTCTGAAGGTCATCACTATCTTTTTATAATCATGATGTTTGTTATAAAACTGCACACTCAACGATTTTTGGTTTTAGTTTTTGAAGCAGAGTCTTGCTGTGTGGACAAAGCCGCCTCCAGCTTATGATCCTCCTCTCTCTTAGCTCCCAAGTGCTGGCTTATGCGTGCATCACTGTGCCTCCGATTCACCACCTGTCATGTTGTGCAGCCTCCCCTCTTCTCTATTCTTCCTCTTCTCCATTTCCTATCATCGTCCTCAATGTCTACTCCAGACAAGGTCTCACTCTGTAGCCCAGGCTGTCTGGAATTCACTCTGTAGCCCAGGATGGCCTCTGGTTCATGGCAATCCTCCTGCCTGAGCCTCCTGAGTATTGTAAGCTTCCATAGCTATTGGACATTTTTACTGTAACTTTCAACCTTTAAAAAAGTGAAGGCAGCTATGGCGGTTCACGCCTTTAATCCCATCAGTTGGGAGGAGGAGGCTAGAGGATTAGAGTTCAAGGTCCTCGTTGACGAGGCTTTTGAGTGTCTATCTCAAAAACCAAGGAAACAAACAAAATGTGACATTAATACCTATTAATAGTAAATTTGTGTATGCTCATACAAATCAGCAATATTCCCTAGCTACTTTTTCTTCATAACTAATCAAGAAATTGTATACAAAGATCTTATAATGAATTATTTTCTTCCAGCAATCCAATTCAATAACAAGTTCGCACAGTGTATGTAAACTTAGAGTTTTCTGTTTTGATTTCTGTTTTTCTTTTATCTTTTTTTTCCTTTAGGAAAAGAAAGAAAGGCAGGAAAGAATTGAACGTAAACAAAAGAAGCGCCATTCCTTCCTTGAAAGCGAGACACACCCTCCATGGAGCCCTCCAAGCAGAACTCTGCCCTCGAAAGTATTTTGACAGTTCTGGTTCTTGATTTATCAGTTCACCAACTTTACCCATGGATTTAAAACCATTCATCTTATTATTTCTGGTTAGAAGAATCTATTTTAATTACCTGCAGGAACTTCTGTGGAGCATGAAAGAGATACTTCACAGTTTAATCAGTGGAAGCAATTATCTGAAGTGTAGATCAACTGCCTCAGACAAGAAGCTAGTCAGATTGCTGGGACAATCCAGATGCATGAAGCTTTATCATGTCCTAATCATTCCTGAAGTGGGGTGGTCTGTGGTCACTGTCACTGAGTTCTGTGTCCTTTTATAGCATGTTTGACCCCACTGATGGAAGGATGCCATCTAGGTACCGCAGTTATAGGAATGATTCAGTCCCTGGAAGCTTGTGCTTCTCCATTGGAGTTTGGGAATTAAGGGTCCCTGGGGAGTATGGACATATTATGTCGTCTAATGTGAGTTTTCAGCTCAGAGCAGCATCTTCGCTACGCAAGTTAGAATTGTGATCAGTTGAGGCCTCAGAGCTTTAGTCAGTAAAGTCACTTTAGTTAAGAACTTGGCCTTATGGGTTAGTCTCAGTGTGTGTTGCCTGTGTGGGGCTTACGTGACAATCGCAGCCACTTCGATAATGGGCTCACTTCTGAAATTTTTCTTTCTAAATTCTATTTCAATTTGCTTATTATTTGCTTAACACCAAAAGCCATCAATTTGATGGTAGTGTTGTCTTATGTAGTAGTTGTGAAAATTTCATAGGGGTTCAGGGTCACTATCAAAATTCTTTTTAGACTAAAGGTATAAAGATAAATGAAGGCAACTCCCACCTTCTAGAGTGTTTCAACTTGCATTTAGAGGCAGCTGAATAAGAAAGCAAGTTTGGAAAAATATTCAAGAACTTCTATTTCTTGATTTATTTGACCTCTTTTTCTCCCAGTATCAACTAGTCCCATACTGGCCTGTTCATCTCTTAAAACAGACCAGTTGTTGGAATGCTGTTGTAGGCAATAATGCAATGCAGAGACAATCAATGGGAAATGTAGTTGTTACTGTTCACTAAGCTCTTACGTCATCTCTGCTGTTACAAGTGGAATTTGTCAACTTTGTCACAACGATTCAGCGTAGGTGTTATTAGCTTTATTGTGCAGATAAAAATACTGAGGCTTAGAAAGTCCAAAGTAACTTGCCATACAGCTAACATATGAGTCGTGGGACCAAAACCCATTGTCTCCCTTGAGACCTTAGTGACCTCAGAGACTGTGGCTGACTTCTGACTTCAACCTTGCAAATGCTTGAGACTCCAAGGGTATAAATCATGCACTGTTGGTGAGACATGCTCCTTTCTTAGTGTCTCTAGATGCTGGACCTCCTTACTTATTTAAAATGAAGTGAGGATTCATGAGATTTTGGATGTTCATCTTAGTGTCAACAAAGCCAGCAAATTGTGTAAAACCAAACTATAGGATGTGCACAAAACAGAAGTCATGCACTGCTTTGTAGCATTACAGAGCAGATAAAATCACATGACAGACATCCATAGATGAAGCTAGAAGCTTCTGATACTGCCAGAAGTCATCACTGAAAGGTTATCAGCAGTGTGGGGTATGGGATTTAGGACTGGAATTTTTGTGTTTTCCCATGAACAACCAAGCCTGCCAGAATAGATTCATATAAGCTTCTTGTATTGAAATAAATAGGTAGAGATAAAAAGGGGTTTGCACATTGTGAGGAATGAAAAGGAAGATCAGACAATGGTGTGGCTCTCCCATGGCCACTTTCTACAGTGTTGTATTTGTTATTGCTGTTAGCGCCTAAATCATGCGAAATGGATGATATAAGTTAACTCATGTGAAGTATTTGGAACATAAGGACTCAGTGAATATTCATTATCATATTTATTTACCACAGTCCCCACTTCATGGACTTGAGATCAGTGTGGGATGAGCAGGACAGTAGTTATTTGGCATATATTTTTAGCATACAGAAGAACTCAGTCTTCTGGTCCTTCTTTGATGTACCAATCACAGTCAAGTGCAGCCAGGGAATGAATCCTCTGAGAAGACACCTGAATACTGTTTTTTGTTTGTTTGTTTGTTTGTTTGTTTGTTTGTTTGTTTTTAAGATTGTTTCTGAAGAGAATTAAGTGATAAGTGAAGATGTACCCAATGGCCCAAGATGTCATTCCCTCAAATATGATTAAGGATGAGTATGTTTATAGAGTAAATAAAAAGTTTTTTTACCAATTTAGAACAACCTATATTCAATCTGTATAGAATTTATCTAGTTCAATAAAATTACCCCTTCTGCTGTATCAAAAATACAACAGAGCATTGGACAGTGAGTGAACATCCAGTTCTGTAATGTGGCAGTCTGAGTTCCAGAGGGAAGAATCGAACCTGGTAAGATTATCTTAATGTATTTGCCTGTTTAATAAATAAGACTTTCTCATATTTCCTTAAAAAGTACCAAATATTGATATAGATTCACTTATAATAATGAAAAATAAAACTCTTACATGAAAGTAAGTTTCATAATAACAGCAAAATATATCACGCATATCAAAAGGAATGAAACGGCACTTTAGGTGTGGAAGAGTTAATGTTTTCTTAAGGAAATAAGCTAAGAACAACTCAGAGTAATGGTATTGCAGTAGCCTGTGTGTGTGTTACTCTAGAAGGTTCACTGGTTTAGATTGTAATGATAACTGATGTTTTTACTGTTGCCAAAGTGGTACCTCGTAGGAGCATGGTAGCCACAGTTGGATGGTCCTCGGAGTGATGTAGCTGTTAATCAACCCAGACCAGACTGTTCTATGCTGAATACTGTGATGTCCAACACTTTTGCCAACCTCAGATGCCTGGTGTTATCTTATCATTCAGGTCGACAGCAGGCCCTTTGCCTATCATTCCACAGCTGTGGTAGTCTGCTAAAATGCTCACACAAAGTTTAGTTAGTGATAGCTGGTTGTGGCTCTCTCCTGTTTCCCTTTTCTCCCCAGCCTTACAGGAGAACAGCTGTCTGGGTGTTCACACTGCTATTTAAAGTATAAGGAAATAGTGGCACTTCTTAAATCCTAAGTCATAGCCTAAGATACAATAGAGACAGAAGGTTTCACAAAATAGGGAAAAGTGCATGCTAGTCAAAATCATTCTCAAAAATAAGATAGTACAGGAAACAAATTTGCCTAATTTAATTCTGATTCTTAGTTCAATTGTACTGTTCTAAAAGGCATTTGAAAACCTGTATGTGTCCATTCTACACAAAGCAAATGTGTTATTGATTTTCCTCATTCCTAATTACACTGACTGATAGAATAACGGAATGCTATGTAGGTGATGAACTGGAGACACAAGCCCT
This sequence comes from Peromyscus leucopus, assembly GCF_004664715.2. NCBI lineage: Eukaryota > Metazoa > Chordata > Mammalia > Rodentia > Cricetidae > Peromyscus > Peromyscus leucopus. The sequence continues at coordinate 59,284,965 of NC_051068.1, forward strand.
TTTATTTTAAAATGTTATGTGATACTGGTAGTTTGAAATGTTGTGCTACATAGAGTGGTAACTGTATAAGAGTAACCAGAGTATGTGAAATTCTTGGTGCTGAACTTAGGGTGTCTTGGGGGTTATTGGGGGAGATATAGTTAATGCCTGCTCCATAGTAATACATTTTTGTTTCATACTTAATTTATTAAAGCTAGCCATTCGTGGTTTATTTTATTGAGTGTTATAATTTATTGGCTATATGCCAAGTGTTAATAAATGTGATGTTTATTTCTGAGCTAAAGATAAAATATGTCATGTTGATACATCTTTTATTGGAAATGAATAGTGGACAGGAAGTGATTTTCAATGTAAGATTTGGATATGAAACTGATTTTACAGTACAGATTGCAAAAGTGACAGAGTTATTACGTGATTAGAAAACGCAGATTAGTGAAGTCAACGTATTTCCATTCCTCCATGATAACTGCAGTTAACCCGGTATTTGCACTCACCTGTCTTTATTTTCTAGTGAGTACACTACTGTTGCTGAATGTAAGGGATGAGGGGGCAGCTCCTGCTCTACTCCTGGGTCTCTGTCTCTCTCCTCTCTCTGTATTATCTAAGTGTAAATACATATATGTATGTGTTTATAATCTGTATTTGATCATTGGAATAAAAATGAGATCAAGCCATCATTTGTTAACTGGAATCTTTATTAAACAATTCCTCAAGAACATATTTCCACAGGGACATAACTCTAATGATTTTTATTCTGTACCTACAATTTATTTCTAGGTAATTTGTCCTCAAAGTGTCATAGTGTGTAGCCAGTATCATTGTAGTAAATATCTATAATAATAATGATGGTGAACTTTACTGAATCCATATAGTTAAGTGAAAGGTGACAATACTTATATATTAGAATGTCAGAAAGCCCCTTGGGCTGTGAAATAGAGGTGTTATACAAAGGCCTTCCCTGACTGCAGTCCTCATGTGAGGCCAAGTCATCACAGATCATCTAGGTCATTTGAAACAAGGTCATCAGTACTGCAGATTTAGTATGTCACCTCTCCCTGTATATTATGTCACCAAGGTTTTTCCTCATCACTGTCGAGTCACATGTGTCATACCGTCAATACACACACACACACACACACACACACACACACACACACACACACACACACACACGGCCTCATTAAACTTGGCAAATGTTCTACAATTGAGTCACAGTTCCAGTCCTCTATACTTCACTGGTAACCCACCTGAGTGTTTTCACTCCCACCATCTAGTTTTCTGAAAATGCAACTTTATTTTAGTTTTGACTTTCTTTCCTCCTCTACATGCCAAATGACTACAGTGTAGAGAGCTTCGCCAGTAAAGACCACAGGCTCGAGGAGGCAATCAGGGGCACTGGAAGGATGGACGGGAAGGGAGCTTGGCAACAGCCAGTAGTAGCCTAGGTGAATTTTCTATTTTTAAACATCTCTGTCCACATCTACTAAACAAACAGCTCATAGCACTGACCCTGGAAGTTCCAAATGAAACAGATCTACAAAGCTTCCTGGTCCGATTTTCTTTCTCAGAAATTCCCAATTGCTGTGCCAAAGGTGCACACGTGAGCGAGAGCACTCGGAAAGACACAGATTTTACAGGCTTGGTTCTGTCAGGGCAGCCAGGGGAACATGATCAGAGTTCCTGTGGAGTCAGTCACCTCTGGCCATGAAACTGCCTCATATGAGCTTCTGGGAGAATGTCACCTTGGGGACTTGGGCTTGTTGATATGTCTCTCTATGCCTACTAATTGCTACAAAATGAGGAACACACAGCAGTCATCTTAGAGTCGTTTGTGACATGGAGTCCACTTTGCATGCCTGTGAACTCTAGGAGAGCTGAATTCTACAACACCCAAGAATTACAGCTATAGGGCATTGTCCAGTTAGAGACAATGGAGGTAGGTGTTACCTGAAGACTAAAAGGAATCTCCCAACAGGTGCAACTCTCTGCCTTAAGGCATATCTAGCTGCCAAAACTATGTGATTTTTTTTTTTTTTGAGGGATATACACCAGCTTCTGGAAGAGTGAAGGGGTCCCTTCATACTGCAAAGGTAACAGCCTGCAAACAGCATCCTGATTATTTTGGCAAACTGACAAAATATTCAATGACTTAAAATCCATTTACTTTGTCAGAAGAAATTTTAGCATTTCAATTGCTAATAAAATATAATTCCAACAGTAAGGATTTGATGATGCAAAATATGTTTTCAAAAATCTCCTTGGACTACATCAAAATAAAATACTGCCGTTCAGCAAAGGAGACAGTCACCAGAAGATCCCACCTACACAGTGCCAAGAATTACTCAAACTACAATCAGGTTCAGAAGCAAGAATCAATGGGCTCTTTCATTTCCTATCATTTCATTTTACATATTTGAGTGTTTTGCCTGTATGTGTGTCTGCACACCATGTATATGACTGGTGTCCGTGAAGGTCAGAAGAGGACACCAACCATAACTGGAGTTACAGATGGTGGTGAGCTTCTATGTGGATTCTGAGAATGAAACCCAGGACTTCTAGAAGAGCAGTCACTATTCTTAACTTCTAAGCCATCTCTCCAGGCCCCATGAACAGCCTTACTTAAAGTGAGCAATAGAACCAAGTCGACTTTTCTAAAAGTCAAATGGCCAAAGGGAGCAAGAAAATGGGCAGTCTCACCAATCATCACAGCAAGGCAAACCCAAACCCCAACTAATCCTCGCCTGTGCCAGGAAGAAGGACTGCTGTGTAAAGACTAGAGACAGAAAGTGATGGCAAGGATGTGGCTAAAACAATTCTCTCCCACTGCTAATGTGTAAGCAAATTAGCGTGGGCATAGTACAGAGAGTCCTCAAAACATTCAGAAGTCCTGCTCCCGACACGTCACCTTACGTAGGAGACACCTGTCTTCACAGCAGCACAATAAGCATTGGCCTAGATGAAAATCAAGCGTCACATGGGTCATGTAGTCTCAGTCAATGTGGCATCTACAAGAAAGTTGATCTCATTAAATTGTCAGTAAAATGAGGGTTGTGAGAAAATGAGAAGAGGTGGGAACTGAGTTACAGCTAGACCATAGTAAGGAGTCCTGGCCCTCCAATGGACAGTAAGGCCACCGATGCTATGATGTTCTGTGCCTTTCAGGACCTGGTAGAGAGGATTTTGAATGTTTTACCATAAAGGAATGATAAGTGCTTGAGGAGGTATATGCCACTACCCTAATTCAAGTGTACAGTGTACATCATGTGGTAGTCCATTAATGTATAGAGGTTTTATGATTTTACAAGTTTAAATTAAAAAATATCTTAGCATGTGAAACATACATGACTATGCTGTGGGTTGTTTTTCTGTACTCTGAATATGTGTTGTTCCCATTGGTTAATAAGTAAAGCTGCACTGGCCTATGGCAAGGCAGAATAGATCCAGGTGGGAGATCCAAGAGCAGGGAGAAGAAGAGCCAAGTCGAGGAGATGCCATCAAGCTGCCCAAGAAGCAAGATGTGAAAGTATTGGTAAGCCCCTGGCCATGTGGCAATACATAAGTAAATAGAAATAGGTTAATTTAAGATGTAAGAACTAGGGAGTAATAAGCCTGAGCAATAGGCCAAACAGTTTGTAATTAATATTAAGCTTCTGACTGATTATTCAGGAATAGGCCTCTGACTGATTATTCAGGAATAGGTGGGAGAGATTCGTCCATCTACAAGACTATAATGAGTATAGTTTAAAACAACATCGTAAACCAGTGAGAAAATAAGATTTTAAGTCTGAGAAAGTAAAATTTATCCTATAAGCTTTTCTATTACTTCCAATATTCATGTTTTTCATCAGAGACATAAAATGGACTACACGATATTAAAACACTTTTATTTCTTATTCAGACATACAAGCTGTCTTGTCTGTGGGAATGAATATTCAGGAGGTTTTATAATATTAAATGTGTTGGTCAGGATTCTATGCAGACACCTCAGGTAATCAAATCACATTGGAACATGCTAAATCTAAATAGCAGATACAGGACTCTTATTATACATTTTAAATCACTTTTTTTAAAATCTTTTATGTGAGTTCAGTATTCAAGTACTCCATAATAACTGAGTTTTTACTTTTATGCAAGGAAAATGCAATTCTGCTAACCAAGCCTACTACAGAACCTTTTACATAGGTGGGCTCATCGGCAGTGACAGTGATTGCCTGGTGTCACATGACAAACGTTTAATGGCACAACCTTACCTTTCCCCTCCAAGATCAGAGCGCTTGTGTCTCAGAACTTCACAAGCAGAGCCACACAGCAATTTCTGAGCAGATGTTTGTCCAGCTGCATTTCCTTCTTCATACTAATTAGAGAGTTAGATGGCAGCCCAATGGATACTTCCTCTGTTAACACAAGTGAGAACACTGAATCTCACTTTGTAGTGAAGCAAAAAGGATTAACTTTAGAAGGGAAGATCCAGAGTGGAAAACTGGCCTGGCTGTGCTTTGTAGGAGGGATTCTGGCCTACTCGTGGTTCTGTGTCCTATAGATGCCTAGTGCAAGCCGATGGCTAGCCTCAACACTGAGAATAGCATAGGGATGAAGCCAAGTTCCTGTCTTGATGTAGTTTATACTCCAGGAGCAAAGTGGGGCTCTGAAAGGGAAGCATGGACACATGAAACACATGTGCCAGCGGTTGTGAATCTAATAACCTGCAGGCTGGGTAAGTAGACAGACGGACAGTCATTGTTGTGAAGGATTAGCACAGGTCTGTAAAGAAATGAATTATGAGCAAAATCCCAAGAGAACTGACTGAGCAAACCATGTGAATTAAGTAAAGAAGCCCTGAACCTTAGGGATCCTTGGTCAAGACATAGACTTGAACATTACCCTGCATTACAGGTAAACTCAGAGCACTAACAGCAGGGCCCTCTCAAGCACTTATACTATAGACAGTGACCTTTGACTGTGGAGTATGCAATAGATATCTGGGGGCAAACATGGATGGTCATAGAGCTATAGGGCTATTAGGGAGAAGTAAGATATGGTCCTAGGGGAGCCTGGCCATCAAATTCCATGTCTATATTGAGGAAGAGGCTACAGGATTTACTGATGGATTGGGTAAGATTATGGAGAAAAAAAAATAGAAAAATCAAGGTTTCACTGACCAACTTGATGAATGGAGAGGCCACTCACAGAAATGGGGAACACTGGATAAAGTCAAGATTGAAAGAGAAAACAATTTTTTGAAAATGTTAGTTACATATTGGTAACAGGTCACTAGTTAGGGCATTCAAATCACAGGAGAGAAGCTGCACAAATACAGATGTGTTTATGACACCACAGGACTTGCTGGAATTAGCTAGCCAGTAAGTGTGTACAAAGAAGAAAGGAGGGTTCTGGAAAAACATTTAGGGAAACTCAACACATATAGGCCAGAAAGAAAAGGGACCCAGCACACGGCATAAAGGAAAGCTGGTGTGATTGGAGGAAGGCCAAGAGCCACGAATGCCCTGAAGTTAATTGCAAAAACGTGTTTGAAGGACAGTGCCAAATATTCATGGTAGATCAGAGAGCAGGATACAGAGAGTTTGTATGTTTGGTAATATGGAAGTCAGTGATGACTTAAGAGAATAAGATTTCAGCAGAGCACAGAGAGGAATGTTTGAGCACATCTTAGAAACGGGAGGAGAGGAAACAGGATCAGCGGTGCTCATGAAAGCAGTGCAGAGAAAACAGAGTGGGATGACAGGTGGAGGGAGTCTTGGGCATCTAGGGCGGGTTTACTTGTTTCTAAGATAGAAGAATTTGTAAACTGTAATATTTAGCAAAAATAAAACAAGATTGTACCTTTTATACTTTTATAGGAGGTACATATCCTATGATTGAAGAATTCAACTAACTTAGATAAAAATTTCTCTGCCATTTGGGCAATAATATTCATATTCTCTCCTTTTATCAAGTACTACCTAATGAGGAAATTGTCTTAAGGAATAACGTGGAAATGTAATGTTTATCACTTAGATTTGACAACTGTCAAGTTCTTTCTGGTCAGTCTTACTTATTTCTGCCCTGGCTAAAAATTATTTAGAGCAACCATAAAAGTTGGCAGTAATGAAAATATTGGAGAAATAATTACAGATGAAAATAGGCAGGGTTTTGACATGCTTAAATTTCTAGATGTAGAAAATAGTTTATTTGGAGATTCATTTAAATAATTCTAAGTATGCACATTAATATATAATAACTGAAATGTATTACATATGTAAGCTTAGACATGATTTTTCTTATGGTGAAATGAAAAAATAAAGAGAAAATAAACAGAGTGATGCATACTGTGGTTACATATGTAGCTCATCAAAGCTGTTGGCATTTCCGGAGTGTCTCAGCTTAAATGACCCTCACATCAAGAAAAAAATAGAGAAATAAAATGTCATCCTTCAAATAAATGACAATTATTATCATCCTTGAGCCATGACAGCAAGTGAAATCTGTCACAAATATCACATATGAAAGCAGCTTCCAGATGTTTCTGACTGGGCCAAAGTATATGTTTTATTTATGAGTCATTCTTCAGACTTGCTTAATTGGGAATTTCCAGCAAAACAAAGCAGAAGAGAGTCAACGGATTGATTTTTCATTTTGATTACACATTCAAACTATATGAGAAGACTACTATTGAATTTATTAAAAGTAAAAGTAAATTAAACTCAAACATGAAAATTGGATTGAGTAAGCTACTAAATGGAAGTCTTTGAGATTTTTGACCTTAGAATTTGACATCTTTGCTGTTTTACCCCAGTGTTTGGACAATGTTTATGCAGATATCTCTTTTTCAGGTTTCTCATTGCTTAGAGTCTGGAGAATAGGAATAGGTTAAATAGAGAGCTGGATTTTGAAGGGTCCTCCTGAATGCAGGCTTCATAACCTTATTATGATACATCCAGTTCAGGCAGATGGTCATTTCTGTTGACTTTCAGAATTGTATGAAATCACCTTTATTGTTTTTCTGGGTCTTTATATCTCCTGCATAGACAAATACTCAGAGCCACAAATTAGAGGTGCAGAGTTGTTTGTTATCGTTATACGTCCCAGACATGGCCAGTTACACAGCCAGTTCCCTGCCTCAATTCTTGATTGGTAATGGAGCTGTGGGAATGGGTAGGCTGCAAGATTCCCAGTTTAAACACTGACTTTGCATCTTTCCCATGCTAGTTCCCATGGTGACAGATGATATATTTCTATCAATATAAATAACATTATATGCTCATAAGCTTAGATGAGCATTGAAATTCCTGATTTAAAAAAAAAAGACAGGCAGAATATACTTTGTTATTTTTTCCTTGAACACAGAATAATGGCTGGAGCTATAGCAATCATAGTACTTGTTATTTCTGAATCTATGTTCTCATAAAAAAGTAAGTAACTAGTTCTTCAGTCTGCTGGCAACAGGTCTTCTGAATCTATGTTCTCATAAAAAAAGTAAGTAACTAGTTCTTCAGTCTGCTTGCAACAGATCTTCAATGATTTGTAACCAAACATAATGTTCCATAACACACTCTCATTCTCTTAATGTGCACAACTGTTGTGGAATATTTGTTTAACTAGACAAAGATGTGTTACATTTGTTTATGCTGAATTTGTTTAACTATGTAAAGATATGCTGCTGTTTTACCTTGTCTGTCTAAAGCACCTGATTGGTCTAATAAAAGCTGAACGGCCAATAGCTAGGCAGAGTAGGGATAGGCAGTGTTGGCAGGCAGAGAGAAAAGGGGAGCCAGCCAGCTGGCCAGGGAGTAAGCAGAGTCCAGCCAGCTAGGCAGGGACCAGACAGCCAGACATGGAGGAAGCAGGAAAGTAGGACATACAGAATGAAAGAAAGGTAAAAAGTCCCCAAGGAAAAACATGAAGAGAAACAGGTTAAATTAAGTTATAAGAGCTAGTAGGATGTGGGGGACCAGCCCCCACTTTTATGACCCAGGTACTCTTGAATAGGGAGAAGTGTAGATAGAAAAAGATACCTAGTGATGAGAGGAAAGTTAAAAACAGGATAGCTTTGGGAGGGCCTGGATCTTTATCCATCTGCCCAGAACTTTATTCCAAAGGGCTTTTTATGAGAATGCCAAGGGGAGGAGCACAAACCCTCCCCCTTGTTAGATACAGCCAAGTGTAGACTCTTCCAAGCACCTGGTATTCAGGCCCATGGTCCAATCATCTTCTTCATGCAGACCTGCTGGATAAAGTCACTAGGAAACCTACGTGGGACAAGCATATGATAAGGCTGAGCACACAACTAAGAAGTCTCCATGGCATGATTTGGGAGCTGGCAGTCTGAGAGCAGAAGACTGAGAGCTACACACAGCAACTGAATGAATCTAATCCTCCATGATACAGCCAGGAGTTAGTTGCTGTGGATGCTGGGAACTAAACCCAGATCTTCTAAAAAGAGCAGCAAGTGCTCTTATTTGCTGAGCCATCCCTTCAGCCATTATCCCACTGTTTAAACATATGTTTATTGAAGAGTAATTCACAGAGAGCAAAAGAGTCACAAGAAGATGTCCAAGGTTTTGATGTCTTTGTGTGTGTGTGTGTGTGTGTGTGTGTGTGTGTGTGTGTGTGTGTGTGTGTATAATACACTTGTATATACACTCTCCTCTTGACATACCAATATAACACCCCACCACCCCAGAGAACTTTTCCCTGTCTCAGCCCACACAAATAGATCTTATCTGGTTCGGTGTCACTCATATCAGAGCTATACATAAGCAGAAATTACAGGTTTGCCATGTCATGTTTTCTTCTTCCATGGAACATAACATCTCTGAGATTCTTGTGTATTACTGCATGCAATGCCAGTCTGCTGCCTCAGATTCCTAATAGAATACTACTGTGCATTGTACATTATAAATTCCCAACATGTGCCTGGTTTTAGTATTTGAGATTCTGAATGATGACACTATAAACACCTTCATTCAGGCTTCTGAGGAACACAAGCTTCATTTCTGGTGAGCAAATGCCTTTGAATTGTACTGCTGGATCATGGGGCAAGTATATGCCTAAGCATTTAAAGAAAGGATTATCAAAATTTCCAAAGAGTGGCGCACGCCTTTAATCCTAGCACTCGGGAAGCAGAGCCAGGCGGATCTCTGTGAGTTCGAGGCCAGCCTGGGCTACCAAGTGAGCTCCAGGAAAGGCACAAAGCTACACAGAGAAACCCTGTCTCGGAAAACCAAAAAAAAAAAAAAAATTCCAAAGAGATTTTATTCTCCTTTACAGCCATTTTTTTTCTGTTATCAGCTTCTAAGTGATGTTATTTAGGAATCTTATTCTAGAAAGGGAGTTAATGTTTACAGATTTTAATATATGTGTTCACAATGTTGGCCTCAGAGTAAATATGGATGGATTTGGGTTCTGTCACAAATAATTGTATTTAAACCAATTAGCTAACTCAGTGACTACTAACCTGTTATTTCGTGAGTAACATTGCCTGCATTTCTCATGAGTAGAATATGACAAGCCATCAACAGTTTTGTCTACACATTCATGAAGTGATCAAGAATAATATAGACTAGGCAACACCATCATACATACCTCTTTTCCTAGTGGCAAAAAACTTCAAATTGACTTTAGGGCATGACTAGAGACAACTGAAATTTCCATGTGTAGGGCCATTTAATCATTAGCCCAATGCCACAATAAATTGTTCAAAAGAATAATACTTGGTTTCACAGCTAGATACAGAGTGTTATGATCAAGAATGCAGCAATTGTTACATGTGTTCTCTTTAGTAATGCTGTTAAAAAGCAAAAGCAAGGACAGTTAAAGATTTGCTTTATAATCAGAGTTCCCTACTTATCACAGCTTTCTTGTCAATAAATCAGTATAGAATATTAGTGAAGGGAGAATTGGCCGAGGACTTTTTTCACAATTCTTTTCAAAGTGTAACTATATACAGATGAGTTCACTGTCTCAAACTGATGCACATCGATTTATAAATTCTGTTAACCTATGACAGTTAAAATGTGCCACAAGTTACAAAAACTACCAAAACGAGCAGCATATTTTAAATAAAGTCATCTTGGGAATATTTCAAAGATAGACCCATTTTTTAAAAACAGAATCAATGTGAGTGGAGAATATAAATGTTAACAAGGTTAAAAATAGAAAAATGTAAGGTGGATATAAATAATGAAATTCAATTTTTATCTTTTTAATCAGTCAGAAAGAGTTTAAGTGAGGTAGGAGCCAAAGGTTCAAACAGCCCCCTAAAATAAGAATTTTTTTTTGCATTAGTTTGGAGTGGGATCATCTTTCTGTCAAGAACAAACTTGTTTAAATGCTCCCATTGTTTCTTCATTCACAGGTGAGCTGCTTCTACATGAGTGACCTATATGCTCAGTATTTTAATTATTCTTTTTCTAGGATTTTTATCATAAGATGGTGATAGATTTTTGTTAAAGGTTTTCTTTATTGTACATTAATGGAAATTTTCATGTCATTTTTTTACCTTGAGTCCATTTATGTGATAAGACATGTTCATTGATGTAGGCATGTTGAACCATCCCTGCATCCCTGTGCTGAAGCTAGCTTGATCACAGGGAGTGATCTTTTGAGTGTTCTTGAATATGGTTTGTAAGCAGTTATTTGTGTCTATATTTATTAGTGAGATTGACTGGACTGTAGTTCTGATTTTTGTTGAATCTTTATCTGGTTTTAGGTATCATAATCATATTGACTGACTTCATAAAGAGTTTAGAGAGTGCCTTTATTTTATATTTTACAAAATAATTTCAGTGGTATTAGTTTTAGTTCTTCGAAGATCTGGTAAAGTTCTATGATGAATCCATCTGGCACTAACCTTTTTATGGTTGAGAGTTTTTAAATCACTGCTTCTGCCTCAGTGGTTGTTATATGTTTCATGGTAATTTTATCAGTGATGAAAGTTTTCATTCATTATTTGAAGACTAAAATTATCATCCCTACCTTGTACACCATCTCTCTTTCCCATGCAGTCCTACTAGACCTACACTACTATTGAAAACATCTTCGCACCTATCATACTTAGTTGTAGCCTGTGTCCTATGGTTAAATGAGCCCTGGGTGAATGCTGATTCTTTTGCCTTGATTTCTCCAGTCATTATTGGGTTTACTCAGGTTTATCATATGGTATTTTATACAAAATAGTTTATAACTATGCATAATGAATTCTTATATGCTTAAGAATTTCATTGTACTTGAACGAAAATTATGCTAGATATAAAATTTTGGAAGTTTTCCACCTTTTCTTGACACACTCAAGGCTCAGCATCCTCTTCCTCTGAATGTGCCCATGAAGGGGTGTGAGCATGAGAGAATTTTCATCCCTCACAGATAATTGTTATGGGCTGAACATTAAAGCCTTAACCTACAATGATGTTACTTGAAGATGAGCCCTCTGTGGCTAAGTTTAGAAGAGGACATGAGAGTAGAACCACAGAATGGGATTAATGTGTGCAGACACCAGAGATGGCTCCCTTTGCCTCATGAGGATACTGTAAGATGTTGCCTTTCTGCAACCAGGGAAGAAAGCCCTTCCCAGAACACAGCCATGCCAGAATCATGATCACACTTAGTCTTTGATCTCTAGAACTATGTAAAAGTTCCTGATATATGAGTCCAATCATACATTTGGCTTCGTCTCCATTCTATTGTTTTATTTGTCTGAGCCAGATACCATTGTCAAAATTTATAGATGTTAATTCACATAGTTATGGAAAGTTTGCTTGTATATGAGAGTATTTTTGTTTTCCATTTGCTAAATTGTTCATTGAAGACGCAGAGGTGTATAGATTTCCTTGTCTGTCATCCATATATATAATATTCTCTATGATGCTTTATATTCTTTCCTATTACATATGATCCTCTCACTTTTCTCATTCATGTTCTCTAGGTCACTTGCTATGATGTAGGCAGTGTCTCTTCTATTCTCATGTTGATTCCTTTGTCACGTTCTTTTACAGTGTTGTCCCACCGGTATCTCTGACTCTATAGTTCTGTGTCCTTTTGCATTGTTTCCACATCTCACCTCACATGTTCAGACCTCTGCTCCATGATTTGTTGTTGTTAATTTCATTATGACTTATATTCAATTCAATTAAAAAGTTTGCCAATCCAGTGGAGATAATTTTTCCTCATTTCAAGCCTTTTTACTCCTTTTCCCACTAGTATTTATAGTAGTAATATTTATAAATGATAGTAATTGGTTTGATTTATTATTTCCATGTTGGATGATCTAAGTCAATCCCAACTCACTTATTTTAGAAAATTTGTACTTAGAAAAATATCCCCCCCAAAACCAAAGCTAGCACAACTTTAGCCCAATTCCCTTAGCAGCTTTTGCTGCTGCAAAGTAGTGCATGTGTGTATGAATTTGTATGGCACACTGTCTCACCACCCACAGAGACTGGCACCTGTGAACTGCTCACAGCATGGCACCTCAGCACTTCTCTGACACCTTCCCAGCACTTTCACCACCTGACATTTTCAATCCCAAAGGCAACTGCCCTATTCACTCTTGGGAACCACTTAGCCTTGGGGGAAGCAGTCTCACTGTTAACATATGAGCTTTGTTCTAGTTAGTTCCTTTATTGCTGAAGGTTCTAACCTCAATGTACACTGCTTCTGGGAAAATGATGGCATTTCAACAGCTTCTGTGGATTCTGTAGTAGCAAGTGCCCAGATGGTGTGGAGAGTGATCTGTCTGCTCACACCAATGTGATTGTGGGAGCTTTTCCTCATGTATTATTGTTTGAGCACAGATAACTCCTCAAGTTATCAAAAAAAGGAATTTTGTATTTTAGATAAATTTGTTATTGTACTTCAGGTCTTCACCACTCCTTCCTCTCCTTCAATTCCAGTCCCCCAGTATCATACAGTTCTATAACAGACTACATATTGAGACCTTTCCTCACTCTCTGCCCCCATTCCTAGGGAACTGAGAAGCTCATGGTCAGCAACCACTCCTATCATTTCTAAATGTCAGCTTCCATTACCTAGAAAACCATTTTATCCAGACCCCCCCCCCCAGTGGCCACAGCTGTCAGTATCCCAGAAGAATCCCCTGCCGGGCAACACACAGCTACCACACCCTTCTAAGTGCAAGAGAGTTGCCTCATCCAGCTTTTGATATGAGGGTATATGCCTAGTCTTATTGTAACTTGTTACGCCATGTTTTGTTGATATCCCTGGGAGGCTTGCTCTTTCCTGAAGGGAGACAGAAGTAGAGTGGATCTGGGGGAGAGGGAACGTGGGAGCAAGGGACTGGAAGGGAAGAAGGAAGGGGAAATTGTGGTTGGGGTGTAATATATGAGAGAAGAATAAAAATGTAAGTTAATTTAAAAAAGAAATGAAAGACTTCCTAGAATTTAATAAAAATAAATATACAACATACCCAAATGTGTGGGACACAATGATGCCAGGTGAGGCAAGTTCATAGCACTACGTGCCTACATAAAACAACAATAAATTGGAGCGATCTCATACTAATAGCTTAACAGCACACCTAAAAGCTCTAGAACAAAAAGAAGAAATCACACCCAAAAGGGATAGATGTCAAGAAATAATCAATCCCAGGCATAAAATCAAACTTTAACCAATGGAAGGAAATCTAGGAAGAACCTTGATGTGAGATGGGAGTGATCTTTACACTCTCAGCAAAATCTCTGAGAAAGTTTGAACTAGGTGACTCCAACTGTACCTGGATTATGGATTGCCTCTCCCTCCAATGAAATGGGGAACTTTAATTTATATTTCCATGATCTTTAGTGAGATAATGGACTTAAATCCTTGAGGTTTTTTTTTTTATTTCAATTATGATTTTTGACCCTTCTGATATTGTCAGACCATGAAACCATATAACAAGATTTTCATTAAGCACACACTTCTTAACAATATTTATAAAAGTGTTTTCAATACTAAAACTTTCTCCCATGAGCAAAAATTTACCCTAAGCAATGAACGAAAGCCTGGAGCAATCATCAGTATTGTGTGGAGTAAGGCACAATGAAATTATATGAATGAAGAGCCCTCTCCCCTGATAGCTGTGCATTTGCATGGCGCCGGTTACTGCAGCTCAGGGATGCTAAGACAGACACATCAGAGTAAATGAATTAGCGGAAAGTAAGGGGAAGCACACCCTTTCTCACTGGATCTGGACTGAGTCATGGGGAAAACAGTGCTTTCCATTCTCAGAGGCACTGTGTTGAGATTTGGAAAGGCAAGCATTCTGACCAGAGAACTGGAGCTTCCCACCACTCCTAAAAATCTGATATCCCAACCCTGTCACTCAGAACCGGCAAGGGGCTTCTGCCACACAGCAGCTGTCCCTGAGAATGGCAATCCAATCGTATTCTTGTGCCTTTCCCCAGGGGCACAGCCACTGAATGTCTGCATGAGGTAAAATCAAATTAAGTTGCCATCCATCCACTTAGCTGAATACAGAGAGCTTTTTAATCTATGAGCGTTAACATCTGGTTAGGTTTTCCCCAGATACTCTGACTAAAGAAATCATGGAGGAATTACATGCCCTTTGTTAATTCTCAGAGGTAGTTGCATCATTTCACCATCTAATGAAATTCTCCTTGAGTTTCAGGCATGGCTACCTCGGAAATATTTAGGAGGTTCTCTGAGGAGAACTCAGGATATGATATGGGACTCTGAGTGCCTGACTCTTATCTCTGAGTGATCTTTATCCTGTTCTGAACTTCCACAATGATTGCACTGTGTTGTTGTTGTTTTTTTATGGTTCTGTCTCCCTAGGAGACTGTTTGATTCTATTATACCAACCATGATTTATGAGTGTACCCATTGTCCATTCTTTCAAGCACACAGCTTTGCTAGCTGTCAGTGTCACTGTAAGGATACCATAAAGATCTCACATCTCTCTCCTGACCTTAAGCAAGATCAAGCTCATGGTGACGAAACTCACTCACAGTCTCTATAGTCTCATGGAAGCATCTCAACAGAAGATTCCCAGAAATAAAGCAGCTGCAGCCAACTCCATATGCACACTGTGAGTCTACACTAACACAAGTGCACCCTGGGTCCACAGCCACACAGGTGCTCAGATCTTCATGTCCCAAATACCACTTTTCCTTGGAAGATATGATCTAAATTTTCTCAAGTATCCATCGTAAATTCTACTTTGGGAAGATAAGATGTGGCTTAGTTAACTGTTGTTTCCTAAGCCAGGAACTAGAGTAAGCCAAGTAGTACAATTAGAAACTTTTTGTTTTGTTTTGTTTTTAGTTTTTTTGGTTGTTGTTGTTGTTGTGGTGGTGGTGGTGGTGGTGGTGGTGGTTTTAAGTAGCTGTCTTAGTTAGGGTTTCTATTGTTATGAAGAGACATGACCATGGCAACTCTTATAAAGGAAAACATTTAATTGAGGTGGCTTACTTACAGCTCAGCAGTTTAGGCCTTTATTGTCATAATAGGAAGCATGGTGGCATACAGGCAGACTTGGTGCTGAAGAAGGAGCTGAGAGTTTTACATCTTTTTTTTTTTTTTTTTTTGGTTTTTCGAGACAGGGTTTCTCTGTGTAGCTTTGCGCCTTTCCTGGAACTCGCTTTGGAGACCAGGCTGGCCTCGAACTCACAGAGATCCGCCTGCCTCTGCCTCCCGAGTGCTGGGATTAAAGGCGTGCGCCACCACCGCCCGGCGAGTTTTACATCTTAATCTGTAGGCACAGGTAAGCCACACTGGGAACAGCTTGAGCATCTGAAACTTCAAAGCCTGCCCCCAGTAACACACTTCTTCCAACAAGCAACACTTACTCCAACATGGCCAAACTTTTTAATAGTGCCAATCCCTATGGGCTTATGGAAGCAATTTTTATTCAGTACACCACAATATGTAAATTTCTTATAAACACAGGTGTTTTGAATATCAGATTTTATTTTTTTGATTTTTGTCATATTTGCACATACATACTAAGATGTCTTAAGATGTGATCCAAATGTAAACACAACATACACTTCATATTACACTTTATATGTAGAGTCAGGAGGTAATGTTACATAATATTTTAGATAAAATTGTCCATGAGGCATCATTTCATAGAGCTTATAATTTGAAAAGTTGTGCTGATCCTTAAAAAGTTTCCTGTTTTGAAGCACTCCAGCTTGTGGATTTCTGGATTAGGGTTGCTGGAACCGTAGATACACAAAAGAGAAGATGGGTGAATGTGGAAATGGTGTGAAGGCAAATTTCCTACTGAATTTTAATTATAATTCTTAATCAAACATAGAAACTTAAAGGAACCAAGCTAAAACAGTAAGTATTCTACAATAGAACAGAGTACTATTTCTCAAGTTTCAGTCTTATATCTGAAGATGCCTATGCTTTCTGTTAAAAAAAAAAAGACAGACATGGAACTTGAATTCAACCCCCCATTCATGGGAAAACAACTGGGCTCATATTAAGACACAACAACGGAAATACAACTACAAAGAAGAGAAGCTTTGAAAGTACAGTGACCTACCTTCTCATCTCAGCTCTCCTGCTTAATTCGTAGGCAGCCTGAACAAGAATCTCTAAACCTCAGCCTTTTCTGTAAAACACAGAGACTTTGGAATGCTTCTGCAAGGATGTAAACATAATAGTGTAGCATAATCAGTAGAAAGGGGTCCCCTGCTGGAGATGTTTGTTATCAGTTGCTTCAGTGATTATGCAAGAGAAATGCTGCTGTCCATGGTCCTGAAAAATATATTTCGCACCTACAGAAATACTCAGTGGGGGGAACAGTGCATGAACTAATTCTTAGGTCTCTCAAAAAATAACAGACTTGAAACGGATGTGGATAAGAAGTCCAGAGTGCAGGTTTTTTTTGTTTTGTTTTGTTTTGTTTTGTTTTTACTTTTTGGGGGGTTCACCACCCAGCTTCCAAATAAATACACATAGAGGCTTATTCTTTCTCATAAATGCCTGACCTTAGCTTGGCTAATTTCCAGCCAGCTTTTTTTTTAAAAAAAAAACTTATCCCATCTACCTTTTGACTTTGAGTTTTTACCTTTCTCTATTTCTTTATTTCTTTACTTTTCTTCTTATTACATGTCTGGCTGTGTAGCTGGGTGGCTGGCCCCTTCTTTTCTTGGTCCTTTATCTTGCACCTCCCAGATTTTCCCTCCTATTCATTCTCTCTGCCTGCCAGCTCTGCCTATCCTTTCTCCTGCCTTTCTATTGACTGGTCAGCTCTTTACTAGACCAATCAGGTGTTGTAGACAGGCAAAGAAACACAGCTTCACAGAGTCAAATAGATGCAACAGAAAGGAATGCAACACATCTTTGCATCATGAAGCAAATATTCCACAGCATAGACAAATGTAACACATCTTAAAATAATATTCCACAACACCAGAGAATAAGAGGTTCTCTGTCAGGAATATAAGAGGTTGTCTCTGCAAGCTACCCAAGAGGACAAGGCAAGAAGATTGTGGATTTGAGGTCTGCCTGTGCAACATAACAAGTTTTAGGCCACCCTGAGAAATGTTGAGAAAGCCTTTCACAAAACAAAAAGTAAAAGTGTGCTGGGACTACAGTCCAGTGTTAGCTTAGCATGGATGACACCGTGTATTCAATATCCAGTGGAAGGAAACAGTGAAGCAGACAGTTATAATAAGGTGCTTAGACTGAAAGAGCCAGAAGCTTGGATATGTGGGAAGATGATTGAGGTGATCAACAGTAGGACATTTTGTGAAACAAAGTTAATGATGGGTTCTGGGAATAATTGTAGCTGGAGAGCTTCTCTCCAGGTCCCACCAAGCCCTCACAGTCCCACAACCCATGTATAAAATAATCACTCAGATGCTTATATTACTTATAAACTGTATGGCCGTGGCAGGCTTCTTGTTATCTACTTCTTTTATCTTAAATTAACCCATTTCTATTAATTTATAAGTTGCCACATGGCTCGTGGCTTACTGGTACCTTACATCTCACTTGTCATGGCAGCAGCTGGCAGTGGCTCTCTGACTCAGTCTTCCTGTTCCCAGAATTCTCTTATCTGCTTGTCCTGCCTATACTTCCTGACTGGCTACTGGCCAATCAGCATTTTATTTATACAGAGCAATATCCACATCAAATAATGGCAAGCAAAGCCCTGATTAGACCAGACTATCTAGCCTGCAACAAAATTTTAGTAAAGACCAGACCCGTAGTTATGTTATTTGTATAAGGATATGTTTTCCCTAATTCTAAGTTGTGACTTTGTAAGTCAAGATAAGAATCTCCAAGATCTGTATAGTTCATGTAAATCATGCAAATAAAACATCAACCTTACTCCAGTATCTGTCTGGTATAATCCAGTGGTGCATTCTTGCCTCTCTCCCAACATGAATGGCCTTAATGTTCTCCATAACTTGAATAAACTTTAAACAAGTTTCTTCCACACTAAAGAAATCTCACCTCCATTTTCTTAAAGCGATTATCTCTAGGCTTTTATGGATTCAATAGCCAGGAGCCCTTCACAACAACTCAGAAGCCATTCCTTTATAAGGCGATCATTAAGAAAGATTATGCTTTAAATCCCAAGCTTTGTGAACTTCCAATTCAATAAGTGACAGCTAGCTAATGGGAATGCCAATGATAACATTGTCTCTCTAATGTCCTTCAATTCTTCCCCAGGAGATTACTTCAGTACTTGAAAACTCTTTAATTGTAAGTGTTGGGAGATGAGGTCACTTCCTCTCTTCTATTGCAACAGTCATGAAAACAACCGTCTTTTGTCTTTGTGTGTTTGATATTGGGGGTTAAGCTTAGGGTTATAGTCAGGAAAGGCAAGCTCTTTGCCACTACACTATTGTTTAACTCTTTACTTTGACAGTGTATAGCTATGTAACCCAGGCTGGTCTTGAATTTTTTATCTACTAAATCAGCCTCTGGAAGAGCTGTGATTACAGACCTGCACTACTGGGGCTGACCCCTTTTGTCTACTTGACTTGTTCTATGCAATGTTTCTTTTATGCACATGTGAAATTAAGGTCCACAAAGTTAGAGATGAATGATTGTTCTGTCACATCATTGCTGTGTCTTTAGCATCTATAGTTTTAATTATTATGCTTGGATCAATAAACTATGTTTTATGGAACAAACTTTGCCTCTTACCTTTTATTATCTATGATACCTTGAACTAGTCACTGATCTTCTAAATATTAATGTCTACTGGTAAAAATGAAGAAAATGCAAATATTTTAGTATCATAAATTGACTATAAACACTGAATCTGTATATAAAGCCTTAGAAATATGTAAGGCCTTTTGAACTTATTATTGTGTTTTCATCTATCAGACTTAAAACATAATATGGAAGCATTTTAATTCATTGCTTTTAGAAAAACAGGAATGAATAAATAGCTTAAAGAATTTAAAAAGAATAGAGAATCTGGAAAAAAAGAGAAAGGGAGGGAGAGAAAGAAGAAGGAAGAAAAGAAGGGAAGAGAAAAGAAAGTGAGAGGAAAATGGAGAGAAAAGAAGGAAAGAAGGAAGGAAAGTGAGTGAGATTTGGAATAGGCTTCAAGGGTGAGGATGTATGAGTGTGTGAGAGTAAACAGGAATACTACAGCACTATTGTGCTTCTTGTTTTTATGGTTTTACTTTTCTGGTGTTAAGTCTTGAACCCAGGGCCTCATGTAGCAAGCACTCTACATTGAGTTATATTCCCAAACCTATTGTGTTTGTTTATCAGGTAGAAAGAGACAGTATTCCTCATGGCAATTGTTATCATATCATAGATATGATCTGTAGTTCATTTTTTATTTAAGAAAATTTTAAATTCATTTTACATACCAACCACAGATGCCATGCTTATCCCTCCTGCTGCTCCCCACAAGCCTTACCTGCCTCTGCCCAACCCTCATTCCCTCCTCTGAGAGGATAAGGCCTCCCATGGAGAGTCAGCAAAACCTGGTACAATCAGTTGAGGCAGGACCAAGCCCCTCCCCACAGCATCAAGGCTGAGCAAAGCATCCCACCATAGATAATGGGTTCAAATAAGCCAACTCATGCACCAGGGATATACCTTATCCAACTGCCAGGGGACCCTCAAACAGACCAAGCTACACGACTGTCTCCCATATGCAGAGGACCTACTCTGGTCCCATGCAGGCTCCAAAGCTGATGGTTCAGAGGCTGTGAGCTCCCACAAACTCGAGTTAGCTGTCTCTATGGTTTTTGCCATCATGATTTTGATACCCCTTGATCATGGAATTCCTCTTCCCTCTCTTTGACTGGACTCCCAGAGCTTGGTCTGGTATTTGGCTGTAGATCTCTGCATCTGCTTCTATCAGTTACTGGATGAAGGCTCTATGATGACAGTTAGGGAATTCACCAATCTGATTACGGGGGTAGGCCAGTTCAGGCACCCTCTCCACTACGGCTGGTAGTCTAAGCTGGGGTCATTCCTGTGGATTCCTGTGAATTTTCCTACCACCAGGTTCCTCCCTAGCCACATAATGTCTCCCTTTATCAAGATATCTCTTTCATTGCTCTCCCACTCCATCCTTCCCCCAGCTCAACCATTCCATTCCTCATGTTCTCATCCCCATCCCCTCCCTTCTATTGCCCCCCCACTCCTAGTTTACTCAGGAAATCCCATCTATTTTCCCTTCCCAGGGCAATCTATATATCCCTCTTAGAGGCCACCTTGTTAGCTAGCTTCTCTGGAGCTGTGGGTTGTAGTCTGGTTATCCTTTGCTGTACATCTAGTGTCTACTTATGAATGAGTACATACCATGTATGTCTTTCTGAGTCTGGTTTACTTCACTGAGGATGACATTTTCTAGTTCCATCCATTTGCCTGCAAATTTCATGTCATTGTTTTTTATTGCTGAGTAGTACTCCATTGTGTATATGTACCACATTTTCTTAATCCTTTCTTCAGTTGAGGGGCATCTAGGTTGTTTCCAGGTTCTGGCTATTATGAATAATGCTGCTATGAACATAGTTGAGCAAGTGTCCTTGTGTTATGATTGAGCATTCCTTGGTTATATGACTAAGAGTGGTATCACTGGGTCTTGCAGCAGATTCATTCCCAATTTTCTGAGAAACTGCCATACTGATTTCCAAAGTGGCTGTACAAGTTTGCACTCCCAACAACAGTGGACAAGTGTTCCCCATATTCCACATCCTCTCCAACAGAAGCTGTCCTCAGTGTTTTTGATCTTAGCCATTCTGACATGTGTAATATGGTATCTCAGAGACATTTTGATTTGCATTCCCCTGATGAGTAAGAATGTTGAAGAACTCCTTAAATGTCTTTGGCCATTTGAGATTCTTCTGTTGTGAATTATCTGTTTAACTCTGTAGCCCATTTTTCAATTGTACTGTTCAGTATTTTACTGTCCAGTTTCTTGAGTTCTTTATATATTTTGGAGATCATACCTCTGTCAGATGTGGGGTTGGTGAAGATCTTTTCCCATTCTGTAGGCTATCGTTTTGCCCTATTTACCATGTCCTTTGCTTTACAGAAGCTTCTCAGTTTCAGGAGGTCCATTTATTAATTATTGCTTTCAGTGTCTGTGCTACTGGTATTATATTTAGGAAGAGGTCTCCTGTGCCAATACGTTCAAGACTGTTTCCTACTTTCTTTTCTATCGGGTTCAGTGTAACTGGATTTATGTTGAAATCTTTGATCAATTTGGACTTGAGTTTTGTGCATGGCAATATATATGGATCTATTTGCAATCTTCTACATGTTGACATCCAGTTATGCCATCACCATTTGTTGAAAATTCTTTCTGTTTTCCATTGTACAGTTTTGGCTTCTTTGTCGAAAATCAGGTGTTCATAGGTGTGTGGTTAAAGTCAGGGTCTTCAATTCGATTCCATTAGTCCACGTGTCGGTTTTCATGCCAATACCAAGCTGTTTTTACTACTATAGCTCTATAGTAGAGCTTGAAGTCAGGGATGGTGATGCCTCCAGAAGTTTCTTTATTGTACAGGATTATTTTAGCTATCCTGGGTTTTTTGTTTTTCCATATGAAGTTGAGTATTATCCTTTCCAGGTCTATAAAGAATTGTTTTTGGATTTTGATGGAGATTGCATGGAATTTGTAGATTATATTTGGTAGGATTGCCATTTTTTTTTATTATGTTGGTTCTACCTATCCATGAGCATGAGAGATCTTTCCATTTTCTGGTATCTTCTTCAATTTCTCTCTTCAAAGATTTAAAGTTCTTGTCATACAGGTCTTTCACTTGCTTGGTTGGAGTTATCCCATGATATTTTTTTACTATTTGTCACTACTGTGAAGGACGGTATTTCTCTGATTTCTTTCTCAGTCTGTTTATCATGTGTATACAGGATGGCTACTGATTTTTTTTAGTTGATCTTGTATCCTGCCACATTGCTGAAGGTATTTATCAGCTGTAGGAGTTTCCTGGTAGAATTTTTGAGGTTACTTGTGTATACTATCATATCATCTGCAAAAAGCGAAAGTTTGACTTCTTCCTTTCCAATTTGTATCCCTTGATTTCCTTTTGTTATCTTATTGATTTAGCTAGAACTTTTAGTACTACGTTGAATAGATATGGGGAGAGTGAACAGCCTTGTGTTACTCCGAATTTTAGTGAAATCGCTATGAGTTTCTCTCTATTTAATTTGATGTTGGCTGTTGGCTTGCTGTAAATTACCTTCATTTTGCATAGATGTGTTCTCTGTATTCCTGATCTCTCCAAGACATTTATCATGAAAGGGTGCTGGATTTTGTTAAAGACTTTTTTACAATCTAATGAGTTGTTAGTGTGTGTGTGTGTGTGTGTGTGTGTGTGTGTGTGTGTGTTTTCATTTCAGTTTGTTTACATGGTTGATTACATTGACAGATTTTTGTGTGTTGAGTCATCCATGCATCTCTGGGATGAAGCCTACTTTATCATGGTGGGTGTTTTTCATATGTTCTTGGAGTTAATTTGCCAGTATTTTATTGAGTTTTTTTTTTTTTTTTGCATCAATTTTCATGAGGGAGATTGGTCTGTAATTATCTTTTTTGCTGTTGTTGTTGTTGCATCTTTGTGTGGTTTGGGTATCAGGGTAACTTTAGCCTGATAAGGAGTTTGGGAATGTCCTTTCAGTTTCTGTTGTATGGAACAATTTGAGGAGTATTGGTATTAGCTCTTCTTTGAAATTCTGATAGAATTCTGTGCTGAAACCATCTGGCCCTGGGCTTTTGTGGTTGGGAGATTTTAATGACTGTTTCTATTTCCTTAGGGTTTATATTTAAATTTAAATATTTTAACTATATAAATTGTTTATCTGATCTTGATTTAATTTTGATATGTGGTATTTATACAGAAAATTGTCCATTTCTTTAAGGTTTTCTAATTTTGTGGAGTACAGGTTTTTGAAGTATGACCTAATGATTCTCTGGTTTCCTCATTGGCTGTTGTTATTTCTACATTTTTTGATTCTAATTTTTTTAATTTGGATATTCTCTCCCTACCTTTTGCTTAGTCTGGATAAGAGTTTGTCTATCTTGTTGATTTTCTCAAAGAACCAACTCTTTGTTTCATTGATTCTTTGTATTGTTCTCTTTGTTTCTATTTAATTGACTTCAACCCTCAATTCAATTATTTCCTGGCATCTATTGCTCCTGAGTGAGTTTGCTTCTTTTTTCTAGAGCTTTCAGGTATGCTGTTAAATTGCTAGTGTGATATTTCTCCAATTTCTTTATGTAGGTATTTAGTGCTATGAACTTTTCTCTTAGCACTGCTTTCATAGTGTCTCATAAGTTTGGGTGTGTTGTACATTCATTTTCATTTAACTCTAGGAAGTCTTTAATTTCTTTCTTTCTTCCTTAACCCAGTGGTGATTCAGTTGATCATTATTCAGTTTCCATGAGCTTGTAGGCTTTCTGTAATTTTTGTTGTTGTTGAATTCTAACTTTAAGCTGTGGTGATCCAATAAAATAAGGAGGCTATTCTAACTTTTTTGTATCTTTTGAGATTTGCTTTGTGACCGAATATATGGTCAGTTTTAGAGAAGGTTCCATGGGGTGCTGAGAAGGTATATTCTTTTGTGTATGAGTGGAATATTCTGTAGATGTCTATTAAGTCCATTTGAGTCATAACATCTGTTAGTTCCCTTATTTCTCTGTTAAGTTTCTGTGGGTAGACCTGTCCATTGGGGAGAGTAGAGTATTGAAGTCTTCCAATATTACTGTGTGGGGTTTGATGTGAGATTTAAGCTTTAATAATGTTTCTTTTACATATGTGGGTGCCCTTTATTTGGGGCATAAATGTTCAGAAATAAGACTTCATCTTGATGGATTTTTCCTGTGATGAATATGTAATGTCCTTCTTGATCTCTTTTGAATAATTTTAGTTTGAAGTCTACTTTATTAGATATTAGGATAGCTAAGCCAACTTGTTTCTTAAGTCCATTTGATTAGAAAGTCTTTTCCCAACTCTTTACTCTGAGGTAATGTCTGTCTTTGAAGTTGAGATATATTTCTTGTATGCAGAGAAGGATGGATCCTGTTTTCATATCCATTCTGTTAGCCTGTGTCTTTTTATAGGTGAATTGAGTCCATTGTTATTTGGCGATATTAATGACCCGTGATTGTTATTTCTTATCTTTTGGTGGTAGTGTGTGTGTGTGTGTGTTTCCTTTCTTTGGGATTTTCTGATGTGGGATTATCTATTGCCTGTATTTTCATGGATGCATCTAACTTCCTTAGGTTGGATTTTTTCTTCTAGCACTTTCTGTAGGGCTGGATTTATGGATAGGTATTGCTTAAATCTGTTTTTTTTTTTTTTTTTTTTTTTTTGTCATGGAATATCTTGTTTACTCCATCTATGGTGATTGTAAGTTTTACTGGGTATAATGGTCTGGACTGACATTTGTGGTCTCTTAGTGTCTGCATAATGTTTGCCTAGAATCTTCTGGTTTCCAGAGTCTCCATTGTTAAGTTGAGTGTTATTCTGATGGGTCTGCCTTTATCAGTTACATGGCAGCTCTTAATATTCTTTTTCTTTGCAGCTCTTAATATTCTTTATTCTGTATGTTTAGTGTTTTGCTCATTGTGTGGCTAGGGGACTTTTGGGGGTTCCAGTCTATTTGGTGTTCTGTAAACTTCTTGTATCTTCATAGGCATTTCCTTCTTTAGGTTGAAAAAGTTTTCTTCTATGATTTTGTTGAATATATTTTCTACACCTTTGAGCTGGTATTCTCCTTCTTCTATCCTTATTATTCTTAGGTTTGGTCTTTTCATGTGTCCCAGATTTCCTAGACATTTTGTATTATGACTTTGTTGGCTTTAATGTTTTCATTGACTGATGAATCTATTTCCTCTATAGTATCTTGAACCAATGCCAGAGATTCTCTGTTCATCTCTTGCATCCTGTTGCTTATGCTTGCATCTGTAGTTCCTGTTCCTTTACTCAGATTTTCCATTTTCCTTGGTTTGTGTCTTCTTTATTGCCTCTATTTTAATTTTTAAGTCTTGAACTGTTTCTTTCACCTGTTTGATTGCTTTTTCTTGGTTTTCTTTTTTTAAGTTCTATTAATTTAATTAGAAAACTTACATAACATTATGGATATTAAGATAAGATTAAATGAAGCCAATGTCTATGGAGATGTTAGAAATCCACTAACTTTCACGAATAAAATCACATAATTAAAGTTTGGCTAATGGCTATAAAGAAGATATACTTTCAAGTTCTCATTAGTGTCTCAGGGGATTTTCTTCTTTTTTTTTATTTTCCTTTATTAAGAAATTTTCTACTCACTCCACATGCTATCCACAGATCCCCCTCCTCCCACCCCCAGCCCTCTTTCCCAAGCCACCCCACATCCCCACATCCCTCAAATCGAGGTCTCCCAAGGGGAGTCAGCAGAGCTCAACACACTGAGCCTAGGCATATCCAAGCCCCTTCCCATTGCACCAAGGCTGTGCAAGGTGTCACACCTCAGGCACCAGATTCCCAGAAGCCTGACCATAGACCAGGGACAGAATCCAATCCCTCTGCCTGGGTGCCCCCCAAACAGTTCGAGCCAAACAACCGTCTTTCATATCCAGAGGGCCTAGTCCAGTCCCATGGGGGCTCCACAGCCACCAGTCCACAGTTCATGGGCTTCCACTAGTGTGTCCCCCGGTCATCCCTGCACATGTCCTCCCATCATGATCTCAACATCTCTTGCCTGCAGATTCTCTTCTCTCTCTCATCAATTGGATTCCTGGAGCTCAGCCTGGTGCCTGGCTGTGGATCTCTGCATCTGCCTCCATCAGTCACTGGACAAAGGCTTTATGATGACAGCTAGGTTATTTGCTAGGCTAGTCACCAGAGTAGACCGGTGCAGGCACCCTCTGGACCACTGTTCTTGGCTTTCTTTAAGGAATTTATTGTTTTCTCACATTTTTTTTTTTGTCTTTTCTTCAATTTCTTTAAGGGAATTAATTTTTTCAATTTCTCTCCTTAGGCCTCTATCATCTTCATAAAGTTATTTTTAACATCATGTCTGTATCTCATGTGTTGTTGGGGTCTTGAGACAGAGTGAGACTTCTAGATTACAGGGTCTGAAGGTGGGGGAGGGGTTGGGAAGGCTTGCCAGTAGGAGTCTTGCCTACTGGCCTGTAACTGGGGCTGCAATCCTGTCGTGTTTTTTTTTTTTTTTTTTAAATCTGTGGGTAATATTTTCTTTAAAAAGCTACCTTTTGGCCTATGTCTTTTGAGTGATCCAATAATGTTTTCTCTGGAGTCACTTGTCTGAGACTATTCGTGTGATTTAGAGATACCCTCTCCATCCCATCCACATGCCTTGACACTGAGTTCCTAGCTATCAAGGATATGTCTCCACAATAGAAAAAGGTAAGGCAAAGTTAAGGTAGGTTTAAAGGTTAAACAATGTTACAGCCTAGATGCCGTCCAATTATATTAAAATGAAAGCCGTTTTCATAAAGTTTAGATCTGATTTTCAGAAATCTTTCTCTAACAAAGAGGGAAAAAAGTAGAATTTCCCCCCTTTCCACTGTGGTTACTGAGTGACATGTGAGACAATGACCAGAGATGTTTAACCATTTATAATGAAAGTTGGGAGCACATGACCTACCTTTGATAGCAAAGGC
Organism: Peromyscus leucopus; assembly: GCF_004664715.2. Lineage (NCBI taxonomy): Eukaryota > Metazoa > Chordata > Mammalia > Rodentia > Cricetidae > Peromyscus > Peromyscus leucopus. The sequence goes on from NC_051068.1 coordinate 59,312,047, forward strand.
AAATTATCCTATAGACAATGGACAGGCAGTACAGAGCTTTTGAAGAAGGACATCCATGAAAGCTTAATCATATGCATCTATGTTCACAGAAAGAAGAGTGAATAGCCTTCAGGAAGATGTTAAGAGGCCCACTGAACATTAGTTATGAATGGACATGCTGATCATTTTGGCCTCTTGTATACTTCCAATGATAGAGGATGTGATATTCTGGGATCCTCATTAAGGCAGAATTTTTAAACCAGGTGTTGAAGGCTTCAGAAAACACAAGATTGCCTAGACTACATATGTCCTATAGCAAACCTTATCCTGAACATGTCACTTTTTTATAACTATGCTGTGTGTGTTGGGGAGGTGATGGGAGAGTGAGAGACATCAAAAAGAAGAGGTAAGAGTGTGAAAGATTCATACCAGACATAAGCTACATAGAAGACATGCTTTGGTATATACTTCATTCTTAAGCCTTTAGTAAATTAGATGAGATTTCATTCTATTGCGTTTTTTCACTTGTTTTCAATTTACCATTTCCTTTACCCAAGTAAATGAATCTCCTCAAGGGTTTTTATATATTAATGTCCAGACCAAACAGACGCCAGATACATTTCAAACAAGATAATTGTGCCTCCCTAGAGAATTCATTTTTTATAGGTTTTTGTTTTGTTTATCCCTGGGACAAAGCTTACTTGTCCTTTACTATAAAATTCTAGATTCTCCTTAAACTTTCTAATCAATCAAAGTGAAGTCATGGAATCACAGGTGTGCGTGCCTAGGGGTTACATTTGCAGTTCTTTGTAGCTAGAGTTTTCCTGCCTGGCCCAGAGTCAGGACAAATCTTTGTCACCCACCAGTCCCACAGCCGCTCAGACCCACCCAAGTAAACACAGAGACTTATATTGCTTACAAACTGTATGGCCATGGCAGGCTTCTTGCTAACTGTTCTTATAGCTTAAATTAATCCATTTCTGTAAATCTATACCTTGCCACATGGCTCATGACTTACGGATGTCTTCACATGCTTCTTGTCATGGCGGCAGCTGGCAGTGTCTCCCTTTCCCTTCCTGTTCCCTTAATTCTCCTCTCTGTTAGTCCTGCTTATACTTCCTGCCTAGCCACTGGCCAGTCAATGTTTTATTTATTGACCAATCAGAGTAATTTGACATACAGACCATCCCATAGCAGTTCTTGGTCTCTTTGCTTCAGCACACTACTCTACTAAGTCTCATCTGAAGTGAAGTGCTGCTGTTCCACATTGACCTCTAACACATGCACATCCATCTTTTGATCTCAGGCAAACACAAACTCCCAATTCTTTCATTATTGCAGCTGTCTTTTCCCTCCTGATTTTGCATTGTTATTTTTGTGGGAAACTGAATGAGATTTAACATGTAATCATTAGATCAGTCCATTCCTCATCCTGAAAATGTACCAGACAAATTTAGAAATCACCTTATTTTCATGCCATAAATAATATTTTATAACATTCTAGATTACAAATTGAGAGGTAGGTTTCATACAGTTATATGTAAAATCTTGGTGATTTGTAGCCCACATGCTCCCCTTTTCATTGTTTGGAGGTTATCAGAAGAAAAAAAGTATAAACAAACATATCTCTATTGTCAGTGGCTGAATCAGTCTCTTTTCCCAGAATCCATGAAGACATGTAAACCCCGAATGCACATTCCTATCTTTTTTATTCATCTAGACTAATAATGTCATGTGGTGATATATTAGGTACCCCAATAAAGCTTACCTGGGGATCAGAGGACAGAGCCAGCCACTAAATTGGACATAGAGGTCAGGCAGTGGTGGTGCACACCTTTAATCCTATCACTTGAGAGGCAGAGATCTATTTGGATCTCTGTGAGTTCAAGGCCACATTGGGCTACATGAGAGAAACAGAACCAGGCAGTGGTGATGATGCCTTTAATTCCAGGAAGTAATATGGCAGGGCACAGGAAGGTATATAAGGCATGAGGAAACAGGAACTTGCTCTCTTTAGACTGAGGATTTCGTAGAGGTAACAACTTGTGGCTGGCTTGCTCTGCTTCTCTGATATTTCAGCTTTCACCCCAATATCTGGCTCCAGGTTTTCTGTTAATAAAACCTTTTAAGATTCATGTTACAGTGTCATTCCAAGATTTTGGTGGATTAGCACACTAGCTTGCTTTACAAGTTCTCAGTGACACACAACTGTTGACATAATACGCTGATATGTCTGGTTCTTGCTCAGTCTAGTGTTTTGTGGCACCTATTTCTCCCCCATAGCTCAATTCCACAAATGATTCAATACCCAGGATCCTTCCATTGTATGTTACCACTGTTCCCTGCCATTCCATTGTCAGAAAGGAGAAAAAGGATGTGGAACAACCAACATACTCCTTTACAGTCTTAGCCTGAAAGTAACAGTTTATTTCTTTGGCTCATATTCTGAATTAGTTACACAATACATTTAGGAATAAAGGCTGCTTCCTAACTGGTCATCTGTAGCCATAAATCTCTGCTCAGGGCTTTATTCCTCATACAGCTCTGGAAGAGACAAGAAAAAGAGCATGCTTTGGTACACAATAAAAATCTCTACTGTCATTGCAACTGTTAACATAGCCTATGTTTTGGTATTATAAATTTCCATGAAAAACCACCATAGAGGCTGTTTTAAGCAAAATAAATAAGGGGTATTGTTGTAATAAACCAATATTTTAATATTCAGCAGTGCTTAAGAACACATCACAACATGCACATGATAATCAGTATTATGATCTCTGCACTGAGTTAGGGGTTACTTACTTATCCTACCACCATGAATAATGCAACAGTCCATTTCTTGTGTCACCTTGGTTAGGCTGTTACCAGAGACTGAATTTTAGTGTGTTTGCAAAGTCCTATTTGAAAATGCAATCCCTGAAGTTACAGTGTTAGCATTTGGAGCCTCTAGGAGTTGCTTTAAGTTGCAAAGTCATTCAGTTTTTTGGAAGTATGATTAATGTACTTACAAAAAAAGACTCTATATGCAGACAGAAGTCCAGCATCTTAAAATGAAGAAGTAAATGTCCAGCAGATATCTATCCTAAAGATCTCTAATGTAGTTGGGATTTTCTTTGGGCCATTAGCTCACAAAAAATGACACTGAGACATATTAATTATGAAAGTTCAACCTTAGCTTAGGCTTGTTTCTAACTAGCTCTTATCACTTAAATTAACCCATTTATATTTCTTTAATTTCCCTCTTGTGGTTTTATTACCTCATCTTCACACTGCCCATCCTGCTTGCTCTGTGTCTCCTGGTGACTCTGCCTTCTTTTTCCCAGCATCCTTTCTGCCCAGAAATCCTGCCTAGCTATTGGCCATTCAGTTTTTTATTAAACCAGCCAGAGCGACATATCTTCACAGCGTACACAAAGACTATTCCACAACATCTAAAGTCTAAAACAGTAGAAAATTAGTTTCATATTATTTATAAGCAACTAAGTTTATGATATGTTATAGTATTCTAAATGAACAAAGACAGCTATGATGCCCAGATGTTTTACTCAACATCAGCCTAGATGTTACTGTGCATTTTGTAGATCTGATTGATATTTAACAATCAATCAACTTTTCCTGGGGTTTAATATCCTTGGTAATGTGAACAAACATCATCTGATCAGTTGTGAGCAGTAACAGAAAAACAAAGCTTTCGAGAAGGAAGAATTCTTCCTCACAGCATATCAACTTTTACCTGAGTTGTCAACCTGCCGCCTTTCACACAATTTAATTCCCCACAATTCTATGAGAAAACTCACTCTCCCTCTGTCCCTTCCTTTATCCAACTTTGTTCCCATCCCCAGTTGGCTCTATCTCCAGTGAGAACTCTGACTGACACAAGTGTGGATATGATTTCATTGAGCCAATCAGATGCCTGAAAAGCAGAATAGGAATGTTTTCATAAATTACCCTTGTAACTTGATTAGACCAGCCCTTAACATAAAGAATTTATAACAAATGTAGAGGCATTGGAGTAAAGCACTAAACAGCTTCACAAACCATTGGATATAAACCTATAAATAAGTAGAAATCTACATATATGAATATATTCAACCAACACACACACACACACACACACACACACACACACACACACAAAAGCTGCTGCTGCTGCATACAAAGCCACAACAAACCAATGATTCATCTGTTTGGCAGGGGAGTCTGCTCTGAACAGTGTGGGTCCTGAGCTAGCCTTATGCATTTCATTTCATGTCTTCTTGCTGTGATAAACTACCCTGACAAAGGCAACTTTAAGAGGGAAGGGTTTACTTTTGCTCACAGTTCATAGATGAAGGATATAATCCACCGTGAAAGCACAGTCATGGCTGAGTTTGAAGCAGCTGGTCTCATTGTAACCACAGTCAGGAAGCAGAGAGAGAGAGAGAGAGAGAGAGAGAGAGAGAGAGAGAGAGAGAGATGAATGCTGGTGCTGAGCCAGCTTTCTCTTTTTACTCAGTCAGGGATCCCAGGCACTGGGATGGCATCACTCACATCTAGGGTGAATCTTCCCAGTACTATCAATCTAATATGTATATAATCCCTCAAAGATGTGCCCAGAGATTTGTTTCCATGGTTATTCTAAATTCCATCAATTTGATAGTAGAGATCAGCCATCATACTTGCCTACAAAGAATCACCAAAACAACTGCATTTAAATTTTAGTTCAAGGAGCATATTCTTGAATAAATTGTTTAGAAACCCCAATTCACTATTTTATGTAGTGGGTATCAGATACAAAGATTTCCTTTTGACAATTGAAGGGTACAATCTGTGCAAGGCGTGAAAACTTTAACAGCATATATAGTGAATTAAAATAACTTTTGTTATTGTGATGTTTACTGTTAATTGTCAATTCCACAGAATCTAGAATCACCTGGGAGATGGGCCTCTATTCATATTTGTTGGGAATTTTCTTGATTATTTTAATTGAGTGGTAAGACCCATTTTAATTATGAGTGGGGCCATTTCCTGGGCATGTGATCTGGGCTGGAGAAAGAAAACGCGACAGTAGCACCCATTTGTCATTGCTCTCTGTTTCTGATCATGTATGTGATGTGACAAGTTCCATCAAGCTCATGTGACTGTTATGTCCATGCTGTGATGGATGGAAGCCTGGAGCCATGCATACAACAAAATCAACCCATTCTCCTTTAAATTGTTCTTGTCACAGCAACGAGTAAAGAAACTAAGGTGCTCACTTTTGCCATTGTTGCTGTTAGGCACTACATTTGTTTTTGTAAGAGACACAATACTAATGTTTTTCATATTAATTAAAACATGAAACTACCTGGATTTCACTGTGTCTAGCATGGGTGAGAATTGACCAAGAGCAGCAAGGGGATGAAGAGAGGATACACAGTAAAGAAATGACAGACACATACCCCAGAAAGCTGGGGCCAGGTACATTGTATACAGTCTCATACAGTGGAACCAACTGCAAAGCATCCTGAAAGCCTCAGCTAGTTTACTGTGTACTAGTCTCTGTAGGAGGAATTAGATAGTCTCTGTAGGAGGTCTCTACAGGCTGACAGTCTCAGGCTGTAAATACAGGGAGAAGGAAGCTGTGATGTGGTTGCCAGTTTCTGTTTACGCTGGCCAATTGTGTTCAAACACTTGTATGTAGACTTTTTGTCTTTCCAGCCTGACTCAAACGAAAGGCATTGCAAATTCCCCATGGGTCTGAGACCTTGGTTTTTGACAGTACGAGCTCATGTCAAATAATACACACTTACTCGGGACTTCAATCACTCCTTCTATGTTCATCCAAGGCTTCCTCTGTTCCCCACAGGGCTTGGTACTGGTGGGTTGAAAGGCCATTAATGTAGCGTGTCCAAGTGAGCTGCTTGTTGTCACTGCAGTATAAATAGTAATGGCAAAAATGCAAATGTGTTGAAGGTAAAACATGGAACTTCTGGGAAATACTAAAATGATATGATGGTTATTTTCTTATTTCCTGAAAGAAAAAACACAATTCCACCTAGTCTAAAATATGATATTAAAATATTTATATTTAATTGTTTGGGGGAAGAGAATGGGAGGGACTCTTAAAACTTTCCTGTGATTCATGTTAGAGGTAAGTGGACATCTGTATTTTTACAATTTCCCTTACTGTTGCCTCCTCACAACGTATTTCAAAATTCTTCAATGTTAGAAACCATCATTCCCATGAACCATGCCAGCATTCAAGCTATACATTCTTTCTTTTCTTGTCCTGGAGACAGTGTCTGCCTTCCCATTTCCTAGAGAGATTAACCCTTTCATCAATGGGCCAGTTCCTTATCTCTTGGGCAGGACTCTGTATTCTCTTTGAACTCATGTATTCAAGGACATTGCAGCATCTCTCTAACTCTTCTCTCTTCCCTTTCCTCTTTTTGTCAATGTATTCTGTCTACTGTCACTCCAATCATTATCATATTTATTTGCTATTACAAATCAAATCCAGAACAAGGACTTCATTCCACACTTCTCCCTTTAGCTACTGGTGCATTCCTCTTTTCAGATTTGCAATGGACCTCCTACTAGATTTACTTTCTCCAAGCCCTTTCTGCTGTTCTCCTTTGCTTACTACAGCCAAGCTTTTCTTTCTGCCACCCCATTAAAATAACACTACTTAAGATCATGGGTGGCTCCATCTTGTTGACGCCTGTGATGGGTTCTCAGCTTACATCTAACTCTGCCCACAGCATTTGACACAGACCATCATCGCTTCTTCTAGAAACCCTCCCATATCCTGGTTTCCAGGGCTGTGTTTTGGATTTCTCTTGACTCAACACTCACCTTATTGAACTCTGTAATTCTCTTTGCCTTGGTTATTGATGAAGTGGAAGCTGAGAACTCAATCCTCAGTCCTCATGACACTAACCTTACTTTTCGGTCCAATAATTTCTTTGAGTCGTGTGCTGACTTTTGAGGACTGTGGCAACTATAATTTCATGTCTGAATTTCCTTTTTATCTCAAGATTTATATATTCAAAATGCACCTATGGGCTAAATAGCCTAATAGATTTCTTAAACTCAACATATGCCATAAATGAACTTTCTAAACCCTCTATATGGAAATGGTGGAATGTGTGGCTGGCATGGAAATCAGAAAAGTACAGTGGGGATTTCTTAGGTTATTATTAGATTTCCATCAGCCTGAAAGAATCATACACAGCATGTGTTATGTATTTTAATGTCTGTCAAAGAAAAGCAAACAACTGTATTCCTTAAAATTGTTTCTACAGAACACTGGGTATTTTCCACTTCTTTCTAAATGTCATTTCTTCTTAAAATGAGGGAGATGGGCCAGAACAGACTTCAAGATCATTTCCTATTCCATATACCACAGCAATACATGGGAGTTGTATTTTAATTTGGTTCCAAACTAAGATTTCTAAAGAGGTGAGATAGCGACAGCAACTGAAAAGAGAAAATGTGATGTCCAATACGGACAGCGGACATCCAATGGATGTTCCCAGTGGATGTACCATTCATATCTCTCTCAGCAGATCTTACCCTTTCCAGCAACACCCATCTGCCTTCTCATTACCCCCCCACCCCCACAAATGCCATGTAATTTACAATGCCCCTTGCCATCTCCGATCTGTTAAACTGAATAAATGGAAGTCACATTCTTTCTCTCCCAGACTTGGACATGCTGACCATATTATAGATGGTAGTAGATCTAAACCTCTATGACAACAAGCATGCTTATTAGTGACTGTTCTCCTTTGATAGTGTCAACCAAGACAGAGGGATTGGGGATTTCTGACCACACTCTTGACAAATTTGGGATTATCTTACTTTATTATTTTCATTCTCTGTTTTCACATATCTACATCCAAGAACAGTTCATTTAATGTGTATGAGTTTGGCCCTGTCTCTTCTTTCGGACTACTTCTACATCAAATGCTAAAAGCTAACCAAAAGTACGCTGACCAAGCAGAGGCACCAGAGTCACAGGCCACTTGGGAATGATGGCGTGGATAGCACTGAGAAAGAAAGAAATGGTGCACATTGTCTGGAAGTGAGGAAAACATTTTATCCAGTGGGTTGCAGAAAGCGCCTACTTTTTGTTTCACTGGCTCTTACAGCAAAGGATGAAGTAGGAGGATCACTTGAGCCCAAGAATTCAAAGATAGCCTGGGCAGCAGGGCAAGTTTATCTCTAATAATTAAAAAACAAAAAACAAACAAATCTATAAGTGATAGGCAAAATATGTATTGTAGGGTTGTTGGCCTAAGTTTTCAAATTGTGGGGAATATTTAAAACCAGTGTGTTTTTATAATATGCCTCCAGCCCAGCAACAATTGACTTGCATGCTCCCATTGACTGGGCAACAAGGTCAGCAAAGAACTCTCAGGGGTGTCCTTCATATATGTTATGATGGTCTGTTGCAGCAGCAACTTGACAGTGAGCTGGCTCTAAGCTTGCCCCACCCACTAAAACTACCAACCCTAACATGAAATTATCTGACTCTCGCAGCAAAGATGAACTTCTTCTCTACCAGACACCATACCTGGGACTGGTACACCCAAGATGCTGGGATTCGGGGCCTCACCACAGCACAGTAGCATCCATATCTGTCTCTGTAGCCCAGGAGCAAAAGTAAATAAAAAGGAATCAGGAGAAATACTTCAGACAAGACTGGTCTAGGACTCCCTATGGTTCTCTGATGCAGCAAAGTTCTACAAACACATTAGGAAACTTAGACAAGATTACCTGGCTCTAGTGTAGGTCAGGTGACCCATAGAATCTTTTGAAATAACATGGGTACCATGTCAGGAGCTTGTTAGAAAGCACTAGTTAGTAATACTGTGCTACGTGCACTAAAGCCATTTCTGTGCCCTCCCCTCCGCTGGCACATCTTCTATGTTCCTGTTTTCTGGGATCTCCTCATAGTCAGGGTGCATGGGGACTTGGTGCCAGCTGTAGGCTTCAAGGGAAGACTTCTGAGGACTTTGCATAAGATACTTGCCCCTCCTCCAAGCTGTAATCTTTTCTGGAAGGATATGAAGCTTGAGGCTACTTAAATTTCTCCTCAGTTATTAATATTTATAACTGTATTAATAATGACACTCTCATAAGTAATTGAGAGGATTAAATAAGTACATGTAATACACTTAGGAAAGTACCTGGTGCATAATAAATGTGATTAATTCTTAGTGAGGTTGAAAGCATGGAAAATAAGCACTAGTGGTATTCATTATATATTTTTATATACAGAATCTGGCCTCTGGCTAGAACTAATTAAGTTGTGAGCACTATTTTTTTTTTCTTTTGGGGTTATCGAGATAGGGTTTCTCTGTGTAATAGCCCTGGCTGTCCTGGAACTTGCTTTGTAGACCAGGTTGGCCTTGAACTCATGGATATCTGCCTATTGAAGGCTGGGATTAAAGGTGTGCAACATCACACCTTTTTATTTATTATTTATGATGATGATGATGATGGAAGTCTCAGGATTGTGAGATATGAAGAGATATATTCAAATTTTATTTAGTATGTGTATTATCTGATTATAAAATTTATTTTCCTTCAGTTGAATTTCATAAAGATATTGGCTCTATCTCAGGTCAAATATCTACAAAGTAATTGTTTTGTTTCCACTCCTCATTTATAGTTGATTTCCTTTGAAATTAAAGAACATTTCTTTTTTAGGGAAAAAAAATCTTTACAAAGTTTTAGGTTCAGAGAAAAAGTGAGAGATGTGCCTGCTGCCCCCAAAATGCATGATTTCCCCTATTACCAGTGACCCCCACCAGAGTGACGTTTGTTTTTGCAATCCATGAACCCATACTGGCATGTCATGATCACCCAAAGTTCACCCACTCTTGGTGCTGTGCGTTCTAAGGGTGTGGACAGACATCCACCACTACAATGTCATCATACAGAATACTTCCCCCCTTGAAAATCCTCGAGCTCTTCCTGGACATATTTCCCTCTCTCTAGACACTGATTCCTTATGTTCATGGCTTTATCTTTTCTACAAGCTATTGTAGATGTTGCAGAAGTTTTAAGAAGTAGCTTTTCTAGATGGCTTTTTTTTACTCAGTACTATGCATTTCAGTGTATATTCATAACTTGACAACTCCAATCTTTCTCTTGATAAGAGCCCATTGTTTGGATAGATCATCATGCACCTCCTGGATGACATAATTTGCAAGTTTGGACAATTATGGGTAATTGTCTGCTGTAAATAAGTGGTGGCAGGGTGACAATTTTAATGTCCTGGGTCTAGAGCGATGGGTCAGTGGTTAGGAGCACTTGTTGCTCTTACAGAGGCCCCAGGTTCAATCCCAGAACCTGTAAGACAGTTCATGGCCATCTGCAATTCCAGTTCTGGGGGATCTGAGGACACCAGGCATATATACAGGGCACAGACATACATGCAGACAACATACACACAAATAAAATAAATAGATCTATTTTTTTTAATACAGCACTGTTTACCTTCCATCTCCATCAACATTGGCACTGCCTTTGTTCGTGCATCAACATCAAAGTGGAGCTCACTCCACTAGGGAGTGTGAACTGATTAGATTACGCCTTGGTGTGTACTCTACACTTCCACCCACTAATTCTGTGCCTGTAAAGGAGGTTGAGAATTTTTTCCCTCCCCCTTAGTCATTTGCCAGCTGACAATAGTGAATACATTTTCCTCTAAGACATCTTTTGGATATAAAAGGATTTCAAGTAAAAGTAAGTCTTCATAAAAGCACATTTTATTTTTATTGTTAACAACTGGAGGAGAACCTTTGTAACATGTTAATCCTTAAATGTTTTGGTAGATCACCTTGTACTTATTATTGTAGAAAATGTAATTATTCTGAGCATTGATGTCTCCCTGCTGGAACTGAGCACTTAAGGGCTGTAAGTGCATGCCTGGCCCAGCATGGCTCCCAGAGGGACAGCCTTGGGGCCTGCCAAGGACAGCACCCATAAAATGTCACTTAGCTGAACATTTTTACATGAATTGTTTGTCCTTTCCAGACAGGAAATGATAGCATTAACATTTGTAAAAAGTACACATTTATTTACAGGCATTTACAAAGGAACCTACCTAAATTGGCATTGAGATTCTGTTTTCCATTATATGAATATTATAAAAATTATTACTATACTCATAGATAATTATTCATATTTATCTATTATGTTATAATGTATTTTGTACAGTATGGAACAGTTTATTTACATTCATTGTTAAATACATACACGAATAATTTTCCAGTCCATATATGGGTGTGTTTCCATTACCTATGTTTTGGAAAAATGTTCATTAGATTCTTTTAGAAGACAATTTAATAAACCTATATTTAGTATTCATATCAGCATTTTTTGAAAAGACTTTGTGCGTTACACCTCTTGATCTTCTATTTTAATTCTGTTGCTAACTGAAAACAGGTTTTGAAAGTTCTTAGCATCTTCAAGCTTTTCTTGAGTGTCCAGGGTAAAGTTGGCCTAAACCATTTAGGATAATCCTATTGTTCTTGTCATTGGCTGTTGACAAGGCATTCCTGGTTATAGGAATTTAAAGGGGAGAATGGTGGGCTTTCTGGGACAGTGTTCCTGTTACAAGCTCCAGACACTCTTAGAGGGGTTCCTGATGCTCAGGGTGACTGTAGCCATACTGATGGACTGAGAGAAAAGCAAAGTTGATCACAGGAGTTTCATGTGGAACCCCAAATGGTGTGCTGTTGATTTGACACTTAGTGGGTCCACTGATCTCTAGACTTTCTTTCATGAAATATGTGTGTCCTTATTGATTTGACCATCTGAGAAAGCTTTCCTGTGACTTTCAGCTAGAGCCTTCTTAGAATTTACTCTCCTCATTGTCATTAATCAGAGAGGGATGGAGGGAGGACTCTTGGTACAGGTTCCAAGTGAAGGACAGAACTAAGTTTGTGTCCGTGGAGTGTGCCATCACTAGACCACTCATTATAAACAAAACAGTCTCCTTTAGGATATGAAACAAAGGAACAAGCATGGGGATTTCACTTTTATACAAGTACTTCTCAGAGTCCTTAGCTATTTGTATGGCATAAAATTCTGTAAACCATTTATTTCCATTGCTTAGTCTCCATCTCCGAAACCTCCTCTGATATCCCAAAGAGTTACTCCTATTATTATTAAAAGGCCTTGATATTTTCTAGAAGTTGTATATACTACTTCTGTTATTTCTCGTTGGCCAGAATTTAACACATAGCTATTCCCTACAAGAGAAATACAGAAATAAAATCTTTATCCTAAATATTATGGTCCAGCTTTCAAAACAAAGAACGCTTAGATTTTAAAGTACAACTTTGGTGTGTTGTACTGTTTATTTTGTTGTGTCTTATTTTGATGAAGACCTAATACTTATTTTTGATCATTAAAATTTTAAATTAGAGCAAGGCATGGTCTCGAATACCTGTAACCCCAGCACTAGAGAGGCAGAGGCAGGAGGACTGTAAATTCAATGCTAGCCTGGACTAATAACATAGTATAAGTGTCATTAAATAATAAAAATAAATATAATAATATTCTAAGCAATGATTGTTTTATTGAAAGAATTTTATAAAATATAATTATGATTTTTCTGATTTCAATCTACATCTTCGAGAGAGAAAAAATGATCCGCTGTTAAGATACAAACAAGAAAAAAAAAAAAAAAAAAAAAAAAAAAAAAAAAAAAAAAAAAAAAAAAAAAAAAAAATAAAGAAAGAAAAAAAAAAAATAAAAAAAAATAAAACAAACCTGAACAAGGACAAAACAAACTGAAAAACAAGCAAAGAAAAAGCACAAGAAATATATAAGTACAGAGACACACAGGCAAGCATAGAAATCCCCTAAAAACACAAAATTGGAAATATATTATAGCAGCAAAAAACCTGTAGGGTAAGAAAAGAAAAAAAATTCCCAGAGCCCCCACCCTCCCAAAAATAACTCTCCCAAAATACTATTGAGTTCATTTGTTTTGGCAGCATCTACCGCTGAACATCGGGCCTCGTATTAACAGTGTCTTGTTTCTCCGGTGAGACTCTGTTGGTGGAAACTAATTTTTCATTTGCAACTGGCTATCGATTGGTGATGATAGCTTTTGTGTTAGGGATGTGGGCGTGTGTCCACCTCTCCACTCAGTACCACTGCAGCCTCATCTGGCACAGATCCATGCATGCCCTGTGCATGCTGCCTCAGTCTCTATGAGTTCACATGTACATCAGTCCTGCTGCATTTAGAAGGCCTTGTTTCTTCTGTGTTCCACAGGGTCCCTGAGTGAGCAGAGGGATTCGATGATGACAGCCCATTCAGGACTGAATGTTCCAAGGTCTCTTGTTCTCTGCACCATGTCCAGCTCTGGATGTCTTTCTCTGCACCATGTCCAGCTGTGGAGCTCTGTAATTATTCCAATCCACAGCAGGAGAAAGCTTCTGGATGATGCTGAGTAAGACCTGATCTACAGGCATTGCAGAATCTCATTAGGAGTAATTCTGTTGACATGTCCCTTTAGAAGAACAGTAGCATTTTGTTTTACCCTAGGTCTCTGGCCTATCTAGTCTCAAGTTTCCAGCTCCCTGAGTGGTATCAGAAGTGAGTTCCCTTTCATGGAGTGCACCCTTAAGTAAAATCAGGTATTAGTTGGTTAGTCAACCAGCTTTGTGCTGCTATTGTACTAGTACATCTTGTGTGCAGGTCACCATTGTAAACGGAAGGAACAGTAGCTGGGTTGGTGTTTACCTTTCTCCTTCAGTATCATGCAAAGTACCTTCCAGTAATATGAATACTAGTCAGGGGTGAAGGCTCTAGGTAGGCACCAGACTGACTTCTTTATGAACAGTAAGTTGTGTAGGTACTGTCTTCAGCAACAGGGCCTTACCTTCAGTTTGTGGAGAGCAACCAATGGCCTTGGCAGTAGCCTGGGTTGTTTGGGCATCCTCATGTGACCCTTTTGGCCATCAACTGGATTGTATGTAACCCATCCCAAAACCTAGGAAAATCTAGGTGTAAAAATAGCATTTACAGTATAACAAAAGCAACTGCTGCTATTATTCTGATATGCATTTCCTGACCTTTACTACACAGTGGCAACATACCTAAGTATTTTTGGTAGCTAGTGTGGTTTGGGTCTTGATAGTTCCCCAATTTCCTGTGTGTTGAAAGCTAGGACCCCACAGTGGTGCTTTAGATAGGTGGTGGTGATCTTAGGAGAAAACACTAGTTCATGGGAAGACAGAGCATGCCCTGGAAAGGGATTGTGGGATCCCACCACTTCCTTAGTTTTGCTCCATGGCTTATAATATAAGTAGTTTTATGCTACCATATGTCCCCACCATGAGGACATACTTACCTCAGGCCCAAGCTGTGATCATAGACTAATATTTTCAAAACTGTGAGCCAGTAAAAAAGTTATTTCCTGTCTAGAAGAGGACAGCGCTCTGACTAATAGACCTGTAATCACTGAGCATATATTCTCAGAAGCGCTTCTTCTGTAAATGAGCATTTTTCCTAGAATGTTGTTCTTATGGCTTCTTAGTAAATGTCCCAAACAGTTCCCTATGGCAAGCACTTTGTTTCCAGACTATAAGCACTGCGAATGTATTGTGACGAGCTTTGGTAGAGTCAATTTATTTTCATTTTTATTGCCCATAACCAGTTTCTGGAAAGAAAATTTTAGGGTCAGTTTTCCTTTACATTTTTATAATTCCCACAGCACTTTCAGAGGTATGCATGCCAGTTGCCAGCACCTTCACACCCTGCTCACCAGCCTTCCCAGTGCTCCACCCAGGACTTCAGCCATCAGCATTGTCCTCAGCTGATTTGGACTAGTGATGGTGAACCTTCTCCCTAGATGATTCAGTCACATTTGCCAGTGTTGTATGATGTACCCAGAACACAGTAGCTCAGTACTTCAGTTCTGTCTGTAAGATGACATCTCTTTTTCTCTTGACATGATTTCAAGATTCTTGATGATAGGAAGTTAAATCAAGATTTTGTTATATATCTCTATAAAATAGGCATACATTCCATAATGAAAAATAATGAATACATTAATAATTACCCATTATTAATAATCATTACATTATAAATTATTATTTATATTTTCATAATTATATAAATATATGATACATTTATAATTTATAATTATAAGTTATAATGTTTGTAATTATAAATATTATATTAGGGGAAGCTAAAACTATAGAAGGAGAGACTGCATTGGGTAGTGCTCTCATATTATCTCAATGGGCAAGAAAAGTGATATGTTTAAACTATTTGAATCCAAACTAAAAGCATTTGTGTATCATGTGGATCTTTCATTTTCTTTAAACTTACTTTAAACTTTTCCCTAATACATTATCTCCTACAGAATAATTGATAATAAATGTAAAAAAATACATTTTACGTTTTTTTTTGCCCTTCAGTTTTATTTTTTATTCTTTTTTTTTTTTTTACTGAAAGTAGATTATTAATACAATATATTCTGATTATGGTTTCCCCTCCCCAACTCCTCCCAGATTCTTCTCACAACCCACTGACCCAAACCCACACATTTTCTTTCTCTCCTTCGTAGTCTTTTCTTTCCATTTTATTGAAAATAGTTTTTCTCATATAATAGGTCATGATTATGGTTCCCCTGCCCTCTACTCCTCCGAGTTCCTTCCCACTCCCCTCCCATATGCATTCATTCACTATGTATCTCTCATTAGAAAACAAACATGCTGCTAAGGGATAATAACAAAATAAAATAAAATGGGCACATCAGAACTGGAGAAGACAAACCAACAGATGGAAAAGAGCCCAATAGAAGGCACAAGAAACAGAATCATTCTTTTGCACACTCAGAAATCCCACAAAACCCTACATTGGAAGCCATAATATATATGCAAAGTACCTAAAGAATAAAATGATAGGAGTAAAAATATATAAAATAAAATAAAAATAATACGATAAAATTTAAAAAATAGAAAAGTCCTGACAATATTGTCAGACAAGGACCCTCCAAAGACGCTTGAGTTCATTTTCTGTTGGCCATCTACTACTGTAGTTCCATTTCCTCAATGAGACTCCCTTAGAGAAACTAAATTGTCAGTGACTAGTGGTTATCCATAGGAGATTGCTTCTGGGTGAGGGATGGAGGCATGTGGCCCTCTGGTGCAGACCCATGCAGGCCCTGTGTGCTGCCTCAGTCCCTGTGCCTTGTTTCCTTTGTGTCCTTCACCTCCTCTGGCTCTTACATTCTTTCCACCTCTTCTTACACAGGGTTCCCCAAGACTGAGGTAAGGGATTTGATGGAGACTTCCCAGTTAGGGATGAGTGCTCCAAGGTCTCTCATTCTCTGCCTAATGTCTGACTGTGGGTCTCTGTATTTGTTCCCATCTCTTGTAGGGGGAAGCTAAAACTATAGAAGAAGAGACGGCATTGGATAGCCCTCCCATATTATCTCAATAGGCAAGAAAAGTTTAAGCTATGTGAATCCAGACTAAAAGCATTTGTGTATCATGTGGACCTTTCATTTTCTTTAAACTGTTGGACCTCAAATCTAGGGTCTCAAGTGGGTGCCCCAAGAACCCAGACTCCAGTCCAGTTGATGCAACAGCACGAGGTTTTTATTGAAGCGACTGTACAGAAGGGCAAACTCTGCTCCTAAGAGCAAGAGCCGCATCTTACTGCAGCCCCATGGGGGCTTTTAAAGGAAAAACCCACAAAAGCCATAAGATTACAGTTCTCATACAATTTCGTTTCACAAGATTATGGTCTGATCACAGAGTGTGTACAGTCACATCTGCATGTACATTCTTCCTGAAACCTCAGGGCGTTGAGTGGAGTTTACACAAAGGTCACAATGGTCCTTCCTGGAACACTTGCAACTATCCCAGTCACAGTTGATTGAGCACATGTCTTAACAGAAATCTTTTTACATTGTTACATTGTTACAGGTTGAATAATTGCTGAGTCAGGTGGCCCTTGGAACTAGTTTTCTTTTTCATTCCTTATTCCTGGGGCTTTCGGGTGTAGGCTTGAAGTGTTGGGGTCTTTCAAAACTTACTTCTTTCCCACTTCGTTATCTCCTACAGATATTATAGTACAAGGGGCTAAACCTTTGGAATGGATTTATTTACACCATAAGGGTCATAAAATACTAGTTGTTTACCTTACTCTTCTTGCTCAATTAGTAAATCAGGGAGGACCTGATACCAACAATGATATGGATTTGACAGTTGCTTTATTATATTACCTTTAACTAACAATCAGTTTTTAAGAGAATTACAGAATTCTATGGATTTTTCAAATTTCATTTGCAAATACTGTGGGAGGATAGGGAATCATTATCCAGCTGGAAAGCTATTGGATTTTCCCATACAAACTGAATTTGTGATTACAAAAATTGTTCCACCTTCTCCCATTCCACGGGCTGATACTTATTTTATTGATGTCTCATCTATGGTTATAGGAGGCACTTATGGCCCACATATTCATCAATCTATTAATACTTATTTTTTTCCTCAAGTTAGAAGGTAGAACTTGCTGTTTGGGTAATATATTACAGATAATTCATACACGTTTCAATATGATTTCAGATTTTGCTTATGTTGTAGGATTATGTCTGGCAATAGACTCATATTCGTGCATACTCTAACCTCTCTGGTTTTATTGAAGATGGAAATAAGCAAGCTGATGCATTTCCCTGCTTTATTTTTACTTCTCCAGAGGAAAGTTGGGAAGGGGTATGCATCTGTCATTGCAGATGGATCCATTGAAACATTATGGATTCCTCTTCTACTTCTCTGGCCCTGGCCATCAAAGACGAGGCAGAGGGCAAGGAGGCAATGGAAGGCACCATAAAGATAGCAGACCTCCAGCTAAAGGTCAAAAGGAGATGTTGATCATATCATCAGAAGTCAAGTCTGCCCACCTAATGCCAAGTCAAGGCCCTATGCAAAGGAGAAGTTATTCTATGAGGCACGCAGAGCACTTTGTCACCTGAGAATCTGTTTCTGGTGATGTTACCTTCTTCGACCTGTGCCATCTGCAGTGAGTGCCTCTGAGCAAACGTACTGGTCTCATTACTTCCTCCTCCTTTAGTTCACCTTGTAGATTGGAAGGATCTAGCTCCTGATATATTCACTAATGACTCTGTGTTTCTGAATGGACCTTGGGCCTGTAGTAGACTCTGCATTCATCTGAAGAAGGGACAGCATTTAATTTTTCGCTGGGATTTGAATCACTTCCCATTTGCATAGGACATCATAACATCTGTATTCCTATTAAAGAGGAAATAGGGGCTTATGTTCTAAAAGAGACCAGAACTACTGATCATATGGGTCTCTTTTCAAGCTATTTTCTAGATCTCTCTGATTGATATCATATTCTTAGTGGCAGAGTACTTATACACAGGGCTTTCACTGTTTTAATATTATTCATTATGTTTATAATTACTTGCTTATAGGATACTCATGCATCAAGTGACAATTAGATTTATCTACAACATCTCAAATCAAAACCTCTCTGGATAAGCCTGCTATTGAAACATAAAAATGGGTGAAGATATCACAACACAGTCCAAGAATGAAGTAGTGGGAGGAGAATTCTGGGTGTTTGTGAGAATAACCCAAGAACAAGACAAGAGTCTTGTGACTTCACTTTCCTCAAAACACTGAATTGTTCTTAGAATATGTTTTAGTGTTCCTCCCAGGTATAGCAGAAAGGAGTGAGTTTACTTGATCATTCATTTCAACTGCATATTGTTATTTTTTATAAACCTATGTGGAAAAACATGTTTTGCCATGAGTGTCTTGTCCTCCACATGCAGCTTTCCTGCCACATGTGACTTGTCCTTGTGATTTCACACTTTTACTCATGTGACTCATCTTAACCCTCAAAGTACAAATTGCTCTGAATGAAGTTGGCTATTGTACAAGACTTTAGTCGGCCTCGTTTATCATCTCTATAATCCTAGGTCCCACTGCTGTGGATATCATTCTATACAAATAAAACACTGATGGCCAGTGACCAGGCAGGAAGTATAGGCGGGACAAAGAGAGAGGAGAATTGGGGAAACAGGAAAAAGGAGGGGGAGACACTGCAGCCACCGCCAGGACAAGCAGCATGTAAAGACGCCGGTAAGCCACCAGCCACGTGGCAAGGTATAGATTTATAAAAATGGGTTAATTTAAGATATAAGAACAGTTAGCAAGAAGCCTATAAGCGTCTGAGTGATTATTTTATATGTGGATTGTGGGACTGCGGGGTTTGGTAGAACCTGGAGAGAAGCCCTCCAGCTACATCCCACCTTCTCTAGAACAATAGGTAGGTATATATTTTTTTGGGGGGGGTAGACTTTTAGTTTACTTCGTGTGTGTGTGTGTGTGTGTGTGTGTGTGTGTGTGTGTGTGTGTCTGTATTTTGTCTATATGTATGTCTGTGCATCATATGTGTGCAGTGCCAATGGAGACCAGAAGAGACAGATTCCCCTGGAACTGGAGTTACAGATGGTTGTGAGCTGCCATGAGTGTGCTGGGAACCAAACTCATGTCCTTTGTAAGAGCAGCCAGCACTTTTGACCATTGAGACATATATCTAGCCTGGTATATTCTTTTTTGTGTTGGTGAACTGTTCTATAAATATGTTAGGTCCATTTGGTTTATAACTTCAGTTAGCTCCAGCATTTCTCTGTTCAGTTTTTGTCTGGATAACCTGTCTATTGAAGTCAGTGTGTGAGGGTAAATATAAGATTTAAGTTGTAGTAGTTTTTCTTTTATGAACTTGGGTGCCCTTGTGTTTGGGGTATAAATGTTAAGAATTTCAATGTCCTCTCAGTAGATTTTTCCTTTGATGAGTATGTAGTGTCCTTCCCTATCTCCTCTGATTAGTTTTGTTTTGAAGTCTGTTTTGTGGGATAGTAAAATGGCTACACCAGTTTGCTTCTTATATTAATTTGCTTGGAATATCTTTTTCTATCCTTCTATCCTGAGGTGATGTCTGTTCTCAATGTTAAGGTGTGATTCTTGGATGCAACAGAAAGATGGATCCTGTTTCTGCATTCACTCTGTTAGTCTGTGTTATTATTGGGCAATTGAGACCATTGGTGTTGAGAGATACCACTGAGCAGTGTTTGCTGACTGCTATTACTTTGCTTTTGTGTTTGTTTGTTTCTCCTCTTTTGAATTGTTGGTCTAGCAATATCTGTTCTCTGTAGATTCTTGGGTGTGGTTAACCTCTTTAGGTTGGAGTTTTCCTTCTAGTGACTTCTGTAGGGCTGGACTTGTAGCTAAATATTGCTTAAATTTGTTTTATTGTGATTTTTTTCTCTGTCTTTTGTGATTGAAAGTTTTGCTGGTTAGAGTAGTCTGGGTTGGCATCTGTGGTCTCTTAGAGTTTGTAGAACATCTGTCAAGTCCTGTTTTTTGGACTATTCATTGAGAAGTTAAGTGTTATTCTAATACTTTTTCCTTTATGTTATTTGGTCTTTTCCCCTTGCGGCTTTTAATAGTCCTTCTTTGTTCTGTACATTTAGAGTTTAAATTATTATGTGCCAAATGGACTTTCTTTTCCTGTCCAGTCAATTTGGTGTTCTGTATGCTTCTTGTACCTTGATAGATATCTTCTTTTGGTTACAGAAATGCCTATGGCTGTGTTGAATGAAATATTCTCTGTGCCTTTGACCTGGGTTTCTTCTCCTTCCTCTATTCCTATTACTCTTAGATTTTGTTTGTTCACAGTGCTCTAGCTTTCCTGGATGTTTTATGCCAGGATTTCTTCAAATTTCTCTTTGATTGAGCTATCCATTTTTATCTATCCTGTGTTGAATGTCTGAGATTCTCTCTTCCGTCTCTTGTATACTATTGGCTAGTCTCTGAGATTCCCATTTAAGTTCCTAAATTTTTCATTTCCAGATTTCTCTGTATTTGGGAGATTGATTCTGTTTCTACTTTTAGGCCTTGAACTGTTTCATTCATTTCCTTCCCCTGTTTGTTTACATTTTCATCCCCTCTTTGAGGACCGCTATCATATTCAGAAAGGCTATCTAAGGTCTTTGTCTTGTACCTCAGCTATGTTATAACACTCAGGACCTGCTGTGGTCATGTTGCTAGACAGTCATGGAGACAGATTGTCTTGGCTGTTTTGATTGTGCTTTTATGCTGGCATCTAGGCATCAGAGTTTGGGAAAGTTGTAATTCTAGGTGTTAACATCTGGTCTTAACTTTGTTGAGTGTGTGTTTTTTCCCTTGGTTTCTGCTGCACTCTCTAGTTCTTAGAAGAGTTTTGTGGCTGTGTGTTGCTTGGTAACAAATTCTTCTGGTATCCTGATAGGTGTGATCACTGGGGATTCTAAGTAAAATGTGTTTCTAAGTATTGGGAGCTGTCACTTAGAAATGAGGATGGGCTGGGTGGGTGTTGAGGGTTTCAACTGGAGGGAGGAAAACTTGTTTTTTTCCACCAAAATCTACTTAGTTCTCTGAGATTGAGGGCAGAGAGTGGGTAGACGCTCGATTAGGTGGTTTGTTATAGAGTTTAGGATGAGCCTGGGAGATTGGACTTGAAGGAAGGGAGGGAGGTATGAAGATCTGAAGTTGGCCTACCTGCTTTCCTTGCTGGATTGCATGTTATTTTCTTAATTCTCTGCTTTCCTTGCCAATAGTTTATGTGTTGAAAGATGAAATTCATGTAAAATTTTACTTAAAAATATGCTTTTTTTAAGATTTCATTTTTATTTTTAATTGTGTCTAAATGTATACATCTATGTGTGAGTTTGTGCAAGTGAGTACAGTGTGTAGAGGCCAGAAGGGGGCATTAGATCTCCCAGAACTGGAGTTACTTCTACAACATAGCATCAGGCATTCTATTTCATAACTTTTTTCTATACAACTTTTAAAAAGTTACTTAAGAAAAGTGACTTAAGTCCTATGTACTTATTAGTAGAGGCCCAAGCTGGACAAAGCCAACATATCAAGGATGTGGGGAGGTTCATCTAACACTAAGGGCCATTTGAGGGATCATATGGAAACCTACTACAGTAGAAGATTCTTAAAATATATGCATATATAAAATAAATCTAAATATAATCACCAAATAACATTTTCACTTGTCAAGTGAAACTTCTAGTGTCAAGAATGGTTTACATCTAATTGAATTGTTGGCCAAAGGAGACTATGAAAACTCCAAAATATATTGCCAAGGTTATTGGTCTCTCTTCAAAACTGATGCTTTAGGTCTTATTGCTAAAGACAGCACTTATGTACCCCATTGAACACAGAGAAGTCAAGCTGATGTCTACCTGGAGCCTTCGCTCCTATTGACTAGTGTTCATGGTACCTGGAACACTCTGCAGGCTGCCAGAGGAGAAGGTAACAGGCAAAGCTTTAGGGACAGGCCCTGCTTCCACCACTAGGTGTCCCACAAATAGATCAAGCTACACAACTGTCACACATATGTAGAGGGCCTAGGTCATTCCCATGCGGGCTCTCTAGCTGTTGGTGCAGAGTCTGTGAGGTCCTATAAGCCAAGGTTAGTTTTTTCTGTGGGTTCCCTTGTGATGAACTTGAGTGCCTGGTTCATACAATCTTTCCTTCCTCTTTTCAACATGATTCCCTGAGCTTGGCTTAGTGATTGGCTGTGGATCTCTACATTTGTTTCCTTCAGTCACTGGATGAAGGCTCTCTGATGACAATAGGGGTAGTTATCAATCTGACTTCAGGAGATGGCCATTGATCACAGTGTTTCTTAACAACAATAGACTAGTAACTAAGATAGCATATCTCCAACTTATTTACTTCTACTAGGTCTCACCACTTCTTACATATTTCATTACAATCTAGTCATTCTAATAACATCATGGGCTATGCAGGAAGCCTGTAATGCATGGGCTTGTGAGGGATACTTATCTAACCATAGCAACAGTGTAGTTAACTACCATTAGAAAAATATAGGAAATGTTTCCTGACCTCACATGGAATAGAAACCACCACAGATGGTAGAAGGCTAAGAGGATTCTCAGATATAGCTGTTGTTTTTTATAATCCTTGTGAGAGTTGAAAAACACTGCCTCATCGGGGAAATGACAAAATTAACATGTTTGAAATTAATCCTTCAGTACTAATAGGGAACTATTGCTATCTAAGACATGTATCTACAAGAAAAGCACATCATGCTCCAGTCTGTTGTAAGCTATTATGCATGGCTCCCCAGAGAGCTGACAAAAATGAAGAATAATCAGAAAATGACAAGGAATGTACTTCATTGCATCAGCTCCGGGAGGTACGCAGCCTGGGCAAGAAATGGGCTAATTAAAGAAAGCAGTTTCCAGCGTCTTTTATACAAATCTTTTGTGATTAAAAATCCAATCAGTAGTTGACTAGTGAGTCCTTTGCTGTGGAACTGGTATCAACATTCCTAGAACTATTTGGTGTTGGTGGTGGAAAGCATTAATTGATTCGTTTTATTATGGATTGAGATGGGTTGTAAATGCTTTGGTCTTCTACTGATGCCTGGTGGGATCTCTGATTTTTTTTTTCACTTGTCCCTTAAGTAATATCAGGGCTCTAGAGGATCATTCATATTTGTCCTCTGGGCATCACTGTATATAGGTAACTGAGGCAAAAGAGCATATGTTGCCTTGAATTTGACTGTTAGGCAATACTTTACTCAGGCAGCTCTGTTTTCAGGAGGTTCTAATTCTTCCCATGGTTGCTGATTGCTCAGATACTTGCACCAAAATGTAATCGTCACACCATGAATGGTGGGTGGGTTGCTAACAAGTACAAAATGGAACAAAGTCATTAAGGAGAGTCCAGGCCTGTTAGGACTTTTTTCTCTTAATTGGAAAGCACACACACACACACACACACACACACACACACACACACACACACATTGAGAGAGAGACAGAGACAGAGACAGGGACAGAGAGACAGAGAGACAGAAAGAAAAAGAGAGAGAGATTTAAGTGATCATGAAGAAAATCCAGCTGTAAGACACAGGAAGCTTCAGATCTTGGACTTCAGAACTGTAGGGAAGAAAAACTAATTTCTGCTATTTAACCCACAATACTTTGTTATGGTAACCCTAGAAAATTAATAAACTCAGTATTTATTTTTAATAAAAGTAAAAGGTGTCTTCAAGGCTAAAGTAAAAATTCGCTTTATCACAAAGCCTCTGTCAGACGTTGGCTGTTCAAAAGGCATTTCTAATATCATGTGTAAACGTAACAAGAAAAATGAACTCATTCCCTCTAGTACGAGGATGTCTGCTCTTTAAGGGACAGTTAAAGTAGACCCTGCTTTAAGGGACAGCTAAGGTAGACCCTAGAGAGAAGGTATCAATAACAGCAGGACCCTCAGCTCTGGCCTCTAGAGAACACAACTCCCTTACCACCTCAGGCCTTGGAGGGCAAAAGCAAGGGCAAGCACAGCCCCACAGGCACTCCAGAACCCAGTGGGCACTGAAGCCCTGGGACCAGTGGTGACCACATATGAGGCCCCTCTGAAAGCACTTGGAAGTAACTGGGGGAACATGAAGGGTAGGGTATGTAAATGGAACTTTCTGGCTCATTAATTTAGTAAAGCTGAATGTCATTGGCCCTACAAGAATCTATTTATTTTCATACTAAAGTAATCTTAACCTTATCTCTGGACTGGAATAAATAGGCAATAGACTAGGGGACAAAAGAGGTCTTTGCCCTAACATTCAAATAAAGAAAGGAGGAACTACAGTTGTATCAGAAAGGATTACCCTTTGCAGTCAATGGTTCATTCTGTTGCCCAAACTGAATTTTAATTGATTTGGATCCTTTGGTGTTCAATCCATCTAGATTCCATTTTACATAACATTGTATCCTTTTTCCCTTAAGGCTTATTTTACAAGTTGCTAGAGATAGCCCCCTGCAGTCTGAATATCCCATCAAATGCAGCTGGTTCACCAATACAAAATAGCATTGAGCATATGTAATTGATTTAGCAAAAATATGCCTTCCATAAGAAAGCAGCCAACAACATGATTTAATAAAGCAAAAAGGCTAATTCAATACTTTTGAATAATAACCTTGATATATCTGAAGAATGTTCTTTGATTTATAATTTCTTATTAAGACCCTTTAGCATTCCCTGCCCTGCCAAGGATTTCAAATCGTGTATGAAGTGTAACTTAGTACATTCTAATTCACTTGTAAATCTCACTGGTGCCTTACCTTGTGCCTGCACAGGGACTCATTTCTTCTTCTTCCCATAGAAGTATATATATATATATATATATATATATATATATATATATATATATATGGCAACTATCTGGTTGCAAAACTCAACTAAACTGTTTGATCAGTTACAACTCAGACAGCGAAATCGTTAAAGAGACACAGGTCATCAGTAGAAACAGAATAGGAACCCCATGTAACATGGCTCCTCGATTAAGGTTAAGGAGCTGACCACAAGGCACATCAATTTCCTACCGTCGTCCCACACTTAGTTTGCTCCGCTCCAGACCCAGAGACATTCCTGCTGTTTGTCACTTCCCAGGAACCCTTGTCCGGCGCTGGTGAACCTTCTTCCTTTACCCAGCATACTACTCCATAAGTCTCGGTAGCTGAGGTGACCCTCCCCAGAGACCTTCCCTGGTACTTTGTCTGAAATGGTAATCCTGCCCTGTATTTCACTTTCCATTATTGCCAATTCCACCTGAATTCAGCAATGAAGGTTTGCAGTTTTTATTGAAATACTTTGAGAATAAATGTGTTTCCAGATAATGTGCAATTTATAGATTATTTATAAATGCACAATGTATATATATATATATATATAATTTGTAATGCACAATTTACATATATAATTTATAATGCACAATCATAGAAAGATGGTGTATTCATTATTTTTCCTGTTGTTATAGAAAAGTGTTATAAAAGCTACTTAGGAAGGTGTTATTTACCTTTTGAGTGTATAAATATTTGGTGGTGCGGTCCATCATGGAAGCAAAGCCATGGTGGCAGAGCTTGAGGCAGCTGGCCACATTACATCTGTAGTCATGAATCAAAGAATGAATTCTTTTGTTCAGCTCCCTTTTTCCTGTTTATTCAGTCTAGGAGCCCAGCTCAGGAAATGGTGCCACCCACATTTAGGGTGAGTCTCTCCACCTCATTAATTAATCTGAATAAATCTCTTGAAGACATGCTCAGAAAATGATCTTCTATATGATTCCAGATTCTGTCAAATGGATAGTCAATATAAACTGTCACCAACATGCTTACTTTGGGCCACTGATTCATGATGAAATTGTCATTAATTTCACCTAAAAACACTTAAGTTATTATCAGTTCAAACTGGGCTTTGTCATCAAAAGAGTTATACAAAGATATCTGTTTTTCAGAACTCCTTAGATTTTAGGATTCATGACACGAGATTTAGAGACTACAGAGAGAGAGGGGGGGAGGGAGGGAGGGAGGGAGAGGGAGGGAGGGAGGGAGAGAGGGAGTTCTAGTACTTTCTTATTTGAATACTGTGTGCCAACTCACAAATTTTAAGCATTGAGGAAGAGGCATGGCATGCAATTAATAGTTTATTACTTTTAATATAAACTCACTGTCCTCTTAATGATTCTTTTGGCAGGAATCCAGATTTGCAAAAATCTTTCAAAAGAACATAAAGTGTCCTGGTGTAAGTGGCACTGAACTGAGTTATCATAAGCAAAATTACAAAGTGGATAAATTTGTGAACAGTGGGGTCAAGCTGAACTAGAATGTGTTGGTCCTACACATTCAGTGGATGCCCGAGAGCACCATTTGTCTCTTTTGTAAGATGGCCAAAATAACACTATGAGTAAATGAGAGCAGCCAAGAGATAGGTAGCAATGGGAGGGAACGGCAGGACTCTCTGCCAGATACTAAGTGAGAGAATGCTATACCTGGAAATTTATTTTTTCATTCATTTTACATACCAACCACAGATCCCCCTCTCATCCCTCCTCCTGCTCCGCCTCCCTCCTTCCCCCCATCCCCTCCTCCAACAGGGTAAGTTCTCTCATGTGGGGACAGCTAAGCCTGGTACATTCAGTTGAGGCAGGACAAGACCCTCCCTGCTTTATTAAAGGTGAGCGGGGTGTCAGACCATAGGTAATGGGATCCAGAAAGCCAAGTCATGCATGAGAGATAGATCCTGATCACACTGCCAGGAGCCCCTCAAACAGACCCAGCTACAGAACTGTCTTCCATATGCAGAGGGTCTAGTCCAGTCCCATGCAGGTTCCACAGCTGTTGGTCTAAAGTTCTTGAGTTCCTTTGAGCTTGGTTCAGTTGTCTTTTGTCTCTGTAGATTTCCCCATCATGATCTTGACATACCTACCCCTTCACCCCACTCCTAAGCCTGGTGCTTGGTTGTGGATCTCTGCATCTACTTCCATCAGATACTGGATGAAGGCTCTATGATGAAAAATAGCGTATTCACCAATCTGATTACCAGGGTAGGCCAGTTCAGCACCCTCTCCACTGTTGTTAGTAGTCTAAACTGGAGTCATCTGCTGTGGATATCGTTCTGTATAAATAAAACACTGATTGGCCAGTGGCCAGGCAGGAAGTATAGGCGGGACAAAGAGAGAGGAGAATTCTGGGAAGTGGAAGGCTGAGTCAGGGAGTCACTGCCAGCCACCGCCATGACAAGCAGTATGTGAAGATGCCACTAAGCCACGAGCCATGTGGCAAGGTATAGATTTATGGAAATGGATCAATTTAAGCTATAAGAACAGTTAGCAAGAAGCCTGCCTCGGCCATACAGTTTGTAAGCAATATAAGTCTCTGTGTTTACTTGGTTGTGTCTGAGTGGCTGTGGGACTGGCGGATGACAGAGATTTGTCCTGACTGTGGGCAAGGCAGGAAAACTCTAGTTACAGTCATCCTTGTCGATTCCTGGGAATTTCCCTAGCACCAGGTTTCTCCCTTACCCTATAATATCTCCCTCTATCAAGATATCTCATTCATTATTCTTCCACTCCATCCCTCCCCCAGTTCAACCATCCTGTTCCATCATGTTCTCATTCTCCCATTCCCTACCCTCTATTGCCTCCCTTTCCCCTAGTTTACTCATTGGGATCTCCTCCATTTCTCCATGCCAACGTGATCCATACATTCCTCTAATTGACCAATACACTGGAAATTTTAAGTTCTAAATTCCCCTTTGTCTACAATCAACAAACCATGCCCCCCAAGAAAAATAAAAGGACCTATGAAATTGTCATTAAAAATAAAAGAGATAGCGGTCATATTACTTTAGGAAGAAATATTAAGAATTTTGTGTTCTTAAAGACTTGCAAAAACAAAAATCATATATGGCAATGATTGTGACAGAACATAAAGTTAGAGGGGCATATGGAGAAGTCACTGGAGCAGAATAGAGAACTCAGGAAAGTTACCAGCTGGTCTTGACAAAGGTACAAATTAATTTAGCAAAAATATATCATTTTTAATAGATGTCACTGGGACAACTTGACATTCATTGACACTGTCATAAACTTCAACTTGAACTTTATAGACTTTGAAATAATTAACTCCTAATAGGTCATCGAATTAAACACAACGTTATAAAATATTTAGAAACAAATACAGGGTCCACTGAGATGGTCCAACAGGAAAATGTGCCTGCTATAAGCCTGACAACCTGAGTCTGATCTGTAGGACCCACATGGTAGGAAAGAAATTCTGCAAGATGTCCTCTGTTCTACACAAACAGAGAGAGAGAGAGAGAGAGAGAGAGAGAGAGAGAGAGAGAGAGAGAGAGAGAGAGAGAAAATCAGGAAAAAGTTTTTGAGACCATGAAAAGGAGTTCATAGTTTTTGCACCAAAAACACGGTCTAAGGAAAAGCTGATAAAGTAAATTTTGTCAAAGAGAAAAACTTTTGACCTATGAAATAGCCTGTCAGAAAAATGAAGGACCACAGGTTGCAGAGATGTCTGTCAGTAAAGTGATTATTGTGTAAGCAGGGTAACATGTTTGATTCCTCAAACCAATGTAAGAAACTAGGTATGGTGACACTCTCAGCACGTGGTGGAACAGTGGATACCCGGGGTTCTGTGGCCAGCCTGACTAGCCCAGTTCATGAGCTCCAGGCAAATGAGAGGCTCTGATGCAAGGGAACAGACAATGCCTGAGGAAGTGACACTTGGAAGTTGTCCTCAAGTCCTCACATGCATAGGTACTGAAAACAAAAAGAAGAAAAGCAAACAGTCCAACTAGAGAACAATAAGAACAATGGGAGAAAGCAGAGGCCTGAAGAGCACACTTGAATTGTAACGAAGAACATGGACCCATGTTTGACATCACTAGCCATTGAGAAAAGCAAATATCAACCTTCACTATTAGATGGCCCTACAGCTATCAAAATGACTAAATCAACTGGTGACGACACCAGATACTGATGGGATGAAGCAACTGAGCCTTTTGTTATGCTGTTTACCTTCTATGGACAACTTGGTTAGATCAAGAAACACTCAGATAATTGGTGGAGCATAACTGTGGCTAAGTCTGTGAGGGTATTTGTAGAGAGGATTAACAGAGGACTAAAAAGATCTGAGGTGGCACCATCCATGGCTGGGGTCCCAAACTGAATAAAAAGAGGTACTGGAGAAATCCAGCAGAGCACCAGTATTCATACCTCTGTGCATCCAGACTCAGGATTCAATGTGACCAGCCACCTCCTGTTTCTGTCTCCATTTCCTGCCATCACTAACATATCCATGTATCACTCACAGTTATAAAAAGCAGTATAGCTACTATTGTGAAAAACATTTTTGGTAGTGTCCTGAGTAGTTTCATGTCAACTTGACACAAACTAGAGTCATCTGAAAGGAGAGAACATCATTTGAGAAAATGCCTCCGTAAGGGCTGACTGTAGGGCATTTTCATAATTAGTGATTGATGGGAAAGGGCCCAGCCCATTATGGGTGGTGTCATCCCTGGGATGGTAGTTCTGGGTTCTATAAGAAAGAAGGACAAGCAAGCCAGTAAGCAGCACCTGTCCATGGCCTCTGCATCAGCTCCTGTCTCCAGATTTCTGCCATTTGAGTTCCTGTCCTGACTTTCTTCAACTGTGAATGGCAATGTGGAAGCTTAAGTCTAATAAACACTTTTCTCCCCAATTTGCTTTTGGTCATGGTTTTTCATTACAAGCAATAGTAACCCTAACAAAGACATGAGGTGTTTTATAAAAGGAACCCAAACTTAGTACACAATCCCAGAATTTTCTCCTGGTATATTTATGCTAGAAAAATGAAAATTCATGTTTACCTAAAACATTTATATATAACAATATATGTTGCTAGTAATACAAAATTAGAAACAACAGAGAAATAATTCATTGGGTGACTTTTAAACATTCTTGCCATGGGACATTACTCAATGATGACAAAAAGTAGAGGAGATGGGCCCGTGTTAATGGATCTCCAGGAAATTATGCATGCTGTGTCGGGGCCCAAGTGCCCAGTAATGATTCTACTTATTAACTCATTCTGAGATTTTTATATAGTTAATTAGGTGCTGGAAAGCTTGTGGGCACTGGGGATGGACCTCTTTCTTCTCTTGTGGTCAACAGTTTATGAAAGCAGTGACTAGATCAGAGGAGCTTGAATTACTTACTCCTCAGCACAGAACCTGAGTCATGTCCACAGTCCTGAATGAGAAATGACATCCTGAACTACTCTAAAGGTCACCGGTGGATAACTATCCTAAACTGTCTTAGACTGCATGAGGCCAAACCTTGTGGGAATAAAGATACATTACTGCTCCTTCCGCGGACTCAAAAACAGGCCTGTGATACCTGTGCAATACGAAGTCCCTCGGGAAAAGTTACTTGTCCTAGAGATTTCATATGGTAGCACAAAGCTTGCCTAGAATGGAGATCAATGTGTGGTCCAAACTTTGGCCATTGTCTACCGTCAGAATGTGCTTCCTGCTACCCTTCAATAAATTCTGTCTCTCCTCCACACTATGGTGCTTCTAGTGCAAATTCTTTCAAGTGACATCAGAAGAACCAGGCAGACAGAAGGAATCTTGAGATACTGGTGACAAGATGGCTATAGAAGGAAAAAATCCTCTACTAATAGTTACCAGGATTGAGGCAGCAAAGAAAGTAACAGATGAAGGGTACTGCAATGGAATGGGGTTTTTGTGGTAATGAACTATTACATGTCTTGAATATGGTGATCATTGAAGAAATATATCTATGACAAAATGTATTAGAATTACGCACATGGGTACACACACATAAATGTATAAAATTGATGAAATCTGGGTGAGGTTGCTGGCTTTAATATTGTTCTTCTGGTGAAACTCTTATACAGTAGTCATATAAAATGGTATCATTGAAGAAAAGAAAATTATTCCCGGGTTTATAATTTTGTATTTTAAAGTATCATGTGATGCTATAATTAACCCAAATAAAACATTTAATTAAAATAATATATGCACTTTTTTTACTTTGGGGATGAACTACGAAGTGATTCTACACGATTTCATGCTGTTTTGTTCTTTTAGTGGCCTAGACTTCCCTCCCTCTGATAGATGATTTGTATGCAAGAATGAGAGAGCAAATGGAATTCATTAAAATTATAAACATGAATCAACTTGAAATGGAAACATTTATTCTTTGTTGTTGGAAAGTTTATATTTCTATTTCAACTAGCAATTGGCTCTAAAATATGAATTCCATAACCAGGTGAAAGTCAAAATTTCCAGTATCTTGACACCATACACCATAATTTCAGAAAAAAATAGACTTAGGTTGCAGGAACTGCAGAAAGTTCCAGCCTGCTGTGGTTCTTACTTTTCTATAAGACTTGTAGCAACAATAAATGTAATGACAACTAGAGATCAAGTTCATGCTTAGTAAGCTTAATCATGCCTGCCACAGATAAACATGGCTTTAAAACAGAATTTAGGGCTACAGAGATGGCACAGCAGTCAGGGGTGGTTACTTCTCTTCCAGAAGACCTGAGCTGCATTTCCAGTATCCACACCACTCATAACTACCTCCAACTAGTTCCAGGGTGCCCTTTTCTGGTGTCTATGGGCACCAGGCATGCAAATGGTGCACATACTATATATCCAGGCAAGTGGTCATGCAGATAAAAATACATAGTTTTTAAAAGAATTTATTTTTAAGAACAGTTTAGGTTCACAGTAAAACAGAGTGAAGGTACAGAGAGGCCCCCGTATGTCACATGCCCCTATGTGCCCAGCCTCACCACTAAGAAGAGTTCGACCAGTCATTGGGTATAGTTGATGCATCACTATCATTCTGAACTTACAGTCAATTTGATTTGTGGGTTTATTCTTTTTTGCTTGTTTGTTTTTGTTTTTTCAAGGCAGGGTTACTCTGTGTAGTTCTGGATGTCCTGGAACTGGCTCTGTAGACCAGGCTGGCCTCGAACTCACAGAGATCCGCCTGTCTCTGCCTCCCAAGTGCTAGGATCAAAGGCACAAGCCTCCATTGCCTGGTTGTAGGTTTATTCTTAATGCTGTACATTTTGTGGGTTTAGAAGATAAATATACAGGAGCATTTGCCACTAACAGTGGAGAAACCGTTCAAGGATTTGATGGAGTAGCCTGAGACATTGCCCTCAGCAACTCACCGGATTCTCTTCAGATGTAACTGGGATTCTGATGAACACTGAAAACAATTTCAGGCCACATCACAGTGATGCGAAGATGACAAGTTTATTGGTGAAGAAAAAGCGCAAACGCACTTGAGAGGCAAACATGGGAGTCAGACAAAAGCTCATTTAAAGACATCACCAGTAGCCTTGGAACCTCTAGAACTGATTGCTTAGAAGAGGAAATCTTCAGGGTTGAGAGAAGAGAGATGAAAACATGCACCACTCTGCTAAATTCCTATCCAAAGAATACAATTTCTAACACAAGCGTGGAATGACCGAGTGGTTTGTGAGGGTGTCAGGCAAGCTTACATGTGAAATAGAAATGTGATTAAGGCAAATATAGGATTCAAAATAAAAGTTTCAAAGTGGTTAGCATTGTGTAGAGACAGAAGGGGCGTGCCCATGCTACAGGGTGTGTGTGTGGAGGACAGAAGACACATTTCTGGAGTTTGTTCTCTCTCCCACCTGCATGTGAGTCCAGGGATCCAGCTGCAGTAACCAGGTTGTGCTTTGAGAATGGCTGTCTCCTGAGCCATCTCACTGGTTCCAAAGTAACTTTGTATATAGTTTGGGCAAAGAGGTAAAGAGATATTTTTATCCCAAGTACAGTTTACTAATCTTAATAAACCTATTTGTGGTATGTTAAGGAAGGAAACATAATTTTGTGAAGGGCAGTCTGCAGTCTGCTTTATGAAAACTCTTGACTTAGCAAGGGATTGAAATCAGACCCATGTTGGATGAGTATTCCATTATCTAGATACACTGAAGGACTATCTATTCACTTAGTGGTTGAACTCCATTTGGTAATTTCAAATTTTCTGAAAGAATGTATGTATGTATTTTCACATGGAATAATTTTGTACTACTTTTAGTAGATCCTAATGAAAATGGTGGGTGATTCATAGTTTTGGATGAAACTGCAAAAAAAAAAAAAAAACTCTTCCAAAATAGTTGTACTGTTTTTCATTCTCACCAGCAGCAAAAGGTAATGGCTGCCATTCCATCTTATTTGCACTTGACATTACAGGGACCAACAATGCTGCTGGTGAGAGGACTCTGTAGACAGACACCCTAAGTCAAGGAGTGCTGTAATCCAGTGTAGAGCGCATACTCTGCCTAGAGGGAATGTTATGAGTGTTCAGTCAAGAATTTAGATCAAAGAATGAAAATGAGCCTTCTTTTACTGTCTTGGGGTTTCTATTGATGTGATAAAACACCATGACCAAAAGCAACTTGGGTAGGAAAGGGTGTATTTGACTTATACTTCCACATCACAATTCATCACTGAAGTAAGTCAGGGCAGGAACCTAGCAGCCAGAACTGAAATATACATGATGGAGGAATGCTGTTTACTAGCTTGCTCCTCCAGACTTTCTTATTCTGTTTTCTTATACAACCCCTGAGCACTTCCCCAGAGTTGGCACCACCCATAGTAAGCCAGGCACTCCCACACCAACCAATAATTAAGAAAATACCTCCATCTGCTTGCTAACACACTGATCTTATGGAGGCATTTCCTCAATTGTGGCTCTCTTTTCTCAGATAACTCGAGCTTATGTCACATTGACAGAAAAGCCAGCCAGGACACGCAACTCCTCCCCTGTTTTGCCATCTCTTCTTCTTCATTGCATCAAAAATTCATGTCTGAGTTAGTGTTACCCCTCAGTCATTATAGGTTTAGGAAAAAGCAGTCTAACTAAATGTAAGTTGAACAATACCAAATGTAATAAATAATAACATATTTCAATTGAAACAGAGAAAATAAAAGCAGATTTGCATAGAAGTGCTGTAGCTTTAGCATGTTCAGCACTGATTTTTATGTTTAAAAGGCTATTTATTACTCACATTGTCTAGTTATAGGCAGTTATAAGGAGCACATGAGGGTTCTGGGATCTAAATCAGGGTCTTCTGCAAGAGCAGTAAGTGCTCTTAATCACTGAGCCATCTTTTCAGCACCTCCTTATCTTTGTTTTTTAATTAATTCTGTCTGTACCTATCTTTCATAGTGTCCCCAAATCACTACAAAGATCGCAGAACAAGAGAAATCCAAGGAGACAGGCACAATTGACCTGCAAATCAGGCTGTGTGTGTGTGTGGGGGGGACGACCAATTATTCTGTCATACTGTACTGTTTCAGTGTCCCTTGATTACCCAGCTCTCAACCTGCTAGGATTTAGGAGTCTTCATCTCTCTGTACATGGTCACTGATGGCAGGAGATGTAAGCAGACACACTGCCCAGATTCCTGCAATGCTCAGGTCATTTGGCAAATACAGTTGCTGTAGTCTCCGGGAAAAGTAAATACATCAGTTTGGCTCTCATGGAAAGCCACTAGACTAAGGCTCGGAAAAAATGTTCCCTGACATTTGGAAATACTCACAGATGGGAGAAACAGTCAACTGACAACAGACCTAGGCTTCTACAGTTTGAATAGACAACCCTCCCAACCCAGGGTAGGCACTTGGCTGTTTGTGAAGTGGTATTTTTTTAAATTTATTTTTTAAGTGTTTTTTTTTTTTCATTTTACATACCAACCTCGGTTCCCCTTCCCTCCTCTTTTCCCATTCCCACCACCTCTCCCAATCCCATCCTCTCCATCTACTCCCTTAGGGAGCCAATGAAGTCTGGCATACTAAGTTGAGGCAGGACAAGCGGGGACCCGTGTCAAGGCTGAGTAAGGTATCCCCTGACAGTGAACTGGTAATTTTAACTAAACAAATGATTTGTACCAGAATAGTGTGCGTGTGCCTCCCTCCCTCCCTCCCCCCTCTCTCTCTCTGTGTGTGTGTGTGTGTAAAATAGTTTCAAGTATCTCCATGTAGCTCAGGAAGGCCTCACACTCATTACACAGCTACAGATGACTTTGAGCTTCCAATCCTCCTGTCTCCACCTTCCTGGGTTCAAGAATTACAAACATACACTAACCTGCTAGTTTGCGCAATGCTAGGGATTGGACCCAGGGCTTCATGAATGCTAGGCAAATATTCTACCAGCTGTGCTATCTCCCTAACCCCTCCTTTCTCTATCTTTTCGTATTACTTCTTGTTGTAGAACCCACCCTTGATAGGGCTCATTAATGTTTGGCAAAAATGACTCAGAGTTAGGACAGGAAAATTTCTGCTTTGTAGATTCAACCTTTCCCCTATATTTATTTTTTAAATGCTTATTAGTTCAATATGATCATATGGCCTAGAATTGCACATAGATTCCCACGAGTCACAAAAGTACATATTTTATTTCTAAAGGCAAATGAAGACATAAGTATGCTGCACAAAGTTAGGTACATATCTATCTTGTTCACCTCTGAGCTCTCCAGCTCTCTCCATTTCCTGAAGGATGCTTCACTAATGGACAAGATGTTTAAAATTAATCTTAAAGGTCATGAATCTGGATGTCATTCTTGTGTTCTTCACTGTTAGTCAAAAACACAGCCCAGTATCAATAATGGTAAAAGTTAAGTCACATGTGGTAGTGAATGCCTGTTCCCAGAGCTAGGAAGATGGAGAAAGGAATGTTGTGGATTTAGGGTCATCCAAGCTCCAAGCCAGTCTACATAGCAAAACCCTTCTTCAAAATGTATTTTCAAAAAAAAAAAAAAAATGGAAAAACCGCTATTAAACTATCAAAACTATTCATCATTAAACTGTATAACCAACATTCTTCAGTGTTTGCTTATCTCTGTGAAGTATGGTTTAGAAAGAATACTGAGACCCTTTGCACAATAAACATGAAAATCAGTACAAATATACAGCATCTCTGTCCCAAGTTCTGGCCACAAGTAGCGAAGATAAAAACTTTCAGTGTGCACTGTGTTCCTTCAACCTCCCCTTTCTCATGACAACAAAATATCTGTCCTAGGATAAAGAAATTTTTGGGGGTTAGAAGAAATAGATTGGATATTGGTGCTAACTAAAAACACAACTAGTTAATTCCTTAGAGAATTACATGAGATGAAGAAAACGTAAACATGAATTTAAGGGGAAAAAAAACTGTTGCTGCTGCTTTGACAGAGGAAATGTATGTACTAGAGAGCAAATGTGTGTAAAATAAACTTGTTTTTCCAATTGTCTAACAGAAAATGAGTCAGTTCCAAACAAACAGCTGCTTCCTCTAATCCCTCATCCCTCCCCCAATTGTGCTTGAGGGACTTCTGGATGACAGGGTGCTGCTGGTTGTCTATTCTACCAGGGCCTGTTGGCCACCTAAGAGAATGAAAGAGCTGTCCAAACTAATTAGGACCCCACAAAGTTAGTTCTATTTTCCTCTTACACATATTTATAGCCCAGCATAGAAAAGAAGGATCCCAGAAAGTTTTAAAGTCTAACTCAATAAAAGTATAGTTAGGAAATGTGCAGACTACTAAAATAGCATCTGGTTAATCATTCCTGCTCAGCTAATCATGCCTGTTCAGCTAATTGTGCCTGCTCAGCTTTATGTCTCGTCCTCACTCCTTTCTCTCCTTTCTCTGCTGCACACTCTACCCCTCCATATCCTAACCCTCACTTTTTCTCTATCTATATCATCAGGTATATTCTCTCTCAACTCCAACATACTAGATGAATAAAGAAGCACCTCAGGTTGCTTCACACTTTTGCAAAGCATTGGCATGTCTGAGTTTCAGAGATATTAGCTAAAGATCCCCAAAATAAATAGCCACATGTATGGTGAAGATTCTCAAGGACTGGCCATAATCCCATGATTGTGGAGAATGAGAATGTTATAGATCCAGAGCCAAATTTTTGGGGGACTAGTTTTAGTTTCCTTAGTAGGCATTCATATCTTTCCTATGTATGACATGTCATCTTTTTGACTATCAGGCAAAACTTTTAAAAGTTCAAAAGAGATGAAAGTGTTTGGAGATAAATTCCCACAAGGTACTCTAACTGGTTTTGTGTTAGGTAATTATGTTAATTTGTCTTGAAAATTTTGGGAAAAATGGAGAAATCTAACTAAAGATTTATGTTTACCTCAATTGAGAGCATTTGATATTCTGAAATTGTTTTCCCCATGCTAAGTGAGAAGTTTGAATACCCTATTTATTCAGACTTTTGGAACAACTAAGAAAAGAAATTATAAAATTGCTAAGACTTTTTTTTAAGTTTTGGAAATTGTATTAAAACTGAATAAAGATCTTGAAGGATGCAAGATTAATAGTGAAAATTTAGAGACTGTCTTAAAACTAAGATAATTCTGAAGAGATTAGCTTTTCTCAAATGTATGCTACCATCTCTATCCTTGCCTCTTCTACCAGGAAAAAACAAACAAACAAACAAGCAAACAAAAATCTCAGTTTAACCTTCATAGTCTTTTTCCACTGTCTTCTGTAATAATTCCTAAGGGGAATGTATTTTATATAAAAAGAAAAGTTTGTCATGACTCCCTTAAAGCTAAAACTGTCTGAGTCTATCAAGGTAAATTGGAGATATAGGGACACATGGACATTCTAATCATATCAAGGATACCATGGTCAAGAAGATAGTCAGACCAATTAAAAAAGAGCACCTTCCTCACTCGAATCCCATAAAAAGATGGAGACCAAGAACTGTGATTTCCAGGGCCCCCACTGACCTGTCATCTGAATACCGTGTGTGTGTGTGTGTGTGTGTGTGTGTGTGTGTGTGTGTGTGTGTGTAGGACCAACAGAGAACCCCTGACTGTTCCTGGGACTTTAACTCAGCTTGCTTTTTGAGCTGATGAAGTCTACTCTATAGCCATCCATCCATCCCCCTGCTCAGTTATCTAGACCTGCAGTCCATCCATCCACCCATTATTTCTTTTGAATCCTGTTCTCTTTTATTTTTCACATTGGTATCTAACTCTCTCTGCTGCTTCACTTCAAATACATAGATTTAAATCCATGACACTCAAAAATGCCTGGACCAACATCTTCCCTCCTGCTTGGTTTGGATCATCTTATCAATAAAAACTCCATTTATATTTCTATCAGCCTACTTCTGAAACCTTTTGAACTTTTCTGGGTGCCTTTTTCAGTCTTTGCATTCATCCTGTAACCTACATATACAAACGTATATGGAGACGTGATGCAACATGACATATGTGATCTGAGAGTGAATATTGGCACTTCATATTGCAATTAGAGAATCTTCATTTGCCTTGTCTGAGGTTACCAAGGAAAGGAGAAACACGTGGCAAATAGCTGCTATTAAAATGTCTGTGCCTTGTGAATTTACTGTTTTTTCATAAATTCTGGTATTGCAGGAAGATAAAAATGTTTCTGATATAACATTCTTGCAACACAGATAAACACGACTGTAACAAAATAATAGACACACTTCTTTCCCCTAAAAGAGACATGCTGGAAACACTCTGAAAATACAGAACTATTTTTATTCACAAATGGTTCTTAGTTATGAGATTAACTTCTTGAAAACATTTCAGGAAGGGTATGCAGTTCCCTCTACTCTTGAGATAATCAGGAGTATTCATTGCTCACTGAAACTCATAGCCTTAATGAGGGTATGCTATTTAGCACAAAACAAAACAGCTAAAATTGAGAAATAGACACCATGATTTTGGAGTTAAGATCACCATTACCCATGTAAATGCTTTATAAGGGTGGCAGCCCACTTGCACTCCCATAAAGAGGTAGAAAGAGATGGGGTATCCATAGGACAAGCTGATTAGTTAGACTAGCCAAATCAAAGAGCTGAAGCTCATGTGGGAAACCCCGCTTTAACATGTAACATGGAAAGTGATACCTGATGTCAATCTCTGGCCTCCACACACATACACACAGGAACCCCTTATTTATACCTCCCCACACACATGAACATGGACACATATTTGTACAAACATCAGATGTAAATACACATACAAAAATGAACCAAACAGAAAGTCTACAAAAAACAGATCAACAGGTCTCAGAATTACCAGATCTTATGCATTTACCAAATCAATAGCCTATTTAAAAATCCCAAAACATCCTGAAACAAATACTAACATGGCAAACGATACTAATTTGGCTGCTGAAGCAGCACCAAAGGCTGAGTATCCTGAAAGGATCTGTCCTGTTCATATGCCAACTCTACCTCTGACTTCAGGTTCAACAAAACGGGACACCTGGCAACAGAAGGGTTGTAAATTCAATTCCAAAACAATCTTTGGCTGGGACCTAAATCTTAGTCCACAATACTCCTAAGTGTGTAGTGGCCTCTTCTGGAATACACACATAACTTATTCGACTGGACATGCAGGACCCATAGAGAAGTGACCACTGAATTTTGCAAGGTGAGATGATCCTTCAGGTTCCTCTTTTAAAGAGGAGACTGCCAGACATTCTACAGGACACAGGAAAAAAGCAACTGAGAGACTAGGCCTATGGCCTAAAATTGGATGCCCCAACATTCCAGAGGAATTGGGTGACTGTCAGGCAGCCAGCTGTCTCTGGCATTCTAGATTTTTGGAAATTGTTTACAACGCTCTTCCTTTTTACTTAGGTAATATTATGTCTTTCTGGGGTATTTGCTGTTGTTGAAGACTAGATAGTTATAATTTTGCTTAGTTATGATAAACAATAAATTATATATAAAAATTTAGACTTACATATATATGATAGATAGAATATTTTCTTTAATTTTGCCAAACACAAGTAGACTAGATATTGTAACTGTAATATTTGCTTGATAACTATTCTATTATATATAATTTTACCTTCCTTTTGTTTAGAAAGAAAAAGGGAGTGATAGGGGAATGTCTTTTTGTATGCTGTGAAAATGTGTTACTCTGATTGGTTGATAAATAAAATGCTGATTGGCCAGTAGCCAGGCAGGAAGTATAGGTGGGATAAGCAGACAAGGAAAATTCTGGGAAGAGGAAGGCTAAGTGAGGAGATGCCAGCCCACCACCCAGGGAGCAGCATGTAATGGCACACATGTAAAGCCATGAAACACATGGCAACATACAGATTAACAGAAATGGGCTGAGTTTAAGTGCAAGAGCTAGTCAGTAGTAAACCTGAGCTAATGACTGAGCAGTTTTAATTAATATAAGCCTCTGTGTGTTTACTTGGGTCTATACAGCTGTGGACCAGGTGGGACACAGGAAAACTTCCAGCTATAATAATCTCTTGGGGTACACAATATTTTGCAGTTCCCTCCACAAAAGCAGCTCTCACAGTATCCTCAAAATGTTTTATTTTTCCCAAACATGGCTGTGGCAAGCAGCTTCATGGAATACAAGGACATTTCCCTTTACCAAATGGGCAATTTGTAACTTGATAAGTAGTTTTTATCCAAATGCCTTCAATTCATACATCTTAGTCCTTTCTAGTTTATGGCAGCTGGCCATATTGCATGCACCTCCAAGAAGCAGAGAGATGA
This sequence comes from Peromyscus leucopus, assembly GCF_004664715.2. NCBI lineage: Eukaryota > Metazoa > Chordata > Mammalia > Rodentia > Cricetidae > Peromyscus > Peromyscus leucopus. Next base: position 59,352,984 of record NC_051068.1, read on the forward strand.
ATGCTTGTGTTCAGCTTGCCTTCTTTTGATTTATTTCAGGGTCCCAGCTCATGGAGTAGTACTTCATATATTTAGGGTAGATCTTGCCTCAATTAACCCAATCTAGAAATTTCCTCATAGACAAGTCTAGAGGTTTGTCTCGTAGGTGATTATACATCATGTAAAGTTGACAATATTAATCATTACAAGTGCCAAAGGTCTGTGGCTAACTGCACAGAATCAGTCTTCAATGACAATACCATTCATGTTAGAGTCATCAAAACTGGCCCAATTCAGGAACCAAAAGAGCTTTGGAAGTATAAGCACCTGAATTGGAATTTCTGTACAAGTTCAATTAGCTACAACTATAGGAAGACATTCCTCATAAAGAATTCACTTTCAAAATCAGGAGGTACCATTTTGTATTAGCTAGATGAATGTACCTTACTGAACATCAACACAGATGTGCTGAGGTAAAGAGAAAAATGTGTCTCGTTAATATGACACTTAGTCGTTTGAGTAGAGCAAATATGATCTTTTAACTCTTAATCTTCATTCCAAGGCACTCCTGAGCTAATTCAATTAAACTTTCAAAAATGAGTCCTGAGTTCTAACAGCCTTGCACATCTTAATGTGGATTTAATATTCTTCTTACAAATCTGATCATCACAACCTAATTATTACACAGTATCTTGCTTCTAAAGCATGACACATTTGGATGATTTTTATCATCTCTGTAGGATGTAGTCATAACCAGAACTTTCTTAGCAATGGAAGCTATTACTAGTCTCTCTGCTTTAAAAATCATACCATAATTATAAAACCTAAATATAGCAGTATATATCCAATTAAGCCTACTGTAAGTAGGATGTGTGAAACTTTAGGTTACATGCTGTTTTATGTCATTTTCAATTATATTTCAGGGTTCATATGTGTGATATGGTACTCAGCTTCCCAATTGCCCCATGTATTCTTGGCTAGTAAAATAAAATTTTTATTTAAAATCATTATTTGGTTAGCTATTGTCAGCAAAATCAAGTAACATACTTATCTAGTAGGGACTTCTCTTTGCCTATGTCTTCTGTCATAGCCACAGATTAGAAGTAAGGCTGAAATGCTTTCAAATGCTGGGTAAGGAAAGTGACTGCTTGATTCTGGATGTGCTAAACAAGGCAGGAGAATTGGCCTAGTGTTAAAGGCCTTTGCTGAGAAGTTTGATGACTTGAGTTCTCTCCCCAAAGGGAGCTGACTCTGAGATGGTACCCTCTGACCCCCACATGTGCATTCTGAAGCATATACACGCACACACGTACACATGCACATGTCCCCCCTCAATAAATTTTAAAATATAAGAAAAAAGATATGCTAAGTAAAGGGAGACAGATCAGCAGTGACTTACACCCTCTTATTCTAAGGGAAAGAAACTCGTGATGCCACTGCCAATAATGAAGCTAGATACTATTTAGAAGGGTTCTTTGCTTGGAAAGAGAAGAGAGTAGAGATGGGACAACTGATAGAAAAAAACAGAAAAAAAGAAAAAGGAAAAATGATTAAAAATAATGAGTAGAAACTGGACTCTCAACAGCAAATCAGCTAAAGTGAAGACACTGTGTCCCCTATTAATTCATCCTATTTAGGATGCCAATCAATTTGAGAGTTGTAAGCCTGGGATTGTTAGCTCCTTCATTCCAAGATACTACTATGTTTAGATAGAAAAAGAGGTGGGTAGATGGGAGACTCTAGTGTTGAATGTGTTGAGGTAGCTCGGTGATATGGTGAAACATAACCCCTGAATTTCTGTGGCTTAGCACTATCCACAGACAGGCCACAGGGTCTGTACCCATGATGCTCAACAAAGAAACTTCTTTGTGATCACTTAGAGTCCCAAGCTGATGAAGCAGCTACATTATGGAATATTAAATCCTGAGCAGAGTTATAAATTGCACAACAGTTTTTGGTTTTCCACCTGAAATGACATAATCCTTTTATTTTTATGTTACTGTGACATGCAAGAAATATGTTCCCACCTTATTTTAAGGAGGTGGAGAAAGACCAGCTAACATAGGAGGCACTGTAGGAGGACCACATATATCTAAGTAACAGTGATATGTGATAATTTTATTGTCCCTGTCAGAGAATGAAGACCATGCTACACAGAATACTGTGCATCATGTTGCCTTGGTTATTTATTAAGAAATAACAACAAATAAAGATTGATACAAAAGCCACAGTAAATAATGAAAATAGATAACAAAGCAGTAAGAAAATGAGATGGCAAGCCTTAAATCTTCCTCTCAGAGCAGAGGGTTATTGTGTGAGATTTTCCTGGGAAGAGACTCACCCTAGATGGGCAATCAAGATAGACAACACTAAAAGAGTTCTACCAAAGTCCAATATGGCAACTTGATTTGACAATGAACTTATTGAGATTTCATATGGGATTGGGGGTGGAAGTTACAGGTTAACTAACCTACTCCACCTTGAGCGATGAGACATCGAAGCTTCATTAAGCTTCCCTTCTTACATGCTGGCAACTCAACAAGTCATGGAGAGTCTCCTCTGGGCAGCTCAGTATCTGAGAATCTGGAAGCATTTCTGCCTCCTCTCTTCTCTCCAGCAATTGTTTATTGCTTCTGTAACCTCAAGGACTCTGTGTATCTTATCAATTTCAGGAATTTCTTTCCATTTGTGATGTGTTTATTTCTTGATTCTCATGAGCTTCCCCTGCCTTTTCTGGCAGAAATATCTCAACTTAGAAACTCTGAGCCTTAAGAGCCTGCTTCCAAGAGGCACTTTCAACTCTAAGGAAACTGATGTACAACAGTCTTTTGGGGTCATTTGAAGCAGGATGTTCTAATCCAGAGGGAAATGTGTTTGGACATAAGTAGAAGTGAAATAATAATTAATCTGAGCATGAGTGATCAACCATAGCTCTTCATGAGATATTTGATTTAAAAAAATTGATGATGCAAACATCAACCGAGGAAAATGTTATTCTTCTCACTGAAGTGACAAAGTTCCTTACAGAAGTAACTCAAGGAAGGAGAAGCTTATTTTGTCTCACACCTAAGGAGGTCAGTCCATCATGATAAGGAAACCATGGCAACTGAAACAGTGTGGTCTGATCTGTGCTAGTGGAAGCTTTCCATGTATATATAGCTTGTTCACATTCCATGAGTCCTGCAGCAGAGAGCTCAAGGCAGAAACTGTGAGAAGCTATGACTTTCAAGTACAGTCCCACATCAACCTACTTCTGCTACCTAGATCATATGCAAAGGTTCCACAGGTTCCACAAGCTGTCAAAATAACCCTGTGGAGATACAGTGTTCAAGCACATGAGACCATGTGTGGTATTTTATATGCAATGCAAACCACAAAAATAGTTTTCAAATCTCTAATGGCAAAGCAGTCAGCCATTAGAAAGATTCCGGTGAAACATCCGTGAACTTAGCCAGTTTGAGCTAGACAAAAGTGCCCTCCACATTCCTGAGAAACAGCCAGGCAACAGTTACCATCATAAACCCACAAGTCAAAGTTATTACCTACAGCGAAGTCAGTAGTAGGCTAATAAAATGTTGCTTAGCTACCTGATTTCCAAAACTAGTGAGTCTTTTTTTTTAAATAAGGTAAATTTTTATTTTATGCATAAGGATGCTTTGCCTGCATGCATGTTTGTGTACCATGTCTCTGATATGCAGTGCCCATGGAAACCAGAAAAAGACATCTGGTCCACTGGAACTGGAGTTACAGACCATTGCTAGCCTCTATTTGGGTGCTAGAAATGGAACCTGGGTCCTCTAGAAGAGGAGCAAGTTTTCTTAACCACTGTTAAGAGCCATCACTCACACATAACACTGGTCATCTCTACAGCCCTTAAAACTGATGATTTAAAAGCACATAGCTAAAAGCATACGCAGGAAGCTAAGCTTAGAGGGTGTGTTTGGATTTCCCTTTACGCTGAATAACTAAGGGCTTTATTTCCTGTTTTTCCATCTTAGGTATTGGGAGCTTTGGACATCAGTTCCTGCTATCAACATTAGTAGAAGCTACTGGGGAACATTCAAAGAATGCGCTCTAATGTAACCACAGGCTCATGCCTTTCCTCCCTCTACCTAGAAAGCTGTTATGATGCTGCATGCTGAAGAAGAGTCATTGTACAGCTGAGGACCATGGTGTGCCCAAAACAACCATGAGTCCATGGTGCTCATGCCCCAATCCTGGCTCACCCACTTTCCTTATATTCATTGCATTAGAAAATAGATCTCAGGTCCCATGAAATGGCTCTTCAGACAAAGACGCCTACTGCCAAGCCTGAAGACTCAAGTTCAAGCCCCAGGACCATCAAGATGGAAGGAGAGAACTGACTCTTGCAAGTTGTCCTCTGACTTTGGAACCACAGTTTGGGAGCCGTTCATTTGTCTTACCGTGAGATCTCACTTAGCACTCACTAGAGCCCTAGAACATTTTTTCTACCTCTGATTAACTAGATTTACTTTCTGTATTTTTCCAATTTTCGTGTGACTCAGGCTTCTGTATCAAAAAGCCAAGTTTTGTTCTTTCAAGGTCTGTAAAGAATTGTGAAAGGCGCAAAGCTACACAGAGAAACCCTGTCTCGAAAAACAAAAAAAAAAAAAAAAAAAAAAAAAAAAAAAAAAAAAGAATTGTGATAGAATTTTGATGGGGATTGCATTGAATCTGTAGATTGCTTTTTCATAAGATGGCCATTTTTACTATGTTAATCCTGCTGATGCATGAGCATGGAAGATCTTTCCATCTTCTGATATCTTCTCAATTTCTTTCTTCAAAACTTGAAGTTCTTATCATACAGGTCTTTTACTTGCTTAGTGTTATCCCAAAATATTTTATAATATTTGTGGCTATTGTGAAAGGTGTTGTTTCTCTGATTTCTTTCTCAGCTCATTTATTGTTTTCATATAGGAGGGTTGCTGATTTGTTTGAGTTAATTTTGTATCCATCTACTTCACTGAAGCTGTTTATCAGCTGCAAGGAGTTTCTGATAGAGTTTTTGGGGTCACTTATATATACTATAATATCATCTGCAAATAGCCATACTTTGACTTCTTCCTTTCCTATTTGCATCCCCTTGATCTCCTTACATTATCTGATTGCTTTAGTTAAAACTTCAAGTACTATATTGAATAGATATGGACAGAGTAAACAGCCTTGTCTTGTCTCTGATTTTAGTGGAATTGCTTTAAGTTTCTTTCCATTTAATTTGATGCTGGCTATTTGCTTTCCATCTATTGTCTTTATTGTGCTTAGGTATGTCCCTTGCATCCCTGCTCTCTCCAAGACTTTTATCATAAAGAGATGTTGGATTTTGTCAAAGGCTTTTTCAGCATCTAGTAAAATCGTCATATTTTTTTCTTTCAGTTTCTTTATACCAGTGGGTTACATTGACAGATTTTCATATGGTGACTCATCCCTGCATTTCTGGGATGAAGCCTATTCGATCATGGTGGATGATCCTTTTAATGAGTTCTTGGATTTGGTTTGCAGGATAGCTACAACAATCCTGTACAATAAAAGAACTTCTGGAGATATCATCATCCCTGATTTTGGACTGTACTAAAAAGCAATCAAAATAAAAGCTGCATGGCATTGGCATAAAAACAGGTTGATCAATGGAATTGAACTGAAGACCCAGAAGTAAATCCACACACCTATGGACACTTGATTTTTTTATAAAGAAGTCAAAATTATACACTGGAAAAAAATCATCTTCAACAAATGGTGCTGTCATAACTGGATGTCTGCATGTAGAAGAATGCAAATATATCCATATCTATCATCCTGCACAAAATTCAAATCAAAGTGGATCAATGACCTCAACAAAAAATCTTAGTATAAGAGAAATTGGGGAATAGCCTGAACTCACTGGCACAGGAGGAAATTGGGAATTGATCTATCTCAAGACCCAGCTATACCATTCCTGGACACATACCTAAAGGACACTCCACCATACCTAACAAGGACACTTGCATAACTATGTTCATAGCAGCTTTATTCATAATAGCCAGATACTGGAAATAATCTAGATGTCCCTCAACTGAAGAATGGATAAAGAAAATATCGTACATTTGCATAATGGATTATTACTCAGCTGTTAACAATGGTGACATTAGGAAATTTGCTGGCAAATAGATGGAACTAGAAAAGATCATCCTGAGTGGAAAGACAAACCTGCTATGTACTTACTCATAAGTGAATATTAGCAGTAAAGTAAAGGAGGCCTATTGTAGTATGAATTGCTAAATGGTCTTATTACTTAAAAAAAACTTGGAGCCAGATATTGGGGTGAAAGCTGAAAGATCAGAAAAACAAAACAAGGCACAGCCAACCTCACCTCAGCCAATCCTGTTTCCATCAATCCTCAGACTGAAAGCCCTGGAGTCCTCATCCCTGAGGGTCTCAGTTGAACTGCTTAAAAGTCTTTAGTTCCTGGTCCTTAGGCCTTCTATACCTTTCTGCTTCCTTCTATCACTTCCTGGGATTAAAAGTGTGTGTCTTTCCCAAGCAAAGACATGAGTTCTCTAAGGTGTATGCCACCACTCCTGGCTCTGTTCCCAGTGTGGCCTTGAACTCACAGAGATTCAGATGGATCTCTGCCTCCCAAGTGATAGAATTAAAGGCATGTGTGCTACTACTGTCTTGTCTTTATGTCTAATCTAGTGGCTGGCTCTGTCCTCTGATCTCCAGATAAGTTTCTATTTTTTAGATCCCAAATAAAATATCACCACAAACTATGATACAACCTACAGATACAGAGAAGCTAAGTAATTAGGGGGCTTAAGGAGGGCTATGTGAATTTCAGTGTCAAGGGGAAATAGAATGAACATTGCCAGTGGAAGTGGGGAAGAGGCCTGGAAGGAGGAATGGGGATAGGACCAGGAAGGATCAGGTGTGGGGAGTATTGAGGGAGAGAATAGTGGGAGAGATGACTGGTATCTGGGGGCATCTCTGGGATGAGCTAGAAACATAGAACAATGAAAACTCCCAGTAATCTATGAGAGTAACCCTAGTTAAGACTCCTAGCAGTACAGGATACAGAGCCTGAACTGGCCTTTTCCTATAACCATGCAAGACTTCCAGGGGAAGGATTGGGACACCAATCCACCCACAAACCTTTCAATCTATAATTCATCCTACCTAAAAGATGTGCTGGGGTAAAGATGGCACAGAAGTTGTGGAGGGGCAACTAATGTCTGGCACGATTGAAGACCCATATTCTGAGAGGGAGCTTATCCCTGAGGGACAGGATCCAGAAGAAGGATACTGCAGAGACCTAGGATATGCCTAAACAGGAAGGGGGAGAGAGGAGAGAGAGAGAGAGAGAGAGAGAGAGAGAGAGAGGAGAGAGAGAGAGAGAGAGAGAGAGAGAGGAGAGAGAAAGAAAAGAAAGGAAAAAAAAAGCAAAAGAAAAAAGTCAGTAAAATGATCCTAATGATATTTTGCTATACATATAGAATGGTGCCTAGCCCAGTTGTCACCAGAGAGGCTTCACCTAGCAACTGATGGAAAAATGCAGAGACCCACAGCCCAAAATAAGACAGAGCTCAGGAAATCCTATGGAAGACAGGGAGGAAAGATTGTAGGACCCAGTGGTATCAAAGGCACCACAAGAAACCCCATAGAACCACCTAACCTGGGCTTATAAGGGCTGAGACTGAAAGGACCATCAGGGAGCCTGCAAGGGACTGATCTAGGCCTTCTACACATATGTTACAGTTGTGTAGCTTGAAACAGAAAAGGCGAAATGCCATGGGACAATGCTTTTGTATACTGGTTTAATAAACTCTGATTGGCCAGTAGCCAGGCAGGAAGTATAGGTGGGATAAGCAGACAAGGAGAATTCTGGGAAGAGGAAGGTTGAGTCAGAAGATGCCAGCCCGCCATCCAGGGAGCAGCATTTAATTACACACAGGTAAAGCAATTCAAAACATGGCAACATATAGATTAACAGAAATGGACTGAGTTTAAATGTAGGAGCTAGTCAGTAGTAGGTCTGAACTAATGGCCAAGCAGTTTTAATTAATATAAGCCTCTGTGTGTTTACTTGGGTCTGAGCAGCTTCGAGCTGGGCGGGACCAGGAAAACTTTCAGCTACAGTCTCATGTGAGACTCCTCATAGTGAGAGCAGGGGCTGTCTCTGACTCTGTTACCTGCTTTTGGGACCCTTCCCTCCCACCAGATTGCCTCATCCAGCCTTAATAGAGGAGGAGGTGCCCAGTCTCTCTGCTACTTGTAATACCATGTCTGGCTGATATCCACGGGAGGCCTGCCTGTATTTGAAGAGAAACAGTGGAGAAGGAGTGGAGGGGTGAGGTGGGGGGAGTGGGAAATGGAGGAGGAACCAAGAAGAGGGGGGAGAGGGAAACTTTGGGATGTAAAAAACAAAAATAAAGCCAACTAATAAAAATCCAAGTGAGGCAGTATTCATGTGTGCTCATGTGCAGTAGTTTCAGGCACAAGACCTCCACTAGATCAAGCTAACCTAGATCCCAGGATGGATGGAAGCCTCAACCCTCGCCGAAGGGCTATTGGCTGCTGAGGGAGAAATTCGTTGTGAAGCACATGGGCTCGTTTCACACCTGGATAGGTCTCACTGACAGGGACGGCTCTTGGAAATGGGCAGACGGAACCGAATGTAGAGGCAACTACAAGAACTGGGCCTCCACTCAGCCAGATAACTGGCAGGTCCATGAAGAGGGTGGAAGTGAAGATTGTGTCGAAATGTTCTCCGATGGCCGCTGGAATGACAACTTCTGTCGCCAGGTGAACCGCTGGGCATGTGAAAAGGGGCAAAATATCACCCACTAGGAGCCTGCTCTACCCTGTCTCCCCTGTCGTTCCCTCCCCCCCCACACTGCATCACCCCAACTTCTTCACTGGAGATGTTGAAACAAGGAAGAGAAACAGAACCCCTAGCGTGAGGAGTTATGGGAAAGCAGAAAGGGGGTGGCTTTATTGTCCCACACTTTGGGAAGGCTGAGATTCCAGCTTTCTCCACAATCACTGCAACTGTTATAAATTTCAGCCCTTGGAATGGAGTAGGGAAAAAAAAGAAAGAAATGATAAAAAAAAAAAATTCAAGTGAAAACTCTGAGCACAGCTGCAGCTTTCCAGTGTGCTCGTGATTCTGAGCCAGCTTCCTCATTTGGTTGACTGTGTTGACCATATGGGTTTGTCACAGGGTTTTACATACACGTCCTCTCAGCACTCTTCGCTCTTGTCACCTCAGATTGCCACCAGTGGTCCTCCTTTACACCTGTCTTCGCTGTGCTACCTCTCCAAAAGCCAGTGATACATAAGGCAGGTGTGTCCACCTCTGACACTGGGTGGATTTCAAAAATCCTAGGTGAATTCTTCAAACAGGAAGGATCAACGAAGAGGCCCGTGGTAGTCAGGCAGAGTTCAGCTTTTGGAGCTAACATCGGGGGAAGTGGGTGACTGCAATGAGAACCCATCTGTCCTTGTGTATTCCATGCTTCCAAATGTTCCTAAGATTTCTTTCCCCAGCTTGTGAGTCTCCGTACTGAAGCACGTTTTTTTAACATGTGTAAAGCCTACTCCAACCCCAAAGCTGCGAGAACAGCAGCGGCTGCTTGTTTCCTTCCAATTACACAAACAGCACCCTATCTCAATCATGTTTTTGCTTTGTTTTAGTTTGGTTTGGGTGTTTTTGTTTTGTTGCTGAAGACCAGACTGGGGGCCTCAGCCTCCCACTGAGCTGTATGCCTCATCTGGTTTTTGTTTGTTTGTTTTATGTTTCTCATCTTTTTTTCTTTTCCATTGTGGCCAGAGTCCTCTACAAAGAAAATGCTTGAATTGCTTGTAAGTGGAGGGGTTGGAAATGGAAGAATCAAAATGTCCAGTAATAAGCCGGGCGGTGGTGGCGCATGCCTTTAATCCCAGCACTCGGGAGGCAGAGCCAGGCGGATCTCTGTGAGTTCGAGGCCAGCCTGGCTACAAGTGAGTCCAGGAAAGGCGCAAAGCTACACAGAGAAACCCTGTCTCGAAAAACAAAAAAAAAAAAAAAAAAAAAAAAAAAAAAAAAAAAAAAAAAAAAAAAAAAAAAATGTCCAGTAATAAAAGCACAGTGCTCCTGAAAGCATGTGTGTTCAGATGATGTGAGAGTGGAAGCCAACTGGACTAGGAGATAAAGGCAACTAATGGGAGGCCGAGAGGCCGAGAAAGGGGAGCCTCGCAGGGTAGGAGCTATGTGTCCAAAGTCTGTTGTATACCAGTGTGAAAATGGCATTATGTCACCATATATCCTGTCAGTTTTTAAGAAACTGAAAAAGGGGGGGGGCAGAAAAGTCAAATCTGACTTCCGTGTTTTCCCTGAGGAAAGAAAGAGGTGCAGGCATGTTCTCTGCCTGATGCCTTGGTGGCTTCATCGTTGGTATGTGTATGCTACAGACAGTACCAATTAAAGTACATCCTCTTAAAAATAATATGGGTTGCTACTAATAAAAGTTTGCATCGAAATTGTCTCAGAAAAGGTGTCTGATGTAAGGTGAGCTGGCACTTCTTTTTTTTTATCACAAAATTTTATTCCCAGCAATGAAGGTCCAATTGCATCAGCTCTAGAAAGATCAAAGTTTTCCAGATTCAGTTTGCTTTCCTATAGTGAAAAGAAACCTTTACTTCACCAACACTATGCTTTGTTTTATTTTATTTGATCATATGAATACTGTGAGGAAACAAGTGTGTGATGCTCAGGGTGTGTCTAAAGCTGCAGACAGCAAATGTTCATTGTGATAGCAATAGGAGTTTAAGATCAGTTTCAGCTCAGGGAACAGAGAGAAGGCTCAGTTGGCAGAGTACTTGCTGCATAAGCTAAGGACCTAAGTTCTAATCCTAAAATCCAAGTAAATGCTCCAGTCTCAGTGAAAGACACTGACTCAAAAAAATGCATAGGGCAATAAAAGAGGACATCATCATCAACCTCTAGCTCCCCGTGTGTCAAGTGTACCTACACAGTCTGTATGGAGATCAATTTGAGCCCAAAGATGTGTGAACTTAGTCTGATTAAGTCTTCAGGCGTGGTGAAGAAAACCACATCACATAATTTTAATCAAAGGGTCCTGGGAGAGTGGCACTCCTAGGCTACCATTAGAAAATGCAATTGTCTTTGTGGAAGGCTATTTTCATCCTAGACCTCCACAGACTGCACAGAGAGAATTTCAAGGACTGTCTGCTACTTATGATAAATTGCAAGGTACAAAAGGAAGCAAACTGCTGCCAAGGCAGCAGGAGAGACCCTAGGAGCATGATTCTAGGGAGAAGAGCAGCTCGTGGACATGATGGCAGTATATGAGTCTATCTTCCTCCTCCTATGGAAAAGCCTGTTTGAAACTGATTGAGTCTCTGAACATCCTCCCAGAACCAGGACTAAGGAATATTGAATGCTAGAAACTACTCTCTGATTTACCTAGAGATCAGGGAGGGCTGAACTGTAAGAATAAAAGGCATTTATACAAGCACCATATCAACTCCATCCTATATCAACTTACCTGCCCTGTCTTTCACTGTCTGGCGAAAAGGAAAGGGAACTTTCTCCGGGGACAATGATGTCACTCAGAGTCTCAGTTAATGCCGTAATTTTTCAAGCACAATAGTGAGTATCAAATGAAAAGACATACAAGAAGACAAAAGCTGGGCAATAATGACGAAAAATAAATTATATGAATTGATGTGCAGGGGAAAAAAAGCTAAAAAAAGAAGAGGAAAGAGCAACATGGACAACAAAAAGGCAAGTAAATGTAGATGAATGTCAATCAAGACTTTACATTAAGCCTCCCAGGCAGCAAACAATGACACAATAGCAGATGTGTAAGCTAACTTAGATGTTTACAGACTCTCTGCAGTAGGCCTCCTAGCCAGGAAACTCTCCCTGCTCTACCCTGAGGCTGTGGCATTTTGTAGACTCCAGCATATTTAAAAAGAGAGCACACATTCCAAGTCAGAATTTGTATGGCTAGTCCTTTCAAACTGCACATTTTTGTACCAGGCATCCTGTTGCAGACTAGTACTTCAGGCAAACTGTTGAGACTAGACTAGTACTTGTTGAGACCAGGGAGGCACTGGTATTGGGAAAGCCTTTGCTCTACAAGTGTGAAGACCGGAGTTCAGGTCCCAAGCACTTGAGTAAACAGCCAGGTGAGGCAGTGCATGTCTATGACCCCATTGCTGGAGGCAGGACTTGGGTGGATCCCTGGAGCTCTTGGGCTAGCATACCTCAAAGTATGGTGATAAGAATTCAATGAATGAATATTCATGAGTCACCTCATGATAGGACAAATAGAAAATACCTTCTAAATAGCATTTTAAATAAGGAACAGATGCTAATATTTACTTTTAAAAAATGAAAGCTGGAGCTTTAAACGTGAATTTCTACCACAAACGATTTAATCATCACTAATTTCAACAGTGACAATTACCACTAAGTCAAGTTCTATGCCAACTCCCAGAGCACAAAACTTTCTCCAGATTCTTATTCATTCTTAGTTCAGTACAGCTACTTAGATTCCCTGCAAAGGGTATCTTTGTACAGTCAATAGACTTAAATCATATTAATGGCTCTCCTCTTGCTTCTCTCTGTCTCTCTGCCAATTGGATCCCTAGGTATATTTAAAAATAGCTCACTGTGGTCAAAGAAGTTGCACATCAGAAAGATTCGATATGACTCCTTGTAGTGAGCACAAAGAAAAGAGTTCTACACAGCCATCTTAGATCTACATCCGGTTTTGTTTGTCAACATTGCCTCACAAGATCAATGTACCTTGATCTTGGTTTGGGGGTGCATTGCATTGGCTAGGAACTTTGTTTTCTAGAACTTCCTTCCATGTGTTAACTTTCTTCCTCTGGTTAGCATTTGCCAGTGAGAGTACTATTGCAGACCCATGCAAAAGCAGGTTGGAGAAGGAATTTCCATTCTGGGGCATTATGGCAGCCAGACATTATAGCCTCACAGTTTTCTCCATAAATTCCTACTTGGCAGATTGTCAAGACCTTGACCCTTTATAGAAATTCAACAGTTACAATAACTTTGCAGCTCATTCAGAGGAATTTTTGAAGCAAGTGATTTAGACTGAACTCATCAGTAGCAGTACTTTCCAACAGCTGTTCCACCTGACCTCCACTCACAGAGAACTGTCAACATCCATGCTTCTGATCATTTCATTAGATGCTGAAAAGCCTCTGACAAAATCCAACACCCCTTCATGATAAAGGTCTTGGAGAGATCGGGAATACAAGGAACATACCTAAACATAATAAAGGCAATTTACAACAAGCCAACAGTCAACTTCAAAGTAAATGGAGAGAAACTCAAAGCAACTCCACTGAAATCAGGAACAAGACAAGGCTGTCGACTCTCCCCATATTTATTCAATATAGTACTTGAAGTTCTAGCTAGAGCAATAAGACAACAAAAGGAGATCAAGGGGATACAAATTGGAAAGGAAGAAGTCAAACTTTCAAAATTTGTAGATAATATGATAGTATACATAAGTGACCCCAAAATTCTACCAGAGAATTCCTACACCTAATAAACACCTTCAGTAATTTGGCAGGATACAAGATTAACTCAAAAAAAAAAATCTGTAGCCCTCCACAAGGACACATGCTGAACTATGTTCATAGTAGCATTATTCATAATAGCCAGAACCTAGAAACAACCTAGATGGCCCTCAACTGAAGAATGGATTAAGAAAATGTGATACATATACACAATGGAGTACTCTCAGCAGAGAAAAACAATGACATCATGCAATTTACAGGCAAACGGATGGAACTAGAAAATACCATCCTGAGTGAGGTAATCCAGACTCAGAAGGATAAACATGGTATGTACCCATTCATAAGCTGACACTAGATGTAAAGCAAAGGATAACCAGACTACAACCCATAGCTCCAGAGAAGCTATCTAACCAGGAGGACCCATAGAGGGATGCATGGATTGCCCTGGGAAGGGGAAATAGATGATATCTCCATAGATAAACTGGGGATAGGGGGTGGGCAATGGAGGATAGGGGATTGGAGATGAGAACATACGGGAACAGGATGGTCAAGCTGGAATAGGGATGGAGTGGGAGAGCAATGAAAGAGATACCATGATAGAGGGTGACATCATGGGGCTAGAGAGAAACCAGGTGCTAGGGAAGTTCCCAGGAATCCCCAAGGATGACCCCAGCTTAGACTACTAGAAATAGTGGAATGGGTGCCAGTTCTGGCTTACTCCAGTGATTAGATTAGTGAATACCCTGTCATCATAGAGTCTTTCTCTAGTATCAGATGGAAGCAAATGCAGAGATCCAAAGCCAAACACTAGGTTGAGCCCCAAGAGACCAGTTGAAGAGAGAGAAAAGGGATGATATGAACAAGGGGCACCAAGATCACGATGGGGAAACCTGCAGAGACAACCAAACTAAACTATTGGGAACTCATAAAATTTAGATCAGTAGCTTGGAGCCTGCCTGGGAGTGGGCTAGACCCTCTGCACAGCGAGACAGTTGTGTAGCTTGATCTACTGAAGGGGGTAACTCGCAGTAGGATCAGAATCCATCCCTAGTGCATGAGCAGGCTTTGTGGAGTTCACTACCTATGATGGGACACCTCACACAGCCTTGACACAGGGGGAGGGGCTTGTACTTGCCTCTACTAAATGTACCTCCCCATGGGAGACCTTACCTTCTTGTAGGAGGGAATGGGGGTAGGTTGGGAAGGGAAGGCTGGAGGGACAAAAGGAGAGAAGAGGGGGATCTTTGGTATGTAAAATGAATAAAATTTTTTTCTTAACAAAAAAATACTTTGGAAATACAAAAAAAAAGATTGAATCTCTTTTATTGACTAAGCCAAGACAAAATAGCTTAAAATTAGAAAACTAGGAATAGATAAGGATGTCCCTGTTTTGACAAAAGTTTAATAAAATGTATAAATCTCTCTTAACAAATTTATAAATTTAAGCTCATTCATTTTAAGATCAGAAGCAAGATAAGAATGTGCATTATTACTGATACTGTTTTTAAAACTGGCCAAGAAATTAAACGATTTAGAGAGATTACAGGTAAAGAGAAAAAGTAATCATGACTTCCAATGATACAAACATTTATATTGAAAAAGGTAACCTGAAAATTATATGAAGTGATAAAAGTGATACACTGCATTTATGAATGAAAAATAATATTGCTTTAAACCACACGTAACTGGCTAGGAGCTGTAATTTAATATGGCATGTCATTCAAACAGAAACAATTTACTTTCCATAAGTAAAGGCATAATCAAAACGAGTACATAACTAGAGTAGCACCCCTGTGATAAAAGGACGGACCTGGTCTCTGGGTCTGCTGACTGGGTTGTCACCCTTCTAGCTCAGCTTCTCTCATAAGAGAGGGCAGGAATTCAAGGACAGAGTAGAGTGCAAAATGCCTAGCTGGTTTCTTTCCAGCTTTACATAGGTCATGTCTACTCCTAGTCTGTTTTGTGAACAGCATCAAAACACTGGGACTGTGCCCTCTAGCCATACGCAAGCATGGCAGCTTTCATCCGTTCACCGGGCAGGTGTAAGACGGGGGCTTCTTGCCAGGAACACTGAATATTTGCTACATTTTATCTTCTATTTATATTTGAATTTTTTATTTTTATTTGTTTAATTTAAATAGAGTTACATCAACCCCCCCTCCTTCATTTCAACTTTCTTGAATTATCACAAAGTCCTTGGGAAACTTGTATTACAGTCTCAAGCTTCAGAAGAACCAAATAAGTTGTTTAAGGTTGTGGAAATGGGGCTGTAGGAGTTACAGCCCACTCTGACATCACAGAAACAGTGTTTTCTATAATCATGCACCAATGGTCACAAAGAAGTGGGCCGTGGGGTCAATTCATGTCCTGATACATAAACTCCAGTGTGAGTGGAAAAGTTTGTACCCTAAAGAAGCCCAGCCAGGGATATTTCTGTGGGTTATTAATTATCCTTCCCAAAGTCTACCCTTCCAACATGATTTCCCCATTTATTCCATAATTATAGCAGAAAAATGACAAATAATTAATGAAACTCTCCCATGTGGAAAGCATAAGGGAATAAATTACATAGTACTCTGAGTCAAAATTTAGTTTTCTATTTCATATTGAGAATATTTTCTGTTCAGTAAACAGAAAAATTCACTCCAATATCTAATTAACCATTAAGTTATCATGTTAAAGACATAAATTAACATTTGGGTCAAAATGCTTATGGAACTCAAGAGTATGTTTAGGGTGCACTTTTCTTTCAGTAACTGTCCAACTTCATATCATGCCAGCACCCTGACCTTGATTTTCCATCCCCCAGGACTAGAGAATAAAGGTAGGCTGCTCAGTCATACTGCTGATTTTATGATGACTGCTGGATCTGGGAAACTGAGATAAATGAAAAGTAGCTCATCGAGAGCCTGAGGCTTTTACACAACACCTGCTAGGGGATTAATTGTTTGATTGATTATTGATTGATTGGAGGGCAAGAGTAGGAGTAATAATAAATAATGAAGCAGCCATTCTCACTAAACTTAAGAGTTACAGTATAATATGATTTCAATGAAGCTGCTCTTACGACATCTTAAAGGACATCTTTGGGTATTTTTCTTCACAGTTGATCCTACAATTTTAGGATTCAAAAGTTTCTCCAGACTTAAGTTTTTAATATTTCCTCTGTTAACTCATCAATTCATATATTCATTCATCCATTCATTCATTCATTCATTCACTCACCAAGAAGTATTCAATGCTATCCATTGGAACTAACTTAGCAGTGCCAATGCTATGTTGCAAAGTAAAGTTGAGAAGGACATAGCAGTCCAGCTCATCGGCCCAGGTTCTCACAGGACCACTTTCATATTATTGTTTGAAAACAGATAAATAACAGTGCCTTGTCTCTTTGCTAAGGTCAAGTGTAGTGTCTATTCTTATCAGCTTAACAAATACATTAATCTTCTGAAAAAAAATTGCTATTGATTTAAACATGAGTGGCTTCAAAAATCTTGGATAAAGCTTCATTTTCCTAATGTAAAAACACTAAGAAATTGAATGGGTTCTATGTAAATTCTCCCAACTTCAGAAGGATGGACAAACACAGACTTGCAGGCATTCTTTACTCCTCACTTGTATCTCCTTCACAGAAAGTTCTCAGCATCCTTGGCTCCTTCCGTGACTTCATCTCTCCTGGGAAAGCCTCATGTTGCCACCAGCCACTCAAATCCTTCGTAGCTTAGTATAAATAATAAATTGTTTAGTGTGTCTCCTGAATGATAGAGTGAATACAGCCATTCTTGTAGATCATATGTAGTTGTTTTTAGTAACTCCTTTATCTTGTTTTTAGTTTCAAATGTAAATCTATAGATCTGACTATATTAGATACTCCATATGAGCTAGAATTCACACATTTGATTCATTTTTCTATAACTGGAAGATTTAACCCATATATATATATATATCATATATCATTGTACTTCGCTCATATTTGTTCCTTATTACCTCCTACCTCCCACTGATTTCTTTTGATACCCTGAAACAGTCTCCCCTCTGCTTTCACATAAAACATTTTTTTTAAAAAGTCTAGATTCCACATACCAGAAAAACATGTAATGTTTCTCCTTCTCTATTTTATTCTCTATTTGTGTCCCACACATGGATCAAAGTGTCTTAAACATATAGTAAGTGCCAGGAATGATGAGAAGGACAGGTTGGATGTTAGTAATAAAAGGCTTTGTTCAAATACAACATTTTTTAAAAAATTTCTTTGTCTCCTTATTTTATTTTTATAAAGTTTATTATAAAAATTAACGCACACATGCACACACACTCACCCCATAATTAAACAGACCCACACATCTATACATCTCAATAAACTTCTATACAGTTAGAATAGTCATTTGAAACAGAAGCTAATTGTTTCTCTAGGTTTGTAACTTGGTCCCAAATTTGAAATTTTGACTTCATTCCTCTTGGATAAAAACTCGGAATGATGTTGCTGAGTTGTAAGCAATTCTACCCTTAATTTCTTGGGGAATCTCCATACAGTTGCTATAGCGACTCCAATTTCTACTCATCCTCACCAACAATTGTTAATTTTTTCTATTTGAAAAATAATCACCCTAACAAGCATGATGTGATATCTCATTATATATAGTTTTATTCATATTTCCCCTGACAAATAATGACACAAATTTTAAATACACTTTTAAAATACCAGTTTCATGATAGGTCTCCTTACAGACTAACTGAATCTTGTCTTTGAGATGTTCATAGAAACAGAGCTTGTGAATAGACAGCTGAACCCTTAGCAAATCCTTTTAGAATTTCTCTGTCAATCAGATAGGCAGAGTATAAGAATTATCCAAACACAAGTGATGTTGTCTATTGAATGCCAACACCACCAGACTGCAAAGTGCTTAAAGGAGTTATAGAGAATATCCTTGTATGGTGTATGAGGATCTTCTGGAGAGGACTGATATGTGAGACAGTAACTAAGAAGATAAAATCACCCTAAATATTGCAGTGCCATCCAGGATGGGGCACACAGAGCTCCACTCTATCTGAGCTGCCTTGCTACTGCTGCTACAATCACCCATGGACATGCCAGCTTCCTGAGCTTTTCAACATGGACTCACACCAGGGCCTTTAGCCTCCGACTGAGCCTGCATCATTGATCCCTCTTTCTCCAAGGATTCCAGCATAGTAGACTCCACACTTAACAGTTTCTTTAACTTCCAAGCATCCAGATGGCCACCGTGGGCTCTGGGTTCCAACTGTACAAACCAATCCAATAGCTCCATTTTTTAGAGAATATCATGTAAAAAGTAAGCACTGGGTCATCAAAGTCTATCCTGAGAGGCATCTCAGTATTATACAAATCCACTGCCAAGAAAATGCTATAGATTAGTCCAAATGTGGTAATACGGTACCTCAAAGTCAGCCATGGTGGCATGCTCCTTTGATCCCAACACTTGGGAGGCTGAAGTAAGGCAATTGCTCTAAGTTCCAGGCCATTCCTGAATACATAGCAACACAGTGAGTTCAAAGCCACCATTTCAAAACCCAAAGAAAAAGAATGCCACTTCAGCCCCATCTAGAAGATTCTTTTAAGTTTCAAGAGATTGTTCAGAAGGGCAAGGCATACATTAGTTGTCTACATCACTTAGTAGAGCTGAACTCTTAAGAGATGTACTCTAGGATGACCGAGCCAAGGCATCATGTCCCTGGGGCTAATCTGACATGTTTATTCATTAATTCAACAGAAGTTCTTGGTTTTTCTGAAAAATTATTTTGAATTTTGCCTTCTGGGAACCTGCTGTGTAGGAGGAAGCAACAGCTTGTGAATAGGCTAGCATGTGTTGCAAAGAACTATGGTCATTGAAATATCAGTCCTTGGTGATAGCCAAGGGCAACACGTCGAAATTAAAGACGCCAAACATCTCTCCAGAAGGTGGTGTTTAAGTGGCTGTACATTGCAGATCTGTTGATTTAGAAATCTCCAGATTTGATGGAATTTTCTGTCTTTTTTGTCCCTCCTTCCTTTCTTTAAAACCTTTTAGAACATTCAGTGTGTGTGTGTGTGTGTGTGTGTGTGTGTGTGTGTGTGTGTGTGTGTGTGTGTGTTTGGTTCCACCAGGTAGATTCCTGGGGATTGAGCTCAGGTTATGTATGGCACCACAAGAAACAAGCAAACGAGCACACCACACACACTCCCCCTGTCTTCTCTCTCCCTCCCTTCTCCCCTTTTCTCTCTCCTCTCCCACACCAGTAGCAATACACAGTGAGTGCCATGAGCAAGTGACTTTGCCTCCTTACTGTGAAAGGCAATTAGGAAGGATTGAAGGGCTTTGGCTACAATATGAGAGGGTTTTCAAAAACACCTGTTTTGAATATAAACAATTTGCCTTTTGATTGCTTTGCATCTCCTGATAGTTAGGACATCTGTACTAGGAAGTGTGGCAACCAATAGAGAGAGTTTAGATGATCATAAAGTGCCATCACTCATCCCAATGGCTCCCTCATAACTCAGGGGGCTTAAGCAGTAGGAAATCTGGACTCTTGCATTCAGACTTCACAAATCATGTTTATTAGTAAGGCTATTAAAGATCATTGAAGGCTCCCATTTTGGAGAAAAATATTTTTCCTTGGCACCAAGAACCCAAGGCTGTGACTTGTGATCAGTCTGGCACAGGACATCAAAAATCCTGCCCAGAACATTTCTCACATCTTTTCTTGAAATGTTGCACTTAATAGGAACCATGGTGCCTCCCTTTCAAATTTGAAGCAATGGCCTGCCAAGAAATCCTCATAAATTTATGAGTAATGTGTGAGAGCAGAGAGGAAGCCTCAGCACTCAGTATGGCCTTTGTGAGTAGGAAATCAGGCAATCAGCACTCATGAAATGACTGTGTAAGAGCAAAATTAACCACTTGGGAAATATGGACTGAGGTTCCTTAGCCAAGACCCACCATTAGGGCTAATTCAATACCCATGCGACTTCCAGAACCCCCAAGTGGATCTAAAGCAAACCCAGTGTTTTCAAGTGTTCACTTACCGCTGCTCCCAACAATGAGTTTTAAATGGTTTGCAATCCCTGAGCTGTTCAGCTCTGCAATGTGACCCAGCTTAATCACCATTCACTTTACTAAAAAATAATGCAATAAAGGCTAAGGGTGAGAGCAGTGTAGATTGCACAGTTTCTGACTATTACTGCTAGAGTAATTAGTGGGGGTTCCAGTCCCTCACAATAAGTGGTTCTGTGACAAGAGGACACACTCCCAGGAGCATGCTTCTGGACCACCAACAGCTATCTATGACTTGGGATTTAGTTACACCTTGGTCTTCAAAATGCATTTAAAATGGGTAATTTCCAAGTTAATCAAATGGGGTGGATTCCATCCCTTTGGGCAATTTAAGACTATAAATTTGTAGGCCTGTACTTTAATGTTCTCTTGCGTTAGCTGACAGGCAGATGGAGGGCTGAAAAAAAACCCACTAGTTTGTAATGAACCAGTAATGCAAAAGTATGCTGAAGAAACATAGATTTTTCTATAAAATATATAACTTCAAACTTTAGCATTGTTATCATTTGTCTAAAACATAAAATACTTTTCTCCTTTATTTTTTGTTTTATACTGGGATAATGAATAAAATTCATTGACACTAATGGCTTTCTGGCTTTTATTTAATTTCTAGGGTAAATTATTCATCATAAAAACAAATATAGAGATAATAGATGTATCCTATTACACATAAATTTGAAATGCTACTTTTGCTAAGAGGAATATATAATTCTTCTGAAAATATTACAGTCTCAAAATATGTAGTTACAAAGCAACTTATTTTTAATGAATTGGGTACATTATACAAGTTAAAGTACTGTCTAAATATGAATGGGTACATTTATCTTAGCCTAAGCGGGGAAACCCGGTCAGGGAATCCATGAGCAGCACTTTTGAGTGGCTGCTGCCGTATGCTTTGGAGACAATCCAGCTCACATATCAACTATGTAACCAGAAAAGCTAAAATAGCCCAGTCTGGGTTCCTTCATCTTAAAAATCAGGCAACAGTTCCTTCTTAGAAGGTTTGTAATGATTAAGTACATTTTTTTTTAAAAGATTGCAACTCAGAGAATTTTCTACATGGTAATTTCCCAATCACTGGCCCTTTAATGGATTGGAGACCAGCAAGAGTAGAACTGCAGAAGCCAATCAAAAAGCCAAGTTGGCAGTTCAGTGGAGAGCTGAGGATAGTCTGAGTTAGGGAAAGAGGGGAAATGAAGAGCTACAGATGTACTTGAGAGAGATGTATGAGTTTACAGGACTCAAAGTTTATTTGGACATGGGCTTCACTACTAAGGGTCTGTAATACTATAAAACAGTCCCTGGTCTCTTTATTTTCCTTCATTTTAGATGTTTATTTCATGCTTAAATTTTTTTTCTAACCCTTAGTAACTACCTCCCCCACCTTTACTTTTAGCTGAAGACCTTGTTGCTGAGTCACAAAGGAAATAGAAGCAATCAGAAAAAAAAAGTCTGAACTGCTCAGCTACACCTGCCTACTCACCCCCTTCGTCTGTACCCACATTCTCCATCATCCTGCTGTTACTGTGGTTACTACACAGGCCATCTCCAGCTGGGCCTTCAACACTGCACTTACCTCCTTCCTGTCAACTAGCGCCTCATTCTCACTAGTATGTGAAGATGGTACTTTTTTTTGCCTACTTAAAAACAAAATAAAACAAAACAAACAAATACACACACAAACAAGAACAACAACAAAAATCTTGTGGCCTCATTTTTCCCCATAGCTAACATTCTACTTTGTGATTTGCTTGGTTTCAAATGAAACTTCCAGGAGTTTTGATGGAACTCCTATTCATTTAGTATACCTACTCCAATCAGACATGCACCAAACTATAAAATACCATAACCAGAAAGCTTACTTAGGTATAGGTGTGAATATTAGGCTGAGAACATGAGAAAGATCTTCAAGCAAGGTCATCACAAGGGAACTCACAGAAACAACTAACCTGACTCATAGGAACTCACAGACTCTGAACGCACAGCCAGGGAACCCACATGAGACGGCCCTAGGTCCTCTACATATGTGTGACTGTTGTGTAACTTGGTCTATCTTTGGGACTCCTAACAGTTGGATCAGGGTTTGTCCCTAAAACTTTGGCTGGCTTTTGGGAACCTATTTTGCATACTGGGTTGCTTCTCCCAGCCTTAATACAAAAGGAGGAGCTTAGTCCTACCTCAACTTGATTTGCCATGCTTTGTTAACACCCATGGAGGCCTGCCCCTTTCAGAATAGAAACAGAGCAGTGGATGGTAAGGGACAGAGCAGTGGATGGTAAGGGCCAGGAGGAGAACAGGGAGGGGAAACTGTGGTGGGGAGGTAAAATAAATGAAAAAAAAAATAATATAAAAAAATGTGAAACCCTTAGTCATAATAGATCACACAAACTGCTGTTTCAAAAAAGCAATCTAAGCTTTTCCTGCAGATTGGCTCTGA